>NW_024541254.1:0-600000 GCF_016758755.1 Suillus discolor
TTTTTTGGGATGCATACGGGTGGGCGTGAACACATTGTAAGTCTAAGAGAAGACGCCATTGAGTTGTGAAATGAGTATGCCAGCTGGCTAAAAGGTACGTGTATAAATACTTACATGGATTTGAATCTTATGCCAGATGGTGCGAAGATGAGCTGAGAGGAATAGTGGGATGAGTGGTATCCTGAGGCTGGTGAGGAAGTTAGAGCATTATCATGTTTAGAAATGAATACAAGGTGAAGGGTAGGAACGAAATGGAAATATGAACGTAGCGTTATGTATACATGGGTAGCCAGCCGGACGTTTTGGAGTTTGTGGCGTATAAAAGATGTACACTAGCACTCAGCCTTAGTGCAGCAGTACTCGCAGTAGACTGAATGGGTAGTAGAAGTGGCAGCCAATGTCCTTGAGCACGAGGAAGACTGTGTCTGGAGGACCTGTCACAGGAGCAAACACTTTAGATAAGTACTAGGAAGACCAAATACTAGATGGAATAGTCGTTCCTTCTAATTTTGATACCAGTGCCTGTCCATCGAGCTTCACGAGCATGTCGATTCTTGTCCTCCATGATATGATCGATGCAAGAGAGTCAACAAGAGAGTATGAAGGGCGCCAGCGGACAAAATTCACAGCGGTCCACGCGCGAGCCCTGGTTGAGTTTTACTCCCGGGTTAATTGGGTTCGAACCCCAGCCCTCCACACTGTTGGACTACATGTCGACACCAGCAGCTTTCCCACCACTCACCCCAAGAGGTGTGCGATCGAGTAGTTCAAGACACTAACCTGTCGTAACTTGGGTACCCCCTACGCCTACCGTGACAGCGTGATGACAGCGTTACTGATCATGTAATTTAGCCATATTAGGTAGTCGTTCGTCGTACAATGTCAAGTCAAAATGAATCAATTCAACTATTGCAAAGCAAAACAGACAGCTGCAGCGTGAAAACGAGTACGTATGCGACTGGAATAGGTGCGTAAAGTAAGTAATCACGAATGTCCAGATGATGTATTAGAATAATGTGAATGATGATTTGATCCGTAATGCATCGTTTGATAGGAATCGTCCTCGAAGTCCGTGATGTATGCAGTTTTGTCGTCGTTATTACTTGAAGCAAACCATGAGTCGTAACGTGTAAATTGATGAGTCGTAGAATACATAATGAATGAGGTTTAAGAGAGAGAGATGCGAGTCATTGACGAGACACGTTGAATCGATATTGATGTGTCGTATTGATATAATCAGTGATCACTCACGTGTTCTCGAAAATCACATCCAAGATCTGACATTTAGCAGGTACCGTCTTTACATGCTCGTGTTTCATTAAGATAACTATCTAAACCTATTCTACAGTAGTAAAAACACCCCCTTTACAGTACTCGCCTAACAATTTTACGATGATTTGAGGCTGGGCGAGGAACTTAAAATGTGTTGCTCGTAACTTCATGTGGCTATGTATTAATGTTTTTTTGCTTCTAATGTTGAGCTCTGTGTTCGGGATTTTGCGAACGCACACCTCTTGACTCACCCCACACGCTTCACATGCAATGACGTCATCATGGACCGGTGATGTCATGTGACATTAGCATGACTCCACCCAGCACTATTGGGAGCTTAGTCAACCCAAGTGTTGGAACCAAGTCCTGGGGACTTGCTCCCCTGGTGGTAGAGGCCTTATCAGCTTCGGTCGGGAGGATGGCCTGAAGTTAAATAATTAATACCACACCACGGGCAGTTTGCAAGTTCAGTCGGCACCACCGTTCACACCTTTCGCAATTTTGTGTCAAGATATGCCCTTATATAGGAATTTCCCACGTAAGCCGAGTTTCCTGCGCAACATAAGCTGCTGGCACCTGAAGATGCCAGTGCAATATAAGCCGTAGAACACGCAGTCATAGGGGCCTGAGGGTCACACCAAGAATATTGCTGAAGGATAACACTGGTCAGGCTATGCTGTCATATTCATGTATGATATAACTAGTACTGTAGTTATGTAGTCATGCATGTTTGTACTGTAATGAGAATCATAGATAGACCATGCATGCCACCATGCATGATGTGTAGAAATGAGAATCACAGATAGCAGACCATGCATGGTAGCATGCATGACTGCCACTGCGGCGGTCAACCTACCATACCATCATGCATGGCTCACGTGGATCGGCACAATTGTTCTCCCACTGTTTTATGCATGGTATCATGCATGGGGTGCTAGTACTAGTATTACTACTACCGCCACCTTACTATGCATGATATCGTGCATGACCCTGATACCATGCATGGTTACTGTACTTCAAGTTTTTCCTGCCCGGTTATGCGTGGCATCATGCATGGCCTACTAATCATGCATGATCGTCCGAATCTGCTGTATGTATATATGTAACACTACCACAAGACTTGTTTACTTAATTCCCCCATGTCTTACTACTGTCATCCTGCTATTACTAGCCCGTTATTGAACATTTACCTTCGTATGCGCGTGATAGCGACTCTCTCAAAAAGCTAGTAAGTTCCCCCATTCACAACTCGGATGCTACAAGATATGAATATATTGCTCAAGATTACATTACGAATATGTTTGCTACGAAGATACGGGTATGGGGATTATCAAGATGCGTCACTAATCACTTTCAAGAAGACAAGAATAAGTAAAACGAAGAGTCAGATACCTGTGCACTAAGCCTGGGCCGTGGAAATAGCAGCCACCTTTTTTTTCCTAAACCAACGGTCAGTGGCCATTATTTCCGATGAAGCGTACGCAGTACTTAGCAATAGGCTCTCCACCTGCTTCCAGTCCGTGTTTACGGACCTTTTTTCCCCCCACGGTGGCCGTATTTTCCTTCTCCCGCATTTCGCTGAGGGCATTAGCGCCAATGGCATTAGCGGTTTCGTTGCGAGTAGATGGTTTCGGTGGACGTCTGGACTTGCGAGTAGTGGGTTCGGGCTGGCTGGTAGAAGCTGCGCGTTTAGCTTTACCACCTGCTGCCTTCTGAGGAAGGCCTGCTGGAACCGAGGGAGGATCGCCTGTGGGCACGGGTGGCAGTGGTGGTAAGGTGACCGAAGGAGACGGAGTGGGAACGGGTGGCAGCGGTGGTAAACCGTCTGAAACAGACGGTGTGGAACAGGTGGCAGCGGTGGTAGGCCGTCTGAAACAGACGGAGTGGGAATAGGTGACAGCGGTGGTAAGCCGTCTGAAAGAGACGGTGTGGGAATAGGTGACAGTGGTGGTGAGCCGTCTGAAGAAGACGAAGGAGAATTGTCGGTGGCAGGTGGTGACGGTGGTAAAGCATGGCTCAGATGGCCACTGGATTGCTGGAGGTAGCTCGCAGGCTGGGGGAAGTTTGAAGGCTGGTAGTTCGAAGGCTGGGGATAGCCCATAGGCTGGGGGTAGGGGTAGCTAGGGACTGGGTTGAAATGGTTGAAACTGTTGAAATTTTGAAGCGGATCATAGATTGGTGGAGGGGCGAAAGTCCACAATTGAGGATTGCTGAGCAGTTGACCGAGATCCGCAGAGTGACCATCATTGCTGAAGTTGGTAGAGTTGGCGAAGTATGATGAGTTGGCATCATGCATGGCGAGATTTGCCTGACCCTCAGGCTGCTGGAGGCCATGCATGTTGATGGGTTGCTGGAGGCCATGCATGTTGATGGGCTGCAATGAGTCATGCATGGTGTCAGGCTTCTGAGTCGGATTGTCATGCATGGGCATAGCATAGTTAGGCGAATAAATATCGAGAATCTGCTCTTGACGTTCCTCCCTCCCGTCCAAAACATTCCCCTCACTCTGCGACACCTCTATTTCCTCCTCCGGCTCATCTGTGAAAGGGTCAGCATCTACTTCGTCTTGATCTTCAAGGTCCGTCTGGTCTCCATCCCCGGCCTCTCCGTTGTCCGCAGCTACCGCTCTTTTGGCATCGCCTTTCATCTCAGGTTCGGGGGAGGAATAGCCTACATCATTGTCGCGTAAGTGCAATGCCCTTTTGACAGTAACGATTAACTTACCTTGTACACCTTGAAGGAATTTCAGATACGTTCCAAGAAAGTGTTCCTTGAAGTCAGGCAATAATTGCGGGGCTGAATGTCCCAGCTTGGTGGTACCGACGTCAACCCTGCTACTAGTAAGCGCTCCATTTGTTCACAAGACATTCACAAACTTACGATGCGACAGAGATTTTGTTGTTGTTCGAGGGATCTGGCCCACCCATTAACACCAAGAACGAAAACCCAGTTTGGTGCTCGAGGTACGTGAGGATTGTGTTGAAGATAGCAGGTAAGTTTTCCTGTGCTCTGTTTGAATGACATGTTGCTCAACAAACAAATCAAAAAAAATAGTCGAGAAGAACGTACTCAAGCATATCCTCGGTGGTTGGTGATTGCTCCTCTTCATCTTCGTCCTCCAGAGCCTCGGCGTCTTCATCATCTGCATCAGTATTCGCCTTCCTCGATTTCCTTTGCTTTCATCATCTGGCCTTGACGTCCGCAATAATAGTCTCATCGGCTTCTCGCTCCCAACATTGACGTGTGACCTCTCGTACAATCGTTAGTCTTTCACCTCTCTGTTGTGGAGCCACGTTCGCTAACTGCAGCTTCGACAGTTGGACGGATATTGGTTTTATAATATAGTCGGGAGTACATTTCGGCCTCGCTCAGAGCTCTTGCACCACGAGGCTGGAGGAGGTCCTTGAGTAAACGAGTGGCCCGTGTGGAAGATTGCGCCACTCTGCCTTTGCGAGATGCGGAATTACCCGAATGCCACGACATCCAGGTGCGCAGTTGCTTCATTTACTTTTCGGTTAAGATCTCAAGCTCACAATTAACTAACGACATCACCTTCTGACGCCTCTTTACTGCCTTCCCCTTTGCTGCCGATTGTACGGCATTCAGACCATCCTCATCGGGAAGTTCTGGCCAGAGCTCTTTATATATGGGCCATTGCTGCTCCCATTGCTCATAGATGGGGGGCCAGAACTTTGCATAGCTAGATTTAGTCGAGCACTTTTGATACCCGGGAAGCTGTGCCGTTAACCACTCCTTCTGCTCCTTAGATGTCCATTCACTAGCAACCATCTGTGAGATATATGTTAGGCAATTGTGTGAAAAATTGATCGGCCCGCGCACCTTTCGCTCTCTTTGAATTTCGTGATGGGGATTTAACGTTTTGACGCCTGAGTGCAAAAATAACAAAATGAAAATTTTACAGCATCAATACAGCTCCATCAAGCCACAAGGCAATTGCCGAATGACATGAACACACGGCAGCACACGGCACGCTTGAGTCTATTAACCTGAATCTCATTGATGCGGTCACCCAATCTACACGTAGTACAGCTATCAACCTGTATCACTACATAATAATGAAATCGGATGTCAACTGATACCTAAGAAATCCTCGACTATGTGCAGATGTGATGTCATCATCTTCAAAAACACGCAAGAGAATGTCTTCAAGAAATAGTATGACTTGCCGGCACTGCATACCATCATCTCCACTTCTTGTAACTGCTTCTTCGGCCTCTTGAGCGATATCAAGTGCATCCAGAATAGGCCGCCGTGAGTCTTCGGAACGAGTGCTACCCGTATACTGCAACACCAGGTCATCCAAGAACTTATGGGTGGACCCATTGACAAGCCTATGGAATTTAATCTGCGGTTCAGATCTAAAGGTTTGTTGTCAAAGTGAGTTTGAAATGATATGGCGATTGAGTACATACAATCTAGTAGTGAGGTCGCTGGCTCCTGTATCGCCGCTGTCTCCTGTATCGTTTGACTCGGAGTTCTGAAGGGTTGTGCGTAGATACCTTGGATGCTGCGGATGCTTCGATGTACTATCATGATACTTTAATTTCATCTTTTTCAAGATGGCGACTTTGTTTCTGTTGGAGGATGCAATGAACACTAGCGACTGCGACTCGAAAGAACATGAACGTACCTCTCATAATACACCTTTCTGTATCCCTTAGCAGCTTCTTGGCGTTCTTTGTTGGACTTGTGCAGTTTTTTCCGAGCCATGGTAGGAGTGTGAAAGAGGTGTTGAATGTCGAGACTGAGAGAGAGAGAAAGACTAGTAAGTAGTACGAATGATGCGTGATCACATCCGAGTCGCTAAGTTACCTAATTCGAGTTTGAATGCCTGTTCGTTGTATGCACTGCAAGACTCAAGAATACATGCTCAGCAACATTTTTTCATGCAACATACCAAGATAAACGACTGTATTCATGAAATAAACAGAGTCTGATGCAGGACAAGGCCAGCATTACATGGTGGTAGGCGTGTTGTATGTTTTACCTGCCGCAGAATACTTTCTTAGGATTTATTTATCAGTGCCGCGTTCGTTCAACTACTGGCCTTCCCTTCACTCGTATGTTCGATCAAGAGAACCAATTCAGTATTGCCGTGACTCGGATGATACACACTATGAACAACTACTTGACTTGTATATACAGTATATCACGCCCCCAAGTACTGACAATTATTGCGTTCAATGGCTGCATGGATCCGTGCAACGCCTACTTCAACTGACGGACAGCGGCTATGGATAGCACCACTGACCCCCGTGACTTGGGGAGAAGTGTCTTCCCTGTTGGTTGATTGTTAAGTGCGTAAGATAGAGCCAAAAAAAAGGCGTACCAAGTGGCCAAAACTCCAACACGTTTGCCTTTAATCACGCAGTAGAAGGGCCCTTCAGCAGACAGATCCGGAATCTCGTATGGGAACCCTTTATACGAAACTGATCTGGGCGGAAGCCCAACTAAGTCTGCGTTGGTCCCAACTAAGTCTGCATTGTTGCAGAGCGAGAGTTTCGCGATGGCTTCAGCATACTGCCGATATCGGGTGCCAGTGTGGTGGAGGAGAGCGGTGGAGTGGTGGTGGAGGCTGGAGTAGCCTCAGCTCCCTCATCAGCATTGTCTTCAACATCACAATCGGCTGTGTGATCTTTCTGTCCAGGGTGAACGGCTGCTGACGGAATGGTCTGGCCACCATCTGCAATTGCTTGGATGATGGTAACGAGTGCATGGGCAGTGACAGAACTCATGTTAAGATTCATGAGTGCTGTCACAAGAGCATCTAGAGAGAGTCAGTGCACATTTTAAAAAAAATATCATAAACTTACCGACTGCGTGACTAGAAGACACCGAGCCTTGGGTTGTTTGATGTCATCTAGTAAAGTAATGTTCGTGTTCGGGTTGAAGTGGAGTGATGGGAGAAAGACACTTACCGTCTGGCAGCTTATTTATGGTAGTACCATGGAGGCTCGCGACTGATTCTGGGTGGGAGAGGAAGGCGATAGATTCATCGCCCACAACGTAATAGTCATGGTGTATGCAAGTGTAATACTAGGTGAGTCTCAGGAAGGCTTGGCGGATGCGTCTAAATTCAACAGATACAAACAAACACTTCTTTGATTCACCACTGCAAGATCCTTGGATGTCGGGTGATGCAATTGATAAGGCGTGTCTCAAATTTATTCGCTGTGATGAATTCATTCGTTTTTTCATTCGTTTTTTACTGTCTGCGTTCACAATGGGCAAGAAAAAAACAGAAGTTAGTGCGTCATACTGCTGAGCAGCTTGCAGACACGCCTTCAGCCAACATCCACACGGCCTCCATGTACACATTCCAATCTGGCAAGCCCTTAGTACGCACGGAGTCCCTGGTTGGCGCCCATGTTGCTCCCACAACTGTCCCCCCTATGACTCTTCTCCGTAATGAGGATTCACCACCAGCATCTAACCAATGGCAAATATACCAAGCTGGCTCTTTCCTCGACTATATGCCGATTCCTGACGAGTTTCGCGTCGAGACTGAGACTTCGAAGAGGAAACGCACAGCCGGGGTAAGTTTGTTCTTTATTCTCAACATTTTGCTTATCCTGTACCTACCAGGATCACCCCCTTGCAGCATGGCAGCCGGAATGCCCCACATTTTTGGACGAGATGATTCGCCTGGAAGGCCGCAGAGATTACGCCGAGGATTCTGTCTGTCGACACTGTCAAGAACATGCCCCAACCATCCGATGCGCAGATTGCTTCTTACAGGAACTCTACTGCCCTTCGTGTACTGTGGAACGGCACCGATGTCTGCCCTTACATCGTCTTCAGGTAATGTGATTCCCAAGATCTATACTTTAGGATCCGCTGACATCCGGTATTTACTATTATGCAGCGCTGGAATGGTAACTACTCTTCGAACGAATCACCCTCAAGTCATTGGGGTTACGCATTCAGCTGGGGCACCGTATCGGAGACACGTGCTGCAACCCTCACCGTGCGTTCAATGACGACTTCATAATAATCGACTCGACTGGAATACATGAAGTGGGACTGGATTTCTGTGCTTGTGGGACCATGCAAACACACGTTAAGCAACTGCTATGCTCTCGACTCTTTCCAGCAACCGTTACTGACCCCAAAACTGCGGCTACTTTCGGCGTGCTCGAACAGTATCACTTACTGTCTTTTGAGTCTAAAGCCTCCGCGTTTGAGTTCTATCAAGCCCTCGCGCGCTTATCCAACAATATGGGCATGGATCCGCCAAAGGTATTTTATTTACTTATTGCGAAGCACTGTGATAACAAGAACTACAGGACCGTTATCCTACATTCTTGCGAGTAGTGCACGAATGGCGAATCCTCAAGTTGCTCAAACGTTTCGCTCGGGGACACTGTCCGGATGGCGTCGTGACAACAGAGCCTGGACAGTGCGCAGTGCTCTGCCCTGCCTGTCCGCACCCCGGAAAAAACCTGCCGGAGAACTGGGAGAACGCCTCGCTTGATAAGCGGTAAGTTCCATATTGGTTCAAAATTCTTTACCTTCTAATCCAAACACAGATGGCTGTATGCTTTATTCGTTGGCATCGATGCCAACTTCCGTCTGAAGCGGAAGTTGGTATCAAGTGATATTGTTGATCCTGGAGTCAGTAAGGGATGGTCGTATTTTGTGGAGGAGAAGGCGTACAAATCATATCTAGAAGACAATAAAGACCGGAACCAGGAGGTAAGTCTTTTTTGGTCAACGATTGTTGCAAACAACTCAGTCACCGATAGCGCAGTACATGCGCCAGTCACAACGCTGTGAATATGGCCGATACAAAGAAGTCTAGAGGCCTTGCCGCTACAGGTGTTGGGACGGTGGATTGTGCCAGGCACAATATGAAACTTCGCAACGCAGTTGGTGACTTACAGAAGGGCGAGAAGTATGTATTCCCCATTGTTTATTTTGTCACGCTACCGCCTTACAACACTGCACAGGTATATTAATATGGATTACCTATTTTTTTCGGCAATGAAACACCACGACGTCATCGTTCTCAACATATCATACGATATCGCGTGTCAATGGTCCAAGCATCTGTGGTCGCGGATGTCAAAGCTTCCTTCCGCGTTTCATCTGGATCACGACAACAAACAGGTCAACTTTCTTATTCCAAAATTCCATCTACCGGCCCACATCGAGCCATGCCAGATTGATTTTTCTTTTAATTTCTCTCGGCATGTTGGTCGTACTGATGGCGAAGCTCCGGAACGCGGGTGGGCTAATATTAACCCGATCGCATCAAGCACCAAGGAGATGGGCCCAGGCTCTCGGCGTGATACACTCGATGACCATTTCGGTGATTGGAATTGGAAGCGTGTTGTCCAGCTTGGTAAGCATTGTCGTTGGCATTTTGTTCTTTCTACTAATCATGATGCAATATTGCACTTAGGACGACTCACTGCTCGAAAATTAGCAAACGCCGTGGAGCAAAAAGCCGATCATCAACGCGAGCTTTTGGAACTTGAAAGCTGCCTGCAAGCACAAGATATTTCCGAATGGAGAATTGACATAGAGGCTTGGGAACTGGATCGCATGCAGCCAAATCCATTCAAGGTCCGAGTAGCACGTATGTGTTTTTGTTCGTTTCAATTTCTCTCCGTTGACTTTATTAGCCGAGACACAGGCTGCTATTCGTCTAGAACTCGCACGTATTGAAGCCGCAGAACTTGAGTCTGGCACAAATGTCTCCCTTCATGCAGAAGTCCCCCCCTCGGTATTAATCAGTTCCGCAATTGACCTAGAAGATCAACAGTAAGTTAACCAGCTCGTGAATTCACGAGCAAAGAACTAATGAGCACACAGACGACGTTTATCGCATGAGATAGCAGCACTCGGCGCCCATGCAACCGACCACCAACTCGCTAAGGTCCAGCTGCATGCCAATACATTACGCAGGAAAGTTGATGGGTGGCAGGAGATCCAATTGCTTTATATGCCATTCGTGTCTCGCCTACGCGCCAATGAAGATTGTGCACGCTCCTCTACGGATGCAACACCCGCTGTCAAAGCTATTAATCTGTGGCTACCATCTGCAGTCGGCCCAGACACACAGTGTCCTACTCAGCTTCATCGCTTCGAATGGATGTTACGCTACGCCCAAGCAAATGATGCGTTAAAGGACATTCGAAATCTTTTGCGTCTCCGCTCACACCTATATAAATTCAAGGATAACAACATCGTCGGCCAAGCAGCTAATACCCGCGCAAGAAGTACTATCAATAAGACCGATGTCAAAGTCAGCATGGCCGCTGAGCGTTATGAAGTTGCGAGGGCGGCGCTCACTGCTCTGGCGCAGATTCTCGATGAAGGCCCGGCCTGGCAAGATATATTCAAGCCTCTCAATCGCAACAGGGACCTGAAATCGTTGAAGGACATGTGGGAAAAGGAGACGGAGGGGACGAGACACCTGTCGTGGATCTGGAAGACACCGGGGGTGGCAGAGGACGCCAGTGTTGGCCTACATGATGGTAAGGCCTAATATTTTTCAATTTGCTTGCACTGACAGACATGCTTATGGTTAGCCCTTCGTATCGAATGGTGCAAGGCGCGCGCGCGCGCGATGCGATGGGAGGAGGAGGTCGATTTGCTGAAGGAGGAGCAACGGCGGGTCATTGCATTCCTGGACTGGCAGGCAGACTGGTGGTGGTGTCAAAGACAAGGCCGCGATTCAGAACACTTGGATGACTGCTTGAGGGAAGGTTTGAAGGCCTATGCCGAACGCCAGGCATCGCTGCGCAGGGCTTTATCGGCTCAATTTCAGGCATTGTGGACGACACCTACCCTCCCAGCAGCAACAAGCATCGACACAGCAACATTCACTGTTTGATTTTTGAGATACATGCTTGTACAGTAGTCACGTTTTATCTACTATGATGCATTTTGGCCTGCTATTCTCAGTGTGGTATGGGTGTCGGTCACCGTGAGAGGCAACAGTGGGCGTCGGTCACCGTGGGAGGCAACTATCATGCGTCGTGCATGATATCATGCAAGGCAGCGGCTGTCGTGCATGGCAAGACGCAATGCAAGACTGCGGCTGTCATGTATGGTGCCATGATTGTCATGCATGGGGTAACACTGCGGGTATCATGCAAGGCAGCGGCTGTCATGCATGGCAAGACACTATGCAAGGCGGTGGCTATCATGCATGACGGCAAGACACTACTATGCAAGACTGGGGGTGCAGCCAAGACACCATGCATGGCAAGGGACAGTGTAGCCTGATGTATACCATGCATGAATGACAGACTAGGATAGCAGTACAAGATGCATGACGTCTGTACTCTAGTAACAGTACTATCATGCATGACTACCCCACCATCAGGTGGGTCATCAATCTCTTAGGTGCCACCTATGACCTACAGCAACATACTGAAGCGTTTGTACCCAATCCACTGGTGTCGTTGTGCAGTTGACGATCAATCCCTATGACAGATACACGGGATCCCTAATCGTAGCCGTGACATACGGACACCTTTCTCACGGCTCACATCTTACCCGCGCGCACGAACTCATCGATATTGCAAAACAGATTGTTACTCCCGAGAAGACTGCCATGTTCATAGCCTTTCCTTTCTGTGAGTGCCTCTGTCGACGACATCATTATGAATATTTAGCATGAGGTTGCAGTCGAAAAGTTACCGTTTTGGTGCTTCGGTGGAGCACATTCCCAGATGGGACGCAGTAGAGAATTATCTCAACAGCTTTTGAACGAGCCCTTTAACGAAGTGAAGGCACAGATAGTACGTTTGCTCACAGTTGTGGATGAAAATCTCGCCTGATCTATTTGCGTGAAGGCAAATGGCACTGCTTCACACTCATTAATCAGTGACTTTCTCAGCCAACCTCACGATGACGCTGACGAAGATATAATGAAGGCTATTGCGTTGACAGGATTCATAGGTAAGAGTCTTTATTTACCAGGATAGAATTCATCTATTGACGGGAATTCGGCATCTTAGCTGGCATGGAAACCGTGAGTCGCCACTTGAGCAGTCCTGATTTTTACTTTGATGTCCCGCAGACTGCATCCGCATTGCAGACATTCCTGCTGGCTATGGTGCTATATCCTGACGTCCAAGCTCGGGCTCGTGCAGAAATTGATCAAGCTGTGAGGCATGATAGAATGCCGTGCCTCAACGACAGGGCGTCCCTGCCTTATCTTGATGCCATTCTCCGCGAGGTCATGAGATGGTATCCTGTCGCCCCCATAGGTTTGTCGTCAGTAATATAGCTTTGTGTTTGCATGACTTACCCCTTGCATAGGATTTCCACATACAACTTTAGATGATGATGTTTACGACGGGCATTTTATACCCAAAGGTTCGAATTGGTATCAGTCAAGGTTGCCGTTGACTCATCTGTAGTTCGATCAGGTACAGCAGTAATAGTCAATCAGTGGTATGTCAGGGTGGAGTGCATGCAACGGTTTGAGCTGAACATTGCTCAGGGCACTGTCTCGGGATGAAGACATATTTCCCGATGCATCGCGCTTCGATCCCAGTCGCCATCTAACTGTTGACGGGAAGCTGAAGAACCCTTTCGTCAACCATTTTGCCTTTGGTCACGGCAGGTGAATATTCCACACTTGCTATCATTTTAAATCATTCACTGACCCTTGCAGACGTATTTGTCCTGGTAGGCTGATCAATGATCTGGCAGTGCTGAAAATGACAAATGCTCTCGGTAGGTCGTTGGTTTGTAGAGAACAGTCTATGGACTGCGATTGCTGCCATACTCGCTGTCTTGCGCATCGATCATGCCAAAGACTCAAACGGAGACAGGATTAAAGTGAAACCAAAGTTCACCACCGGCGTGACGATGTAAGTGCCCTAGTATGCATCCAATAACCTGCGGGCTGACTCTGTCGAAGTCAGCCTGAACCATTTCACTGCTCTTTTGAAAGCGTGAGCACAGCAAGAGAAGGACAGATCCGAGCAATGATGAATTCTGAGTAGACTTAGTATGTACTACGATGAACAAGAGAATTGCTTTCGAATACATTGATTCCTCAGAAACTGTCAGGAAAAACATTGACAAACAACCCATCGCATGCAGCTCTCCGAGTCCTGGAAGAGATAATTGACCTCACACGATCTCAGACTATCGCCAGATGCAACATGCAGCGGCGACGATAAAACACAACCAATTCAGACCAGTGCTATCACTGGGATTTAGACACGGCATGAACACACTGCCAGCATGATCATCCAGGTTTCGTCGTTCTTCTCCGTCTCTTATTGTCTTATTTTTGTTCGTTTCTCTGCTTCGTTATTGTTTTCATTGCTACCCCAGAATAAAGTCATGTACCCGGATCTCTGATGGAATAAACACCTCACTCCTGCTCGCTGAAGGTTCTACGAAACACACCAGTCTTGCATAAGATCCAAGAGGAGACTCCTGCGGAGGTGGACGCCTTTGGTACCTTTTCCAAGTGGTGCCAAGGGTGGCCCGTGAACCGATCAACGATATGCAGCCTGGTTACGCCGGTTCACGAGATTTTGGAAACGGATCTATTAGTAGTTTCTGAAGAATCAATGTATTCGAAATCAATTCTCTTGTTCATCGTACAGACTAAGTCTACTCCGAATTCATCATCGCTCGAAGGTGTCCTTCTCTCGCTGTGTTAATGCTTTCAAACAAGCAGTGAAATGGTTCGGGGCGACTTTGGCAGAGTCAGCTGCAGGCGCTTGAATATATACTACACTTACATCAATGAGCCGGTAGTGAACTCCGGGTTCACCTCAATCCTGTTTCCGTCTGGGTCTTTGGCATGGTCGATGCGCAAAACAGCGAGTATGGAAGCAGCTGCAGTCCACAGACTGTACTCTACAAACCAACGACCTGCCAAGGGAATTTGTCATCCTCAACACTCCCAGATCAACCATGAATCAGCCTACCAGGACAAATACGCCTGCGAGGATCAATGAATGATTGGAAATGATAACAAGTGTGAAATATTCACCTGCCGTGACCAAAGGCAAGATGGTTGACAAAAGGGTTTTTCAGCTTCCCGTCAACAGTTAGATGGCGACTAGGATCAAAGCGCGACGCATCGGGAAATATGTCTTCATCCCGAGACAGTGCCCTGAACAGTGTTCAGCTCAACCATCGCATGTACTCCACCCTGACATACCACTGATTGACCATTACTATTGTACCTGATTGAACTACGAATGAGTCAACAACAACCTTGACACATGCGACTTCGAACCTTTGGGTATAAAGTGCCCACCGTAAACATCATCATTGGCGGTTGTATGTGCAACTCCTGTGCACATGGTTAGCCATGCAAACACAAATTTATGTTACTGTCGGCCAACCTAGGGGGACGGGAGGATGCCACCTCATGACCTCACAGAGAATGGCATCAATATAGGGCAGGGACGCCCTGTCATTAAGGCACGGCATTTTATCATGCCTCACAGCTTGATCAATTTCTGCACGAGCCCGGGCTTGGACATCAGGATAGAGCACCATAGCCAGCAGGAATGTCTGCAATACGGTTGCACTCTGCGGGACATCAAAGTAAAATCAGGACTACTCAAGTGGCGACTCACGGTTTCCATGCCAGCTAAGAAGCCGAATTCCCGTCAATAGATGAATTCTGTCCTGATAAATGAAGTCTCTTACCCATGTATGATGTGAACGCAACAGGCTTTATCGTATCTTCGTCAGCGTCATCGTGAGGTTGGCTGAGAAAGTCACTGATTAATGAGCGTGAAGCAGTGCCATTTGCCTTCACGCAAACAGATCAGGCGAAATCTTCATTCACAACTGCGCAAACGTACCATCTGTGCCTTCACTTCGTCGAAGGGCTCGTTTAAAAGCTGTTGAGATAATTCTCTAGTGCGTCCTATCAGGGAATGTGCTCCACCGAAGCACCAAGACGGCAACTTTTCGACTGCAACCTCATGCTAAATATTCAAAATGATGTCGTCGACAGAGGCACTCACGGAAAGGAAAGGCTGTGAACATGGCACCCTTTTCAGGAGTAACAACCTGTTGTGAAAGCTCAGCGAGTTCGTGCGCGCGGGCAAGATATGAGCCTTCATTGCCGTGAGCAAGGTCTCCGTATGTCACGGCTACGATTACGGTTCCCGCGTATCTGTCACAAGGATTGATCGTTAGCTGGACGATACGTCACAACGACTCAGGCACCGGTGGATTAGGTACGAACGCTTCAGCGTGGTGCTGTATGTCATCAGTGGCACCTAGTAAAAGATTGATGACCAGTCTATTTGCATGGCGAGAGTATATCTCGTGGTATGAGGCCGAGACTTCGGCCTTGAAGACTTGATGGAAAATCTTGCGATGTTGTCGTAAAGTCTCACCATACGGAAGCAGTGCAGTATTGAAATCCAGTCCAGCTCTGCGTCATCAGTGGATGAAAAACAAATTGAATGAAGACCGGCAATGCATACAATTCGTTGATGCGAAAAATGGGGCGACCAGAGTAATTTGCAGAGCGCTTTTCCAGCAAGTCCTGCGCGATGGTTTCGGAGTTTATGATGATCAAGTCGATCCCAAGTACGCGGCAGCGAATGATGTTTCCTGTGATCAGGTAGTATGAAATCGAATACAAGAAGGTTATTGGCTTGCTACCAACCATATGCCTTCCCCCACGCAGTATATGTGAGCCAAGGTCGTTTAGTATCCAATTGCAGCGCGTTGCCTAAGAATGGTAAGGGACGAGGGCCAGGTGGCAAAGGCATAGGGTAGACGCGTCTGCGAATGAGACCCAAAGGGACAACCAGGGCAATAATGCACGATATCCCTAGAGCGAGAATAGCAGAGGAGAGCATGAGAAAGGATTATGCTAGTCGAGCGCAACACATGTGTTAGTTCGTCTTATATTATTCAAATCGTCAGTTTGCTTCTTCAACATGTAAGAAACTAACACTGCGTAACCCGTTCATTACCCATTACCGCCTTAGTTATGGATGTGTTTAGAGTTCCGAATATGCGTTCCAAACAAGAAGTTCCTCCCCATCATTTGTTTAATGTAGTCTCGGGCGACTCGGATGTGTTGGATGCTATTCTCGTGCGTACCACTGTTTAGTGTAGTCTCGGGCGACTCGGATGTGTGGGATGCTATTAATCTTGTGCGTACGCTATCTCGGTTAGTGCTGCCGTGCAAGCGAGTAAACAAACTAGAACAAGTTACTAAGATGTACTTATGGTTGTTCACCTAGGTCCTAGCCGAGTTCGGCCGGTCAGACCGGTCAAGCCTGTCCAGGAAAACGGGACTTATACCTACGCGCAGCGCCAACACCTGGTGTAGTACAGGCTACTACAAGCAGTCTATACTCTGTAGAAAGGGTCAGGAAAAGGGTCAGGAACGGCTTTTCTCCTGCTATTCGAATGATATTGAATTAAGATACAGAGCAAGGAGGCAAATCGGTAGCATGGCACCCAATAGTACTTGGTGCTGATCTGTGCAAACTATTCTTCGCCAGGCGCGCTAATGATCGACTTCAACATTAATTAGAGCCACGATCCCTGTATCAATCTACGAACTCAACGCGTCGAGACCATCGGAGTTCCCTTCCAAGAGCACACTGACTTTGCTCTTGCACTCTTGTTTGACGACGTTCTCCTCGACAGTGCTTTCTATGACAAAACCATGAAGCTTTCAAGTTGGGCCGTCTGGTTCCGACAGTTCTTTGCCTCCTTCGACGGCGACCTTGTCCTGGAAGCTCTCATATTCTCACCTGACTCACTTCGACTGGCTCGCACGTTTTACGATGAATCCAATGTCTACATACACAAACCGACCTCCGCTCTACTTGCTATACAGTCTATCCCTCCCCAAAGTACGCATAGGCCCACATGAATCCATCTTTTGTGAAACTAACCTTCTCTCAAAGACCGATGCTACTCTCTAGCATTTCCTTGAGGTATGTATCCCACTATTATCATCACGTTACGCCAATTCACATGAATTATAACAGTCTGACACAACCCGTCGTCATGCCGTCGTACGCAGAATCCCAACGAGACGGCCTGTCATTGTATCATCTTTTTTTCCCAGGCATCAAATCCATTCGCCTACAAGTAGACCATCAACAACCTCTTTTCCTTCGCCATGTCCGCAAACTCTTTCACTTTACTTCTCGAACGAATCCAGTTCCTCCTCTATAGCCTCGCGATCCATGGAATGTTCGTCTAATATCTACTTATCTCGTTTTTTAGAGTTGATTTGACCGTTTCTCAGTTCCCTGCTACGTCGCCCTTGCCTCCCAGCAGCTCAGCCTCGCTACAGGCCACCACTCAGTTTGATGATGTCAGTCCTTCAGTCTTAGTATACTCGCAATGCATGACTGAGTTCGTATTCAGTTAGCAATGAACTCTCCGTCCCATATGGTCGGGCATCTCGGAGACGTTGTAAGACTATATTACAAACCACTGGCAGAATGGGATATGAATTTTGTGTGAATGTTACTATCTGAGCCTTTTGAGCTTCTAACTGAGCTTAGGCCGTCAGAGAATCCTGAAACCTACTCAGAGTCCCACCAATCTTTGGTCGAGTTACGCACGATGAACGATTTCCATTGGCCGATTATGCTACTGAGGCACTACATACTCGTAAGTGATCACGAGGTACAGAAGTCAGGAAGTCTCCATTAATTTGCGAAGTATTGATGGACATCAAGATACACGAGATTCAGATTCAGGAATCAGAATCGAAAGTGGCTGCCGCAGCACTAACCAATATAGCGTACGTACGAGAATGCAACCAACACATTGTCCGAGACTAAACTAAATAGGGATCGTAAAATCTTAAAAGTTGGACGAGAGTTTCAACTCTAAATGTACCGCTTAGACTGTGAGTTACCGGTTACCGATAGTATGGATAACGGAACTGACAAGACACTCCTCCACTAGTGTTAATGCGGGAGACAGAAACCAAGGACTTATCGATTTACTGATGCGGATCGCAGGTGGGGCATTCCATAAATTGTTGTCCTCACATTTTGTATAAAAGGGACACTGCACGCCTTTTATCCTCAGCCCCCCTGCAGTTCATAGGCTCTATCACTGTTCATCAGAAATAGGAGGCCATGGAAACTCGCCCAAAGATGTTTTACCTCCCAGATACCATGGCCAACTGGCCGTGGCCTCGCATAATCAGCCCTCATTATGAAGCTGTGAAAATTGAAGCTGAGGCTTGGTTTCGTAGCTTCAAAGCTGTGGATCCTGACACATTGAAAGAATTCAACAAGTGCGATCCAGGTTCGAGCTATGTTACTACCTCTAAAGATCGTTGACGCGTATCATTCTTATAGCTCTCGTAGTAGCACTGTGTTATCCCACTGTGTCAAAAGGTCCGTATTCAACCCCTGGCGCGCACGACTGACCCTTGATTTTATTCTTGCAATGTAGAACATCTTCAAGTCATTTGCGAAATGATGAATATGACCGTAATTATAGAGGACACCACCGATAAAAGCACTGCAGCGGGCGCCAGAGGAATAGTGGACATCGTCCTCGATGCCTCACACAATCCGCATAAGACCAGACCAAAAGGTGAACACATCATTGGAGAAATGATGCGACAGTAAGCACCCCCTGCTTGTTTGATGATGCATCTGAATTTTATGTAGATCTTCGGCTCGTATGGTACAGACCATGAGCATGACTTGTCATTCCCGCTTTGTCGATGGCTTGGCAACATACCTTCGTGCAGTAGCTGTCGAGGCCATCGACCGTGAACAAAGACGTTGTCTCAGTATCGATGGCAATTTCAAGTATCGACGGGAAACATCTGGCATATTACCTTGGCTCGGACTATGTGCAATGGATGTCGATCTTCCTGATGAAGTATTCTACCATCCTGCTATCGTGGATATAGTGGAATGCGCCGCAGATTTGATTACAGTTGATAATGTAAAGTCACACAAAAAACTTAGTTTCCGGTATCCTAACGGCCTTCACAGGATATGCTCTCGTACAATAAAGAACAAGCGAGCGGGATCGACCACAATTCACTGATAACTGCGGTCATGCTAGAACTTGGCCTTGACATAGGCAGTGCGATGGGTTGGGCAGCCGCTTATCACACTAAACTCGAGGAAAGATTTACCAACGGTCTTGCAAATCTTCCTTCATGGGGTCCTTCCACCGATATCCTGGTCAAGGAATACCTTGATGGACTAGCAAACTGGGTGCGAGGACATTATTGTTGGAGTATCGAAGTTGAAAGGTCCTAAGAATTTCAGTGGTATGGATTGTCACTTACGATGATTTAATTTGCAGGTACTTTGGCACACTGGCAATGGCTGCGGAGACACAGCAAACTAGGCTTGTCCCATTATCGCCAAGTGTTCAATGGAAAGCCACTGGCGAAGGATCGCACCAATTGCCGCCGCAGTCAGTAACGGGGTCTCTCCTTTCGTTTATTATGTCCTTTGTCTACAATAAATAACAGGAATGTATGTACTATGTATCATAACAGCACTTACGCACCATGCCCCGAAATTTCTCCTCTTATCGAATTTATTTGTCTTTGAGCTTGAAACGAACGTTGCCCTATTAGCTAAAAAAAACTGAGTGCTTTTTTCGACCAACCCGATCAGGGTGGGGTACTGTTAGGTATCGCAACAGCACTCACGCACCAATCGCACGTACAAGAAAAGATTGGAAAAATCTTCAGCGACATCACGCCCCCTGAAATCAAAAGATCAATTAGGCAATCGAGCGCAGAAAGCACAGAACACCCCACAATCCTACATACTAGTACATACTAAGTGATTAGCTAAGATGATCTGGGATTGCGGACAGAAGTCAGGAAGCCTCTATTACATAATACAGCGCATGGATCTAGATATAACTTATAAGGAACCGAGGAACGTCTTTGTCAGTGTACGTCATGATCCATCATTTAGCACTAAGCTAAGGCGGGCAGCACACGAAGATTCGTCGAAGAAGCAAGTTACCGGTCTTAGTATATGAAGACAACCAACATGTCTGGGTGCGACTATAATCCCTTCCCATGCTCTCCACTGCTACTCTCGCTCTAGGGATATCGTGCGTTATTGCCCTGGGTGTCGCTTCGGGCCTCATTCGTAGACGTGTCTACCCTTTACCTCTGCCACCTGGCCCTCGTCCGATACCATTTTTGGGCAACGTGCTACAATTGGATACTAAACGACCTTGGCTCACATATACTGCGTGGGGAAAGATATATGGTTGGTAGCAGGCCAATAGCCTTTTTGCAAAGTTCTTGTACTCAATTTCATACCTAATCATAGGAAACATCATTCGCTGCCGCGTACTTGGGATCGACTTGATCATCATAAACTCCGAAACCATCGCGCAGGACTTGCTGGACAAACGTTCTGCAAATTACTCTAGTCGCCCCGTTTTTCACGCCAACGAAAAGTATGCATTGCCGGTCTTCATTCAATTTATTTTTCATCTACTGATGACGCAGAGCTGGAGTGGCTCTCCTTACTCCAATGTATCCGTATGGTGAGACTTTACGACAACATCGCAGGATCTTCCATCAAGTCCTCAAGGCCGAAGCCTCGGTGTCATACCACGAGATATACTCTCGCCATGCAAATAGACTAGTCGTCAATCTTTTAGGTGGCACTGTTGACATACAGCACTACGCTGAAGCGTTCGTACATATTCCACTGGTGTCGTTGTGATGTATGGTCCAGCTAACGATCAATCCTTGTGACAGATACGCGGGAAGCATAATCGTAGCCGTGACATACGGACACCTTGCTCACGGCAATGAAAGCTCATATCTTACTGACGCGCACGAACTCGTTCGTATTGTAAAACAGATTGTTACTCCTGAGAAGGCTGCCATGTTCACAACCTTTCCTTTTCGTGAGTGCCTCTGTCGTCGACATCATTTTGAATATTTAGCATGACGTTGCAGTCGAAAAGTTACCGTCTTGGTGCTTCGGTGTACATTCCCTGATAGAACGCAGTAGAGAATTATCTCAACAGCTTTTGAATGAGCCCTTCGACGACGTGAAGGCACAAGTGGTACGTTTACGCAGTTGTAATGAAAATTTTGCCTGATCTGTTTGCGTGAAGGCAAATGGCACTGCTTCGCACTCATTAATCAGTGACTTTCTCAGCCAACCTCACGATGATGCTGACGAAGATACAATGAAGGCTATTGCGTTGTCAGTATACTCGGGTAAGAGTCTTTATTTACCAGGACAGAATTCATCTATTGACGGGAATTCGGCATCTTAGCTGGCATGGAAACCGTGAGTCGCCACTTGAGCAGTCCTGATTCTTACTTTGATGTCCCGCAGACTGCAACCGTATTGCAGACATTCCTGCTGGCTATGGTGCTCTTTCCTGACATCCAAGTCCGGGCTCGTGCAGAAATTGATCAAGTTGTGAGGCATGATAAAATGCCGTGCCTTGATGACAGGGCGTCCCTGCCCTATATTGATGCCATTCTCCGCGAGGTCATGAGATGGTATCCTATCACCCCCCTAGGTTTGTCGGCAGTGATATAGCTTTTTGCTTGCATGACTTACCTCTTGCATAGGATTTGCGCATGCAACTTTAGATGATGATGTGTACGAGGGGCATTTTATACCCAAAGGTTCGAATTGGTATGAGTCAAGGTTGCCGTTGACTCATCTGTAGTTCGATCAGGTACAACAGTAATGGTCAATCAGTGGTATGTCAGGGTAGAGTGCATGCAATGGTTTGAGCTGAACATTGCTCAGGGCACTGTCTCGGAATGAAGACATATTCCCCGATGCATCGCGCTTCGATCCTAGTCGCCATCTAACTGTTGACGGGAAGCTGAAGAGCCCTGTCGTCAACCATTTTGCCTTTGGTCACGGCAGGTGAATATTCCACACTTGCTATCATTTTAAATCATTCACTGACTCTTGCAGACGTATTTGTCCTGGTAGGCTGATCAATGATCTGTCAGCGCTGAGAATGACAAATTCCCTTGGTAGGTCGTTGGTTTGCAGACAACAGTATGTGGACTGTGATTGCTACCATACTCGCTGTCTTGCGCATCAATCATGCAAAATACTCAAACGGAGACAAGATTGAGGAGCCAAAGTTCACCACCGGCTTGGGGATGTAAGTGACTTAGTATGTATCCAATAACCTGCGGGCTAACTTTGTCGAAGTCAGCCTGAACCATTTTACTGCTCTTTTGAAAGCGTGAGCACAGCAAGAGAAGGACAGATCCGAGCAATGATGAATTCTGAGTAGACTTAGTTTGTACGATGAACAAGATAATTGCTTTCGAATACATTGAGAAACTAGATCCGTTTCCAACATCTCGTGACTCGGCGCAAGCAGGCTGCACACCGTTGATCAGTTCACCAGCCTTGGCACCACAAGGTACCGAAGACTTTTCAGGGTAGGTTTCATTATAGTAAGTAGTACATTGATGGTAATACGGCATCCAAAGATGTCAGCAACTTGAACGCG
Organism: Suillus discolor; assembly: GCF_016758755.1. Classification (NCBI taxonomy): domain Eukaryota; kingdom Fungi; phylum Basidiomycota; class Agaricomycetes; order Boletales; family Suillaceae; genus Suillus; species Suillus discolor. The sequence continues at coordinate 22,741 of NW_024541254.1, forward strand.
AGTGGTAATGACAAGGAGCAAACATCTAGGGAAGAGTCCGGGGTCTTGTCAGTATGAACATGATGTGGGTATTTGTTTTTTCAGGGATTGAAGGAAGCGAGGAAGGTCTGAGTGATTATCAGCGCCGATCAACAAGAGACCCACGCACCGGCAGTTTGCAACATTCTTACTATACATTTTGACATGATAAGAAAGCAAACTTTATCACTGACATTTGGAAACAAATCTTGCATAGAGAAAAACTCCCAAACCGCCGGTGTGGCCGCTTGTCAAAGTTTGATGCTTACGGCGCTGGTGATCTCGGAGCAGCGTTGCGTTTGGACTAATACCGTATTTAGATTAGGATTTTAGACTATCACGCTAAAAATAACACCCACTCCAGTCGTGTCTGGATGTCATCGACTTGCCAAAAGTGCAATGGCTCGCGAAGCTCTTTCTATTTACAAAATCGCAGCCGCCGAAGATGAGGATGAGGAACTGATCGGCTATGTAATTGTCGTTGCCATGCTTGCTTTAGCCGAGGGCCCGTGAGGGAGCAATAAGCTTTAGTATGGTTTGCGTGTACCGTGTATCTTATAGCCAGGTAACATCGGAGAACTTCCAGGAAATTTTGGTCCGCCATCATTAGGTGTGATACAGTGATCGTAGGCGTTGTATTCAGGAAAAATCCAGTTCGGCAGTGTGTCCATTGCGCACACTCGTTCCAACACTGTCGGTGGGACCTATTTGCGTAATAAAATAAGAATTGAGTGGGGCTAGTAACTACCCAAGCTTTTTGAGCTTCTAACTGCGCTTACCCGGGGTCTGACATACTTGTCCCGAGACTAGGTCCATTATGCATTAGTGCTTGGACGTTCTGAACGTTGAATGACAGTTTCAACTCTATGTAGCACCTTAGATTGTAACCAGTTACCGATTACTGATGGTATGGAGCCTCCTCCACTATTAACGCGGGAGACGAAAACCAGGGACACTGATGCGGACATTGCGGAGATTAATCCTGAGGAAGCATCTAACACGTGATCTTGACCAAATATAAAAATTCAAATTCAAATTCAAATTCAAATTCAAACTAAACAGAACAATGCTTGAATCAATGTAAGTATAACTGCCGTTTCATGTATAGATATCCAGCTGCCACCTTAGACCGTGACCGGTTACAGATTACCGATAGTACGGAACCGACAAAGTCCTCCACTAACGCAGGAGGAGTCGGAGATCAAGGACTTATCTTACTGAGTACTGATCAGTAGCGGCGGAGTGCTTTGCAAGTCTCTTTGTAAGCTCATCTGAACTGCCAGTACGGGTAAACTGACCATCGGTTAGTCTCTTGCCCCATGTTAAACGATGGTGAAAAATTCACCATGTCTCCCGAATGCGCTACAGGCTGAACGAGTGGTGAAGATAACATTTCGACCCCTGTATGTAGTTAGATGACTGAACACACAAAAAGAAAATGGAGATGAGGGACCTGGGACTGGGGTTGGGGTTGGGACTGGTTTTCGTAAGGGAGAAGTGACTCGGGATGAAGCAGGCGATGCCGAGCGGTCTGAGCCGTTGGCGTCGTTACCGTTCCCAGCCTCAGTGCTACTGATGACTGTTTCTTGTTTTTCTTGATGAAAAGTCCCGGAGTTGTCGTAAGAGGAGAACCTTCGGAAGAAGGCAGGGTTGACGGTGCTGGCAATATAGGTGTTACCGTAGGTGTTGGTGGTGTTGGTGAACTGGTAGACGAGCTTCCGCCTCCCCAAAGTTTGCGAACATCATTTGTTTGTAGTATAATTGGCAGATTGGCCTGCCCGCAGAGAGCAGTGCGCAACTAGCCAGCAAGCCTTGGGAAATCCGGTGTTCGTTCATTAGGTATTGTTCCGGGGGAAGGGGCTTGAAGTTTCTCTGGGTGTATATCCAATATTCGAATTTTGCACACCTCTTGAACACACTACGGTCTTCAACAGCGGGTATTCAGCCAGATTACTACTTATACTGAAACCTACCCTGAAAAGTCTTTGGTATGCAGCCTGGTTGCGCCGAGTCACGAGATGTTGGAAACGGATCTAGTTTCTCAATGTATTCGAAAGCAATTTTCTTGTTCATCGTATAAACTAAGTCTACTCAGAATTCATCATTGCTCGGATCTGTCCTTCTCTTGCTGTGCTCACGCTTTCAAAAGAGCAGTGAAATGGTTCAGGCTGACTTCGACGGAGTTAGCCCGCAGGTTATTGGATGCATACTAGGTCACTTACATCCCCACGCCGGTGGTGAAATTTGGCTTCACCTCAATCCTGTCTCCGTTTGAGTCTTTGGCATGATCGATGCGCAAGACAGCGAGTATGGCAGCAATTGCAGTCCACATAGTGTACTCTGCAAACCAACGACCTACCAAGGGCATTTGTTATTCTCAGCACTGCCAGATCATTGATCAGCCTACCAGGACAAATACGTCTGCAAGAGTCAGCGAATGATTTAAAATGATAGCAAGTGTGGAATATTCACCTGCCGTGACCGAAGGCAAAATGGTTGACGACTAGGGCTCTTCAGCTTCCCGTCAACAGTTAGATGGCGACTAGGATCGAAGCGCGATGCATCGGGGAATATGTCTTCATCCCGAGACAGTGCCCTGAGCAATGTTCAGCTCAAACCATTGCATGCACTCTACCCTGACATACCACTGATTGACCATTACTGTTGTACCTGATCGAACTACAGATGAGTCAACGGCAACCTTGACTCATACCAATTCGAACCTTTGGGTATAAAATACCCCTCGTACACATCATCATCTAAAGTTGCATGCGCAAATCCTATGCAAGAGGTAAGTCATGCAAACACAAAGCTATATTACTGCCGACAAACCTAGGGGGGCGACAGGATACCATCTCATGACCTCGCAGAGAATGGCATCAATATAGGGCAGGGACGCCCTGTCATCAAGGCACGGCATTTCATTATGCCTCACAGTCTGATCAATTTCTGCACGAGCCCGGGCTTGGACGTCAGGATATAGCACCATAGCCAGCAGGAATATATGCAATACGGATGCAGTCTGCAGGACATCAAAGTAAGAATCAGGACTGCTTAAGTGGCGACTCACAGTTTCCATGCCAGCTAAGATGCCGAACTCCCGTCAATAGATGAATTATGTCCTGGTAAATAAAGACTCTTACCTACGTATCCTGACAACGCAATAGCCTTCATTGTATCTTCGTCAGCATCATCGTGAGGTTGGCTGAGAAAGTCACTGATTAATGAGTGTGAAGCAGTGCCATTTGCCTTCACGCAAACAGATCAGGCGAGATTTTCATCCACAACTGTGCGCAAACGTACCATCTGTGCCTTCACTTCGTCAAAGGGCTCATTCAAAAGCTGTTGAGATAATTCTCTATTGCGTCCCATCTGGGAATGTGCTCCACCGAAGCACCAAAACGGTAACTTTTCGACTGCAACCTCATGCTAAACATTCAAAATGATGTCGACGACAGAGGCACTCACGGAAAGGAAAGGCTGTGAACATGGCAGCCTTCTCGGGGGTAACAATCTGTTTTGTAATATCAATGAGTTCTTGCGCGCGGGTAAGATATGAGCCGTGAGCAAGGTCTCCGTATGTCACGGCTACCATTACGCTGCCCGCGTATCTGTAACAAGGATTGATCGTCAACTGGACCATACGTCACAACGACACCAGTAGATTAGATACGAACGCTTCAGTGCGGTGCTGTAGGTCATCAGTGGCACCTAGTAAAAGATCGATGACTAGTCTATTTGCATGGCGAGAGTATATCTCCTGGTATAACACCGAGACTTCGGCCTTGAGGACTTGATGGAAGATCTTACGATGTCGTCGTAAAGTCTCACCATACGGAAGCATTGGAGTAGCGAAAGCCAGTCCAGCTCTGCATCATCAGTGGATGAAAAACAAATTAAATGAAAACAGGCAATGCATACAATTCGTTGGTGCGAATAACGGGGCGAGCAGAGTAATTCGCAGAACGTTTTTCCAGCAACTCTTTCGCGATGGTTTCGGAGTTTATGATGATCAAGTCGATCCCAAGTATGCAGCAGTAAATGATTTTTCCTGTGATCATCGATCAGGTATGAAATTGAATACAACAACCATTGGTTTGCTACCAACCATATGTCTTTCCCCACGTAGTATATGTGAGCCAAGGTCGTTTAGTGTCCAATTGTAGCACGTTGCCCAAAAATGGTATCGGACAAGGGCCAGGTGGCAGAGGTAAAGGGTAGACACGTCTGCGAATGAGACCCGAAGCGACACCCAGGGCAATAACGCAAGATATCCCTAGAGCGAGAATAGCAGTGGAGAGCATGATAAAGGATTATAGTCACACCCAAGACATGTTGGTTCGTCTTCATATAAGGTCGGCAGCTTGCTTCTTTGGGTGCTGCCCGCCTCATCTTGAACAATGGACCATCAGCAGAAGTGGCGCAGCCAGCTGGCAAGCCCTTTCTAGACATGGCAAGATACCACCAGTCTGACGAACTTCACCAAGACTTAATACGGCTTGCAGACAACCTCTCCGTCGTGCCAGATGGGCACCAGGCTGGGCAAAAGCCATCAGAATCGTGTATTTTGAAAAGTCTTGAGGCACCTTGCAATGTTGATCCAGCCTTGCCAGTTCCAAGCAGGCTGTTCATAGTTTACATGACTCGTACCAGACAGATAGCTGCAATGCAATAAATGGAATCCAGCTAATAGTTGAGCCGTAAATTATATAAGCTGGGACCATTTGCCGGTTCAGCTTTTCATAGCTCGGGCCGCAGCTAAAACCGGCAATAAGCCGGAGCCGCGGCAACATTACCAGGTCGCCTACGCTCCGATGACGATGGTAAATTTGGCTATCGCGCTGTTGTGCCAAATAGCGTACCCAACTCCTGGAGACGTAAGTCGATGTTTCATGCCTACATGATTCTCACACTGAATGTCGTCTCTAATCACCCGCCCTCACATCTTCACCCCTCCTCGCATCTTCACCGACCTCACACGTTTACCTGCCCTCGTATCTTCACCCCTCCTCTCATTCTCACCCTCACCCGCCCTCGCATCTTCACCCGCCCCCGTATCTTCAAGCCTTCCTGTCATTCCTGTATCCCGTCCTCAAAGTACACGAAGATACCCATTTGTGCATGGTCGCCGTCGGCATCATCGAGGATATCTCACGTGCACCAGATGGATGGATGTGGATATGGGGGAATTGATGAGGAAGAAGAAGGGACTAATGAAGAAGGAGGTGAGCCTGGTCTTGAGGAGGCCAATGATGAGGTGGGACCGGAGGATGGTGAAGATGATGCTGTAGATGAGTATGAGGGGTACGCAGAGCTCTAGCAACTGATTGTCTTGTACGACACTGAATTTCAGTGATTTCCTGAATTGTTGCAAGTACTAGGATGGGTAAGCAGCGCTGACTTGGTAGCGAGAGTTGATAAATATGATTTTAGACTCGACCTTGCGGCAGCGACGAATGTAAACCAACAGTAGTCTTTTAATTATCATACAAGTCGCTACCGGTCTTTGCTACCTCCATCATACAAGTAACCACCAGTCTTCCCGCATCCATGCAAATCTCCGTGACACTGGCTTGAGATTACAAGAAATTCACCTGCAGTCTGCTGCACTCATACAAGATCACTGCAAGACCATATAATGATAAACAGACGTGCGTGCTGATATAAGCTTCACAAGACCATATATGATCATATATGCTAGTAACGCTACGTGTTGTTTTGTTGATGAGTATCGACGGAACGCGCCATTTGTCGACGCTCATATACGCCAGCTGTTCAGATTCCATCGATTTCCGTCATACCCCATGCGAGGGCATCTGTCCAATTCTTACTGGGCCTCAGGCCTCAGGCTCGAGCTCCGGCGCCCTATCTCAGGCTATCTGCAACTGGAACTGACAAAGAACATTCTCCACGATTGCAATAGTTGGAGGTGACGTCGAAGACTTATCAATTTACTGATCGGCGGCGGTGGAATGCAGGTAAGGCCAAATTTCTGTCCTCACATTGTATAAAAGGGACGGTATGTGACATGCCATCTATTCTCAGCCCCCCCTACAACTCATAAGCTCTGTTACTGATCATCAGAAATAAGAGGTCATGGATTCTCGCACAAAGACGATTTACCTCCCGAATACCATGACCAACTGGCCATGGCCTCGCGCACTCAACCCTCATTACGAAGCTGTGAAAATCGAAGCTGGTTTTTGGTTTCGTAGTTTCGAAACTTTGGATCCAGAGTTATTGAAAGCGTTCGACAAATATGATTTAGGTTGGAACTATTCACGATGTCACCTCTGAAGATAGTTGACGCGTATCGTTTTATAGCTTACGCGGTAGCACTGGCTCATCCCACTGTATCAGGAGGTTAGTATCCAACCCCTGGCGCACACTACTGAGCCTTGACTTTATTCTTGCCGAGTAGAACATCTTCGAGTCGGTTGCGAAGTACTGGATGTGCAACTCGTTGTAGACGAGGTCACCGATAGAAGCACTGCAGCAGGTGCCAAAGGAATAATAGACATCGTCATCGATGCCTTGCACAATCCTCATAAGATACGACCAGAAGGTGAATACATCGTTGGAGAAATGATGCGACAGTAAGTACCTTCTGCCAGTGCTTGTTTGAACATGATTCTGAATTTTGTGTAGATGTTCGGCTCGTGCGATGCGGACTATAAGCACGACTTGTTACCCCCGCTTTATTGATAGCTTTACGACATACCTTCGTGCAGTAGCTGTCGAGGCTATTGACCGCGAACAAGGACATTGTCTCGGTATCGATGACCATTTCAAGTACCGACGGGAGTCAGGTGGCATGTTACCTTGGTTCGCACTATGTGGAATGGAGATGAATCTCCCTGATGAAGTGTATCGCCATCCCGCCATCGTGGATATGCTTGAATGTGCTGCAGATTTGATTACAGTCGACAATGTAAAGTCGTACTAAAGACCTGGTTTCGAGTATGCTGACGATTTTAATAGGATATGGTCTCGTACAATAAAGAACAAGCAGACGGGACCGACTATAATTCGTTGATAACCGTTGTCATGGTAGAGTTTGGCCTCGACATAGGCAGTGCGATGGGGTGGGCAGCCGCCTATCACACCAAACTCGAGACAAGGTTTATCAACGGTCTTGCGAAGATCCCTTCATGGGGCCCTTCCACCGACATCCTAGTCAAGGAGTACCTTGATGGAGTAGGGAACTGGGTGCGAGCAAATTATTGCTGGAGTTTTGACGATCAAAGGTCCTAAGAATTTCCCAATGATATATTGAATTGTCATTTACGATGAATTATTTTGCAGGTATTTTGGCACAATGGCTACGGAGATACAGGAAAGTAGGCTCGTCCCATTATGGCCAAAGGTCCACAGCAAAGCCAGCATCCTGGGTGGGTGGCGAAGAACCATACTGATTGCCGCTGCGATCAGTAGCGGGTTTTTTGTATTTGTTTCAATCCATTTCCCCTAGATCATCTGTTAGCTGCCATTCGTCTACATGTTCCTATGTTGTCTCACGATATTGCCTCTCCGAATCCTCTCGTTTGTTATGTCCTTCCGAACGGGCCTGCAGGACTGAGCATGCACCATTGCAGTTACCAGTAGCATTATTTGAACCGAAGTGCCACGTCAAACTCTGAGCCGTTCGAGTCACGTCAATGCTTCAAGGATTTTGTTTGGATTAGAGGCTCTCGCCAAACAAACTACAACCGAGTCATTGACACATGCACAGCTTCCCTACCATGACAGTGGATATGACCCGAAGTTGTGCTGCGCCTTAAGCTTTGTGATTAGTACTAAGTGCAACAAAGCTGGTGAGCGGTGTAAAATCGATTTTGGCCTATCAATATTAAAATCGACGTGGTTCTAGTCTATCACCTCCCACACCTTGTGTCTGCTGCCACCCTTGTGCATGATCGATATTTCCCGCCCACTCATGCGAGTCTCCGAGTCTTCGATGCTCCTGCCTGTCTCGACATTGATTATAATTTGAATTAGTTCATACTTGAAATTTTGAAATTCAATCTATTTGTAGATCTCTTCGTACGTAGTGTGGCTCAAGAAGACAAAATTCGAGTATTCGATATCACAAGACCGTACCATATCATCACACACCGCCGGACCGCGTGCTATTTCACTACCATCGAATCTCCACCAGGACTCGGCCAGCCACCAAAGCCCCAGAGTGACCGTTTCCCGGACGTCCTCAATCATTATCATTTAGTGACTCACCGTTGCTAAGAGCTGTTAAGACGGACAGCGTTGAAGCCTCAACGAGCTTGGGAACGGGAACCATCATCGGGCCCCGAGTCCAGGCTGACACGCGCAAGCATCGCCGAAGATCACAGACAACCTTATGCTCGGAGGTCCGAAATATCTATCGGTGCAACACCAAGGACTGCAATACGAGTGACACAGCCTGCCTGCGAGTGGAATAAGGGCTGTTGGAAATACTGACTTGTGTAGATCGTGGTGATGGATCGCGCGGACGCCGGAATAAGGGATTAGATGCTCTGATGGGCCTATATCATATAACTGTACTCTTGCGCTCCTTCGGAAGTGGTTGTTCTGTGCCGGTTGAAGGAATACTTGGGAAGACCTCGAGAAGAATGCGGAGATGAAAGATTAAAACAACATCACTTTGCTGCTCCGGATGTCCTTGTTTTGTTGTCCATCATATAGCATCGGTCCGAGTTACTGCCTTGAACTGCGCAGTACATAATTTTGCTCGCTCATATAAAATTATTCGGTGAAAACCCTACAGGAGTGAATGTATACGATGCACGTACATCCATCGTAGATGCTATCTACCAAAATGGATTTCGTGTGGATTTAATTTAAGGCAAGGCCAAGACCAAGTCTTTCAATTTTTCGAAGTTGGGTGTGCCGTGTCCAGTGACTACAGGTATGATCAGCATGTAGACACGTCATAACTCTGTTTGCCTTCATGAACTCACCAGGATCCCATCCAACCGTGGCCTGCATACAGGTATCACATCAGCAATGTGACCTGAAGGCGTGCAGACATGACCTACATTGAAGCCCGGAGTTCCACATCCTGGGTTGCTCCCTTGGGTGATATCATTTAATGCAGTGTAGCCAGTGGAATATAACATTGGATTCAAAAAGCCGAGAGGAGTCTTTCCAGCATTGATGCGTACGTCGTTCAGCATGGATACAAATGCGGCAAAGGCGGGCGAAGCACAGGATGTACCACCGATTGGACTCTCCTGACCTTGATAAATAATAGAGAAGTATTCTGCTTGTGCTACCACGTCTAGATATGCCTAGAAAAATGGTTTTCATAAGATTTACGCAAGTTGAGGAGTCAACATACACGTCCGGTCCTAGAGATGATGAGTCAATTGTGCGTTGTGCGTTCGCCAGTTTGTAGTGACTTACGAATTATAGAGACCTTTGAACGTGCCGGGAGCGAGCATCGCTAAGTATTCAGAGACAGCAGCCTCCCGGTACGCAGGACGAGCAAACTTATACATTGTAATGCATGGGTCAGAAGGTTTTCATGTGGGGCAGAGATTACTTACATAGTCGCTGAATCCACCCCCAGAAAAAGACACGGCAGTCTCTGGGATGTTGACGGTACCACCAACAGCAGTCACGCTTTGGTCCAAATTGGTCACTGTACCCCTTGATCATATGCCTCACTATGGGCAGGAACAGGGGAATGTTGGCAGGAATTCTGTGACATTGCGCCCATCGTTGGATTTACATGACTGAGTGGCAAGGTCGGTATCGCCATCACCAACACCACTATCACTAGAGGCAAACAACAAAGAAACACCGCGAGCACCGAGAGACGACGCCATACCAGCGCAAACACGGATCGCATAGGTGTACGGGACAGTTTGTTCATGATCACCGTAACTGGTAGAGATTGTCTGAGGATCCATGGAAAGGTTTCGGAGGTGTCATTTGCTGTTGAGTTTCGAGGCGCGAAGTTCGGGCGCGGGGAGGATGTTCCAGATGGGTTGGAGAATGTCGATGATGTCCGCTGCTTCGCCTGTGTATTCGACTGGAGGTTCGGAAGGTGTTGACGAGGCATCGATGAGTTCCTGTGGTTGGGATGAGCACTTTTCATACTGTGAAATAATAGAATGTTACCTTGACTCGTGACTCAAGGGATTGGACTTCAAGTTGTGCGTTGTCCCTTTCCAGGCGAACGGCGTCCAGATCCTTTGAGAGAGTTTCGTTCCATATGCACTCGCAGCTCATCTCCGAGGCGTGCATGCTTATCACTATGCCCCTGCAGCGCAGCTGCTAACGTTTCAAGATGCGACGCGACCGAGGCAAGTAGACCCTGCAAGGACGTATCGGGGGAAATCTGGATACCATGCAGTGGCATGACCGTCCGAAGTGCCTCGGTAGCTTCATCCAACTCTGCTCGTGCTTCACCACCAGCCCTCGCATTATCCAGCTCATCCTGTAACGCACCACGCTCTGTGAATTTGTTATCCTCCAACACAGTTCTCTCCGCCTCCCATTCCTCTCTTGCATCCTCGAGCTCATCCTGGAGGGCACCAAGCTCTGCAAGTTTATCTTCCTCCATCACAGCTTTCTCCGCCTCCCATTCCTCTTTGGCATCCTCCCGCTCTGTCTTCAGCGCCGCGACCTCCTCATCCTTTTTCTGCAGTTCCGCATCGCACTTTGCCTGCATGTCTGAGAGTGCGCGTTCCATTTCAGTTGCTTCGCCGCTCTGCTCCTCTAAGACCTTCAACCGCCTCTCCAACCTCTCCACCTCCTTTTCCCTTGCAGTCAACTGAGTCCTGTCCTTTTCCCACTGCGCACGTTCCTCGAGTAATTCTTGACATTTCGCATTCAGCTCCTCGAGATGCGAAAACTCTTGCTCTAGCGCAGCGACAGTTTCCTCAGCAGTCTGAAGCTGCATACCCATCTTCGTCTCAATCTGTTCCTTCTCGAGACAGAGGTGAGATGATTCGCGTGCCATCTCAGCTTGTTTCTGGTTCGCAATGCTGAGGGCTTCAGTTGCAGCGCGGAGCTCGTCTTCGAGCGCGACGACATCATTGACGGATGGTGGAGCTTTGGGTATTTGTGCATCGGCGTGGCCTGCGAATAGGTGTGCACCGTCGAATCGCGCTTTCAGTGGTGGAGAGGTAGTCGTAACGGGGCTAAAGGCCGAACTCCTATTGGGCGTGTTCAAACCCGATGCATCCCCACTGGGCGTCATCTTTCTCTCCATCTTGGCGACGGAGAAACCAAGCACGCCTGTACGATGTTCCAAAAGTTTTCGTTCGACCTCGTTTGCTCGTTCTGAAATGCACCATAGTTCAGTCTATGCAGCATTGACTCTGCGTTCTGCAGCATCTAGCTGGTCGTTTGTGGCTTGTGACACTTTTTTGTGCGCAGTGTTTACTTTTGAAAGAGATAGAGCTGCATCGCGTATCTTTGTTTCTAACTTGAGCTTCCTCTGTGCTGCAGCGAGCCGAATCTTAAGAATTTGGTGTTCCTAAAGAAACAGTTTGTTTAAATTAAATACAAAGGCGCAGATCGAGTGAATGAATGGAAATCGAACCTTTTTGAATTCTTCGACTTCTTCCCCCCTAAGATCTCACATTCGCGACTTTCTACGATTGCTTCGCTTGTGAGAAGACTCATGAGGAGGTCGTCTCTTATATTGAGTAATCCTGAGGTGCGTTTCCATCCTGAAGCGGTAGACGTTCTTGGTTGTAGGGGGGTAAAATTCTTGGAGATGAGGGATCTGGGACTGGGGTTGGGGTTGGGACTGGTTTTCGTAAGGGAGAAGTGACTCGGGATGAAGCAGGCGATGCCGAGCGGTCTGAGCCGTTGGCGTCGTTACCGTTCCCAGTGTCAGTAACGGATGCTACCGATGACTGTTTCTTGTTTTTCTTGATGAAAAGTCCCGGAGTTGTCGTAAGAGGAGAACCTTCGGAAGAAGGCAGGGCTGACGGTGCTGGCGATATAAGTGTTACAGGTGTTGGTGGTGTTGGTGAACTGGTGGACGAGCTCCCGCCTCCCAAAAGTTTTCGGACGCCATTCATTTGTAGTATAATTGGCAGATTGGCCTGCCTGCAGAGAGCAGTGCGCAACTAGCCAGCAAGCCTTGGGAAATCCGGTGTTCGTTCATTAGGTATTGTTCCGGGGCGGTTGTTTATAATTGTTGAATTCAGAAGATTAGGACAAACCTTGACAAACAACCCATCGCATGCGACACGACATCAGTGAACCTATGAACATATTAAAATGTCATAGTTGACTATGTATTGACAGCAATCACAAGAATCCTCGAAAATGTGGCGGGGGGGGGGGTTACATGACCTTATGTGGGAACGATGAATTTTCCAGGTAGGCTACGAAGCTGTCCTATGTTCTGCATACCATCTTCTGCTTGGATTATCCTGCCAACACATAGTGAAACTCAAGCGAACAAAGCAAAATGCTAGTTCGTAATGGTGAGGGTAGATGTAGAAATTTGCCAACTGGCACTGGTGCAAAGTCCTTTCGTCATGTGGCAATCTGCAATTTGATATGTCCAGTGCGAGAGCTGCAACTCCTCAGACTAGTTGTGAATTGCTGCTGTTAATATTTGCTTGCATAATATCAAATGTGAACTTCACATTTGACAACTTGTTCGTTCAGTGAAACTCAGGGCACAAGACACCTGCATTGCACAAAATTACCCATACTGACTAACATGTCTATCATAAGCTTCGCATGGAGTCCTGTGACTACTTCACATCGCATCCATCGTTAAAGTATTTTGTCAATCATGCTCTACCGGCGCTGATTGGAAGAGTGAACTCAACTTACGACACCGGAGTTCAAGATAGTCTCCTTTGTGACGTCCGATATTCATAGTCATGGGTTTCAATGAATATTTGTAAGCCGCTGGTCTAGACTCCTTGTCGACCTAGATATTTCCAGACTGCCGTATTGAACATAATTCTATGTTTCAATGCTCATGAGGGACTCAAACCAAACAAGTCCAATATTTTATTCAACTGCGAGACAACAGTCAGGAAGGACTCAGAAACTAGATATGGTATTGTTGAACTATCAATGTTTTGGGGAAAGGAACCTCTTTTAGGTTCGTTCGACAGAAGACTAACTCCAGGACCCTAATGAGAGGGAAAAGGGCAAGAATGAGCGATGTTTCCCCCAAGTAGAGGGAGCAGAGGCGCACACAAAGGGCCAAAGAATCAGACGTCAAGTCAAGGCATTTCAACCATAGAACCAAGTTCTAAGGGCAAACATAAGAAATGTCAAAGAATACCTAAAGGCAACACACCTGAGGCTACAGGCAAATCTGTCCTCGAGTTAACCCTAGGTGGTCTGCAGGTCTTTTCAACCACACTGCAACGTCTCATTCCATGACATCTGGGCCAAGGGAAAAGCCACCCCCAGAGACGTTCTATGATGGACAAGCGACAGACTGAGAAAGGCAGCTGGATAGTGGTGGGAGGGGTGGGCCAGACACTGTGAACTTCAACCCCAAACTCCACTGTGGAGGAGCCCCAGCCAACAATGTGGGAAAGATTCCCAACAAAGACAGGTTGATGAAGATGGGGTTCAATCCCCAAGGAGGCATCCCAAGCCTGACGATAGACAGCAATGGTATCACCAGCACCCAGAAAGGGGATGCCAGAGTTACCAGTGTCAAAATGACAATCGAACATCCAGGAATCGTGGTCAGATAGGGGTCGAGATCCATCAATAAATAAAGATGCAGCAACAGAAATGACAGATGAGGAGACTAGAGGGAGGGAGGGAGTGAAACCGTGCTCAAGAGAGAGGTCTGGGGTATTAGGACGGTCGACAGATAGAATATGCATGTGAAGGAGAGGAAAGGGAGACTGGAGCTATGCAAGACCCTGCAACGCTTGTTAAATACTCCAATGTCATCAACTGGGTCCCTAAATGAGGAGCCGAACAGGTGACAATCGCGCCCACAAATTAATGGGACAAAGATCCATAAGGTCAAATTAAGGCTAATGGATCTGCCTAGCCCAAGCATGAGGCCAGGGAGAGAAAAGGGTCTGACAACCAATTGATGTTAATGACAATGAAAATCATGTGTCCTAACTGACCCAATACCAAGGAGCATGAAATACTCTGGAGCAGGAAGCCTGCCCACTGGTATCCAAGAACATCTTGATGATAAACAAACACAGAGGGATGGGAGGGAGGGAATTTAAAAGAGCAGATCGATGTTCAAAGGTAATGACTCTAGGAGATGATCGATGTGCTGATACACGCGCCAGGCTGTTGGTAGCGAGAAAGAGGAGAACGAAGCTGTCCTTACTCGGCTCATACATAGACTTTGTTCTATGCGCGTGTTCGTTCCTCACTCTTACATAAAACCTGATCTATGTTTCAATGCTCGTGAGGGACTCAAACCAAACAAGTCCAATATTTTATTCAACTGCGAGACAACAGTCAGGAAGGACTCAGAAACTAGATATGGTATCATTGAACTATCAATGTTTTGGGGAAAGGAACCTCTTTTAGGTTCGTTCGACAGAAGACTAACTCCAGGACCCTAATGAGAGGGAAAAGGGCAAGAATGAGCGATGTTTCCCCAGAAAGGTAGGAGCTTGACGACGCAAATAGCGCAAGCTTGCCCCAAGTGATAGGAGGGAAGTGAAGACTCACAACAAAATTTTTAACGCACAGGAGGCAATGCATAACGTGTGAAAGGTTCGAGTATTGGCGTGTCTTGAAGGTATGGTGCCATGATGACAGCGTGTTGTCTTAAATACCTTAAGAAAGCATCACCACCCCATCTACCCATAGACTTCACCGTTTCGAAGGGAACTCCCCGCAACAAGTACTCCAGTGTGCCTCCAATGCGGATACCATGGCCTTTCAAAGGCTCGATCTGAAGAGAGCATGAGGCGCGGTCCAGACCATGCAGAAACTCAGAGCGAGTGAGTGGACGAAGACCAGTGCGATGCTTCCAGCTAAAAAGAGGAGCTGATGCGGGCGCGGAGTTTACTGCAAGATGATTCGACAATGCATAAGCCGGGTCTGCATCACCAGATTGTGGTGCGAAGTACAGGTCTTCCCCAGTTGGGGACATCTTGGTGCAAGGTAAGTGTAAGATGGTGACACGTAAGCCGTGACGGTCCTCTCCATAACGAATGTCTGAGCGTTTGACATGCAAGGAGGGATCAAAGGCAGACAAAGAGCGGAGAGTTACCTCTCCCACGCGTGCGAGAGAGAAAAAGGATACAGTGAGGCATCCAAAGATTGCGGCGTCGAGAGGAGCTGACAGATCTAGTACTGAGTGTATAGCAAGCAAAGTACTGATGGTGAAGGGGTGACACTTTACATGTTTTGATGTAGCTGGTGCTAAACACGCAGCACCTGCTAATGCCGAGGAGATTTGCGCTGAGTCTGGTAACCAGTCGAGTCCATGTAACAGGTGCCAGGCTCGGACACCATAAAAGTAATTCTCTAGGGTTTTTCCGGAGTACAATCCAGCGCAGCTAGCAATGAAGCTCAGCAGTAAAATGGAGGAGGCAGGGCCACGTTGGTCTTCGGGAATAAGCCGGGCATCGCAAAACACATGAAATACTAGTAATCCAGCACCGTAGGTCTCACGAGTGCCGGAGGCAAGCGAGTACCCAATAACTGTGAGGATGCGATTGAGATCAACATCTGTCAAAGCAATATACGTCCCACTATGACCAAGAGGTTTACGGCGAGTTGAAGGCAGCCAGAGGCGAAGACGGTCTTGAGCTAAACAGTGAGGACGAAGGTTTGAAGGTAAAGGATTGAGGGAAACTGCGTAAGGTCTGGGACTGGCGGTGGGCAGTGACTCTGGCGCTAACGTGGCCATGTTTACAAAGCGTGACTCGTTAATCACTCCAACTCTCTCGGAACCATAAGAGTTCCTCTCCATAATCCCAGTGCTCTGGCCTGTCAGCCACTGAGAAAGTACTTGAGTGCCGTTGAGAGTGGGAACAGGAGGAGGAAGACAGGGTGTCAAATTCATCGTGCACGAAGTCTTGAAGGGCGGAGGGGAGAATAATGGGGGGAAGAAGCATGGTGGTGGGAGGGAATACTCCACGCGAGGGACCATCTGCTGGGTTGGACACACTGGGGACATAAGAGAGGTGGAAGGAGGTGTGAGGACCAAGAGGTTCGAGCATAGAGAGAATGCGTCGAAAGACGCAGTTGGTTGCCCAGTTTCGGCTTCTTCCATTCTTCCAGCCCTCAACGACTCCGAGGTTGTCGCAGTGTAAGCGGAAATGTCCACCAGCCGAGGGAATGCCAAGGCGGATGATGCAGAGTATGAGTAGTTCGAAACCAACTGCTTCGGCCCAGCCGATGTCTTTGGCTCCGTTGAGAGATTGCCAATCTCGGCGCAAGCTCCAAGCGCGCCAAAACCCCTTGATAACAACTCCAATTCCGACACCGGAGCTTGCATCAGAGAATGCATGGATGTCGATGATTGAGAATGGCTGAGGGATGATCCGGTGGAGGGAAGGGCAGGACAATTGCTCTGTCCACCATGCAAGGTCCTCGTTGAGATGCTGGACAGAGTGATATGGCACGAATGGACGTGAACTGGCAATGCTGAGCATGGATTCCAAGGACGTGAGATAGGCACGGCCCTGGGGAAGAACGAGGCAGGCATGTAACAGTTTGCCATAGAGCTGCTGTGTTTCGAGAAGGACATGAGTGGGACATTTGAGCCACCGAGCGATGGCCGCCAAGTACTTTTCTCTTTTGGCATCAGCCAATGCAATGATGAGACGTGTGAGGTTCCACAGAAGTCCAATGAATAAAACGGTATAAGCGAACTGAGTATCCTTTGTAATCTCCCAAGGAATGCCCAAATTGATGGAAGACTCGTCAATATCAGCGAAAGAACTACTGAAAGGTTGGTCTTCAGGAGTGCGATTAGAAACTGTGGAGAAGTCTCGTAGCGGGAAACGATGATCCTCACTGAATACCTCGCATGTTCCATCCTCAAAGGTATCACCCTCAAACCAAATTCGACCCCCCGTTTGACGCATGCCACCAGTAGACAGGTGCTGGCGTACAGAATCGCGATAGCTGTTATAAGCACGAAGATGTTCACACCTAATCCTGAAGAATAAGTGGTCATCGACCCACTTCGTGAGAGGACCGAGTCCCAATGCGCAAAATAAGTCTGCACCAGCATCAGCAACGTAACCGTAGGCTCCTGCTGAGGGCCCCATACCAAACGAAGTACAGGTGTCCACATAAAACGAGTCAAGGTCGGACCGCACAACAGTAGCCGGCCATTGGGCAGACAGAAGAGGGATAGTTCTGTAAGCTTCTGCAACATCTCTGGTTGCAGCCTGCGAACCAGGGGGAAGGTGGCGTATAATGGAACAGACCGTGTCAAAAGTGCCCCAGGTGCAAGGGAAGTTGTCGGATATAACCATGGAGTTGATCGAGGGCTGCGGAGCATGTGGAGAGGGAGAATGCGGAAAAGAGAAGTTTTGAATGACCCGAAATCTACCGGGTTTACCAGACTTAGGAATGATCGAGACTGGTGACGTTTGAAAGGGTCCCACCAGAGACTGTAAGTCAGAACGTGTGAATGGGCCGATGTACCGACCAGCAAGAAGTTCTCAATCGATGATGTCATCAAGTGCCTTGCTATGTTCCATGAGAGAGGGACTGTTGAGGGGAATTTGAGAAACGAGAATGTGAGGGAGATCCAGGTCAAAACCAAAGCGAAAGCCGTTTGTAATCTTGTGGTAACGCTCCCGAAGACCATGTTCCTCAAGCAAAGCTTCCCAAGCCAACACATTATAAGGACACACTGGATGAGAGCGTCTGTGCTCGAGGGCAGTTTTGAGCTCCATGGGAGAGCGAGAGACACCCGGAGCATAGGTGTCGTTCGTCGTGCAAGCGAGATGGGCAACTTCGACCTCGTTGCCAATCGACACAAAGCGGCTTGTTGCTGCTTCGGACGAGCAACTGGCGAAGGACCCGTTTGCTGACGGTAGAATAGGAATTGTCCCACAGGCGGTCTGCGGGACATTCGGCGAAAGGATGATTGTTGCGCCTGAGACAAACGGCGCACACGGCGGGAGAGCGTTGGCCGTGTGCGCCGTTGGAAAAACCCGCAGATGAACGCGGTGTTTTGTCCTGCCTAGCGCTTTTGTTACGCGAGGAGGGGGAAGGAGAGCGCTCACGCTCAGCCACTGATGAGCGCTGATTGACAGAAGGTATGGAAGCGTGAGGTCTCTTTTTGGAGGTGCGATAGTCCTCTCCTGATGACCTGGGGTTCAGACTGTGCAACCTCTAGAGACCAAACATAATCGCAAATGCAAAACGCAGATCGCATACCGCAAAATGAAAATGCAACGCAACGCAAGTAACCAAATATAAGTCATAGATAGTATCATGACAACAAGTGTGGATAACAAGTGGAAATGAAGCAAACAACATTAATATCGATTTGAAATTTTAAAATGAAGGAACGAACCTTGAACTCGAAGTCTAAGTCAGCACGCTCTCGTTCAGCGTGATAGAGACGATCGAAGGTCCGTGACAATTCAACTTCGTCAATCAGAGCGATGTTCCATGCTCCAGCAGGCAATGGAATAGCTTGATGCCACGCCCGACGTTGTTCCTCCTGATAGGCAAGGAGAGCATGCCGCTCAAGAGCATTGTCAGACGTCCAATAGGTGTGTGACATGAGTGCACCGAAGAAGTTAGCCAACATAAGAACGCGTGAGCTGTCCCAGCCGCGTTGTTGTAAAGAGGCAATGAAGCGAGGGATGGCATGAGAGAAGTCGAGCGGAGCGAGGAGATGATCAGCGATCACACCAGAGGCAGGACACGCAGCGTTGGCAGCAATCCAGGTGGTGGAGCCATCTGTGGCAGTTGTCGGTACTAAACTATCGTCATCAGTAGTGTGGAAATTCAGCCGCGCATCTGCGAGCCCTTTGTTGGTCCAGTAGTAAAGCTCAATGAATTGTACTTTGTCCAATTTACGTAGAGCGAAGTCAGACACAAGTATAGCTTCGGAAGCCCGTGTGGGACAAGGGCGGTCAGGGATGGGAATATGGTGTAGACGGTTTTTCTTCTTGTCCTCTTCAGCAAGCAGGTCGGCTTGAAGCTTTTCAGCGGCCACATGCTGGGTGGATGCTTCGTCGATGATACGTTGCTCCTCCGCGGCCGCTAGAGCATCAGCTGCAAGTTGCCCCTGCCAGCGGATCCTTAAAGTTGAATTAGTGGCGGTCCAGATGGTGGTCAAGATGGCCGCAGCTTGCTCGTCGGTGGTCGAAGGACCGAGCAAAGGCGCGCAACTGCTCTGAAGATCGGTGGAGGTGAAATCCGGACACTGTTCAAGATGCGGATCAGCCGAAAGTCGAGTCATAGTAAGATGTAAAAGAAAATTTAAAAGAGCAGATCGATGTTCAAAGGTAATGACTCTAGGAGATGATCGATGTGCTGATACACGCGCCAGGCTGTTGGTAGCGAGAAAGAGGAGAACGAAGCTGTCCTTACTCGGCTCATACATAGACTTTGTTCTATGCATGTGTTCATTCCTCACTCTTACATAAAACCTGAATTGTGATGCTGCCCAATCTTCTGCTCAACGATACGAAAGTTAAAAATTCTTGATCAAAACCCTAGTCCGCAAACTCATACACAACAAATGCATTTGGTAGGCGGGGAACTGTCGTAGGTGTTGGCACGTCAAAATACAGATCAACCAAAAGCACAAACGCGAAAAAAAACCCCGATTTGAATATATATATATATTGTGCTCTGTCTAAGCAAGGACCGAGCATCTCACTGGAATGAGAGATACAGCAGATGCTAAAGCCAAACTGCAAGACTGTCAGGAAAAAAACACATCAGCCAATGGCACAAACGCGAAAAAAAACTGATTTGAATATATATATATATTGTGCTCCGTTTGAGCAAGGACTGAGCATCTCACTGGAATGAGGGATGCGGCAGATGCTAAAGCCAAACAGCAAGACTGTCAGGTTGGTGCCAGTTCTAAACAAGACAGGAAAAGTCTTCTGACGGGAAGCATGGTGAAAATCAACTGGAAGACACATGGTTCTGGAATCGTTTGTGTAGAGAAAGATGAGTTACTCTTGGGAAAGACAACAAATGGTGACAACAACTATTTCTCCATCCCGCTTGCAGGCTGGATACAACAAATCTGGCATGGAAGAATGATTTGCCCCTTGGATACCGAAGAGCAAGGTGACGGGTTTGCGAGGAGATGATGGGGTATGTTTAGTATTTCATTTAGCGACTAATTAGTCTGGCTTCAAACGACCTGACGTCTTGGAGGAGTTACAGCATACGTGCAATGAAACATTTGTTGTCACAGTCATAGACACATTTGATCACATAGACGGTATCCCCATAACTTGACCGGATTGGAAGGAAGGATAGTATTGGCAGTAGACAGCATACTGAGCAGTATTGAAACTACTTGGTATTGTGAATCAAAATCATTCATGCCTCAAATAATGTTCCATCCCTGTAGCAGTACGTACGACAATATGATTGCATGAAAGAAAGCTATTGTAAATGGTATATAATATATGACAATGAGACTGGATCCAGTTAATCAGAATCGAAAGCGGCATCCTCCAGCGCCTTTCTCTGTTCTGCTAGTGCCGTAACGGACATCTGGGATACGACCTCTGGTGTCAGATCCTCGTGATGGTTTTTACCGAAAATCTTTCTAGAGAGTGGCATTAGATAATTGATAAAAACCAGAAAAGAGAGTCAATACCTGGTCCACCATTCCAGGAGATGGTTCACCCGCTGTTGTGTGATGGGGCCAGGGACGTTCTCGAAAAAGTCTACGACATTGCTCCAGAATACTTCATAGTCAAAGTCGCTGTCAACGGTGTGCCAGGATGAGATGTTGGATAGTGCGAAACGAACCTGTCACAGGCTGTCAGATACACATTGTATAGACGCGGATGTACATAATAGCATTTACTCACTTGGCAGACAA
This sequence comes from Suillus discolor, assembly GCF_016758755.1. Taxonomy (NCBI): domain Eukaryota; kingdom Fungi; phylum Basidiomycota; class Agaricomycetes; order Boletales; family Suillaceae; genus Suillus; species Suillus discolor. The sequence continues at coordinate 43,739 of NW_024541254.1, forward strand.
CATACGCCAGGGAGCGAGGAGTGACTTTCCTCATGTTGATGATGGTGGCCACACAAGTTTTAACCTTGACCTGGTTTAATTGTTGCCGGGCACGCCTGTTATTTTCAAGTATGTCAGCTCTGTCGCCGTCTCTATCAGCTTCTCTTGCGGAGGATGGAGATGTAAATACAGCCTTGAAAGCCTAACACAATAACGATGAACATAGTCATCATGAAATAAGACCGGAGGCAACTGACCTGAACAAGAATCTTTGACTTGAAGAGGCCCTGCTCCAAGTTGTCAAGCTTGACTGTGTAATTCTCGTACAAGAATAACGGCCAAGAATTTTCTGACACGATATAATCCGACGTTCTGTCGCGGATGCCAGCCTTCACACTGTGCAACCATAAGGGTTATATAATGGTTGACAAAGGCCGACACTCACCGGTTATCATCCCAATCCCACTCAGAAGGACACAGTAACTTCCCGCAAACATCGTGGACGAAGCCACGGGCATGCTTGTCATCAGACTTGAGTAGAGAGGGTGGATGAAAGTCTTGATTGATCCAAGTAGCAACAAGGTCCTTGAGAGTGGAGGTGTCGTCACCGCGCGCAGCATCTGCTCCTCTCTTAAGCTATGACACCATCAGTATGTTGAAGAAGCAGTTGGAAATTAAGAGCTTAGACCTGTTTCAGCATGTCTTGAGAGTCATCCACGTCGAGTTGCGCAAGCCTTTCATGCAGCCATGGCAGGACCTGCACGAGTATGATATAACCACGCTGCAAGCGATCTTGTCTGATTTATACTATTAGACTTAGTATAGAACAAAAAGGTAATGACATACTCTGGGGTGGCGCCCTCCGAGCCCTCCTCGTACCTCCGATCATTTTCAGCAATCAGGTCCTCCACATTGGTGTAAAGGACGCCCATGTGGCGAATCGCCCTGCCCTGAGAAACGTAGAAGGTCGTCTTCCTGCAAGGTTCGATGAGCAAACAAGATGACCAGAGTGCAAGACAACAAACCTCTGCTTCCCTCTTCTTTCTTGCTTCATGTTTTCCAATTCGTCTTCCAACGCAGCAATGCGACACTTAGCCCTCGCCTCTGCGGAGGTAGGGACTACCCCAGAGATGTCTGGAAGCACGAGGGTGTATGACCTGTTATGATGGTCAGCCTCTGGCGTAGACATAGTAGAAGTGAGAGAATTAAGGTGAGGTGTAGCACAATAAGAAAAATAAAGAGCATGAGTGACAAATAGAGAGAATGGGGGAGATGGATGAAGAGAAGATGCAAGCGAGAAAACTCACCTGCACCATTAAATACCGCTAAATGCTAAGATATATAGGGCAATGCTGAATGAGGACGCGCAAACTGCAATGATTTCGATATTAGTAAGCAGTCTCGCACCTGGGAAAAAAAAATGGCACCATAATGTACTAGTACTAGTACTAGGTCGAGTCTCAGGCTGTAGATGAGTCTATAGATGCATGCTCGTCCTATGCTGAATAAATTGCGAAAGATCTCGTTGATGCCGCATAAGCTGCCTGAGATCAATCGTTGAGATGTTGGCGGTGCACGCGAAAAGAGAGAGCAGAAACCTACTACTAGTAGTACACATTAAGCATCAGAGACGAACAAGATATTTGATAAACGAAATACGTACTCTCGACAATGCTGACAATTCCACACAATTTGCTGCCCATGGACAAACTTGGAGATGAGCGGGTGGGCTCGAAATCACAATCAGTTACGAAGAGTACGTGCGCATTGGCTGACCACTGAAGTCATCAGCCTATGCCATTCTGCGAGACAGAGGAAAATGAATGCACTCACAAGCACGTTCTGAATCGCATATGAGTGTGCTAGTGAGGAGGACGACATACGTGACTGTGTGGCACATGCATCAGTTAAACTAACCCCGATACCAAAACAAATAGCCACGAACCACACAAGGAGGTGGAATCACAAATAAAGGCGAGGCAAGATACGAACCAGAATACCGGTCTGCTCCATCTGTGCTTTTATCTGGCTCCTTAATCTGTGTGACAAACTGGTGCGAAGGCGCGAGGAGAGCGCGGTCTGAGACTGCACCAAGGTAGGTAGTCCTTGTTCTTGTCGTCTCCGGAGCAATACTATACTCTGCGGGAGCTGTGGGTAGGGTGGCTTCTAAAAGAACATAACAGAATGCAATGCATGGAGATAGGTGTTAGCAGAAGAAAAAAATAGGCGGACACTATTATGCTACCTAGGGAGTCTTGGTTCCTTCTTGCCTTCACAAATGTATGTCATATGCTCCTCCAGAGATGCATCTTGCTCTGGATTGTGGTCTGTAAAGTTCCACCTTCCCAATAGGTTTCTTGAGGTGGTGGAAAGCATTCCAAGCAGCTTCGTTGTCAGCTTAATCGAAATTTAGTCTTTCAAGTCTTTGGGACTATGGTGAACACGAACTTTGTTTGATACCTTCGCCTGCACTGTGGAGCATATTAGACATGGGAGTCATGTGCTTGACTTGAGTAACATTGCAATCACCACACTCTTGCTCCAATTCTAGGTCCCATTCTTGTTCATGATTAGGCTCGATTTCTTCTTGGGGCGTAGGCTCATAATCAATCATGGCATCAACATCCACACCAACATGCTCTCGCATCAACTGCATTCGCAAGGTGTGTGCAAACCACCCGACCTTGAAGGGTTTTCTTGTCATCGTGCTGATGCACCACAGCTATCAGAATATTAGCAGACAAGACCGAGAAAGTCGTACCCGTCAATTAGGTCAGTGTCTCGGATGACTGCAGCAATTTCAGAATCTTGATCGCCACATTGAGAATGCTCATTGATGTTTGCACTGCCAAGAATTGCCAGACGATCATCCACAATACAAACCTGATGAGATCGGTGGGTCTGAGTATTCAGTTTTAAGGATTGAATCGGTATTTATACCTTGCCATGAATATATAACTATAGCGTGGTCAGGGGATTCGAAAGCACAGCAGCATAGGCACTTACTATCTCAGTAGTCAATACACCATTCCGCATTTTAGCCCAGTTTCTCAGTGAAAAAACAGAGATATATTCCTCAGGCTAATGATACAAGGATAAGCACAGTGGTTCCAATCGTAAAATCAACTACGTACCTCCATACCCTCTTTGCGAAGTTGAGTAAATATTGAATTGGGCCCACAGCAGATAGTGCGGTTCTGACACTCAACAATGATTCAAATCTGGTATGTTTGTTCAGTAATATTTCAGAAAATGTATTTCTTAACTAACTGTGCTAGCGTCGCTGTGACCAATGGAAAAGGGGAAGCCAGGGAGGAGGGGAATGACCATGCAACATTTCCACGGAGTGCCCTCACGATGTGCACGGATGATCCAATCGACCAACGCATCACCAATCCGGTTCTCAACCTTGAAATCATTCACGACGGTCCTGCGAGACAAATCAGCAAGCAGTGGTAGCAGAGGAGTGAGTACTCACGAGGTTATGAAGAATTGGTTCTCAATGTACACGAAGTGTTCCGACACTGCACACCGTTCCTGTTAGGTGTTGTTTGCTAAAGGTGCATGTGTGAAGGTTACACGTGATTTGACGCACGTCAATGCGTCAACATATCAGTAAAACAAAGTCATTGTGAAATCATGGACGCGGTTACAAGTATAGTAATGAGATTTTATGGGCTAAATGTTCGGACTCATACGACATGCAAAGAAATTGTATTGTAGCATGAGTGGCAGCTAGTAGCTTGCGATGAACGACGTAACAATGTGTGAGCAAAAATCCCCTTCAACAACACCCGGCTTCCTCCCTAAGCAACACTAAGCCTTCACACGCTTACTACAGTGTTTGCATGTACACCTCAACCCCGCAAGGTCATGAGCAAGGCTGTCTTGAGAAGAGATAGTGGCCGATACTTGCGAGTCCGAGGAGCTGCACTCCGACTCAGTAGGCACGTAGGACTCGTCGTCGTGCGAGCATTTGACGCCTCTGAAGACTTCATCATGCCAGAGATCATAACGCTGATGTGCAGTGAGATCGGCTGCTTTCATCACGTTCTTGGCACCACGACGCCACACAAGGGGCAGCCCGACTACTGCGTTTTCTAAGTCGGAGCAATCAACTTCATCGCTCAGCTGCAGCGAGAAGGAGACCAAGCAATCTCTGATTTTGCGTATGCCTCTCTCGAGCATGGCCGTCACAGTGTCCATGTTCAAGGTGGGGGCCAAAGTCTGCAAGATTGTTATATAGATCCAAAACACGACCATCGATGTGACTTACCCCGTGAGCCATGAATTGAGGATCATGATTACGAATGTTGATCCGATCTTGATGATCGCCTTTCACCCACACGAAGTACTCAACAGACTGGATGTGGCACCAGTCATGCTCACCAACCCTAATAGGTGTGTCGAAAGATTGTGGCATTGTGCATTGGCTAATGAATTGGTCCAGAGAGAGAGGTTGAGGGTCATCTTCCCCATTACGTAACTCCCTCGATGCAATTGAGTCGGGATTAGGATAGGCGTAATGTATGCCTTTGCGCACGAGTACTATGACTGCTAAGACCGCATCTGGGTGTGCTTCGATTTCATCTTCCACCCTGTTGAACACGTTAACCCTGTGCTGCAAGAATGCACATTCCCCGACAGCGGGAACTAGGACCACCGATGGTGCATCATCAACCGCGGTAATGGTGATGGTCATATCCGGGTTTACTATCTTACCACCGCCAATCTTCAACGGATAATTCATACTAATCGTCGGTTCAACTAGCTCAGGATCATACGGAAGTTGAGCTATGGCCAGTGTGAGGTGATGCTTGAGATAATTGAAAGAAGCTTCGTGTAGAAAACTAAGCATGTCGATGGACAATATGTGCTTGTCATAGTCGTAAGCAAGCCTGTATGAGTTTAGCAATCCTCGAAATAGACAGATTTGTTAACTCACCTCGGCTTTGTTAAAATTTGGCCCGCTTCTCCTACCTCGTGTTGTATTGACCTGAATTCTGCCGGTCTCACGCCATGAAATTCCTGTTAGTAAGCACATCAGTCGTATTCACTGACTCAGAAGACTTCCAAGTTACCTTGTGGCCTTTATCAGGAGTCAGTTCACCCACATAGTCCAATATCCTCTTCACATCTTCAACACAATAAGAATTCTATCCGATAAATGCTTTATTTCTCGGAACTTACTTGAGGTAAGAACTTTGGAATGCAGAGACCTCTTGGGAACATCGCCACACAACACATCTGTCGCTATGGTAGGGACGCTCTCTACTGGTTTGCTCTGCTCTATCTCCTCTGCACGCGAGGGTGTTTTAGCGGATGCTGCTTTTTCGGCTCTGTTTGGTAGAGGGAGAGTTGAGGCATGTAATTTCTTGTGTTTGGGCTTGTGATCTGATTCTGTGAGTGCTGGTGTTGTCAATGGACTTGTAGATATCAATCTGGCCTCATAGCACTTGTATGTTTTGGGCACCAAAGTGGTGTAGAAGGAACGGTGGTCCACTTGAGTTACTACTGTAGACATGGCTGTTGGATGTCAAGTGTTGTTGAGTGCTGAGCAATGCCTTTGTGTGAAACATAAGATCAAACGTGGAAGCTCCAAAGATAACTTGAGATTACAAATGATAATGATCAAATCGGGTAGTGGGAATAACAAATGCCATCATCCTGCTGTAGTACTGACTTACTAGCCTAGCTAGTCATCTCTCCCTCCTCAACCCCTTTCCAACGGAGTATATAGAGTATAATACCCCCGGCCATACACTCGATTATGTATAGCACCTGGTCTGTACCACATGTTTGCTACCCTTCTATTTCGCTTCTGACACTACTTAATTCGCTAGAGTATTGCAAGTTAGATTCATAATTATCAGTATTAACTCCACATCCTATAAGTACTATTACATGTTATCTGAGGTCTGAGCCTTTCAGATAGTGAAATCGTAGCATAGATCACCTCATGCTACGCGATGGTACCACCCACACAATAACCGCTTCTCAGCGGCAACTTTCATCTTGCCAACATCATGTCATATCGCCTTCAGCCACATTCCGATGTGAACAGCACCAATCATTCATTTCTGTAGGTCATGGGTAAGTCATGGTGTACATCCCTGACAGCCCGGCCTTAACCACATTCAACATCCGCCGGTTCCTCCTGTCGCCTTATCTTCTGCTGCATTTCCAAAATAAATACAATCCATGATCAGCACAGCTCACCACGATGTAGAAGCAAGGTTTTACTATCTCCAACAAAATATATCAGCCATTTATTATTAACACCAGGGCCAGTAGCCAGCAGTAGCCTTCCAGCTACACTACATAGCTAGTGAGGGAGAGGGATTTGGAGTTTAAGCTATAGAACCAGAACTCTACCTCAAAATCAAAAAAGGTCCATTCGCACTCGCAGGTTTCTTCTGATGACTCTCCAAATGTCCACGTCGTATCTGAGCAGCACGGAGATCTATCATAGTCACGACTTCCAGTTCGTGCAGTGTTCGATGGCTCTGGAGATTTGTACTTGTTCGGATGCTGCGCGTGAACAGTTGGCTTCAATTTAGGATAGCTGTCACAGTGCTGTGTTAGGTGAGATATGATAGGAATGATTGGACTAAGGTTTACCTCTTTTTCATATTTTTGGCCTAGCAGGCGTTTTTTGAGAATTTCCCGACGCGTGAAGGGGCAGGAGGAAAGGTGCTGTGGGAGGTTTGGGCATTTCACCTTGGGGGTCTTCTGGTATTGGGTGTTTGAAGGGCGAAGAGAGAGACACTGCATTTTGATAGCGTGCTAAGCTGAGTGAGACCGTGACGGTCACGGTAGATCAGGGGAATGGTCGCGCATCTTGAAAAGTCTCCTTCAGCATCTTGGTCTATGGGCTCATCCTTGGCTTTTGAGCTTGAAGCTCGAGAGCGGCCGTCTTCAAGGATTGACTCGACTTTGAGATGAAAGTGGAGTGTGTAGGTCATCGCTATGAGAGGCGCTGGTTTCTCACGGAGATTGAATTGAGTCAGTAAATTCGCATTGTCACAGTACCGCTCTGAGTCAGATCATGATTGATGCTAGTGGGCTTCAAGTTCATCATATACCATTCTTGCTGCACTTACATCATGTTCATTGCATTCACACCGTTTTTGCTACATTCTTCATGTTCTCGATTGACTGCTACTGTTCTCATGGTCTTTTGTATTGTCCTCGCTGTCATTTTTACTGTTTTACGGTATCGTCATAGGTTGTTATGTATGTTTCAATTGATATCTACTCAATCTATGCTAGTTTCTGTATCTACTAGTAAGTACGCTCAGGTTTGAGCCCCAGCCTGAGCCTGAGAGAGGTGTAGAATGAATGGACCTCCGAGTCGCTGGGGCTTTTTTTATATGATATATACTAGCCCCAGCGAGAACTAAAATAACGAACCTCAGCGAGCTGATTTGGCAGGTGCGCTGAGACTCGCTGGCGTGCTCTCTCGCTCTCGCGACCTTTCACTGGGGAGCACTCTGTACCTACATAATCATCATCGTGATTGTGCGGCGATTAAAAATTTGGTACCAGTGGTGTGGGAGATTTGATCAAGTCCTTGAGCCGGGCCCCTGGGATCATGATACCAATGGTTGAAGTCAGCAAGAAAACCAACCACCAGTAATTATTAATTACTACTTGCGGGGTACTACATCAGGCACTGTGCCGCATCCTCAATTTCTTAATGTTCGGGTGTATATCAACACGACTCTCAGGCTCAGACTATGGCAGCTGTTCGCAAGTTAAGTTAACTCAAACATCTTCAAGACAGGCTACCGTGACTAGTAGTGCACGAACTTCAAGTCAGGCATACAGTTTTGGGGACAGCTTCTGCTTGCGCAGGCATGAGCGTATCATCAACCCCTGTGAGTCAACTCAAAACCTAGCCTATGATGCTGTTACTAATCTGTACAGTTTTAGTTCTGAACCCTGCAAGAATCAATACGCGTGCAGCAGCGAGCTGCACTCAGGCTAATATGCCGTTTCAGGCTCCAGCCGAAGGCCTATTCGGTACATGGGTAAGCGTCCTTGAGTCTGGAGGCCCTGTAAAGCTTCAGATTTGTACCCCATTTAATTCAACCATGCTGCTCTAATATCCTGATAATATGTAATAGGCACCTTGAGGTGAGTTTAAATGCCCTTCCAGATCGAAGTTCTACCAACCCTCAAACTCATTGTCACGGTTCCCTCTGCAAAGCGGCTCGACCGTCCTGTAGCCGTTTGCAGTGTTTACATCAATAAAATTCATGCCCCCAAGTAAGTTATTTCTCATTTTGATGGCCAGTCCAGACACTGACAACTTCAACATCAACAGTACGCATGCAGGATGACCCCTTCATTCACTGGAAGGTGGACATCGAACATGCAGAAGCAGCTAACTTGGCTCCTCTGACAACTTCGACATCAACAGTATGCATGCATGCTGACCCCTTCATTCACTGCAAGGTGGACTTCGAACGTGCAGAAGTGGCCAAGGCTTCTCGGCAACAAAGGCAAAAATTCATCACCAGCGCCATGACTACCATGGGATCTACTATTAGTGCTGCCCCAGAGAACGCAGGTCAGATGTTGGAAGGCCTTGCCAACGTGTTCTACCACTACGTCCCCCCCACGGTCCCTATGACAAGTCAAGTCTCCCTTCCTCAGCCTTACGTCCAATTGTCCTCCTTCCAGGCACCCTGGCAAGCACCTCTCACCCTGATGCCCTTTCAACCACCACTTGCTCCGCCATTGCCATCACCATCACCCCAACCACTCCCACCTTCCATACTACCCATATTGCCCATCCTGTCCCCATCGCCCATCCTGCCCCCATATGAATCACCCCCATCGCCCATACTGTCCCCATCACCCTCATGGCCCATACTGCCTCCACCGCCCCCACTGTCCCCATCTTTTCCATATCAGATCATGTGGCAAGATCCAGAGACAACACCAGCATGCTCAGGGTCAGCCTCCATCTGGCAGTGGGCACGTGAGCCAGCCTTGGGTAGCGAATTCAACTTGGACGAGTTGGTAGCAAAGTTGAATCTTGTGTGGGACGTGCGGAATCAGACATTCTGGGAGCAATTCACTCAAGATGTAGTAGAGTGAAACCTGTCATCGTGTTGTTGTCGTTTACTGCTAGTAGTACCACTTAGGATGGTTGGATTGGAAGTTCAGTCAGTGTTCGGGAGCTTTAATTGCATACTGGCTGATCCGCAGCATGCATGTTCTTAAAGGGAAATGCCAGATATATTAGGGGGACACGTGATAAGCACTCGCAAATTCAGAGGGCAGCTGCACCATGGGAAGTGGAGGCTTACTACAAATGGTCGACTGTTTGTTTTGCAAAGCACGTGAGTTTCGGCATCACATGACATGTTGAGCGTTAAAGTAGATTCGGCGCTGCCATGGCCGATTGCAGGCACAACTAAACAATCTTAGCTTATCACCGGAGGCTACATAGTGGGATGTAGTACAACAAGGAGGATAAGGAGAATATAAGGAGATTGCCGTCGACGAGAATGCATAGCAACTCAGGATCCAGATACATGGCAAGAATGACACAATAATTATTGGCAACAATGAGCAGTGAGGGGACCAAAAAGGCAAAGAAATTTATTGTATGGATAGACGAAAAATTAGGGTATGTAAGGCCAATGGTATCTATAGTCAAAATGAGATGAGACATCGAGTGTGTCGAATTTGAAGATTGGCATGGCGGGGAATGAAGCAAGGATAATATGGAGGTGTAGCTATTGTTCCTGCATGCCCAAGACGCGAATGCACACAAAGGAGTGTCCAGTTCTGACGTGACGTGTACAACGGCCGGGGTGTTTGGCAGACCTGAGTGAAAGGGTTGCAGCATAATGCCAAGTTTAAAGTAAGTCGGAAAAAGGAAGATCCTTGTGACGCTTCCTGCTCTGTTCGTGGCGTTTGCAGTCGCTCTGATTGAAGAACGCCTGACGACAGCCAGGAACACTGCAGACAAATGGTCGGACACCAGAGTGAGATTGCATACGACCTATTGCATTTATCTCAGTGACACCGTAGGAGGTAGTTTGACATATAGAACTTACACTTTAAGCTAAACACAGCTGTGAAGGTTTGCCCACATTCATTGCACCTATGGGTAGCTTCGTGGCGCCGACGTTGTTGATTGGCATCGAGCATAGCTTGATTCGCAACGGGACAAGTCATGCTTGACTCTGAATGTGAGCGAACGTGCCTACTGCCGACAGCCGGGGGTTGAAGATAAAATGTGGAATCACTTTGGGAATGGTGGTGTCGGAGAGAAGCTGAGCTCCCCCGACACGAAAGACTTAAATGGGGGATCATAGGAGACACGCTACCCTCAGAAGAAGGGGTAGTAATTTTGGACCATGGAGACGAAGGCGACTCGTGACTGGGGCTGGGGGAGAGTGTGGTGTAGGATGAGGTGGGCGATGGGGTATATATGGGTATAAGGCGCATGTTGTCAGTTGTACTATGTAACATCGTTTGTGGTGGTGGGGAAGGTGGAATGACCTGGAAGGTATCAGGAGACGGCGAAAACATATCAGGGCCAGAGATGTATTGCATTGGGCAGAATATGTCTTGTGACTGCTGAGGTTCGTTGAAAAGTTGCAGGAAATCATCAGGGCTCATATCATCCGATGGCGAGAATTGAGGATCGTAAGATGCAGCTGGGAATCTGTTCAGCTTGAGCATAGACAACACGACATGCATCGACTTACATCCTTCTTAAAAAAGTGTAGAAGAAGACGTAAATGGCAGATCATTGTTGTACATAGTATATGGAAAGGAGTCAGTATCGGGCCTATGCGAGCTGATGTATGAGTTGAGAGTCAATGATAGAAAGTACGAAAACAAACGTACTGTGCGGGAGCACGTCTGATTTGGTCAGATCCAGAAGGTGACTCTATATGAATGTGAGGGAGCGATGTGACCTGCACACGACGAGAGGGACTGTTGTTGGTAAAAGACATTGTAGTGGTGAGCGGATAACAGACCATGGAACAAGATGACTCGCGATTAAATAGAGGTCCAGCCTCCTACATATGATCCTATTTAAGCCAGTGCCGAGGCGACTATACGGTATCACAAACCTCGGCAACTTCTTTTGGGGAGACGCCCAAAAACGCCTGTCTCCATAGTGTTGCCACGGCTCCGGCTTGTTGCCGGTTTTAGCCGTGGCTAGAGCCGTCAATAGCTGAGCTGAACACACGGTTATAGCTTACGTAATTTACAGCCCGGCCCGGTTGAAGTAGCTGCAGTTGCAGCTTGGATCCAGTTCAAAGCCAACTAAATTAATATATTTAAAACTAAAACTAAAAATACATTAAGATCAAGCGCTGAAGATGCTGTAGCTTCAGCCTTCGAGTTGATCGTCTGAATCACAACGAAAATATAAACATATATTTGAAGCCAATGGGCCCTCAAAAAAATGTACATGTTCTTCCTGGTGTTCAATCAAACACTAAAACAAATTAGATCTGCTGCAGCTTTGAGCGCGCACGAAAGATACAAGAGTGGGAGAGGGAATTTGAGCGCCACTGTGCATCAATGAGGAGGGAGGCAGATCAAAAGACAAGAGAGCAGGAGAGGGAAGAGCGCAGATGCGCATCAAGGAGGAGGGAAGCGGATCGAAAGATGAAGGAGCAGGAGAGGAAAGAGCACCGATGCGCATCGAGGAGGAGGGAAGCAGATCGAGCTGATGGGCCATCGAGCTCGAAGTTGAAATGGAAGCCGAAGTGGAGATGTTGGATCTTGAGGATTTGGGGTCGCAAGGTGTGGGAGGAGGCAAAATAGTGTTGAGTGATACAACTGGCTTCTGTTCAGGTGAAGTAGTAAGTAGGTATCCTGTAAGAGTAGATAAGAATGTTACCTTTGGAAAATTGGGTCCAATGTGTCTTGAGGGTAGCACTATAATTCAATTGTAAGCAGAAAATGAAAAAAAACACATACCTGACATTTTGTGATCGTGCGGACTGAGATGGGAGTGATCATAAGCAGAAAATGGAAAAAAAACACTCGCTTGGAGTACATACCTGACATTTTGTGATTGTCCGGACCGGGATGGGAGTGATCATAAGCAGAAAATGAAAAAAACACTCACTCGAAGTACATACCTGACATTTTGTGATCATCCAGACCGGGATGGGAGATGAGCGACTTTACACACGATGCAGGACTCAGAGTAGGGTAGAATAGGCTGAGGGGTGTGATGTGAGTATAGATGAGGATTCTGATAAAAGGATGATGCACGGATTAGTCATATCGTAGACGACTAGCCGCAGGCTGCCAGGATGTCAGGACCTGAGCTGTCTGCTTGGTCTGTTTTCTGTCGATGAATGCTTGCAAACCGCTATGATTCGATCGTAAGCAGAAAATGAAAAAAAAAAACATTCGCTCAAAGCACATACCTGACATTTTGTGATTGTCCGGACCGGGATGGGACATATAGCAACTTTACGCATGATGCGGGACTCGGAGTAGGGTAGAATAAGCTGAGGGTGTGATGTGAGTATAGACGAGGGTTTTGATAAAGTATGACGCACGAATTAGTTATATCGTGGACAACCAGCCGCAGGCTGCCAGGATGTCAGGACCTGAGCTGTCTGCTTGGTCTGTTTGCCGTCGATGAATGCTTGCAAACCGCTATAATTCGATCATAAGCAGAAAATGAAAAAAAAAAACATTCACTTGAAGCACATACCTGACATTTTGTGATTGTCCAGACCAGGATGGGACATATAGCGACTTTACGCATGATGTGGGACTCGGAGTAGGGTAGAATAAGCTGAGGGTGTGATGTGAGTATAGACAAGGGTTTTGATAAAGGATGACACACAGATTAGTTATATCATGGACAACCAGCCGCAGGCTGCCAGGATGTCAGGACATCATCCTCATCAGGCGCATCACTGGTGGTAGTCCCTGAGTTCCCAACACTTTTTGCATGCTTGGCATACTGTTGTGCCTCCTCAACAATGCTCGCGAAGACGTTGTCAAAAAGTGCTACAATGGGCCCCATGAGCTTGATGGTCATATACCCCCAGATAGGTTTGCTGAAAGCAAACTGCTCACCCTTTGTGATGACGGGTGTCCAGATATCACCGCCATTGGTCTTCATGCCTTTGCGTTTGCCACGGGATTCTTGAATGACTTCAAAAGTGATGTTCCCATCAACGATTAGCTGGAGAGTACGATAAACCTGAAAAGAATATTTTAGAAAAAACACAGCAGAAATTGAATTACTTACAGCAGTAACAGCGAGGGCAAATGCAGCCCATGCACTAATGCTCTTGGTGTTGAGGTCAGGGACTTCAACACGGCCAAAAGTGAAATTGAGGTGCGATGCAAATGTCTGAAGTATGAAGGGAGATCTCCACATGCCTGTCCAGTCCTTTGAACAGACAATTGAGATGATTTCATAGTAATAATTATGGGTACTTGTGTAGAAGGGGGGGCACAAGGAGGGGGGGAGGATAAGGACTCGGTCCTTGCCATTATTGGTGGGCGTTTTTTTGGTCGTGATGGAGGTGGCGATAATGAACTACTATCACTAACCTCCAATACATCCTGAGTGGGGAGTGAGTGTGATGTGAATGCGCAAAAGATAAAAGAAATGTAAGGTGGCTATACGAGTTCGGAAGGGAATTGATCGAGGATGAAGTAGATAGACAATTATGAAGATGAGTATGCGACTGACAGCGACAGACTTTGAGACGAGCTAGACGGAGCGACTGTTATTAGAGACGTTCTGAGGACACTTGGAGTGGGGAATCATGGTGTTAGATTCTACTACTGAAAATGAGAGTACATGTGCCGTATATATACGTTTGAACGAGTTGACTAGTCCTGAAGGAGCGTGAAGACCGTATGGTAGAGTGAAGGAAAGACTGGAAAGACTGGAAAGGAATGGCAAGAAAAAGGGTCCAGTTGGTAAGTGTACTGTAAAGCGATGAAAGAGAAAGGAAAAGGTCAGGGATGTGTCCTCGCTGCTCGGACGCAAAGCGTGAAGCTTCTTCGCATCAATGAGTCATGTGGAACGTCGGATGGATCCGAGCATCTATCTAAAGTTGTGGTCGGTGTGTAGAGGACATAGGGTCCTTACAGAAATACCATAGAAGATGTGTGCCTGGCACCAGGCTTTTTAGTAGCCTTGAAGGCAGCCTGACGCTCGAGTGAATCGTCCTCATCCAAAAATGCTGTGGTAGGTTCTTCAAGATTGCCTTGGACATTGTTTGTGGGGTGTGGGCTGTGAGTGGGATCAGCACCGGCGCTAGTCACTTTTGAGATCTTTGAGATGGCAGTTGAGGTGGTAATCGAGGACACCTGTCTGTGTGATGTGGTTCGAAGGCTTTCAAGTTGAGGCCGGAGCAACTTGCTTGTTGCAAGTTTCTCAGCCCAGTCCTTTGTTTTCCCCATCCCCACATAGTCATCCTTGGCTGTGCAGACGTCCGCACTGAATTGATTGAGGCGATCAAGATGAAAAAGTGTCGTTTCAGTGAGTAACAACATGGTAGTAGATGGGAACAATTAGAATCACTTACATGAATCCTTTCTTGCCTTTCTGGTCACCATGTGCCTTTGTGCGATCAGCATCTGATACGACATCATTCTGATGGCTCATGCCATCATGTTTGATGCCCATATTATTAACACTTCGCTCAGCATGGACAGCCTCACGATATGCTGTCTTCTGTAAACGCTTGTTCCTCGGCTGCACCTCTGCATTCTCCTCCTCACTGGATACAACATGGTCAGCCCGAGTGTGCATGGTGAGTCCCCTGGAAACTTACCTTAGATGAAAGTCCTCATCGCCATCATTATCATCTGCAGCTATATTCCTCATTTCAACTTCCTCCATCTCAGCCGCACCTTCCGCAATCCCGTCATCATACTCAATGTTTGGCTCGCTCACCTTTGACTTTGAAATAGGATGCGCCCGAGGCCTAGGCTTTGGTGCATGCATGAGGATCTTCAAGTCCTTCAACGTCTTCTTGTCTTCAATAGAGGCAATCTTCTCAGTGGTGTGCTGAGCGGCAGCTTCCTTCTCCTGCCATTCATGCTCAACTTGCTCGTTGTCTTCCTGGATTTGATGAGCAGTGCGTCTTTTCCTTTTGTTTTGGAGGAGAATCTCACCAGGATGCTGGTTTGCATTTTTAGGACAAGTGTTTGGGCGCATCATTGTTTGAAAGGTTGGGCTTGCAGAGGAGAAAATTTATGGTGTAAGGCAGAGCGGTTGCGATGGTCTTTGAAACTTTAAGATATGTGTCACACACTCTGTTTTGTATGTATTACATTACATTCTACCTAGCGTGTTTGCTAATGGTTCAGGCTTTTCAGTTGGTTTTCTGGGATTCTTCCCATCCATCATGCTGGACAAGATCCCTCATGTGCAACTCAAACGACAGGCATTTAGTGCCCGACACATTCAATGTTCCTACCCAGGCTGCAAATGCTGGTTGAAAAATGCCTCTGGGCTGAAGTGTCATCAAAGCTCGGCCCATAGCCACTTGTTTACCCATCCTGGTTTGCAATGCACGCAACGTGCTTCTGTTGAAGAAATCGAAGACGAAGAAGCTCCGAGACGCACTAACAATGAGCTCTGGGAGTTAAAGCATGGACTCATTCAGGATTATCACGAGACGCTGACTGGTAAGTCGATGGTCATGCTGCAGTACCAGCTTGTATCTGATGAAAACCTATACCCACAGGTCGTATTTGTGATGAGAATGGCAACTTTCTCAATCCTGGTACTCCTCCTCCACCATACATGGCAAAAAGTCCTGACAACTGGACTCCGTATCGCAACCGACTAGAGTTTGAGTGTGCAGATTTTATATACACTGAAAACCAGATGTCTGCTGGGGATATCAACAAGATTCTCTACTTGTGGGGAATCACTTCCGCTGTTCATCATGACAATCTGCCATTTTCTGACTACAGGGACTTATACAATACTATCAACGCAACACCGCTAGGTGATGTTGCATGGGAAAACTTCTCCCTGAAGTACAACAGCAATAAACCCACTGGAGAGTGTCTGCTCTGGATGGAACAGTCATACGAGGTTTGGTTCCGGGACCCTCATACTGTTGCCAAGAACATGCTTGCAAATCCGGATTTCAAAGGTGGAATAGATTATACACCCTACTGTGAATTTCAGGAGAAGGATGAGCAATGCCGCTATAAGGACTTCATGTCAGGAGACTGGGCCTGGCAGCAAGCAGTATGTATTTTGTGTCTGGTAGTACTACATTCTTATGTTGATGTCATGTACAGGACGAAATTTCACAGGACCCACAAACACATGGTGCAGCTTTCGTTCCCATCATCATAGGCAGCAACAAGACAACAGTGTCCATCGCTACCGGTCAAAATGACTACTATCCTTTGTATCTTTTGATTGGAAACGTCCACAATAATATTCAGCAGGCGCATCGCAACACATTGGCTCTGGTTGGATTCTTGGCAATCCCTAAGAGTATGTACCAGTTTCTCTCCCAATCTACTTTGATGTTTACACTATTGTATACAGCAGAAAAAAAGAATTCAGATGACATAAAATACCGCAAGTTCAAGAAGCAGTTGTTTCACTCCTCATTGTCGAAGATCTTTGCCAATCTCAAACCTGGAATGACGACTCCAGAAGTCACACAATGTGGTGATGGACACTACCAGCGCATTATATATGGACTCAGACCCTACATTGCAGACTACGAAGAGCAGGTGGTATTGGTGTGCATGGTCAAAGATTGGTGTGGAAGGTAAGTGGCTACCAGAGATCCTCAGGACACCACCTATTCACGTCCGCATTCATTTTATGCTGAGTCTCATTTACATTTGCAGATGCCTTGCATTTCCCTCAAATCTTGATGAAGGAAGCATTTCTTGGTCATGTGAACACACTGATGCGCTTGTGGATTCTGTCGATTTTGGTATACTTTGGGATGAGTATGGTATTATTGGCGAGCTAGTGGTATGTTCCCCCCACATCATTTGTGCGTGGTTGTGATCGCATTAACTGTCGCACTTCGTAGCCCTTCACCAATGACTTTCCTCGTGCTGACATTCATGAGTTGCTCGCCCCCAACATACTGCACCAGCTCATCAAAGGAACATTCAAGGATCACCTTGTTGAATGGGTGGGTCAATACCTCGAACTCACGCATGGAAAAACACGTGCCAAGGCAATTTTAGATGATATTGACCGAAGGTACTTTCAATCTGCCACTGTCTATCATGATGACTGACAATACACTAGAATTGCTGCCGCACCACCCTTCCCTGGCCTATGACACTTTCCACAAGGGCGTGGATTCTCACAATGGACGGGCGATGACTCCAAGGCACTGATGAAGATATGTTTTTGTGCTTTAATTATCTTGCATTTGTTAAATTTACACAACTGTTTATCTAGGTCTATCTACTAGCAATTGAAGGCCATGTACCAGACGATATGGTTCGGGCATTTCGAGCCTTGCTAGAGTTCTGCTACATCGTGCGCGTGGATGTGGTTACGGACGACACTCTTGCAGAGCTGAATGATGCCCTTAGGCGTTTTCATACTTACCGTACCATTTTCCAGACTACCGGTGTCCGTTTCGACATTTCCCTACCCCAACAACACTCTCTCATCCGAATGTTTGGTGCTCCAAATGGCCTCTGCTTGTCGATCACGGAATCAAAACATATCAAGGCAGTAAAGCAACCATGGCGATGTTCAAGCAAGTACAATGCACTCAGCCAGATGCTCCTTGCCAATCAGTGCCTGGACAAAATCACAGCAGCAAGAGTTGACTTTACGATGCGTGGCATGCTCAAAGGGTCTTGCACCTTCAGCTACTACAATCCATTTTGTACATGGTCTGTATGATTTTAATTGAATTTTACTCATTGAATTTCCAGTTGAGAATCCCTCATATATTGGCAATGATGATGGAGACCTGGAGGTCCAACAGAGCCAAGCACGTGCAGGGAATAATCTTTTTGCTATTGAGAGTGACGACTTCGACGATGTTGAGGATCAGGGCATCGTGGATGACATGGATGTCATTGCTGATGTGCAGTTAGCACGGACTCTTTGTGTGTATTCAACCTTTTGGTGATCTTCTTTCTTAACACAACATTCAGAATGAAAACGCGCCCGCACCGTTGCTGATCTCGCAGGTGAACTTGGCATCCCATCATTCCCAACCCTCATTTGTCTCTTCTTGTACGACCAAATACATGCAGACAACCACCATTCTTCTGCCGACGTTCCACTTTGTGACTGTCCATCCTACATGGGACCAATCAAGATTTTCCATTCAGCCGCTGCAACTTTTGTTGCACCCAGTGATCCAAGTGGAATCACTGGCATGCGCCATCAGCACATCCATGCTGTGCCTTCGTGGCGCAACGGACCAGCCCGCTTTGACTGTGCCTTTGTCAACATGGATGATAGGCATGATGGAATGTTAAGCATGATTGTTGTTCAAATATTCTGCTTTTTTTCTTTCACTTTCACTAACGGTTGCACATATCCATGTGCCCTCATTCACTGGTTCTATCGCATCACTGAGGAACGAGACGAGCTCACAGGAATGTGGATGGTGGCACTGTCTTTCAACGAAGATGGCTCTCGTGATCTGTCAATCATCCATATTGACAGTATCATTCGTAGTGCTCACTTACTCCCAATATTCGGTATGCAGTTCGTACCACGCGGTCTTCAATTCTACGATTCTCTGGATGTCTATCGAGGATTCTATGTAAATCGGTTCATAGATCACCATGCTTTCATGCTGGCATCTTAATACACTCATTTTTCTTGCAACACTTAAGTTTAAAAATTATCTTAAAAATGCTTTTCAGCTCTGAGTGTCTTTGTCAGCTTGATGTTAAGATATTCAAGTCACCCTCCAAGTCAAATCGAGACCTTGGACATCTTGACATACTTGGGCGCCAAACCAAGTGGAGTAAGTTCTAAATAAGTTAATTTAAGCAACGTGGTGTTTTACTGATGTACTAGATTGAATCTAGTGGTATTCAGAGTCCTACTGCTCGGCTTTCCACCATTTAAAGCCCCGATGGCTCCGATCAAATATCTCATTCAATCTTTATATCATGGCTCATTCAACGTTTTAGACCCATACATAATATTAGAGTTAGAATGTCACCACCGTCAACAACGCCGTTATCGTCACCCTACCACATCGGGGGTTCTCTTTGTGACATCACAGGCAACATGCCTGAACTCGCCGGTCCAATTTTCCAGGTCGAAACTGCTGGGCGCAAGCGAGAGATGCAGACATATATGGTTGGATCTTCCCATTGCACTTAGTAGCAGGCACTGACTTTCTTGTTATAAGATGGTGCTCGATGGAATCGAGACAGAAGCTGATGAGCAGGACGCACTGTTTACGAAATTATGCATCGAAACAGTGCATTCGAGCTATCTTGCGGTGCAGAATCATGTGCGCCAGTACACCCAATTCTTGACACTGCTAAAGTGTGAGGAGGATGCATGGGCACAGAGAGCTAGCAGGGCATGTTGTCTAATGCCGGATTACAAGCCTGGCAGTCACTCATTCTAGGGATTTTTTAATTTTTCTGTAGCAAACTCATTGAAGTTCCTACTAGTTTTAGGATATTTTATCTTAGCAGGTGATCGCATCACTTGTCTTGTTCTTTATGTTTCCATATACCGTACTATTCCGCTTATCTACATTCCGCTATCAACTTTGTACTAGGATCTGAACCCGACAATGTATCCCTTACTTGCTCATTATGCTTGGCAAATGAACGACTTGTCAGTTAAAACTGTATATGGTAATGTCTGAAAGAGGACAAAACTGTCGCACGCAACTATATTATTGCCGCCAGAGCTTGAAGTCAAGTCGTCAGATGCGTCTTTCTCAACTGCCTTGGCCCGGCATTCTGTTGCTTATCTTCGTCGTCTCAATGGTGCTCTGCGGTGCACCACGTTGCTCTTGGGAGAGGGGTACGGATTTTCGTGGACTTAGCAGACACCGCTCGGTCTGCAAGCACTACCAGAAGGCAAGCACATTAGCTACGGAGAGAAGGCGAGACCGGGCAAGAGGGTCCATTCAAACCTTGCAAAAGTCCTCGCAGCTCACAACTACTAGCGGTACAGTTCCTAGCGTAAGTCTCTAACTTCATACTGTACATGATTTACCCTACTAAACCCTCATATGACTCTCCTACTACCTCCCATCACAGCTTGGGCCGATCCAATTTACCAAGGATTGTTGCTTGAAACCCATAGCTCAGTGCGAATCTGGGGTATCTTCCAGTAGTAGCTTCGAGTCCAAGTCGTCACCTGGGCCTGCTATCGTCGCAGGCAGCACTGCTCACGCTACTAGTACTTCAACCTTTACATTTCAAGACCCCCAAGTTTTTGATGTTGCAATGGAGGATGCTGGTGAACGGGCCCATGACATCTGAGGTGTGAACCTTCCCATCGTCTTGTACACAGCACTCAAATCGCAAGCCAATTTAGTTCTACATTCCTCGCGACAGAATCTCGGGCCGATCCCAAGAAATTTTGAAGATGTTCTACCTGCTGACGAAGACATTAACATTTCGGATGCTTCTTGGAATCATACCGCGACCGAAACTCAGAATCTGCCTCAGTGCAGAATCCAAAGAGTCCTTTTGACTCTGCGGGATTCTCTTCAGACTGCGCTCAATGCTTTTGGACTTTATCGACAATATCCTAGGCGACCTTCCTTTGAGCCTGATAAATATATCCCGTCTTCGCTACTCGCTAAGTCCTGTCCAATGGCTACTGACGGACATTACGCCCAAAGGCCTGATACATCTCCCAAGCCACCTCATCCCTTCCCCAATATGACCACCTACCGCCTCATGACTTGGATGAACTCTGGAAGTCATTATAAATCGGAGGCTGAGGTGTCGCGCTTAGTTAAAGATGTGATTCAAGCGGAGGACTTTAATCCAAGGGACCTCGATGGATTTTCTGTGAGGAAGAGCTTGCGTGCATTAGACCACGATGATGACGGAGAAAAGAGGACTTGTGCTTTCCCAGATGACTGGTTAGAAGCTGATATCACTCTGGACATACCTACTAAGTCAAGAGATGACCCTTCCAAGTCGTTCACCGTTCCGGGGTTTCATTATCAACCGCTCCTAGGAGTCATCCGCTCCGTATTCACCGACATCCAAGCTAACGCGTTCCACCTACTTCCTTTCAAGCGACTGTGGAAGGACCCTCTTGATGACAGCCACCAATGGGTATTTGATGAGCTGTATACATCTGACTCATGGCTACAGGCTCAGGATGACCTACAGCGGCAGCCGAGAGAACCTAATTGCACACTAGAGTGTGTCATTGCCGGACTTATGTTCTTCTCCGATGCGACTCATCTTGCAACCTTTGGAACGGCGAAGGCTTGGCCCCTTTACCTATACTTTGGAAATCTAACCAAGTATGCACGCTCAGCACCTAAATCTGGTGCATGTCATCTTATCGTGTTTCTACCTTCGATACGTTAACGGTCTCTAGCTTCATACACATCTCATGTTAGATTTTCAGCTTCCGGATAGTGTCAAGGATGTCCTCAGCAGCTTACCTCGGATATCGAAAACCGGGATAGCTGCCCTCCACACACATTGTCGGCAGGACTTATTTCATGCCTGTTGGAAACACTTACTGGACGCAGACTTTCTTGAAGCATACCGTCATGGAATTGTGTTACAGTGTCCGGATAGTATACTGAGATGGGTATTTCCACGCATATTTACTTACTCCGCAGATTACCCAGAAAAGTGCGCACTTTTTACTTTGTCTTCCTCGTTGAAATGAAACTCGACTTCCTAGGGTTTTGATAGCAACAATAAAGGACATGGGATCTTGCCCATGTCCACGCTGCCTCACGCCGAAAGCCTCCTTCTATCTCCTGGGCCTGTTGAAAGATATGCGAAGTCGTATAGGTAACCTCCAAACTTACTGTCTGGACAGGGTGACAAGTGCCCAGGGGTTCATCTATGGGTTGGGAAATACCGTCGATGGTTCAAAGGTGCAGGCAACTCTGGGAGAAGGTTCATGGGTGCCAACGGTGGTGAGTACCTTTGAATTCATTGGTCTTAGATTACTACCTGACTTTTTACCAGAACACTTTTGCAGAAAAACTGGGACATTTAGGATTCGATACCTTTCGCATGCTGGTGGTCGATTTCATGCACGAATGTGAGCTGGGCACTTGGAAGGCCCTGTTTACCCACCTCATCCGTCTACTCTATGCATGTCCGGGTGGCGAACACCTTGTCGCAACTCTTGACAACAGGTTCGTCCCTCACCTTTATTCACCTTATTGATTTAATAAGTGATGGCACTGAAACCAGATTTCGCCATGTTCCATCATATGGTAATGGAATCATACAGAAATTTTCAAACAACACTTCAGAAATAAAAAGACTCGCAGCGAGAGATTTTGAGGATATCTTACAAGTATGTCGCATTGATCGAGTTGAGTTGTGGATGTGCGCTGTTGACATCTATCTCAGTGTGTCATGCCAGTCTTCGAGGGGCTTTTCCCAGAAAGCCATGATGAGCTGGTACAATCTCTTTTGTACAGGTTTGCCCTATGGCATGCCCTGGCCAAACTAAGAATCCATTCCGACACTACGTTGTCATTTTTAGATGAGACCTTCAAGCGGCTCTCCCGTCAACTACGCAAGTTCCGAGACTTTACCTGCGCTGCTTTCACTACCTTGGAGTTACCAAAAGAAAAGGCCGCTCGAGATCGCAAGGCCGCCCATGAACGCTCATGTGTCAACAACCCAGACACTACGAGTAACAGCCGAAAGACTAAGAAATTCAATTTGAGTACGTACAAATTTCACGCCATGGGTGATTATCTCTAGTCAATATGGCTCTTTGGGACCACAGACTCCTTTACATCACAAATTGTAGGTGAACGTCTGCTGTACTATTGCCTTCCCATCTTAATTTGATTTTGGGCAGGGAGAATTGGCGCACAGAGCATTGAAGGCCTTCTATCCACTAACAAATAAAATAGATACCCCAGCACAGCTTGCTAAGCACGAGCATTGTCGTCGTATCCTTTGGCGAGTCGCAGAGTCAGACCACAGTCTATACACTAGCAATCAGGTGCCGGTCGACTTGCCTGTAGGGTTCAAAGATCACCACTACATACCGAAGAACTACAATAACCCATTGCATATCTTCACTTTTCTTCGAGATCATGGTGATGATCCGGCTGTAGCAGTAGGTCCTGGCTCCTCTTATTGTTCATATCGTTCATGCTAAGGCCCAGGCGTTCATACCGAGGCTTAAGGATCATATACTATATCGTCTGCGCAAGTTAGACATCACCCATTGCGACCACGTGTTCACAGATGAGGAGTGCAATTCTGTCATAATATCAGACAGTAGACTATACTCAGTCCAGACCATGCAGGTATTTGATTCACCCCTTGAGTCTTGCTAGCCTACTCAGGCTAGTGTTCGCCCTCATAGGTCCATTACACAACCTATGACCTTCGACGAGAGTACGACACCGTCAATCCTCGGACCCACTCTGATATTATGGTATTATCCAGCGAAACCAGGCCACAACATCCATATTTGTATGCCCGAGTTCTCGGCATCTATCATGTAGATGCATGGCTGAATGTCGAAGCTACAATGAAACGACACCAAATCAAGGTTCTTTATGTTAGATGGATGGCACCCTTGGCAGACCACCGGTCAGGCATGAGTTGCGCTAAACTGCCAAAGGTTGCTTTCATTGACGAGTCTGACCACGATGCCTTTGGCTTTCTTGATCCAGGTCAGGTAATCCGAAGTGCGCACCTCATTCCAGCTTTTGCCTCTGGGCGCGGAACCACCTCCCTTCGCTACAAAAAATCATTCGCTTGTCAGAGTGGTGATTTAGATGATTGGGAGGCATACTACATTGGAATGTAAGCGAAACCTCCAACCCTGTTATCCTGACTCAAGCCGTAGCTCGCTCAGTTTTGTTGACCGGGATATGCTTATGCATTATACACCTCATGGAATAGGGCATCCAATGGTCGTGCAGGAGATATTACGAAATTGTGCCAATGCGGAACTCATGGACAATGCACCGTGCGAGCATAGCATCCAACCCTGCGAGGGCGATGTTGAGCAGGGTGGGAGTGACGACGACAATGAAGGAGAGAGTGATGACGACAATGAAGGAGAAAGTGATGATGGTGACAGTGAGGAGTCCGATGCTCAGGATTCAGATGATCAGGAGATGGAAGATGGGGAAGGCAAGGAAGACAATTTTATGTCCTTCTAATTCACTAGGATCGTCGAAGCTTGTACCTGCCGCCACTTTTCGTTTTCAGGCTAGATCGCCATCATTCTGTGCTCCATCGCTTTCACTCAATGGCTCACGAAGGGCGATTTGTTCTGTCCGGCTCTCAGGCCACTAGTCCAAAGGTTTCACCACACTTATCATAGCTTTCGGGCTGCATCATGGCTGTACATGGGCCATAGCGCACTGAGCGTCACCGTCAGGATATAAGAGTTATCTGATTTGATTCACAAGTAGTACAGATTTGAGACGAATAGCTAGATAAAAGCAAGTCATAAGCCAAAACACCCTCAGATCGGGACAGATGTGAGCCATGTCACCAACCCAACAAACATTGAATAAGAGATATACATTTAGCATATCTTGGTTATGCATCAGCAGGAGATCCGTTATGGAACAGCGAATGACATACCTGGATATGCACAGTTCTCAATGACATCCGTCACAGGCTGCTCTGCCTTCAAAAATAGCACCAGCGAGAGAAAGAGGACAGTACAAGTTATGATACGTGCGTATGTCAGGGTGGTCCCCATCTTTTTGCGTGGTGTTTCCCTGAGTGTGTACTAAGTCATGATGACAAAGCACATTGAAAGACATCTTTATTAACAAGGTAATGAGCCCCGATACATCCACTTCATATCACTCACCAACTAGAAGCTGCACCACGATATGCGGTTAGAATGGGTACCCGGGTGTAGTAGTAGAGGACGACGAACGTTAGCTTGAAGGCAGGAGAGTCCGTGTACTTTTTCGAGTTCTCAACTTATATCACGTGATGAATGATGTAATACTGTACCCGCTACGCATAAGCATCAACAGCTTCAAGTTGAACAGCATTGAATATTGAATATTGAAGAACCTTCTCCACAACTAAGACCGTTCTCGTCACTGCCAGCGAGAATCGTCCAATTCCAGACGGCAAGTACCACTAGTTCACTGCCAGCCTTCCTTCAATTTGCTCATACGCAACTGTGTAATGTAACTCATGGAGACCTGCTTCGCTCCCGGTATAGTCCCCCCTGTCGCCCACCCCGCAGGCCAAACTGGCTAGACTCAATAAACGCTGGCATCTTTCTTCTCTGGCAAGGTGCCAAGTCCACATACGTCTGTAGGCGCTACGCTCTCATTAAGCTAAGGTATAGGGTGCAGCTAACAACCATCCACAGCAAACCACTTGTGACCCCACACTCTGGATATTCCTTTGGAACAACTTTTCAGTGAATTGGGAGAACATCACCTCCAGTCGCATGTGCATCTGACTCTTGTTGGGCGTTGCTTCGGATCTTACCTGATTCATCTGGCAGGTTTCTCCCATCAAGACATAGAGCACATATTGTTCAATGGCCTTTCATTCTACTTCATGTCGCCTGGTGTCATGCAAGTCCTCGAGAACTCGCGTTTCTTGGGCCTCTGCTGTCTCGGTATTTCTCCACTTCTCACTCACGCAACACCACTAACGAAAAATACCAGGCGGCATCGCATCCAGGGTGACGAGTCTCGCATGAATCCAACTACTCTTCACATGGCGCAAGCAGTTCGTCCATCTCATGTCAGATCTTCAAAGCATTCAAAGAGTATTGGTAACTTTTTCAATGCTTTCTTGGCTGTCACAAATCCTGTGGGTACCTTCTTATGTCTTCGAGTAACTTAGCATTGCTTATCTGCTCATTAGGTTTTTGCATATGCAGGTACGGAATTTTGTGATGTTAATCAGCATTCCTAGATACTTTACTAGGGCACTTCATGCGACTTTTGGCATGGTATTCCTGCTGAAACTGACCTATGACAGGTTCTTTATTCTGATATATAAGATGCATAAACCCGAGGGCACTATGATAAAGGTCAGAACGCTCCTGTACTCGATGTTGTGACTGAAGGCCATTTTCAGGCAGCATGGTGTCTACAGGGCTTCGCTACAGTATTCGTTTTCAGCGTAGTCATGTATGTCAACATTGGAAACACAATCCAGTCCCCGATCCTCTTTTCTCTTCCTATGGTATGGGCAAAGGCAGTGTTTGCCATTGCTCTCCCAAATTTCCTGTGGTCAGTGATGCCTTGCTGTTTCGTTTAGTCCTCACTAATTCTTTTTCGGGAAGCTCTTCCGGGCTACTAATACACTCATCCAGCTACAAAGCTGGTGTTTGTTTGCATATTTCATCATTCAGAACACGTCCATTCGCATACCTTACTCGGGTGGACGGTTTGGACTCTGCTGTGTTTTGCAGGCACAGCTATTGCCACAATTCTCGCCATCACAGTCCCAATATTATCCTACCTAATTGGCATCGTGGCAGCCCTCTTTGCCGCATGGTACACGTAGGGTTTGGCCGAATTCTTCTGGTTACATGACACATATCATCTCGAAGGTGGCATGGACGGGCTGGAACAACCACCAATCAGGACCACACTCACAGTGTTGACTATTATTTCCAGCACTTCCATCTGTGTCACTGGGACTTATGTGTCGATAAAGGTCAGTGTTCGTGTCTTCGCATCTGACACTTGTCTCACTGTCAGTGATTGATGATAGCTCATCGTCAAAGTATACGCCAATGGCCAAGTTGGGAAACCTTTCGTTTGCTAGGGGGGATTCTATTGTGGCGTAATGTGTAGTCCGTGTTGAGTCCTTTGAATTTAACTTTTAGAGCTTTTCCTAGGACAATTAAATCATAGATGTGGGCCTGACTGCTTTACTCTCGGCTCTCCTGTTTCTTTGTATCTAAATTTCCTGGTGGGAATTAGCGAATGTACTCGATTTTAAACTTTTCTGTCTGCTAAAAGTTCGCTTGGAGAAGCCCTGACAATGCTGGAGAAGGTTAAGAACCATCGCAAAAGTGGTGCTGGTGGCAGCATGTCACAATTTTGTTACGAAGTCTAATGCTATTCTAGATTTGTTAACTGGTCCCAAAAGACACAAAGGTCCTGAATAGCATCTTAAATCAAAAGATAAATCAGGCAAAACTAGAACAATCAACGAGATTGAGAAAAGTGCGCTGCTGAGCCTTGCCTGCTGCGGTGACAGCATGTTATATTTTTGTTATGAAATGTAATAATATTCTATATCTGTTGACAAGTGCTAAAGGCACCTCCCACAACAAGGTCTTGGATGGTCTCTTAATTCTAACCATACGTGACGAAACACGAGAGCATCCGAGAGGTATGAGGGAAGTACACCACCGTCCTATGTTGATGTTCACTGCCACAGGTCACAACTTCATTACAAAGTCACACGCTATTCTACATTTGTTGACGAGTGATAAAGGCACCTCCCACGGGAATGTCTTAGATGAGATTATAATGCAAAGCAAAGTAAGACAAAATGACAATACTCAAAATGATTGCCACCAGTATACTACCACCCCTCATTGACTGCAATGCAGGAATGTCATCATATTTTTGTGCACTACTCATGTGACTCTAAATTTGCAGGCACTGATGGCTATGTATCTACAACTCAAAATTTTCACAGTATAGATGAGCATATTTAGTAGAGCAGAATTATATTCTTCTACAGTTCGCACTAGGGCTGCACACCGTACCGTATACGGTAGACGGCCATATACATACGGTATAAATACGGTATATGGCTAACCCGTACACCGTACATGACATTGGTGGTGGACGAAGTGGACGGTACAGTACAGTGAATTATACGGACGTATACGGCAGTGTACGGTACATATGGAATGCAAATCAACTATGAACGACCCAAACGAAGCCTCGCCTTCACGAGCATCAATGTCCTGATAGTCTCAGGCTTGAGACTAGCGCGCCGCAGTGAAACCGTGTCATGACCACCAGAGAAAACTCGTTCAACAGCAACAGCAGATCCTACAAAGAAGAGAACTAAGTACAGACACCTGGGACATGGAGTAAGTACTCACCAGGTATTGAAAGGATATCACGCGCAAGTCGAGAGAGGTTCGGAAATTGTGCTCGGTGACCTGCCCACCATTGAATGGGGTCACAAAGGTCAAAGTCCTCTTGCGGAAGCTTCAGATACTCCTCGAATTCGTCCACTGACAGATTCGACTGCTTCTTATACCTCGCTGTAAAGTTCACCTTTGATGGGGACATTCTGCCATCTGACACATTTGCATGGCGGCCTGTGCTGGTAGATGGTGTGCAGTCCCGTGCAACGGATGTAGCGATATAGTCAGCTTTATATAGGGCATGTAGGTCGTTCTTCAGCGAGTCAATTTGCAACTGCATATTTCAGTAAATATTGTAACAAACATACTGACAGTGATGCTTCCATTAGTGTAAAGCACATGCAGAAAGCCATCAGACTCGTCGCTGTCGTTGTCGTTGGTGGTGCAGGGCATGGCGGTTCAGGGCAAGAAGCTACCGGGTAAAGCGGCACCCTGTTCCGACCGTATAAGCCGTAAAGGTACCGTCGACGGCCGTATGGAAGACGGTTTGTACGGTGTACGGCCAAGCCGTACACCGTACCTGTCTGCCTCCCTTTGCAGACCAGCCGGTACGGCAACCGTATCCGTCGACGGTCGCCGTACAAACCGTCTATTACGGCGACGGTGTGCAGCCCTAGTTCGCACGGCTACAATACCAAAGTCTCATCAATTCACTGATGGATGCGAGGGACTCGGTTCCGCTAGAAACTTGAATGCGGTCCAGAACTAGAATCCAGGTTAAGCTTTTCGTGGTGTATCTCCTGCTACTAGAATGGTACTGAATTAGGATACAGAGCAAGGAGGCAACTCAGTAGCATGGCATCCAATACTTGATGCTGATCTGTACAGACTATTCTTCGCCGTGCACTGCTATGGATGCTAAGCCAGGCGCATTAATTATCAACTTCAAGATTCAGAGCCACGATTTCCGTATTAATCTACGGACTCGACGCGTCGACGCTGAAGTCCATCGGAGTTCCCTTCCAAGGGCACACCGACCTCAGTGCTCTTGCACTCTTGTTTGACAACGTTCTCCTCGACAATACTTCCTATGACAAAACCATGAAGCTTTGTGCCTTCTATTTCCGACAGTTCTTTGCCTCCTTTGACGGCGAACTTGTCCTGGAAGCTTTCATATTCTCACCTGACTCACTTCGACTGGCTTGCACTTTTTTTTACGATGAATCCAACGTCTATATACACAAACTGACCCCCGTTCTACTTGCTATACAGTCTACCCTCCACAAAGTACGCATCGGCACGCATGAATTCATATTTTGTGAAACTAACCTTCTCTCGAAGACCGATGCTACTCTCCAGCATTTACTTGAAGTATGCATCCCACTATTATTCTCACGTTACGCCCATTCACATGAATCATAACAGTCGGACACAACCCATTGTCATGCCATCGTACGCAGAACCCCAACGAGATGGCCTGTCATTGTATCCTCTTTCTCCAGGCATCAGATCCATTCACTTACCATAGACCATCAATAACCTACTTTCCTTCGCTATGTCCGCAAACTCTTTCACTTTACTTCTCGAACCAATTCAGTTCCTCCTCTACAGCCTTGCGATCCATGGAATATTCGTCTAATATCTACTTATCTCGTTTTTAGAGTTGATTTGACCGTTTCTAAGTTCCCTGCTACGTCGCCCTTGCCTCCCAGCCGCTCAGCCTCGCTACAGGCCGCAACTCGGTTTGATGATGCCAGTCTTCAGTTTTAGAATACTCGCAATGCATGACTGACGTCGAAACGAGCTCTCTGTCCCATATGGTCGGGCGTTTCCAAGACGTTGTAAGACTATACTATTGCTAACCACTGGCAGAATGGCATAAGAATTTTGTGTGAATGCGAGCCTTTTGAGGAGCTCAGGCCGCCAGAGAATCCTGAAACCTACTCTCAGAGTCCCACTAATCTTTGGTCGAGTTACGCACGATGAACGATTTCCATTGGCTGATTATGCTACTGAGGCACTACATACTCGTAAGTGATTACCTCGGGTGGTCCAGGGATTGTCGATCGCGGAGGGTGATCATGAGGTGTTAATTCGCGAAGTATCGATGATACACGAGATTCAGATTCAGAACCGAAAGTACTGCGGCGCCGGCAGCACTCACCGAGATAGCGCACTTATGAGAATGCATCCGACACTAGTGTTACGAGGTGACCTCGAGATGAGTTCAATTCGGTTCGAAAATGAGGCAGTGTAAGCCTGCTCTGACGCAGCATGTGACGCTACTTATGACGCAACACCTCTTCGATGACGCGTTGTGTTCATATCGCTGATTGGACAGTGTGGAACTGATCAGTGCAAATTATTTTTAGTCGTTATGGGGCAAGAACCGAGGGGCTATTTAAAGCAACAAGAACCGAGAGGAAGATATGAGGATCAGCCAAAGAAGTTCAACACTTAAATATTAAATATTAAATATTAACACCCAACGCCTACGATCACTGTATCACACCTATTAATGATGGCGGACCAAAATATCCTAAAAGTTCTCCGATTTTACCTGGCTATAAGATACACGGTACACGCATACCATACTAAAGCTTGTTCCTCCCTCACGTTTTTTCTCGGGCCCTCAACTAAAGCAAGCACGGCAATGACCATGGCCGATAAGTTCCTCGTCCTTATCTTCGGCGGCTGCGATTGTGTAAATAGAAAGAGCTTGGCAAGCCACTGAACTTTGACATCCAGAGTCCAGACACGACGGGAGTGATGACATCTAGTGTACGGTCAATTTGGAACTGTCAGGGTAAATTTACAATGCGCCCAGGGGCCTTCAAATTCACCACCGTGAATTACCGTAAATTAACACAAATTTCTATCCTCACATTTTGTATAAAAGGGACGCTATGTGACATGGCATTTATCCTTGGTCCCCCTACAACTCATAAGCTCTATTACTGATCTCAGAAATAAGAGGTCATGAATGCTCGCCCAAAGATGTTTTACCTCCCGGATATCATGACCAACTGGCCATGGCTTCGCGCAGTCAACCCTCGTTACGAAGCTGTGAAAATCGAAGCTGATGCTTGGTTTCGTAGTTTCAAAACTCTGGATCCAGAGTTGTTGAAAGCGTTCGACAAGTGTAATCCAGGTTGGAGCTATCCATGATGTTAGTAGTACCTCTGAAGATCGTTGACCCGTATCATTTTTGTAGCTTACGCGGTAGCACTGGCTCATCCCACTGCATCAGGAGGTTAGCATCCAACCCCTGGCGCGCACTACTGAGCCTTGACTTTATGCTTGCCGAGTAGAACATCTTCGAGTCGGTTGCGAAGTCCTGGATGTGCAACTGGTTGTAGACGACGTCACCGATAGAATCACTGCGGCAGATGCCAAAGGACTAGTAGACATCGTTATCGATGCCTTACACAATCCTCATAAGATACGACCAGAAGGTGAATACATTGTTGGAGAAATGATGCGACAGTAAGCACCCTTTGCCAGTGCTTGTTTGAACATGATTCTGAATTTTGTGTACTAGATGTTCGGCTCGTGCGATGCAGACCATAAGCACTACTTGTTATCCCCGCTTCATTGATAGCTTTACGACATGGCTTCGTGCAGTAGCTGTCGAAGCTATTGACCGCGAACAAGAACATTGTCTCGGTATCGATGACCATTTCAAGTACCGACGGGAGTCAGGTGGCATGTTACCTTGGTTCGCACTATGTGGAATGGAGATGAATCTCCCTGATGAAGTGTATCACCATCCCGCCATCGTGGATATGATTGAATGTGCTGCAGATTTGATTGAAGTCGATAATGTAAAGTCATACTAAAGACCTGGTTTCGAGTGTGCTGACGATTTTAATAGGACATGGTCTCGTACAACAAAGAACAATCGGACGGGACCGACTATAATTCGCTGATAACCGTTGTCATGGTAGAGTTTGGCCTCGACATAGGCAGTGCGATGGGTTGGGCAGCTGCCCATCACACCAAACTTAAGACAAGATTTATCAACGGTCTTGCGAAGATCCCTTCATGGGGTCCTTCCACCGACATCCTAGTCAAGGAGTACCTTGATGGACTAGGAATCTGTGTGCGAGCAAATTATTGTTGGAGTTCCGACAATCAAAGGTCCTGAAAATTTCCCAATGATATATTGAATTGTCATTTACGATGATTTATTTTGCAGGTATTTTGGCGCAATGACTGCGGAGATACAGGAAAGTAGGCTCGTCCCATTATGGCCAAAGGTCCACAGCAAAGCCAGCATCCCGGGTGGCGAAGGACCATACTGATTGCCGCTGCGGTCAGTAACGGGTTTTTTGTATTTGTTTCAATCCATTTTCCCTAGATCATCTGTTAGCTGCCATTCGTCTACATGTTCCTATGTTGTCTCATGCTGTTGCCTCTCCGAATCCTTTCGTTTGTTACGTCCTTCGTCTACTGTAAATAGCAGAAATGTATTACAACGGTACTCACGCACCAAGCCCCCCGCTAGAACGTATTTCTCTCCTGTTATAGAATTTATGTGTCTTTTAGCTTGAAGCGAACGTTGCATTATCAGCAAAAAAAACTGAGTGCTTCCTAGACCTGATCCCTGGATCCGATCAGGCTGAAGGTATCGTAACAGCAACCACACACAAGCCCCCGACCAGAGCGAAGTTCTCTCCTATTATCGAATTTATTTTTGAAACGAACGTTGACTGTGGATTATCGCTGCGCTCCTTATTCCACGGATTTCACCTACGCATTTGAAGGAGCTGGTTGATGGGGAATGGAAATTGGCGCTCTACAGGAACTTGCGTCATGACGGTGGGCCTGTGAATGAAAAGGAAAGTTTAATGATGAATATACGAGATGCACAGGTAGCACTGCCGTGCAGGAGCGCGTTACGATATATGCAAGGAAGACTGCTATGCTCGCATGCAAGAAACCCTCGCTCTTTATCTCTGCAAGCTCATCAGGACTGCCAGCGTAGGCGAACTGACCATCAGCTCAGTGCTGTCATCATTCAATTTGATATCAGCGTCAATGCACGGGGACAGCTCAACTTTGAACGCATCCAAAGAATATAGCCATTGGCTACTTAAACCACGACTTCGCTCGCAGAAACACAACCATGACTTCCACATCAACAAAACCGTTCGGTGTAGAAATCAATATGACCCTGACACCGGTAGAGATGGGAAGAGACTGGGTAATATATCCCTAGCCTACTTTCCAGACTACAGGCGAATGATCAGCGGATGAGCCTTCTTCATCTCGGGGTTCACCGTCGGCAGCGCAAGGACAGCTGGTAAGACATTAGGAAACCACGATGCCTTCAACAACCGCGATATATCGGGATTTGTGGATGCATCCAAAAGTGTGAATAAAGCGTCTTCATCTAAGTTGACGGGTCAAATATTGTCTCGAGTTCGAGCGCTTGTTGGGAGAGTGAAAACAACCTAAGAATGTGCAAATCCAGGAGTCTGCGAAGCAGAGCGAGAAGGAATGCATGCAATGGGATAGGACTGTGCATCGTCCTACGAAACGAGTTAATGGGTTCAGGTGAGGATTAACTTCGGAAGACGTACCCTGGGACCGGCAGCCTCTGAGACCTTTTTTGCAAAAC
This sequence comes from Suillus discolor, assembly GCF_016758755.1. Lineage (NCBI taxonomy): Eukaryota > Fungi > Basidiomycota > Agaricomycetes > Boletales > Suillaceae > Suillus > Suillus discolor. The sequence goes on from NW_024541254.1 coordinate 77,554, forward strand.
GATGCGATTGATCTGATAAAATGACATCCACCACAGGATGGCTCAAAGATCGGAATGCAGTATCTCAATCAATACCCATTTCTTGTTCAGGTCGGAGCAAAGACGCGGAAATTCCGGGAGGTTCCAATCATCATTAGGTTGCTCGAGGCAGAACATAAGGCGGATGACGAGGGAAAGGGAGGACGCATTGGGAATGAGTGCCAGCAAATTCCTCGCAAGAGCAGTTGGATCGTTACTCTAAGCCCTTTGCAGCATCTAAGGCATGCACGAAGGGAACAGAGGAATGGGTGGGTAGAGATAGGAGAGAATAAGTAGTTAGCTTGGGTGGACTATCTGAAACAACTTCACCTTATATTGCCACGATACTGTTTCAAAATCTCCACATACAATTGTTGAACAAGTCGCGAACTGAGATTTCAGTTGAAAATACAAGATATAAATGGCATTCAAAGTGCCTCAGAGCTTGTGTTCACTCGGCACTGCATTTTCCACTATACCGTCTGCGTATGGAATGACGGTTGGCATGAGTGCATTAGTAGGTGCCTCGAGCTTTTGCTTCGCGTCCACCAGTGAGCCTACGAGGTAGGCATTGAAATATACATCAAGAAAGGGCGCTTCTGGTCCTGTGCGGCCGACTATATGGTTATCTCTATATCATGCAACATGATCAAAAATAGTCGCACTTACGCGATGATGTCTGGACACTGACCAAAGGGCTGCAAGTCTGGGAAATATCTTGATAGAATGTACTCTGCTTGGTGACGAGAATTCGATAGCAGAAAGCTTGGACGGGCCTGCAGGACTGAGCGTGCGCCATTGCAGTAGCATCATTTAAACCGAAGTGGGTCAAACTCCGACCCGTTGGCACATCAATGATTTCAGTGTTTGGATTAGAGGCCAAACAAACTACTGAGTCATTGGCCGCCGACACATGCACAACAATTAGACGATTCCCTACCGTGACAGTGGATATGATGTTTCGATCTCGAAGTTGTGCTATGCCTTTGTGACTAGGTACTCCAAAGATAAATATCAAACAGAGTTGGTGAGTGGTGTAAAATTGATTTCGGCCTATCAATATTAAAATCAACGGTTTGCCTCATAGACGGGCTGGTCACCAGTCTAGGTGCAGACAGCGTTATAGGGACAGTTTCATCTCTAACAATAGACGCACGCTGCATCAAGCACTTCAACAGTTCTGACTCCGTACGCCTCGTCTTCGTTTATCCGCACATCTCTTAATGTTTTACACTGTCACACCTTTGCTCATATTTAACCACCTTCTTCACTACTTGGTCTGATTGTTATCTCATTTTTCACGATTGAGAATAATTGCATAGAAAAATGTCACAAATGAAGGTATTAGATTCTGGGTACTGAATAGAACAAAGGCTGTAGTGCATATACGGAACGGTGGCACTACCAAATGATACTGATGTAGACTTGCTCGTTGTTTTAATCTATCAGATACTATATCACCACCTTGTGCCTGTTGCCACCCTTGTGCATGATCGATATTTCCCGTCCACTCATGTGAGCTCCGAGTCTTCGATGCTCCTGCCTTGTCTCTATGATGACGACATTAATGATGATTTGAATTAGTTCATACTTGAAATTCAAGATTTCTTCGTAGTGTGGCTCAAGAAGACAAAATTTGAGTATTCGATATCACAAGACCGTACTACATCATCACACCGCCGGATCGCGAGCTGTTTCACCACCATCGAGCAGCGTTTAATCTCCATCCAGAGCCAGCCGCGAAAGCCGTTTCCCGGACGTTCTCAATCATTTAGTAACTCACCGTTGCTAAGAGCTGTTAAGACGGGCAACGTTGAAGCCTCAACGAGCTTGGGAATGGGAGCTACCATCGGACCCCGAGTCCAGGCTGACACGCGCAAGCATCGCCGAAGATCACAGGCAACCTTATACTCGGAGGTCCGAAATACTCATCGGTGCAACGCCAGGGACTGCAATGCAAGTGACACAGCCTGCCTGTGAGTGAAATAAGGGCTGTTGGAAATACTGACTTGTGTAGATCGTGGTGATGGATCGCGCGGACGCCGGAATAAGGGATTAGACGCTCTGATGGGCCTATATCATATAACTGTACTCTTGCGCTCCTTCGAAAGTGGTTGTTCTGTGCCGGTTTATGATATACTTGGGAAGACCTCAAGAAGAATGCGGAGATGAAAGATTAAAACAACATCAGTTTCCTGCTCCGAATGTCCTTGTTTTGTTGTCCATCATATAGCATCGGTCCGAGTTACTGCCTTGAACTGCGCAGTACATAATTTTGCTCGCTCATATAAATTATTCGGTGAAAACCCTACAGGAGTGAATGTATACGATGCACGTACATCCATCGTAGATGCTATCTACCAAAATGGATTTCGTGTGGATTTAATTCAAGGCAAGGCCAAGACCAAGTCCTTCAATTTTTCGAAGTTGGGTGTGCCGTGTCCAGTGACTACAGGTATGATCAGCAGGTAGACACGTCATAACCCTGTTTGCCTTCATGAACTCACCAGGATCCCATCCAACAGTGGCCTGCATACAGGTATCACATCAGCAATGCGACCTGAAGGCGTGCAGACATGACCTACATTGAAGCCCGGAGTTCCACATCCTGGGTTATTCCCTTTGGTGATATCATTTAATGCAGTGTAGCCAGTGGAATATAACATTGGATTCAAAAAGCCAAGAGGAGTCTTTCCAGCATTGATGCGTGCGTCGTTCAGCATGGATACAAATGCGGCAAAGGCGGGCGAAGCACAGGATGTACCACCGATTGGACTCTCCTGACCTTGATAAATAATAGAGAAGTATTCTGCTTGTGCTGCCACGTCTGGATATGCCTAGAAAAACGGTTTCCATAAGATTTACGCAAGTTGAGGAGTCAACATACACGTCCGGTCCTAGAGATGATGAGTCAATTGTGCGTTGTGCGTTCGCCAGCTTGTAGTGACTTACGAATTATAGAGACCTTTGAACGTGCCGGGAGCGAGCATCGCTAAGTATTCAGAGACAGCAGCCTCCTGGTACGCAGGACGAGCAAACTTATACATTGTAATGTATGGGTCAGAAGGTTTTCATGTGGGGCAGAGATTACTTACATAGTTGCTGAATCCACCACCAGAAAAAGACACGGCAGTCTCTGGGATGTTGACAGTACCACCAACAGCAGTCACGCTGTAATCCAAATTGGTTGCTGTACTCCTTGATTAGAAATACCACTCACTATGGGCAGGAAGCGGGAAAAGCAGGCAAGAATTCCGTAACATTGCGCCCATCATTGGATTTACATAACTGAATGGCAGGGTCACCATTACCAGCGCCAACGCCACCATCACCAGAGGCAAACAACAAAGAAACACCACGAGCACCGAGAGACGCCATACCAGCGCAAACACGGTTCGCATAGGTGTACGGGACAGTTTGTTCATTATCACCGTAACTGGTAGAAATTGTCTGAGGAATATCATTCTGTGAAAGTAAGTGTTCAAGCCACTGAAGATCGTAGCCATTAATACATTAAACCCCAATCGTGATGGTCTGAACGCACGTATGTGTACGGCTCATTTTGATTATTTGGGTACGGCAGGTCGGGGATGTAAGGAGGCTGGCCACCAGTTGTGTAGAACGTTCCAGGAGTGGGCCATACGAGTCCGAAACCAAACTGAGTGTCAAGGTTGGCTTCCCCACCTGCCTCCGCATAGCTCTGGTTGTTCTTTCCGCCTGTGAAGCAAATGAACAATATGACTATCGACGAGGCCCGGACTGCAACACACCATGAATAGAAACCAAAGTATAATTCGAACCGTAAGCGGAAGGATTTTGGGCCTGGTAGAATTGCTGAAGGTCCTTATTATTGGCATACTGGTCAAGATAACCAGTGATACCCAGCTTGTTGCAGTTTGTGGCGGTTGTTTTATATTTTTCTGCATTATACAATTGTCTCAAGCAAGAAAGGGTGATCGTAGAGTTGCAGCTCGCATCGACGGGATTGCCTGCAGGCCCCGTGATCGTTTTGCCCGGCGGGGATGGCGCCGCAGGCTGTGCCTGGTTAGTCCAGTGCAGTGTGCTCTTGAATGCCTTGAAACGAGCGAACATGGTCGTAGGCTGAATAAGATCAACATGATGGTGCAAGATGTCAGGAAGACTGTAGCTCGTAGTCCTGACAATACTCTCTCCAGTCTCGGCGTGTTTATAAACATGGTAGGTCTAGAAATAAACTGTCAATGCATTGTAATCTCCGAAGGTGGCATTGCCTCGCTCACAGTATCCAGCATCTCTTCTGCGAGACCGATCGGGACACGAATAGTGACCCAATCGCGTGCGGATGAATGGATAACTTCTTCTTCTGCCAGACCGTGCAAGGTAAGCCATTCGCTGACGACGGCCAGACTCTCAGGGTGGGGGGCCATGAGTATCTCAGTCTCCTGCTTCGACAAGTACGCCCCATAACGTGCGTGGCTAGGATCGCTTATCTCCCAGAGGTGCTGCTCGAGTTCCGGGAACCTGGGCTGAGAGAGAGCGATCTTGAGCTCAAGCATGTGGTGCTTTGGTGCGGGAGCATGCTTGTACCACCCGCGGGGTGGGCCGTGGATACTCTCTTTCACCTTTTGCTGGCAGCCCTTGAAGGGTACGATGCTAGCGAGAGCAGCCGCGAAGGGAAACACAAGCAGAGTGACGAACTTCATCGTCAGGCTTCAGCGCACAACACAAACTGGGTTGGTACTCACGATAATTTCTCGAGTACTTACATATAGTGAGATCGACATTAACCAAGACAATGGAATACGTATCCAATGGTTTGATTGACGTGGCCGGCCGTGTGCCGACGTTCTTCTGTCACTAAGCTGGCAAATGACAAGGCTTCGTTATACGTGTCGATAGACCTGAAACATTATGTTTGGCCCATTAATTTGCTTCCACCGTGACAAGCCCGATTGCTCAGGCTAATCTCGGAGAAATACACCATTGCAACTTGCCTGTCATATGCATGAAGTAGAGCATACGGTTGGGGTAGAGCAAACCATGTGGTTAAAGTTGCCATGATCCTCCGCCAACACACAAGAGATTCCTAGTATATAAATATTCACTGCGTCACAACGAAGAACTCAAGGTGTTGTTGAGGAGTGCTCTTCGCGCATGAAACAGCCATAAACCTGTATCACTTGATGTGATTGACATTGTATGAGTACTGCGTGTGCTGATCGTGGGCCCGACGTTGTCCACACGAGAGGTTTGCGAGAGGTAAGATCATCTATATCATATATGGCCTTATTCATATACACGTAGATCACATGACTTTTCGTGATGTTCATGTAACTACCTTATGTAATTAAGAGTGTTTGTTCGCATCAGACAAGTTGTTCGCATGCTACAATGCATGCACTTTCTACTTATTGCACGAGAAAAGTAAGGTAAGGGACCAGGTGTTTTACTGATGGGCCTACAGTGACAGTGGCATCGAAAGCTCAGCGTCGCCAAAATCATCATGGGTCGCAAAAGGCCTCATGTTATACGCACTCGAATACTGCCCCAAACAATTTACTACATTGTTGGTGTGCCTTCATAGAAGCCTTGGTATCCTTTTCGATGCCTGAAGTCACATACCGATATCGAGTATGAGTAACTACTAGAACGGAGACAGCAGAAGCTCGAGCTCGCTTCATGGGACCATTGTGTGTCCCATGAGCAGATCCCCGGAGTCATTTGCCTCAGCGAGGAGTGCAACTGTGATGGTTTCCAAGAGGTTCGTTGTGGATTCTTCTCTCTTGCCGCTCCAGCGGCGGTGACATTGTCGATGCAAGTTATCGTGCACGGTGCACCATGATGTACTGGGTGTTCCTTCACAGCACAGTGTCGGTAAGTCATGATGTTTCACTCTCCGCGACAGAACAGCACACAAACCTTACTTGACAGTTTATCGCAGTTCATTTCATCCTGCATGCTCAAAAAAATGAACTGACAACATAAACCGTTGCTGAGTAGCGTATTGGAGTATGACGGATAGAAATAATTGAAATGAGTTTTGATTGACGAGCGCTTGATTTTATTCGTGACGAACAGCAGTGCGGACTGTGATTATATTAGAATATGCCGAGACGCCACAACGCAGCTCGCTGCTTGAAGCTTGAAAGCTTAAACGTTCAACGTTCAACGTCGACAGTCATGGATGATTAGTAGACAAAAACACTCATCCCCCGCTTGCATTGTCATAAGTTAATAACTTCAATATAACTGAAATGAAGAGCGCATCACTACGGCCGCATCATAATCATCAGTTCTCTGATGGCTATTGAATCGTGGGAAGTATAGCACGAACTTCTGTTTTTTTTTCTTCTGTTCTATTCCGCTTGTATTCCGCGCGCGGTATTTGAGCTCTACGTACGAATAATATTATAATAGTCGCCCAGTAACTATGGAGGAATATTTGACAGCTTGAGAATGTCTTATATAATTACAGGTACCGGTGGCGCCATTCGCAAGCCTGGTCATTAAGAAGTTCAATTCACAGGGCAGAACTCATCCCGCAAGCCTCTCGGCCGTTCTGACTGCAACTTGTCAGCTTGAAATGGGTACTATATCACAGCTATCTTATCACGGTCAATGGTCTGATGGGCCAGTTGTCCAATCAAATCAGTACCACGGGGAGACTGCATGTGGATCAAACAGATTTTCTCAGCAATGCATGCGGACTGAGGTCTGAGGATCCGAGTTGAGAGCATGATCATTTGGGGAATCGGCTAACGTCACACGGGATCGCCAAAATTATCGCATATAACAATCTGTCAGGTTCTCGTGAGTGCAAGCATTTCCCGTACTGACGATGAGACTCATCTCTCTGCTCGGGCTCCCCTTTGTGGCTGCTCTTGCTAGCGCAGCCGCAGTACCCTTCAAGGGCTGCCAGCACAAGGTGAAAGAGAGCATTCATGGTCCACCCCGCGGATGGTCCAAGCATACTTCTGCGCCCAAGCACCATATGCTTGAGCTTAAGATCGCTTTACCTCAGCCCAAGTTCCCGGAGCTCGAGCAGCACCTCTGGGAGGTGAGCGACCCTAGTCACTCACGTTATGGGGCGCACCTGTCGAAGGAGGAGACTGATGCTCTCATGGCTCCCCATCCTGAATCTTTGGACATTGTCAACGAATGGCTTGCTTCATACGGCCTAGCAGAAGAAAGTCTCCTTCGTTCATCTGCCAACGATTGGGTCACTATTCGTGTCCCAGTCAGCCTTGCCGAACAAATGCTGGATACCGTAAGCAAAATAATATCGTCTCCAGAGATTACAGTCCATTGACTCCTGGATGTCTAGACTTATTCTGTTTATAAGCACGCTGAGACCGGAGAGAGCATTGTCCGCACCACGAGCTACAGTCTCCCAGAGATCTTGCATGATCATGTTGATCTTATACAGCCAACGACCATGTTCGCTCGCTTCAAGGCGTTCAAGAGCACGCTGCACTGGACTAACCAGGCTCAAGCTCCAGTCTTGAGCACATCTAGTGGAACGATCACAGGACCTGCAGGCAATCAGGTTGATGCAAGTTGCAACAGCTCGATCACGATTTCATGCTTAAAGCAGTTGTATAATTCAGTAGCTTACAACACGTCTGCTACAAACGGCAACAAGATGGGTCTCACTGCTTACCTGGACCAGTATGCCAACAACATGGACCTCCAACAATTCTTCCAGCTTGAAAACCCATCTGCTTACGGTTCAAACTACACTTTCGTTTCCGTTAACGGTACTATGCTGCACTCAAAGCTCGGTAGCTATGTTACTGATTTGTTCCACAGGTGGATTGAACAATCAGTCCTATGCGGCAGCAGGCGTTGAAGCTAACCTTGACACTCAATTTGGCTTTGGACTCACATGGCCCACTCCTGGAACGTTTTACTCGACTGCTGGCGAGCCCCCTTTTGACCCTGATTACTTCACGCCGACTGATACGAATGAGCCATACTCATACGTAAGCTTGGGCCACTATAATCCAACTTCTAATGTGCTGATGTCTATGACCCCAGTGGCTCGACTACGTTCTTTCGCAGCCTTCACTTCCTCAAACAATCTCTACCAGTTATGGTGATGATGAGCAAACTGTCCCATTCACCTATGCAGACCGTGTCTGCGCTGGCATGGCAGCTCTCGGTGCTCGTGGAGTTTCTATCTTGTTCTCCTCTGGTGATTCTGGTGTTGGTGATGGCGATCCCAATCCTGCCACACAGATGTGCCACTCCAATGACGGGCTCAACGTCACGAAATTCTTGCCCGCTTTTCCCGCTTCCTGTCCATAGTGAGTGATCTTGGTGATCGAGGAGAGGAGTATAACAACTAAAGATCGAATAAAGTGTGACAGCCGTGGGCGCCACTGTCAATATCCCAGAGACTGCTGTATCCTTTTCCGGTGGTGGCTTCAGTAACTATGTGAGGAATTTGACGGCTATGCTTGACACCTACTGGAATGCTAACACGCTCCCACAGTTTGTTCGTCCAGCCTACCAAGAAGTTGCTGTCTTAGAGTACCTAACAAAACTCGCTCCTGGTACCTACGAGGGTCTCTACGCTCCGTAAGTGCATTGAGCTACTCCTATTGGTGTACATTAATCGAGTCGTTTATCTGCAGCGAAGGGCGCGTAAGTGACCTCTTCAGCGTGTGAGGATATGAAGGCTAACATCCATACAGGCATATCCCGATGTGTCAGCCCAGGGGGTTAACTTCAGTGTTGTCTACCAGGGCCAGACGATACCCGTTGACGGCACATCCTGTTCTTCACCCACATTTGCCTCGTTCGTATCCATGCTGAATGACGCACGCCTTACTGCCTTCAAATCCCCTCTCGGCTTCCTCAACCCTTTCTTGTACTCCGCTGGGTACTCCGCGCTAAATGATATCACCATGGGCCACAACCCAGGATGTGGAACTGAGGGCTTTAATGTATGTCATATCTGCATACTCTCAAGTCGTGACACTGATCTGATGCCCGTGCGCAGGCCACGACTGGCTGGGATCCTGGTGAGTGCATGTATTTGGCAAGTGATTTCCTATGTCGCTGACAATACCTGCAGTTTCAGGCTTTGGGACACCCAATTTCGAGAAATTGTTGGCACTGGTCTTGAGCCTGCCCTAAATATAGTAGATGAATAAATCATCTATGTATGATGTATTTACTATCTATGCTGTGTACATCATGAATAAGTTAAGGTTACAACGGTACCATTACTAGAGAGGCCCTCCGCTGAAGCCAATGACTAAAGGTAATTACAGGAAAGTGCACGTAGTGTTTCCTCTACAATCGTGGGCCGCAGCTTGTAAGCAATTAAACGTTGCTTCACACAGTGTGGACGTCAGTGAGAAATCGTGCATCTACCATCATGTCAATGATTGCAAAGTCCATTAGAATTCAACCTCGTGCTCGATTGACATGAACAAATTCAGGCATATGCAGAGCACCTAGAAATGGTGTTTCATACAAGTAGAACAAAATATTCTTACATGTTGCAGTACACGAGTGGTTCAATCCATCATACGCGGCATCTGTCCTCTGCTCGAGTCTCACAGATGTTAGTTTCCCGTCACATCGTGTTGCATCATTCTCTCCAACATTCACCACATCACAGGAAGGTAACCCAAGCAAAAGCCGACGATACCGCTCGCGATGTCAACATTACGGCCGCTATCCAGGCTGTCAGAAAAAAGGGGGCTCAAAACCGATTGGCAGCAGCTGGCCGGTTTAACGTCCCATACCATACCCTTCGTCGGCGTGCGCAGAACCTCGCACGACCTCATTTGAAGCAAATTTGTCACGGCTACTTACCGAAGAGCAGGACAAAACTGTGTGGCACCGGGCCACCATGACAGGGACACCCACCGCAACCTTCGTGCAAACCCTCATTTGCACCAGTAAGTCGCGGTAATACGAATTTCCGAGTCGGGGACACCTAGTGCAGACTATGCAGGGCATCAATTCTATTCAGCGGCCTATCAGCGACACAAGTATGATCAGTATGATTGCAGTAATTGTCATCGTCAGTATTATTGAACTGAGATACTCAATATACTGCTATATTCAGCGTTTTCGAGCCTTTCGCGATGCGCGCACTTTGAGTTCGACGGTTGCAGAGAGTGAAGGTCGACTATGCTGCTACTATGTTGAGGCGTGACAGGACATGACCGAATTGATCCGGTGGGTAGACCCTGGGTTTTATCGGGTTTGCTCCGACACCACACTACATCATCCTAAAAATCAGTAAAATCGGATCCATGTAGAGGAGATGCGAATCTATGATGGGTCAAGAAAGAATATGTGATATCATCGAAGAGCTACAAAAGATTCGTTGAAAATGTTGCATATTATCGTAATAGGCCTTCCCGACACAGTGGGGATTGGGTTTAGTAGATGCCGGGTATGATGCGGTACCTAACCGCATTGGCCCACCTCTGCCATTCGTCTCCAAACATTGACTTCACGACCTCCTCCTCTTGATTGATCCTGCGCACGAGGCTTGTGACAGTAATCGTTCTCTCCAACAACCATGCTAGGAGAACCAGTTTCACTCCAGGGAGATCTAAGACCCCTGATTGTCTAACCCACGAAGCCGCAGATCCGTGCAAGATCGTTACACCGATATACTGCAGAATAGCAGCTGCGTAGGAGGGATGGCGTACGATCGAATATGGTCCACTCGTGACAAGCTGGTGACCCTTGCGGGCGGTAAGCTCGAATGTGAAGAAATGACCAAGGGTCCGAAAACACGACCAGCGGAGGTATCCCGCTGAGGCAACAAGTGCGGTGCCGAGAATGAAAGGACGAGTGATTGGCACGTCCTGGATCCTTGGAAGAAATGGACCGATTGTGCTTTGCACCACGCTGGGAAGTGTTTTGAGGTCCATCGTACGAGATACGATGAGAGCTATTTCTGCCAAAGAAATACCCCAGTAAACTATCTGGGCGTAGTTCCATCAAAGAGGATTGTGGACAATCGTAAACAGGTACCTTTGATATCGGGAGCCCGTATCTAACGTGCTGGATGATAACCCACTCATTAAAGGTATCATGAACAACTTCGCTCTTCGATGGAGCGTGCGGGGGAGTGAGCGCTACGTGCACAGCGACAGCAGACGAAAGAATGAGTGGGATTTTGAGGAGGGACATTTTCATAAAGAACCCTTGACCATTTGGTTGCTTTTATAGAATCCAATCGCCGAGTACGGCAGGGCGGGTAATTCAAAAAGTTACGTGTATGCGTTGTCACTGACCGGTCTTATGGATGCTCAATTCAATTGTTGTCGCAAACACACGCTAAGCGTCACCAAACCTAAAGGGACTTACGGCGCGCAGCGCCAACACTTTCAGTCTTAAAACACATCCTAAACCTCAGCCAAACCTCAGCAATGCTCAATCCTTGTGGTTCATGGCATGTTCATGTTCTTAACCCTTAGCAGACTTAATCCTTAACATTCCTAAACCTTTTCTGACCCTCTCCATAGAGTATGTCCAGTGCTATGTAGTATGTTTATGAATATAATGCACCTCTCACTCGAAAAATGGAATTGATTGATTATATATTTCCTACATAAAAAGGTTTAGATGCGGGTTGCGGGTTAGACCTACGGCGGGCCAGGAACCACGAGGATTAGGAGCACTGCTGAGGTCTAGGATGTGGTGTAAGACTGAAAGTGTTGGCGCTGCGCGCCGTAAGTCCCTTTTAATAGGACAGGTTTGGTGACGGTTAGCGTGTGTTTGGCTTGCAAACGACAACGACATTTTGGAATTGAGCATCCCCCGAGGCAGCACGGAGGTTCCAATCAGATTGGAGCGGTTATACTATATTTACACCAGGTGACAATTGAGTGACAACTTTGGTTCTTCCACGCGAGTCTGATTGGTCGATATGTTTTAAGTTTTGTCGCGCGGGCCGATGGGTAGTGAAACGATAAGAATGGTGAACAACGAAATGACGTAGAGGGATGTATCCGCGTTGGCCTGGCGCAGCTGGCAATGTGCCTGGCAGACGGAAGCTGGTGCCAGCCTGATGATGGTCGCTACCTCGCCCGGAGGCTCTACCCCCACCGACTAAGCCATGCAAAAATGGTAGCAAACACCCACCTGCACCACCCCCATTGGAGGGATATACGATCCTTACACGAGTCTGACTCGGATATGGGGCTCTTGGCTGGCTAATTATGGCCAGCGAGAATCTTGGTATCAAATCGAAGATTCTTGCATGGCGCAGTGTTTGACGCAACGTCCTTGCTCATAGTTAACCCTAAACTGTTCACATGAGTGCAATATGAAAACGTAGATTGATGCAAACAGCCTTACTCGCTTCCGGAAGATAGTGCTAGCAAATGTAGCTATTGACGTCTGATCCTCTTGGGATGTATATGGACGTCTAAACTCATACATTAGCCGGCGTCCTTCCTAAGGGATCAATTACACAATTGACAGGAAGCAGAGAGGGATACGGTGATCACAGTTGAAGACACCGAGTTAGTGTCCCGTATCGAAAACCACGGTGAATTATATGCTGAGAAAATCAGATGGAAAATCTCGCGCAGATCCTGGCCAAAATGCATTGCAAGTCATTGTCGTCATCCTAAAGTGCAGGTAAAAAGCGTCGGGATCTCCAATATCCTGGTCTACCCCCCTCCGATAGTTCTGAAGGGATTCGCTAAAAGGCTCCGTTGATGCGGGTAGCCCTCAAAGGAATGAGACAAACGTTGCCAATCTTGGACGTTTGCTGACGAGGAACAAATTAATTCCGGTACACGAATCATCCGAGGGGGGTACGTAGCATGGATATGCATGTGAAAGTGATAAAACAAGGTCTCTGTTGCTCACAACATGTAAGAAGTTCGTCGGGACGTGTACGCCTTCAAGCCCAGAATTGAACGTGAGACTCGGATGCACGAGATGTCGGACAGGTGGCAGTGAAACACAGAAAGCCAATAACGTCTCCAGGTATCCCTACAACACAGTGAGAACACGGATTGAACTCCGAGTTGCGCCTGCGCTGTCTGCCAGCTGTGAAATCTCCCATTACTAAGGACCTCGAAGTTGTCGAGCTTCATGAATTTGGTAAGTGGGAACGCACCAAAGCTCGACGGGTTCGAAGTCACCGCCGTGTATTTTGATATCCACCAATTCTCATATGCCTTCGCCACTGCGGCGGGCAAGGACATGCATGCCTTGTTTATGGTGAGCGAGCTGCACGACATCAATGCCACGCGTAAATAGAGATTCCCTTGATCTTGCTCGCGGCGACGTCGACAGCCTTCTCGAATCTCGACATCGTGGCTCTCTAAAATTGTCACGCAAGAGATCCAGGAGATCAGTCGCCGTCACTTGGGAAGGCGTTCGGAAGGAACCGGTTATTCGTCTTGCCCGTTCCAGAACTCCTACCCGGATCAGCGGGCGTGTAAGAGAGCCCCCGGCCACAACAGACCAAACAAAACCAAGCGCAGTGGCCCCGGGTATATTGTCGGAGAAACTTCGCTTGGTTTTGTTTTGTTTGTGGCGATGCCATCTTGGCTTGTATGTCTGCTCCGAGAGGCCTGCGTGCGCATCGATATATATGTTCAACCTCTAGTACTTGCAGCTCCTTCTTTCTCGCCACTAGTGACTCCCGGTTATTCACTCATCAATCATGCTTACGCATTCTTGGATGTCAAACGTTAAGTATTGAGCCCTCAGCACTTTTACTTATAACTGTAGTCAATTCTAGAAGTTGCGACAAGTTTAGCTTTAGGCTGCCGCCTGGGAGCAGAGCTGTGACATGATGCATGATGCATGACGCGGACAACCCGCCAATCCTTCCTACATATGAAATTTCCATGTGTCCATCATGATCCAAGCCTCCGTCTTGTCGGGCGAAGGTTCATCGCTCTTTGTTGCTTCCTCGTGGTGGCAATATTATCTTCTTTACCCACTCTCCTGCGGAAGTGTTACTTCTATTTGATGGCTGAGTAAAACCATTGCAAATATATCCCTTCCAGATAGTGGCCCTAGGCTAGGCTTCCAGATCCTCGTACGAATGGTCTGATTTTAGTAAGTACTGATTTCTAATTGGTGCACAAGTTTGACCGTCATCACTGACGAGTATCCCTTTTTGTCCTCTCCAACATTTTTGCTGTGTTACCGCCCGTATCGATTCGAAACAATGACCAAAGGAACATCTCCTTACAAGTGAGGATTCTGTAACGACGCATAAGACACGATACGGTGATAAGTGCAGCGACAAAAGTGACACTACCAGTTGTATACGTCCGAAAGACCATCCGACTCGACATGTTCTTAAAAAGCAGATGTGGACATTGGTTCCAACTTTAACTTTAACTTTGACTCCTCGGTCAGGATTCAGGAGGATAATTCACACATAATACGCTGGGCGGATTCCGAGCCCACACAAGCAATAGTTGCATTTCAGATACACAATCCGAATAGCGAGCTCCGCAGACTATTAAAATGTCAAAACGTTTTCAAAAATTCCAGTCAGTACTGCTGACTTAATTCAGGGCTCCATCCTTCGCACGCGGATACTATCCAGTTATTCAGCATCAGGTCCCTCGCTTACTGATTTTTTTGATCATCAGATGAGATCACTCGGCCAACCGTTGTATGTTTTTGGATGCTTTCAAGAGGGTTGTTGTTTGTCGGCCCACCTCTTTTTAAATACTCACGTATGATTGACCCATGGCTGCCAGTTGCTGTACTACATAATATGGTGAATCGTTGGTCGCATCTAAATATCTGTGACTTGTCGCGCAGTTTCAGTCAAGTAACATAGCCTTGGGCGATGTTGCTTGAGAGTACAACTTCAAACCATTTGTATTTTGATTCTAAGTCACTTGGTACTAATCATACACGAAGTACTAAGGTACAAGACTTTCGGGCCTATTGAAATTAAACAGACGCTTGATGTGGTCACACTCAACACACGGCTTCAGTACACGCCAGGTATAACCCGATACTTCACATTTCTTGCCCACGCTTCCCATTCTTCTCCGAAGGCAGAATGCATCATCCTATCTTCTCTCTTCATTCTTGAAAATAATGCGAAATTCACCGCTGTACAAAAAATGGAAGTTCCAGCGACGACCGGTAACACTCCAGGGATCCTTGCTGATACACCAGAAGCCCTTAACCATGAGTTGTGAGAGCCATGCAGAATGATGATTCCAAGGCACAACATCATCATTCCTGTGTAAGAAGGGTGCCGAACGATTGCGTAAGGACCGGTGGTGATAAGTCGATGGTCTTGGCGTACGCTGAGCAGAAACGTGAAATAGCGACCGAGGGTTCGGTAGCAGAGCCAGCGGATGAATCCACCGCTAGTCACGAGGCCAGAGCCCACAAGAAAAGAAGGAGTAATAGGGACATCTGTGAGAGTGCTCAGAGCTTCGGATGCCGTTCGCAAAACTGATGGTATTTTTGAGGAATCGACGTGACGAGCTATGATGGCAGTTATTTCAGCCACTGCCCCCGCCCAGTACAACCCCTGAGCGAACCTTGTTCAGTGAAAATCTCCTAAAAATACGCAAAATTCGGACGAACAGCTATCATTTGCGAAGGATATCTCATTTTACGAAAATAAGATGGGAGACGAATCAGGGTCCGACCATTATGATATAATTCATTGTCGGATGCAGAATGAGGAGGAGTGACTGCTACCTGGACTGCGATAGCTGATGAGAGAACTAGAGGTATTTTGAGGAGTGACATGTTTTAGTTGAATGGATAATTTCTGGCATGAGTTACTGCAGGTCTTTGATATAAAGCTTTAGTACTTTGGTAGTGACACCAACACCGTATGTATGATTTGATCGGGATTGCACGGATGTACGATATTAATAGAGTGCTACGTAGCATTCTAGAGCCGTGACGTAGAAGCACTTTGCCACGAGGTGCCACATCGAAGATCTGATCCCGGCCCCAAGTTTTTGGGGCTGCCAGGTACATACATCATGCTGGATCTTTGGGGATCTTTATTCATGGTTGGATTTGCCGTTATGCCGTAGAAAATTTTCACAGTCCGCCACATTTATTGTTGTATATCCTAGTACATGCAAAACACGCGAGGCCCGCGTTGAATATCAACACTGCCGTTGGACAGATATGAGACTAACACCGACTGGACAATGGATAGCATGAAGTGGTGCTGCAGTTGAGCTCTCTTTTGCCCACACAGCGAGCATGGCCTACATTGGTGACGTTATATTATTGTTAGAAAATAAGAAATACAGCGGACTATGAAAAATGTATTCGGCATGACGGCAAATCGACACCATGACCGGGGCCCCGTACTTTTCGACTTGAACGTAAGCCGTCAGCGCCCGAGTCACCCGCTTCTTCATACCCGACCGTTTACCAATGCTGCGGATGTCTCTGGGTAGCACCGTTTTAAATTTACACCATCCCACTCCTATAGGATCCACGGCGGACTACCACTGGCACCAAGAATAATGGATGGCATCAATTACGTCTTGACGCAGGTGTCATACGAGCGGATCCCGGCCGTTCTCGCTCTTATAAAATGGCTCAGTTGTATCAAGCACAAGTACAATTGAACATCAACATCAGTATTCATGGCTCAAATGGCATCTCCTCATGCGCTCTACATATCAGAGATATTGTTTGCTATCTCATACTACCTTGAGGATGACAGGAAAGCGCTAGCACGTCTTGCTCGTTGCTGTCATGCATTTTCAGAACCTGCTCTGAGTGTCCTATGGTCCTCAGTGCGGTCTTTCTCGCCATTCATTCCCCTCCTACCGCCGACCGTGAAGTTCTTATGGGTGAGCATAAAATCCTTGAAGTCATTACGTCATACTCAAGGACTTTTAGGACCACAGTCAGTTTGACGAAGTCACCCTTGCCGAGTTCCAGTGCCCGCCTGAAGAAGAATGGAGGGTATTTGACAGTTACGCCCGCAAAGTGCGCAGGCTATATTCTGGATCGCATGGTCACCAAATAGTAGCCCGCATACGCTCCGAAACCACTTTATTCCCTTTGCTACGATCCCTGTCTCTTCAACTCGTCGAGCCCCTTGACATGCAAAGCCACCTCTTCCCAGACTCGCTACGCTCTTTGAAGATATCCGGACCTGCATATGTACACTGCGAGGATGACCGCGTCCAAATGGCCATCGCAAACGTAGCCCGCGATGCGCCGTTGGTAGAATATCTTCACATCGAAGATTATACCTATTCTGTTGCCCAGTCATCACTGCCGCCTCTCCATTTTGCTCATCTCCGAGCTGTCGAAATATCTGCATTTTTCGATTACACCCTCCTACAGTCTCTATGTCACATCCTTTCCCAAGCACCTGTTACACAACTCAAACTCGAGCTTCCACCACTCCCAAATAAGGAGTGGAATATTTCAACCCCTGTCTTTCCCGCTCTAATATCATTGCAAATTTGTGGTCCTCCGGCTTCTGCCGAACAATTTATATTCCATCTTGCCAGCAAGGGTCTTCAGGAGCTTAGTATCCACCACACAAGAGGACCCGCGAGCGTTGCGGATTACCGCCATCTTCTTTCGCGTATTGCGGATAAATACAGCAAGACTCTTCAGCAACTCTCGCTGTCACTCAGTCAGTCGCCCACCCCGGGCTACCCGTACGATCTTTCCCAAGCAGTCCTCGATTCCTTTTACGCACTCGCACCAAGTTTCAGTCGACTAGAGACTCTACACCTGTCGTTGCCACATAATCGCTACGTTCATCTAGCGCCTGAGCTCACATTTGAGTCTCCTACATGGCCATCTCTCAAGCTTCTTGACTTTTAAGCGGCATAGTGTTTATACGGAGGAACTGAAGGGGCGCCCGGTGCTGTATATTTTAGGAAGTATATATAACATGTTGATCAGATGTTAGGTTGCTGTTAATGCGAGTGTAGAACATGAGAAGACTGTGGCAGTGTGGGAGTGTTGGTGAACACTGAGAACGGTGCGTCACGCGTCAAGGGGGACAAGGCAAGCTATTATGAGACGATACCGCTGACCATGTGTGGCGCTGCTGACTATACGATCCCACAAGCAAGGCCCACGGCTTACTACAGTAACAAATTCTCGTCTTCCCGTGAAGCATGATTTCCACTTGCATTCATTGTATTCACAGGAACCCATGCACTTTACTAATGGGTGAGCGTCACTCTCGAGCAAGATGAAACACTCGCACCCATGATATAGTACCAGTATCAAAAACACCTGGTCTTGTATTGACTCACATCCTCACTTCTCGCCAACCCCAACTTATCCTCCCAACAAGTACATGATAAGAGTTTGATTGATTAGCCATGGTCTCAAGTTTTCGCGCCCTCTACATTTCCGAGATTCTTTCAGAAATCACATCCCAGCTAGAGGATGATAGGCAGTCCCTTTCATGTCTTGCACGTTGTTGCAAGGCATTCTCAGACCAAGCTTTGGATGTCCTGTGGAAGCGGATGAGCCTTTTCTGTCCTTTCATTCCCCTTTTGCCCCCAAAAGTTTTAACACTTTGGGTACGTATTATCCTTGGGCGGGTTTGGACTGGTATAATTTTGACGCATCCTACAGGTGGAGTACCAGTTCAGCGCAGAGAGTCTCGCGGGCTTCCAATGCCCCCCTATGCATGAATGGCGAGCGTTTGATGCTTATGCTAGGCGTGTGCGGATTTTATACAGCGGCGCCTCGCACTTCCTCGCAGGTGTGGCCACCATCCGAGCAGACATTAACGTCTTCCCCTTCCTTCGATCCATAACGATGCAGCTTCAGGAACCTATACACCCAGGGATCCGGCTGTTCCCCGAAACACTGCAAAGGTTGCAAATTTCGGGCCCCGCTTACATCAACTGCAAAGATTCCTGCATCCAGACTGCTCTTGCGCACGCGGCGCGCGATGCACCCTTCCTAAAACATCTGCACGTCGAAGACTACAGCTACAACAGTGACCGCTTGGACACGCCACCCCTGCATTTCAAACACTTGCGAAGCGCCGAGATATCCGCATTCATCAGCTCTAATGTCCTTGGATCATTATGTCGTGTGCTTTCGCAATCACCCGTGATCGAGCTCAAGATCGAGCTTCCTCCTACTAGCTGTATATGGGATACTCCGCAATCCCTCTTCCCACATCTGGAGAAGCTGGAGATACACGGCACCCCTGCGCTTGCGGAAGCCTTCATCACGAATGTGTCTAGTCCGTGTATCCGCTCGTTGACTATCAAGCACAGTCGTGGGCCCGCACGACTGACAGACTGCAGCCGGTTATTCTCTACCGTCGTGAAACAGTACAGTTCATCACTGCAGTCGCTATCTCTCACAATCAGCCGCTCGCCAGTACTCCACAATCACGATGGCGTGGCGCATGATATAATGGATGCGCTGTTCCCTTTGATGCCGAATTTCGAGCACTTGGAGGAACTTCATTTATCATTGCCTAGTGCAACTCAAGTTGACGACTACCCTGCTGTTGAAGTGTCTGGTTGGCCAGCTCTGAGGCGGGTGGAGTTCATGGCCACATGATGATTCACAGGATGATCACGAGAGGCTTGAAAGCTGGTTTTCTTTCAATAGTGGAATGGCCGGACCATAGAAATGTTTTGATCACATGTATTTGTATCTGGGTACTTATGAACTATCGAGATCTGCACTGCAATGATACTCATAGGTCAGGCATAGTGAGGGAAACAGTATACTTTTGGGCACCCTAGGGACGCACAGTGCGTAGCCATGCAAGGTGTCAAAGATCGCCGGTACTTAACCGAGAACAGATAACAATCAGATGGAACAGCATATATCCAACCCTTACCAATCACCATCGAATCCAACAAATCCTGCGCAGGCAGTCAGTTACAAACAGTCGTCAAGTTTTATAACAAGCATACCTGTGAGCAAAAACACAGGGAAATACCTCTTCTTTTCCAATTGTGCACACCAATTCCATGCGCTGGTCAAACGGCCGTCGATACAGCTTCCCGCGTCAAAGAAGTTATCGGCTCCAGAACCATCGAAGCCATGCTGGAAGAAATCGCACAGGATCTCGCGCATACAATTATCTATCGAGCCGAAGTCATCCTCGATGTAGGAGCGTAGCGCAGGTTTTTCCGCAAGGCTGGGTATCTGTGAGAGGGTATTACAGATAGGCAGTAGGATCCGGTAGATCTGGGAATATTTATCTGCGTGAAGCATGTCTGAATTAAGACACGGGCGGCGCTGTGATAGTAAAACATACCGATGAACATGAGTGCGTTGGGCACATTATGATCACCCATGTGGATGGCGGACGAACCAATCCAGGTTCCCACGCTTTGTTGCGCACGGTGTAGGATCGTGTGCATCATGCGGAAGGTTTTGGGAGCTGCTTGCACACGATTTAGCCCTTGGCCGGTATCCCTCAGCCGGTAAGGTACGTTCTCCGCAAGTAAATCCTGTTCAGCGAGCGACCATAACCGGAACATGTCTGTCGAACAGAATTAGCATGACAAACAATAACACCTTCAGAGACTAACCATGCAGGATCTCCCGCCATAAGGTAAGACTCTGTAGGACATACGCGTATTGTTTTGCATGATCGTGACTAAGTCTCGCGCCCTGCTTGCCACTTCTTATTGCCAAGCTAGACTTGTTGTCTTTTGCTTGCGTTGGATGGAAGTATTGCTTCAAGTACGTGATCATCTTTTCGCAGGGATCTCGGTTCGTCCGCAAGAAAGCGTGATTATCGCCGATGCTGTATATGCATTGACGAACTTGTTCCTGATTTAACCCCGAGCGCTGGTATTTCGAAGCGAGCGTCTCAATCGCGCGCTCCTTGTTTTTGATATCCCGCTGGACTTCTCTTTTTGAGCGTCCTTCAGAATAGATTTCCTGCGTGGCAACCATGATGAGATCATCTCGTAACATGTTGAGAGCATCTTTTTCTTCAAGAACGGTGTACACAGATACGATGGGTTTGACGCAAGAAAAGCTGAGCATGTCTCGAACGTCTGGGGACTGGCTGTCCTATGGAGAGCAGTGTTTGCATAGACAAAGACTGTGAAGTTCAGAGCTTACCTGCAACAAATAGATCAACTTTCCATACGTCGTGCGCATTTTATCTGGGTTCATGATTTTATGTCTCCGACCGAGCTCAAAGATAGTCTGGTAGAAGTCCGCATTGGACTGAAAATCACGGTCAGTGAACAATTCTTGGCCCTGTTTGTAGTCTGCGGCAAGGACGAGGCCAGATAGAATCGCACACAGCTCGCGAATCTGATGCACAATACGCTTCGGCTTCGAAAGTCCAAAGCCCAGCGTGTCGATCTTATCTGTGTACTCGGATACCTGAAGTGCAGCGTCGAGGAGGCGTAGGTACTTGCGCTCGCCGTACGTGAGTCGAAGAGGGATGTATTTCGAACGGTCGACGAACCACTCGCCGACTTTGGATCCAATTGTAGGTTGGGCGCCTAGTAACTGGGTAGAGACGGGCGCCTTGGATGCTTCGATTGATATACGGTCGAGTTCTTCATAAGAGTCATCCATATCAACATCGTTTTCTTGCTGAGTACGGAAGTAAGTATCGGATCCACCACGGTCAAGCTGAAAAATTCGTACCTCCCCATTTTTCTTGACATCTTCCGCCACATCATTTTGCACCGACCTGGACTTGGCGCTACTTGGGATTGGCTTTGCGATGTGCTTCTTTCTCGACCCCTTCCGGTGCTGCGCCGCAAAGCACACTTCACAGTAATTATCTACGCATGTGTCGCACACAACCTGAGCAGGCTGATCTATATAGGCGGTAAGCTCGACCTCATCCGTACGATCACTTCCTATCAACCACAGACCTTCACATTCGATGCAAAACCCGTCCGCAGCAGGCCTGACAGCTGATTCTTCGTCCCATCCATGACCGGGCTCAGTAGCATCGCCTGAATCTTTTTCCTTGAGTCGTGGGTGTTCAACTGCTTCGTGGTTCGTTCCGAGGATGTTTTCTAGGGTGAAATTGCCACTCGTGGATCCATCTGGTTGTAAGGTAGGTTCTATAGAGGCTGAGGATGTGTTTACGGCCATTATTTCTAGGGATATGACATCTATCTGTTCAAGATTTGCACGAGAAACGGTGAGAAGCGAGTAAGGGACGCGTGTATGGAGGGAATTCTGCTGCCAATGTGACACGCCTGACCGTCCTGACGTAATTAAGGCGAGCGTGTAAATATCTCAAAAAGTTGAGCGAACGCTCTAATATTATGTAATATTAATCCGCGAACATATGATACAAATGGGTGGTGCAGCGGAATGGAAATCATACATGATGAATGAATGAATGTGGGATGATGACAAGGAAACCGATGCTTCACAAGCTCCTAAGCGTACGGCGCCAAATCATATCGACAATACCCTTGGTCTGTTCTATCCGTGTGCCAGCCCGCTCCTCATCCGCTACTTGTTCATCACAATCCTCTCTTTCCAATGTGCTATGGTCCACATCTGTTAGATGCGATCGAGGTGGATCGGGGGAGTTGATTGCCGGTATATGAGACGTTTGGAACTCAAGTGGAGATGGCGGTGAACGCTTGTACTTGTGCCGAGAACGGGAGCTCTGAGACGACAAACTTCCAACGCTTGGAGGATAATCGTGCGGCACCAGAGAAGACGTGGAGTGTGGTATCGATAATGGAGAGGCGGTTCCGCTGTATTTTCCCTTGGACTCTTCAGATGCAACTATCGTCTCTGCGTCATCTCCAGTTGACATCCTTATGTAAGGGAGTCGAGGATTCTCTATATCGCAATGAGCATCGTCCTCTTCGTCTTCTGGCGCACGAAAGAGCGGTTCTCGATCATGCACATCAGACATACGGGGTGAATTGGTGAGAAATTCGACTGAGTTTGAAGAAGCTTTAACAATGGAATCAATGAGCCAGAATTGAAGGATGTTCATGATGATAGGGAAGAGACCCATGACACTATGAAGGCACGATAAGACCATTATCACCATGAAGAAAGGATAACACACAATATAATTTGAAAGGCATCGCCGTTACCGATAGCAGTCCAACTGAGCAACCAGTCCCCCACTTGCGAAATCCCTGGCCACACTGTAAACAACCCTACAACAAGCATTTTCATCGTCGTCAACGCAACAACGTAGACTGCGGCCTGACGCGCCCAATACGACATTAACGGTGGGGAACCATATTGTCCCGACTCGTAACCTTTGAGGTGGAATCTCTTTGCGAAGAGGTATGTGAGACCATGGTGCACGACGTATATTATAGTAACACCTATGAAAAAGGTGAGCATTGAAGGTAAGAGTGAGATCCATTGATATTCACCGAGAGTGGTATCGATGAGAACATTGAGAAAGTAGTAAGTGCAGGCATTGCCGGCATTATGATGTGAACCAAGGTTGGAAATCAGAACGTTGACGCCGTGTACAAACATCTGTCCAACAATTTGCTTGGATACATCAAAGAGCCTGTGATTATAGAAGGCTTCAGTGGTTTCCTACATCGCTGTAAGCCATGAGGACGAACCATATTCTCCAAGGTCGTTTCTGTGGTTCACGATGCCTCTTATACACAAGCGAAAGTATTACGAGCACACCCATGAGCGCCTGGACAACCTGATGGATGATGTGACATTAATTGTGAACCTCTCCTGTACAGTGTTCTACGAAAGAGTTTTTGACCTACCAAAGCAGTCGGACCAAACAATTGACATGAACGTCGATCCATAGGAAAATCATGGTCGATAATACGTGCAACAGAGAACATGGCTGGTTGAAAAGGAAGACTGTGGCTGCTCGCAAGTGTGCGAACTTCTTGGACGTGCTAGTGATGGCAGAGTCATCTCCTCTCCTTCTCAGCTGGTATGCCCTATTTTGGTAACTTCACTTTGGTGAGAACAAGATTTCGGTTACAAAACCTCAATTTGTAATAATAAGCTTCACATGTATGAAACAACTGGGACTCCGCTTGAGCATATGATTTATTAGGTAGTTAGAATGAATGTGGGCATCTTCATGCACTCATTTACAAACATTGTTTTTAGGTAGAATTAATACTCTAGCCCGTATAATTCGAAGTGCTGCGGCGTCGACAGGTTGAGCATTTCAAATGCGTTTGTTTGCTGCGACCAAGGGAGTGGGTTTATTATTGATGACTATTTGGCAAGAGCTTTAGAATTTAATAAATACAAACAACCTTCTACCATTTGCAGCTGCGGCCACGACTGCGTTAATATTTGGATTCACTACAACTACCATACAATGTCCTTTTTCTCCAGATCTTCCCAACCATCGCCTTCCCCGTCATACTCAAGTGTTCCTCGTGAATCTGTTCCAAGGTCCCATGGCACGTAACCTTCCTCCACAGACACAATACAACGACCCTTCTCAGTCTCTCTTCGAGAAAAGATCATACGATCGCAAGCCCCCTCCGTCACGTTCTGGTCCTGGAATGAGGTATGTCTGCATGACCCTACACGTCTACTCATGCTGACTACACTTATAGCTACGCAGTAGTTACTACGCCAAACGAGGGTCTTGCTCTCAGGAACTGCTTGGTTGTTTGCCCCTCGGACTTTTCAAATGGTGCGCAGGTTTTGGTACGCAAGATAGATCGTGATTCTGTGCAGAGGGAATATCCCTTTACAACATGGTTGGTACGGCATCTTCTACCTGATTCAAGTCATGTTAAACATGATGTAGCCATGACACTTCTGGAACAATCAGACCGGGCACAGTCGCCATCGGACTCACGCAGCGCCAATGGATAGGTGTATCTCTGTCAGGCGACGACGTCACCATTGACATGATCCCTCAAGCACCCCCATTTCTTGAATCCATCGATATTCAAGTCGGCTTTATACGAAATCGCAATGAAAACCAAGAGCCTTACTCTGCAGATGAGATCTCGCGCAACTTCGTCAAGATCTTCAATAATGTTGTCTTTGCCCCGGGCGAGATACTCATTTTCGACTTCAAAGGAGAGAAGCTCAAAATGACTGTTGCATCTATAAGCGTGGTAGAGCTCCCGAATCAGCAAGACAACTCCCGCTTCGGAAAACAACCACATATGGAGATGGGTGTTGTGATGGACAGGACTGACGTCACTATCATGAAGGCAAGCGATAGTATGATTAAGATTAAATCAAGTGCGAAAAAGTGAGTCTTATAATCTCAGGATTAGGCTCCACTTATTATTCATGTCTAGGGCTGCGTCGAATGCTATCATCGCGCCCAATTTCAAATTTGAAGAGATGGGTATCGGTGGTCTTGACGAGGAATTCGGTGCTATCTTCCGTCGTGCATTTGCGTCACGCGTATTCCCTCCAGCACTCGTCGAGAAGCTTGGAATACAGCATGTAAAGGGTAAGTTTTCATTTAAAAAAACGAATTGAAAAACGTCTAATGTCGTACATGAAAGGTATTCTTCTCCACGGTCCACCAGGAACTGGTAAAACCCTCATAGCTCGTCAGATTGGAAAAATGCTGAATGCTCGGGAGCCCAAAATTGTCAATGGTCCTGAGATTCTAAACAAGTACGTTGGTGCATCAGAGGAGAATGTCCGGAAGCTTTTCGCGGATGCTGAGAAAGAGGTTAGTTACGGCTTCTGTTCCCACTTACCCATTTGTGTTGAAACAATGAACAGTACAAGGAAAAGGGAGACGAGAGTGGCCTTCATATCATCATCTTCGACGAACTAGATGCTATCTTCAAACAACGTGGTTCCACGAACAGTGGAACAGGCGTCGGTGATAGCGTGGTCAACCAGCTTTTGTCAAAGGTAATGTACAGTATTTCCTTGCTAGCTCAATCTCTCACTTCTCTCAGATGGATGGTATCGATCAACTGAACAACATACTCGTCATCGGTATGACAAATCGTATCGACATGATTGACGAGGCCTTGCTGCGTCCTGGACGTCTTGAAGTACATATGGAAATTTCCCTACCGGATGAGCATGGACGGTTCCAGATCCTGCGCATTCACACTGCTAAAATGCGCACCAATAATGTGATGGACGCTGATGTTGACCTGGCTGAACTCGCTGCCATGATGAAGAACTATTCGGGTGCAGAGATTGAGGGCTTCGTGAAGAGTGCAACCAGTTTTGCCTTCAATCGCCATGTCAAGGTTGGCACCATGGCAGGCATTTCGGAGGACGTCGACAAGCTTAGAGTCAATCATGGTGATTTCCTCAAGGCACTTGAGGAAATCAAGCCAGCGTATGGTGTGTCGGAAGAGGAGCTGACGGATGTTATTGTGAATGGGATCATTCATCATGACCCAATTGTTGAGGTATGCTACGCGTCTTCAGTATATGTTGTACTGATGTTTTCCAGGAAATCCTCGATAAAGGCAAGCTATTTGTCAACCAGGTTGCCAGGTCGACACGGACACCGCGTGTTAGCATCCTGCTCCACGGACCCCCTTCGTCAGGAAAAACTGTGCTGGCTGCATCCATTGCTTGGGCTTCCCAATTCCCGTTCATCAAGCTCATTTCACCTGATCGCATGGTTGGATTCTCGGAAGCCCAGAAAATACAGTTCATCACCAGAACATTTACCGACAGCTATAAGAGTCCACTGAGCGTTATCGTCGTTGACAACCTTGAACGACTGCTAGGTGGGATCGCTCATAAGGCTGTATCCATTACACTGACTTTAACCGGCAGAGTGGACGTCGCTCGGTAGCAGGTTCTCGAATCCTGTTTTGCAGACGCTTCTTGTCCTTATTGCTCGCAAACCACCTAAAGTTCGCATTTCTGTCAGATATATGTGGAGTGTGTCTAATCCCATGTCCTCAGGACAAACGTCTACTCGTGATAGCAACAACCTCACTGCGTCCCCTTCTCACAGAGCTTGGCCTGTCTGATGTGTTCGATTCTGAGTTGCGCGTACCTCCGATTTCTAACCTTTCGTCACTCGAACGAGTCCTACGCGAAGTGCAGCTCTTCTCCTCAGAAGACGAACTCCGACAAACAATGCGCATGCTTGCAGATGCAGGGTTTGCTATTGACCTCAACGCGGAGGAGGATGCGGCCTTGCATTTGCAAGTTGGCATCAAGAAGCTTTTGAGCATCATCGAGATGGCGAGGCAGGAACCCGAGAGGGCTGGAGAGAGACTCGTGAGCGCGATCATCAACCTGAATTCGTAGATTCTAGTCGCATACCTGTTGGATCGATATCATTTGTAGAGTACATACAATCTGGACATCATACGCATCACTTTTAAACGCTTGGCCAGGAAAGGTATTACATGCCTGATATGGTATGCTCCTCAAAGATGGGGAAGTTCAACATGACTTCCAGCTGGCTCCGGCACATCCACGATCACCTACAGCCGCATCTTAACTACTAGTACTGACAGCAACGACAAAGAATCACTATCATGTCTTCCGTTGAGATTATCAAAGACCCAGCTCAACCAGCCCGCTTGCCACGATCAGCCTCTAATCCCAAACCAAAGGGGATCCTCAAGAACGCAGTTCCACAACAACCAGGGTCACAATCGCAGTAAGCCTCCGCGCAGATACTAATCAGTGTCCTTGTTAATCTCCTTGAGTGTGTAGTAGCTTGCAATGGGACGAAGAGAATCTCGCGTTGACTGAGATCCAGAAAGACAGTCTTATGAAGATTACGGAACCCAAGACGCCATACGTACGGTATAACGCTGAAACAGACCAAGTGGAGGGCGGTATGGTCCCTTTTATCAATCATTCATTACATGTGATCTAAAACTGTATATAACAGATATCCCATCGCTTGACCTAGGCGGGCGCGTGCCCTCTCCAATGGAATATTTGTCGTCCTCTCCACGATCGGTATCACCGACAGGCGCAGATACATCAAGGCGGTCTTCTCGCAGAACCTCTCTTAGCAGCGCGGGGCGCGCTTCATCTGGAAGGTCAGCTAGCACTGGATCTAGCAGGAGCACGAGCTTCAATCTCCCGAATGAGGCTAAAGCGGAGATAAGAGCTGTGCAAGGCAGCCCAGGTGAAGAAGTCGAGACGGATGAGGAGATGGATGAGGAATGTGCGTCGCATTCATCATTTCTCAATGCGAGAGATTTATTTGCTGGTACAGCTGCTGCTAAGCATGCAGCTTTCGTACGAGCTAGAGGACGGCACTATTCCAATGAAGCAGAGGCGATGAAGGTGAGTAGTTGTTGTCAAGTATTTGGATTATACTCAGCAGAAACTACACAGCGGGCGGCGAAGATGGCGGATGAAGAAGAAGAAGAAGCAACTGAGGACTCGGCCTCAGCACTTGCGGACGGTGTCGAGGATGTTGCAGTCAACGGCGTTCACGGTGAATGATGGGACGACATAGGACGACATATGCATATGCTCTGCGTGTTTTCTGGATGGAGTAGATGTGGACATGCTCACGAACTTTGAATTCTTCCACAGGTATATATTGTATTTTTTTTACCAGAATATTATCAGTCTTGAGTCCATTCGGTTGCACCCTACCACTGACACTATTCTGTGGATGGGAATTTTAAGAATCGGGCCCATTGACACGGTCCTTCAATGATATTGAGCCAGCGATGACCTTGGGCTTGAGGTCTGTTTACATAAGGGTTGTGGCTTTCCAAAATAATTATTTCGACCACGTGGTTATCAATGATCGACAAGGTGATCGCAAAGTCGTCGCAAAGCAGGTAAATTTTACTAGACAGCTCGTTTTAACGGCGGAACAAAATCGACTACATCTACCCTCCACATCGGTAGAATGGCCCCAGATGCTGCTGGAAAAGGTGTTCTCCTCAAAGTCGACCCTATCGCGGAGGCTTTCCGCGCTGAAGTTAAGGATGGACTTGCAGCCTTGCGGCATCGTACACCGACGCTTATCGGAATCTTGGCAACCAACGCGTCTCCGAGTAGGTTCTATGCTGACTTCACGAGGAAGCAATGTGAGGGGCTTGGAGTAAGGTTTATTCTCAAGGAGGTGGGGAGTGCAGTGAAGCAGAATGAAGGAGAGGAAGCGAGGTCAGATGGGGACGGTGTGGAGGAGGTAATAATTGAGGCTAATGAGGATGATAACGTTGATGGTATTATGGTGAGTTCAACGGAGGCCTCGTGGAACACTTGTTGATTATTACAAAGGTGTATTATCCAATATTTGGAGGCCAGCAGGTGCGCACCGGGGAGCACGAATTAGCAAATCACTTTAAATTGATGAAAAGATTTTGTAGGACCATTATCTGCAGCAGGTACTGTGTTTATATCATCATGATGTACCTGCGCGAATATCTAAGTGTGCTGTCCTAGATTGTCTCTCCACTGAAGGATGTGGAAGGTCTTCATTCGAAATTTCACTATAATCTGTACCACAAGTACGTTCATATCTCCCCTGACATTATCAGGCTATTATTAACTCAAAATAATCAGCATCCGTTTCATCACGCCTGCCTCGCTTGCATCTACTATTCCGTCTTCAAAAGTCACCCAGCCAATAATAGACGATATTCCTCCACCAGGAACAGTCAAATCCATCATCCCTTGCACTCCCCTTGGCGTTGTCAAATGCCTTGAGTATATTGGAGTGTATAACAACATCCTTACATATGGCGATCGCGCTTACGGAAAGACTGTGACCGTAATCAATCGGTAAGGCTCCGGTGCAGTCAGTTTCTAAGGAATGTCGCCTAGAATATCGCACAGGTCAGAAGTTGTAGGACGCCCTCTCGCCGCACTCCTTGCGAATGATGGCGCGAGAGTGTTTTCCGCCGATATTGATTCTATCCAGGTAGCTCACCACCTACCTACCTTTCTTTTCTTCTACTTACGCTTATTTGCTTCGAAGGAATATACAAAGCGGCCTCGTTTCTCAAACCCGACCTCTGCTCGGCAATACCTCCCACACCATACTTCGCACCTGTGCACGCTCTCACTGGAAGAATGTCTTGCGATCTCAGACGTCGTTATCAGTGC
The DNA here is from genome assembly GCF_016758755.1 of Suillus discolor. Taxonomy (NCBI): domain Eukaryota; kingdom Fungi; phylum Basidiomycota; class Agaricomycetes; order Boletales; family Suillaceae; genus Suillus; species Suillus discolor. The sequence goes on from NW_024541254.1 coordinate 107,467, forward strand.
TGTGCCCAGTGCATCATACAAGGTCAAGACAGAATGGTTAAAAGAAGGATGTATATGTGTCAACGTCGCAGCAGACAAGAATTTTGAAAAAGATGTAAGAGATAAGGTGCGTTTCAGCGGATTCTCAGATTGTTCCCTATCAGCCGTCTATGTCCGGACGGCCACTAACATGTTGGATGCAGGCATCTATATACATCCCAGCAGTCGGCAAAGTGACTATTTTGATGCTCCTTCGGAATTTGTGCGTCCGATCTTGTATTGCGTTTTATTTCCTTCGTCACACCATGGTTTCTCGCACTGGTGTCAACGTTCAGCCACCGCTGGTGCATTGTCACACACTTTCACTCTGTGGCCATGTCTTCCTGTTCTTCATTTGTTTAATCCTCTCGCTCGCAAGGGGTTTTCTGTGTTCATTTTCACATCGTAACGACTCATGTGTATGTTTTACTTTGCTGCGAGCTCTGTGCTTATTATGTTTAGGCTGCGTCTTTCACACTACAACGATGTGTCGGCCCCGAGTGGGAGCGAAGACATCATACCCGCTCAATAAGTGAGATTCCTCGTGGAATCATGTCGGTGCCGCAGGTGGAAAGGAAATAATTAGAGGGTAAGATCTAACTCAGAAGCAGGAGTCACGTAGAATCTAGCACAATGCATTACAATTGCCATTGCCCGGATATATACACCATTAGTTGAGATTATCACTGCAGCATGGGAATTTATGTATATGTTGTGCAGATTGCGTTCCTCCCCTGATGGCTAAAGAAAACCTCCTTACGTAAAGAGATAACACTAGTGCTGAACAATGCGAAGGGATGCACGATACTACCCGAAGTGAGCATCTGCTGGGTTTGTGGCATGTAGTGGATTCTGGTCCATCCTCGGGAAGGAGGGCGTGACAGGCGTTGAGACGCCTGAGGCGTCGCCTGTAAGGAAACGAACGCGTTGTCTGTGAAGCTGAAGTAAAGTGGTCATGTTTGGATATTCATTAATTTGGACGCAAGGGGAATTGAGTGGGAAGTCAGGTGGTTGTGACGTGGACGACGTACCTGAGGGAGTTTTGGGATGATGGCAAGTACGATGAGAGCGGTGAGATTGATAGCGAATAGCCAAGGATTGTAATTCGTGTAGTGTGTCGAAGCCAAGAAACTGGTATGCATGCCGTGAGTGAAATACGGTGCGTCACAAGCACAAGACGTACAGTAATATAGGTGCAGTGAATAACCACTTTTTAGATGGTGTATATTGCGCGCCGTCATCAATTTGCTCCCAGAGTGTGAGATCGTCATATGCGCCGCCGTGAAGCTCGTTGTCGAAGGGAATGCCGGTAACCCAGTGGAACATGAGATACGAGAGCTGCGGAGATGCATGGCATGTCAAATATAACGCAGAACAGACCGAAGGATGAACGGAGCGTACATTGAGGTATATAAGGTTAACGAGTGTCCAGCTGATTTGTTGCGTCATACCAGGTATAGTATCGATAATGATCTTTCCCATGAAGACCAAAACGACGTGTATGAGCCATGCACCTGAGCAGGTGGTTTAGTGGAATAATCACATTACTTGAGTAGTGTTATGCACCCTTTGCATTCACCCAGTTAGCATTGATATTGAGGTACGCGCTACGGTCCAAAAGTTCCTCTGTACGCCCACCGACTTCTTCGACCTTGACGATGCTCCCGCTTCGCCGACGACCTTTGATATCAGCCGGAACAGATACCGTAAGATGTAGTAACTTTGGTGAAGGGCGCGACATTGATTGCGACGATGGCGAAACGCTGATGCGTTGGTTGGGAACGAAGGAGGATGGCCGCAGTCTTGACCGAATATTAAATTCATGAGCGCTGACCAAATAGTAACATACAAACCGTAGTACCTCTGGGTCGTCGGCGGCCAATTCGACAGTTCTGCGTAGCTCTACAAGTACTTCTACAATCCTTGTGCACACAAAGGACCGTTCAAAAGCTTTACTGTATAAATAATGGATTATTAGGAGGTAAGCATTGCAATCTGGCGCTTAAGTATTCTGGACTTTTAGCACTAAAAATTCAAGCTTGTGGGCCCGATACAGAAATGGCCTCATGAATTCGGAGACTCCAGAGGAACAGCATGATATACCTGCCACTAGCATATGTTCAATTAATGAAATCAAGTCCCTTACCTCCCTCTACGTCACACCACTTCCCCCGTTCTGACACGTCCTTCTGGGAGAATGGCAATTGATAAATAACTGGGCCCAGGAAAGTTAATATGAAGGACGTTCTCTCTCATGTATCTGGATTCCCTCTGTAAGCTTTGTGGAATTTCTTCGCTCCAGCCCAAGTTTCTACTCAGCGTGACTAGTGCCTGAGAAGAAAGCAATCGCGCCTCTACATATTGACGTCGTTCGATACAGCCCCATTGCCTTTTTCAGTTCTCCTCGTATTGTCAAGATGTGATCTCCGACTTTGCTGCGGCGGATGCAAGAAAGTCGAGTGCTCCCTAGTTGGCTCAGCTTTTCACAGCCTGGCCTTGTGTAATATTATATTCGAGGCTTGGATGCGCTCACTTCATCAGAGATATTTCGGAGACCAAGAGCTTCCGTGAGTCTTCAAGCTGTTGCACGTTCTACACACTCACCTACCATGTAAGCATTGTACTCGTTTCTAATGCAACAACTATACATTTCTCTTCAGGTGAACTACTGGACCTCAGTGGTATAACTTATGCAGCGAATGCAGGATTGATACCAAGAAACCATGCCTGCAAGGGACGCGCACAGAAGTACTCTCCCAGATCACAGATTGGGTGAACAGCGTTGGAGACGAGGTTTCATGCGTACTGGGCTATCTGGCCCTGCAGGCAAGTCAAGCGAGTTGAAACGATCGGGGACGAACGGGATCAGCTAGAACGAATATATTATCTCAGTCTCAGGAAAACGGACTCTTCATAGGACTAGTAAGTACCTAGAACGAATATATTCTATGGATAGTTAGCTCTGATGTGATAATGAGAATGGGGGGACTTTGACTCACATCTCAGTCTCGGGAAAATGGACTGAGATGCTCATTTGTACGACTCGTAGCTTTAAGCTAGTTAGCATAGTGATAGGTAATGAAGTAGCATATAAAAAATAAATGGTTGCATATTGTGTACCTTGGCTGATGTCACTTTGTCATCCATTGTGCCTTCAGGTAGTGCTCGTAATGTTTCACTTTGACGTCTCCTATTTGGCCTTTGATTCTGAATCCAACACTCCCCCTTGAGCACTATCCAGGCTCATTAGGCCACATAACTTCTGGAGCCGTGGACGGGGTAAGGGCTTGGTAAAGGCATCCACGATGTTATCATCCATTGGGCAGTACGAGAGCTTGAAGTTTCCATTCCTGACGTGTGCACGGATGTAATGGAAGCAGAGGTTGATATGCTTTGTGCAAGAGTGGAACTTTTGGTCTGAGGCCAGGGCTATAGCAGCCTGGTTGTCACAATAGATGGGAGTGGGGATAGTAGAGGTACCGTAGAGCTCCTCAATGAGGAAGTGTAGGTAGTGAATCTCCTGTCCAATTGTAGTTAGTGCAACATATTCAGCCTCAGCTGTAGATAGCACTATGATGGGCTGCTTTCATGCGCTCCACGCTACTGGACCTCCATTTAGCAAGACAACATACCCTGACATCGAGTGACAATGTGCCTGTGACACCCAATCCGAGTCAACATAGGCCTCCAGGCCAGCATCCGTGCTGCCTAGGGTTATACCGTAGTCAGCAGTACCCTTCAGGTAGCAAAGGACATGTTTGGTAGCTTCCCAATGGGCAGTACCGGGGTTACACATAAATTGGGATAGTGTTGCAATGGAGAATGCAATGTTGGGACACATAGAAGTGGCTGCATACATCAAGGAGCTGATACCCTGCTGGTATGGGATATCCTTCATGGCCTCATGCTGTGTGTGGGTCACTGGGGAGTGTGTGTCAGATAAAATGGCACCTACTTCCATTGGTGTCTGAGTGCTCTTGGCATCCATGAGTTGGAAATGCTCTAGAATCGTGTCAATGTAAGCCTTTTGTGACAGAGTGATAGTTTGGGCGGAACAATCATGCTCAACCTTAAGACCCAACAGCCAGTTGAGTTCTCCAAGGTCCGAGATTTCGAAGTATTGACTGAGCTGCTCCTTGAATAGAGTAATGTGATGGAGATGCTTCAAAGTTACAGCCATATTGTCGACCGAGATGGTGACAATGGTGTGTTTGTCTGCGGTTCACTTGAAGTACACTGCCTGATCCACCTGTGAGCATCTGAAACCCAACTTCCCAAATACTCCTGCTAATTCCTCCGCCCACTCGTATCCAGCCTGCTTCAGACCTGGTGTGGAAACAATGATCTTGCTGTGTGGCAAGAAAAGGTTGGGTCAAGCTAATGCCTAGCTGCTATGTCTAAACAGATGTGTTTGACCCTAAAGGGAATTGCTACTAGAATGATGATGGATATGTGCGACCCAAGGGCACATTAAGCGCGGGAAAATAGTGGACAGGTAATGTATGAGGTATAGGAATGTATCTGAGGCTATTCGAGGTGCGGGAACATGCGGCTGAAGGTGCGGAAAGCACGGGAAAGTGCAGACAAGGTATAGGGAAGTCAAGGAACGAGGTTCGGGGAGAGTGAGGGCAAAGGTATATTGTGAGGTAAGGAAAGTCTAGGTATAGAGAGGTATAAGGAACCTAATAGGGGCTAAAAAGCGCACACTACAAGGGACTACTCCGAAGGTAAACCTATAGAGAAAGGTATACAGTATGAGGGAAGTATAGTAAGTAATACTAAGAAGTAGTCAACTTATACTGTCTAAACTCTCACTCAGAGAGGGAAGGGATAGGAAATATAGGAAATATGGAAGGACATGTAATAAGGCTGCAACACATTTTACAAGCCTTGAGGTAAGGAAATTCACATACCAATGGGGTTTGGATGGACTATGGATAGATGAGGGACCTTCCTAATGCGTTTCTGAGGTATCCGAAGCACGGGAAAGTGTGGATAAGCGGATGTGCGAAGCGCAGGAAAAGCAGATTTGGTTTCGGACAAGATTATTTGCAGGATAATGAATGTGTGAGGACAGGAAACTCATAGTGTTCTATGCTCCTTGATACAAGTATCAAAATGGCCTATTTGCTGCCCAGCGTGGGTCCGAGCGTCACACCAGTAAACTCCTCTTCAGCCTCAACACCTTCCTTTCATCTCCTTCCCTCAAGTATCCCAGTGGCGCCCACATGAAAATTTCCTCCTTGAGTTCTGCATAAAAATAAGCACTCTTGATGTCGACCTGGTGAATTTCCCAGTCACGTTTGGCTGCCATAGTAAGGACTGTTTGAATTGTTGACATGTTGGAGGTGGGGGCGAACATGTCAAAGTAGTCTATCCCATATTTCTGTTGTTGACTGTTTGCTACTAAGCAAGCATGCAGCTTCAGCTTCTCACCGTTGGGTCCACATTTCATTGCCAAGATGTAATGACACGGTATCAGGTTCACACCTGCAGGTGCATCTACCACTTCCCACATGCCCAATTTTTCCAGCTGACTAATCTTGTAGTCGATGGCCTTTTGCCATTCAATGGCATCCGGACTGTTCAATGCTTGCTGAAGCATGACTTTCAGCTCAACTGTGGCCATGGCAAATTGCTGGTAAGTGAGTACCTCTTCATCAACGAAGTCTGACTCTTCAGGTTCGAAGCTGGCCTCAACAGCAAGGGAGACACTCTCCCCCTCATTAAGGGCACTGTAGTAGCCCAGGGGTGGTCTTACTCGAGTCGCCCTTGGCGCTGGCAGAGTTACAGGTTGATGAGTCAGTTTAGTGGAAGTTGTAGGAGCTTGGGGTGGGGAGGTGGCCTGAACACCTGGATTCTGTGTGCCAATGGTAAGTGGTTTAGACTCCCCCTCATTTGGGACATCCTCTCCTACCACAACCTCCATGGGCGCAAAGGTCACATTATGTTCCATGGAAATCCGACACTTCAATGGCCAATACACTCTGTAGCCTTTGCTCTCAACATCTACACTCACAAAAATTGCTTCTTCCACCTTGGCCTCAAGTTTTCCCCCATCCAGGACCTGAACATACACTGTGCTGCTGAACTCATGTGCCAGGCTAAGGTTCGGCTTGCCCTTGTGCACTAGCTCATATGGAGTTCCGGGAGTTGCCCTAGAAGGTATGTGGTTCTTGAGCCAAGTGGCATAGTTGATAGCTTCTGCTCACAGGAACTTTGGGAGGTTCTTCACGATCAGCATGGCCCGTGCGTGCTTGACAAGGGTATGGATCAATTGTTCGGCCATGCTGTTCTGTTGTATGGAATCATGCATGGTAAGCTGGCGTTCATCACTCCTTGGTCTCATGCCAAGTGTAGTGATGTGCAGGGCCAGGGCTCAGGCCCGCAGGCCCACATGGCCCAGCCCTATAGAAGCCCAGCCCAGCCCAGCCCTATGAGTGGGCTGACGAGGGCCATGGGCTGGGCCCACAACATCTGCAGGCCCATACCCAGGGCTCAGGCCCGGGCCTGTAACTTACTTTCTCGGTTCGTGCTGACAGTATTGCGACAGCATCTATACAGTTAATATACGTATTTCAAATGCAGAAACCTTCCATTGACTCGGACCATACAAACCCATTGCAGTCAGAAATATGCCGGCAACAAATCAAACTGACCAAGAGCCACCATTGCATTCTAAACGCGCACCTGCTCCCTCGAAGAAATTAACCGATGCGTCTAACACCGCTACTCCCGAAATCAGTGCACACTCTGAAGCTGTTGCCCTCAAACGAGCCGAGGATGCCAAGCGTGCATCTGAGCAATACCAGCAATGTCTACCACTACCTCCTGCAGCGGCAGAAACTTCTCACGTTCTACCACCTGGCATCAAAAGATCTCGAGATGTATCTGAGGCCGATTTGAGCTACCACTCTTCCAGTGGTGAAGATGACAATGACAGCTCGATGGCTCCGAAAAGGCCAAAGAGTATGTTGGTTTACAAATACTTATCCATGTATGTCACTCAACCTCACTTTGTGCAGAGAAGAAGTCTCGAAATGCAGCTAGTACTACCATCTTGTCTGAATCAGACTTGGAACACACTGGCTCTGGCGGTCCTTCATTGTCTACCACTACAAAGGCACCAAAGAAGAAAAACAAAGGTGCGATTTCAAACCTCATTACTGTAACTCACTCATGCAACCAAAAAATATGCAGATGCAGTTGATGACAGTGGCTTCCTTGCTGATATCGACGTCGCGAGCCTTTCAAATGGCAATGACAAGCCGAGGCATGAGAATAGAGGTCAAGATGTTGATAAATTTTTCAGTGCCAAGTACTCTGAAAATGGTATTGATGGAAAGCCTCGCACTTACCGTGACTGTAAGCTATGCTCGTAAGTCTGAATCAACTTTGATGGTAGCATCGTGTCACTACTGATACACCACCACCCATACTAGCCAAAAAGGTCCGCATAAACGATTTGTGAAGGACTTATCAACCTGTCACCGTCACCTCGAAAAGGATCACGAGGTGCGTAGTATATTTGAGTGTGTAAAATTGCTCAATGTACATTCTAGCTTACATATAACAAATGGGCGGGCGAAAATTCGTTTGATTCAATGCTTCCGAAAGCCGTTGCTAAGCGCAGAAATGACACGCTAAAGGCCAGTGCAAGTCAAACTGGTCTCGACAACCATCTACATGAGCGTCCGAAAGCTGAACGTATCTTGCCATACTCCGATAAGCTGTTCCGAGAGGCAGCAACTGAGTGGCTCATTGCCACAGATCAGGTCCGTCATTTAACTTATGCATACTTCGAACATGTTGTCTGAGCCACAGCAATTAGCCAATACAAGCACTCGACCATCCTAACTTCCATAAATTGGTTGACGTGGCCTCGAGGGCCACAAATGGCGTCAAAATTCCAGATCGTAAAGTAACGCGGGCCGAGATCATTGCTATGTTTCAAAAACAGATGAAACACCTTCGTGAACGGCTGAATGTAGCTTCATGCTTTTATTTAATATATATATACATTGTGATCACTATTTCCAGAGTAACGCTGTGAAAGGCGAGGTTAGCAATACGTGCGATGCGTGGCAAGCCTCCAATATTGATGGGTACTTTGCCGTCTCTGGCCACTGGATCGAAGAGCTATCACCCAGCGTATGGGAGCTTGAAAGTGCACTATTCGGCTTTACAGTCCTCAATAACTCCCATAACGGACAACACCTCGGTCAGGTCCTTTTCAAGATTGTTGATCGACTCGACATCTCACACAAGGTAGGGTTTAATTCTGTTGAGAGTCCTCATGTTCTCATATCATGTTTAGATTGGACACATTACCTGCGATAATGCAACAAATAACGACTCAATGATGGATGAATTCTTGGAACAGATTATGAAGAAGACGGGGAAGGAATTTGATGCGAAGGGACGCCGCATCCGGTATGTAGTTCATCAATTAATCTAGGGTGTATTAGTTTGATGCTTTGCCCAGGTGTCTTGCCCACGTTATCAATATCGCAACACAGGCACTCATCAAGACTCATACGAAATCAAAATACTATAACCCTGCAAGCCCCGAAGAGCATGTGCCGAGTACTATGGGGCGTGATCGAGACGAAGTTGGGCTCATTCGAGCAATCTCTGTGAAGGTATATATAATTTGATTGATTCATAACTACTAACTAAACTGAATGAACAGGAACGATCATCAGCACAACGGAAACAACTTTTTAAGGACATCCAGATCCGAGAGGGTGTTGAACGCCCCCTTCAGCTGCTACTCGATATGCCTGTTCGATGGTCATCAACATTTACGATGCTAGAGCACGCAGAAACACAACGACAGGTAAGTAATGTTAGCAGTGCCATATTTAATCCTATAACGTGTGGCATACAGTATATCAATACCTTTATCTATGAAATGGGCCTGAAGGAGCCGAACTTGGACAAGCGGAAGAAGATTGGCGAGTTAGAGCTACGGAATGATGAATGGGATCGCGTCAAACTGTTTCTCGATCTCCTCGCTGTATGTATTCTCATTTCTCATCATCTGGCTTGCTTTTCCGGTGTGATATTCACATCTTATTTAAAGCACGCAGATCACGCGCAACAAGCCTTTTCATCTGACCGACACCCGAGTCTACACCTTGCCATTCCAGCACTAGAAGCACTACATAAAGCATGGAATTCGAGACTTGCAAGACCGAAGTACGGCCACTTCAAACGACCCCTTCAAGCTGCAATAGACAAGATCACGGTTTACTATGAGAAGACTGGTGGCTCCGATGCTTATATCATAGCGATGTGTGAGTTATAACTTATTGTTTTTAGTCCTACCCAGTAACGTCTGATTGAATTGATGAACAGTACTTGATCCGAATGAGAAGATGAACCACTTCAAGAAGTATTGGGACGAGGGTCTGCAACACGAGGCTCGCGAGAATGCAGAACATATTGTAAGTTTTTAAATTATCATTGTGACAATTATTTGACACCATATGATCAGTTTCAGAAGTATTATGTGCACATTCACGGTGATGCTGAGCACCATGCTCCCATAAGGAAAGGTCGTGGATCTGGCAGCAAAGTTACTCGGCTTCTGCGGGAACTTAGTGACAATGACACGGAAGATGACGACGATGACATTTCAGCGCATCAGCATCGTCAATTGACCCACGGAAACCTTGGCTACAAGACTTCAACTACTATGTGAATATGTTTGACCAGCTTGCCGAAAACCAAACCATTGTTCAGTGGTGGGGGGTATGTATTCTTTGACGAATTCACTCAACGAAGATACTGAATCTATTGAAAGTTAAATGCAACGAGGTATGGGCCAGTTTGGACGGCTATTGCTCGCGACTTCTTAGGAATCATGGCCTCATCGGTCTCGAGCGAGCGTGCATTTTCTTCAGCTGCGCTAACAATTACAAAGCGCCGCAACCGTCTCAAAGGTGATGTTGTAGAGGCACTACAGGTAATGAAATGCCTTCTTCGTCATGACCTGGTCTTCCGCAAGTCAGGACCTTCGTCATTGACTGAAGATCCTGCAGATGAGGAGGATGAATTACTTGATGGGTGTACAGAGAACTCTGGTGAAGATAGTATGGTATGACTGGGAGTCTAGAATGATGTTACGAGTCCATGTTTCATTGTCACACAATGCTATCTGTACTGTAGGACATGTTCACTTATTTTACAATTTCAGGCCCGGGCTTCAGCCCAAGCCCAGCCCAGCCCAAGCCCAAGCCCGATGTCAGGGCTGGGCCAAAATGTTAGGAAGCCCATACCTGCTCAAGCCCAGGCCCAGCCCTGGGCCACAGGCCCAAGCCCAGCCCGCACAACACTAGCCAAGTGGCACCCCAACTAGGACCCCAAAAAAACTCAACCATCAACGCGCCCAATGGCGTCAAAGTCGCCCAATGGCGGCCCAAACATCGACAAAGAACACCTAACAAATAAAAAAACTCACTAAATATGTCACTACTAAAGAAAAACCCCAACAAAAACCCAGGAACAACGTCGGCAGGAGGCCCTTCGCCACCACCGCTGACAAATGGCACTACCACCCGTCAAACCAGGAAGTCAACACTATCCCAGGAAGACATAGAAGCATTGCCATATACTGTCATGAATACTAACCAAGCCAAAGAATACCTCACAAAAAACCTACTGTGCCATATCGACCAGCCGTTCACTCTATGTCATATAACTTCCGTTCTGTTCCATATCACACAACTCAAAGCAATCCCGCTCCCAGCAATAGAAGCCATTAGAGCAGTTGCGTTCATTCTAAAATTACACGAAGCTAATGAAATCGCAGAATTAGTATCCGAACATATCACCACTAACCTTACCCCGAGAATAGTAGACCACGTCGTCGCGGCAATTGCCCCCCAAGTAGCAAAGATCCTCACCACATCAGAAAGCCTGGACAACACCCTCAAGGAAGCAGACCGGATGAGACTTATGTTGGAAAGAGAAACGGAAGAAAGAGACAGCAACATGAACACCGCTGTGGAACACTTCGAAGAGGCAGCAGGAACCCTCCTCGACTCCATCGAGGAATGCAACGGGTCTATGAAACTTCTATCACCCTCACTGGACAAATCTATTGAATGCCTAAGTCAAGCCTCACAAGCAGCATCCCCGGCAGACGAAAACACGATCCCATACCAGCACCAATGGCTGACATACAGCACAATAACAGCAGCTCACCTCCCCCCATCAATCGATCAAGCACTAGCAAGAGCAGCGATATGAGCACGTCAAATTATCCTAGACCCATTGCCTGGCGGAAAGATGTTCCCCTCGGATACCCCTCACGCGGACATCATCAAACTAATCAAGGAAGCCATAACACTCATCTCAGATGAGACCACCCCCGAAGGAGGAGTCCATGCAGTCACGCTCTTTCATAACAGAGGTCTGATGGTAGAAATGGAGAGCGATTCACTTGCCACATGGCTCAGGAAACCGGTAAACAGAACGGCACTGATGAACAAACTAGGACCCACTGTATCGTTCCGCAGCAGCGCCTTCCCAGTAGTAATCGAATACTTACCAATTCACACACAGATCACCGACGAAGACTTCATATGGGCAACGGAGAAGGAAAACAACCTCCCAGAAAAATCCCTCATCAGCGCCAGATGGATCAAACCGGTAACAAGAAGATCCCAAACCCAAACTAAGGCCTTCGCACTCCTACAAGCACTAGATGCCCCGACAGCCAACAAGATCATCAAGGAGGGGCTATACATCCGCAATGAATGCTTCTCGACATGAAAGGACAGGAAGGAGCCCATCAAGTGCGCCAAATGTCAGAAATTTGGTCACATCACCTGCAACTGTATGGCAACTTCGGACACATGCAGGACTTGCGGGGATCAACACCGAACAGCCGACTGTAGCGCCTACAAAACAGAATTTTGCACCAACTGTAATGTCAAGAATCACACAAGTTGGAGCAGGAAGTGCCCGGAATTCCTCTGTTGTCTCGACATCCTCAACAACAGCTATCCTGAAAACCGAATGCCATATTATCCGACGGAGACCCCATGGACCCAAGTAGCCCACCCTCCACGCAATACCAACAACTCCCAACAACCTCCAACACGCACATCCTCCCAACCTCAACCTCAACATCAAAACTGCTCCCAATCCGCATTTTCTTCCCTCCCGGCATCTCACTTCACCCAAACTAAACTAACCTTCAACAGCAGTCCTCCTAGGGGACAATCTTTCATCCCTCTCATGCAACCCGAACCTGACTCTAACCTCTTCCCCCCGCCCCCACAGATGAATCCGACGAATCCAGCAAGCACACCTCCAGCTGGTTCGATGCCTGAAGAACACCATGAGCCAACCCCCAATCCCGCCAGACTATGTATATGGCAGCAGAACCTAAACACATCTCTATCCGCCCAAGAATCTCTTCTCAACAGCCCAGTCACCAACCACTGGGACATAATAATAATTCAAGAACCTCATATAAATTTCCTCCATAATACTCGAGCTAACCACAGGTGGCACGTCCTCTATCTGACGCACCACTACACTCACCTACAGAAACGCACCCGTGTGATAACTCTCGTTAACTCTAAAATAAACACTAACACATGGTCTCAAATAGCCTTCCCATCATCGGACGTAGTCGTCCTACAGATATCAAGCAACCACAGTAAAGTAGCCATATTCAACATTTACAACGCCTGCGAGAATCAAGATACACTCACTGCCATGAGCCACTTCCTCGAACGGAATATTCAAACAATCAGACCATCGGGCGAAGATCAAATGTTATGGATGGGAGACTTTAACTGTCATCACCCATCGTGGGAAGACATGCGCAATAGACATTTATTCAACTACACTACGTCCCAACCACTAATTGACCTCATTGCTGACTATGGACTCCTACAGCTTCTCCCAATAGGTATCCCCACCCTTCAATCATTAAGTACAGGAAACTGGACAAGGCCAGACAATGTTTTCAGGATGGAACAGATGCTCAACATGGTCATATCCTGCAACACCGACCCCGAAGCAAGAGGACCTAAAACGGACCACCTCCCAATTCAGCTCATCCTCGACATGAACATCCCCTCAACAGAAGACAAACCTCAGAGAAATTGGAGAGACGTTGATTGGGAAAAATTCAATAAAATGCTAAGCAATTCCCTATCCTCTCATCCACCTCTACCGCTAGCATCTGATGAGGAGTTTCAATTCATGGCAGAGTTCATCACCCGGTGTATCACTGAAACCATCGATAATCACGTCCCACGATCCAAACCGTGCCCTCACTCAAAGCGCTGGTGGACGAAGGATCTATCATTACATCGTAAGGAGGTAGCAAAGCTGCATCGCCTAGCCTACCAGATGAGAGGAACTCCTTCACACGAGGTACATGAGGAACTCAAATGGACCAAGAACGAGTACGCCAACTTAATTCAAGAAACAAAAAGCAGCACTGGCAGGAATGGCTAGAAGATGTCGAAGGGAACAACATTTGGACCGCCAACCAATACATCATGATGCCCCCCACGGATGGCGGGAAAACGAGGATCCCAATGCTTACCAAGACGAACCCGGATGGAACAGTAACTACGGCTAGTACTAATGAAGAGAAGAGTCATATGATCGTGCAGGCCCTATTCCCAAGTCCCCCGCTCATTGATAGCACCCCAACTGACTTCATTTACCCAAATCCCATCGCAAGACATGTCCCATTCACGGAGGACCAGCTCTCCAAAGCAATCTCAAACCTCAGTGGTTTCAAGGCACCGGGCCCGGACGGCATATGCAACATAGTGTTCAAACGTTGCAGCACCCACCTACTACCCTACCTCACCCACCTATTCAACGGGGTCTTCACCCACCGTACATATTATGAACCCTGGCGAAGATTTACAACGGTAGTATTACAAAAACCCGGCAAACCCAGCTACTCGACACCGAAGGCATACAGGCCCATTGCTCTCCTGAACATGCTATGTAAATTGCTAACTGCCATAGTTGCGGAACGAATGACCTACCTCCTCAAACGACACCAACTCCTCCCAAGCACACACTTTGGAGGACGGCCGGGAAGATCCACATCTGACTTGTTACACCTCCTGGAGGAAATGATCCACAACCCCTGGCGATACAAGAAAGTCACCTCAGTGCTATTTCTGGACATCGAGGGAGCATTCCCCAACACCGTCACCAGCAGACTACTGCATAATATGTGCAAACGTAAACTACCGAGGGAACTAGTAGAATTTACAAAGAGATTACTAACGGGAAGGAAGACCCAACTGCGATTCGACAGGTACACATCTGAGTGGATCCCCATCAACAATGGCATTGGCCAAGGGGACCCTCTATCGATGATCCTTTATATCATCTACAACTCAGACTTAGTGGAGGTCGCCAAACCAAGGTCAGGAAGGGAATCACTTAAGGAACTAACACTTGCCTTTGTAGATGATACAGTGTTCATAGCCATAGCCAAGGACTTTGAAATGGCACACAGTACACTACAGGACATGCTAGAGCGAGAAGGCGGCGGATTTGAATGGTCCCAGGAACACAATTCCCGATTCAAAACAAGTAAGTTCACGCTAATGGACTTTTCAATGAACAGGAGAAGGAACCGCCCAAACATGATGATACAAGGCAATGTCATCCGTCCCTCACCCACCCATAAGTTCCTTGGGGTGATGCTGGACCAGGAACTCAGATGGCACACCCAAGTGGACCATGCGATAGCGAAGGGTGTCGCACACGTCCTGCAGATCAAACGACTCTCAACCATGACCAAAGGGATCCCCATGAGACTCATGTGTCAGCTCTACCACGCGGTAGCAATACCGAAAATGTTATACGCAGCCAATCTATGGTTCACCCCGGCATATTGTGACACGTCGGATACCCCCCAGAGAGGTTCATTGGGAGTAGCAAAACACCTCACTACTGTTCAATGCATTGCCCTACTGGCAATTACAGGAGCGATGTGCAGCACAGCTACTGACATCCTCGAAGTACATGCTAACATACTCCCAATAACATTACTCCTGCAGAATGTCTGCCACAGAGCAATAGTCCACCTATCAGCACTCCCCAAAACCCATCCCCTTTACGGCCCAGTCCGCAGGGCAGCAAAGATCCAAGTATCCTCTCACCGTTCATCACTCCACAAACTGATGTGTTTATACTCCATCATACCAGAAGACATTGAAACTCTGAATCCGGCGTGCAGAGCACTGTCAGTATCACGTCCTTACAAAGTAAGAGTGACAGACTGGAAGACTGGAAGACAGCCATCAACGAACACACGCACCTTATGGATAACATCCAAATATACTGTGATGGCTCCGGATTCAAAGAAGGTATAGGCGCAGTGGCAGTGTTGTTCTGAACAGGCTCCCATCCAAGGACACTCTGGTTCTACCTGGGAAAAGACGAGGAACATACCATCTTCGAGGCAGAGGAAGTAGGGCTCACTCTCGCAGCCAAACTGCTAGCGACAGAGGAAGATTTAATGTTCCCAATCTCTATATTGATTGACAACCAAGCAGCAATACAAGCCGGTGAGAACTCACAACCTCGGTCCAGCTCCTATATTGCAGATTATTTTGATAGGGAAATGAGAAACCTCGCTAAGCAGCACCCCAACTTCGACGTCACGCTGAGGTGGTCACCAGGACACGAGGGAATACATGGAAATGAGATGGCAGATAGAGAAGTGAAGTTAGCAGCGACCAGCAGGACCAATAACAGTGAGAGAGAGCACCTACCTCACTACCTTCGACACAGCACCCTCCCACTCAGTATCTCAGCGCTTAAGCAAGCCCAACGGAAGGAAAACCATTCCAGATGGAGGAGACTATGGGCCGCATCCCCCAGATACACATGCACCCAAAGACTGGACCCAGACGTCATCAATCGCTCATTCATTAAGCTAACTGCCACCTACCCCAAATGACTCACAGGACTGCTCATGGGTCTTCGGTCACAACACATTCCGCTCAACCACCACCTCCATCACATCAACAAGTCTGAGCACCCGTACTGCCCTCATTGCCCCATGATCAAAGAAACAACTCACCACTTCCTGATCGAATGCCCGCAATATCAAAGAGACCGTCACATCCTGCACTGTGCGCTAGGATGAGACGCCTCGTCCATCCCGCACCTCCTTTCCAATCAAAACGCAATCCCTCATCTCGTTAGATTCGTGAACTTGACATGTCGTATGAAGTCGACATTCGGTGAGGTACCAACCATCAAAAAACGTAAAGACTGAATCGCTGTTTTAGAATCGACCCACAGCCGCAGACATCAAAACCAAATATACTAAGACTCCCCAAAATAATCGTACAAACTTCTACCCTTCTCACATAATCATCCCTAATCTCTCGGCTACACGGGCTCCAGACCACAAACAGAGTGCAGAAGACAAGACAACCTCAACCTGTCGTCCCACTAACCATCTTCTACAACTCGCTCCCTTAGATCCCTGCACTAATCCACGAAAGTGGACGAGAAACGAGTACCATCACCGCACATATCATATACCCAATAGCTAGAACATCACTCTACCATGCACTTATGAAATGCGCGTCTAAAACGGCCAGCAGGAACGGCGGACTGATGGGGCACATCCCACATCAGGGCATTCGCGATTTCAGCATACAAGGACACCAGGGGTCCAGTAGAATAGAAAGTATTGTCCTACATAGAGATATCTCTCAATGGACAGAAATTGGAATAAAAAATAAAAAAAAGCTGGTGTTCTATGCCTTGACTCCGAAGATACTGATCAAATTGTGTGCTAAGGTACTTGCCACCTCAGTCAGAGCGGAGCTTGGAGATTTGAGCATCAGGATGCTGACAGGTGAGGTTAGCCTCATATTCCTTGAAAGCTGTGAGTGCCTCGCTCTTGAGTTTCAGGAATTTGACCTGTGTCTCACATGAGAAGTCATCAGTGAAACTGATATAATATGAACACCCTCCTAAGCTCGCGGTCTGTGCAGGACCCCACAAGTCCATGTGGACAGTCTCTGCATAGGTAAGTACCCGATTTTTCGACTCCTCGGGGAAAGATTGACGGGTAGCTTTGGCCTTGGTACAGGCTTTGCAAAACTCCGGCATTGATGTCGCATCCAGCTCTATACCCTCAACAAGTCCTTTTTCCACCATCTGCTTTACGGTGGCCTGAGACATATGGCTGAGGACGTGATGCAATTCACAAACAGTAAGCTTATGTCTGGCAATGTTTGTGTGTTCCTTCTGGTGGTTGACTATGCTGTAGAGACCCTCCACTTGCGGTATCTCCACAATCAGCTGCTATTTGGGACCAGGTGAGAGTATTTTGCACATTTTCCCTTCAAAATGGACAGCTAATCTGGCTGCAGTTATCCTATTCGTGGAAATGAGGGTAAACACCATCTTTGGTGGATAGAGGGTGTTTTTCAGCATCACAGAGGTGCACTTATCACCTAAAGGCAAGTTGATTTTCACGTTGTAGAGATACAACAATGGCTGAGCACTACACGAAGTAAGTAGCCAGCAATATAAAAATGTTGTGGTCGTGCACAGCCTAGTCTGCTTTACTTGGAAGACAAGTGCGTTCGACCCAAGGGGTTAGCTATTGGATTGGTCTGTAGTTTGTGAAATGATAAATCGGTCAAAAGTCCGAGCGCGGGAAACAAAGTCCGAAGGTATATCTACGATGTCCAATGCCAAAGTGTCAGGTCCGATGATTTCAGGTTTCGGGTTCGGGTTTAGCGGGTTAGCAGGAATGGCGATAGCGAACATTGGGAAAGCGAGCGGTGTGTGGATATATGATAATGACGGGTATTTCGGATAGAAAGAGCGGTAATATTCGCAATGTCAACTAAGAACTACAAAATATCGGGTTTGACCACAAGATATCGGGAAACGGCTCCCTACTACTTGGATAATGAAAATACTCGTAGTCAGTCCAATATATATATAAGTACGTAGAAATTTGGAACCCTATAGGCGAAAGTAGCAGCCAATGATTTCGGGTCCGAAGTACATGTAAACTAACATGAGGCGCTGCGGATGATGGGAAAACATGTAATGGTGCTTGCTATGACATGAGTAATGTGTGAAATAATCAACTACGCACCTAGTGGGGCTAGCAGGATGGGACGGGACACGGATAGGGCAAGTGCGCGGGAAAATATCGGGTCCAATGCGGCCGAAACGTCGGGTCCGCTAGTCAAAGCATCGGGTTTGCGTCGGGTTGTGCAGGTTACAGCGGATAGTGACGGGCATTGAATGTATATCGGAAAATCAATGAATATGAGCCTAGCGCGAGCTCAAGTGCTACAATGTCACCCTTTCCTACAACGCTGAGAGCAGAGCCATTGGCAGTGTGGACATCTTGGGGGGTAATAGAGACGAAATTGTTGAATTTTGAGTGATTGGGACAGAAGTGAGAGGTTGTGCCTGAATTCATGATGGCTCCATGATGTTTGGGAGGTATGACAAGCTGCTTTGCGACAGCTGCTAAATCTGATGTCACAAAGGTGTACTCATCCTTGGACTCATTCTGCATTGCGCTATTAGTGGCTTCTTTTGGTGTGTGGCTCCCTTTTCTCTGATTCTGCCTTAGTCCTTGACCCTCCTTGCCTCCCCCTGCTCTCCAGCAGTCACTTTTATAGTGACCCTTCTGGTCACAATTGAAACAGGTGATCTCTGGATTTCTCTGGCTCATGTTGCCCATTGTAGGAACTGATTCCTGGCTAGGCTTGTAGAGACTGTTCTTACCTTAGTGTTATGTTGGCACTTTTGTAGCTTACATAATCAAGTTATCTTTTCACCAGTTACCAGTATGGGTCTGAGTCTTCAGCAAGTTTTCATGGCAGTTCCTCTCTTCTGAGCCTTGAGCCTGGTCCAGAAACCCTTTAGGGTCGAATAGTAGCTAGGTTCTGCAAGACCCAACACATTGTTCTGAATCACCATCAGAATTGTTGTACCCACACCATCCCTTGGGGCTTATTCTGGGCAGCCTTGGCTGATAGCGCAAAGTTTGTGCCCTTTTTCATAGGACGATGTTCAGTGAGTAGTCTATGTTCATACTCCTCGGTCACAACACTGATAAGTTTATGGGGAGTAAGAGGCTTCTGGGCAATTTTAGCTGCTGCGTTTATAGACAATAGCAATGGATGGTGGGATTCGGGGAGGAAACCGAGAACTATGGCGTAGAAATTGCAGTGTTCAATGTTGGCACCCATGCCAGCAAGGGACTCGTGCAAGCGCAGAAGTTTGCTAAAGTGAGCTTTCACATTGCCATTCTTGTCATATCTCATATCCTGCAGACATTGTTGAAGGTCTATCTGGACCAATTCAGTCTTGCCTTCATGGATGTCATGAATCTCCTCCCAGATCTTTGCAGCACCCTCAAGCTTCTGCACACGCAAGAGCAGTTGATCTGTGATCATACTGAACAATTGCTGCTTTACCAGCAAGTCTTTTTGAAAATGCTCATCAATTTTCTTATCTAGCTTGTCTATCTCTGTTTGCGTAGGTGTCAAACTGTCTGGTTTTGACATGGCCCTCATCGACAGATCAATCACATATGGAATCAGTTTTATAGCATGACTGTCAATATACCATATCAGCCCTCTTGCTCCAACAGCAGTCAACATGCATTCCTTATAGGTAATCCAGTTGCTGCTGTCCTCAGCTAGCTTTGGGACATTGAAGAGTGCAGAGTTGGTACTAGGGAGAGTGGAATCCATGGCCATGGCAGGGCTCATAACCTCAAGCGAGTTGAAACGATTAGGGATGAGTGGGATCAGCTAGAATGAATATATTATCTCAGTCTCAGGAAAATGGACTCTTCATAGGACTAGTAAGTACTTAGAATGAATATATTCTACAGATAGTTAGCTCTGATGTGATAATGAGAACGGGAGGACTTTGACTCACATCTCAGTCTCCGGAAAACGGACTGAGATGCTCATTTGTATGACTCGTAGCTTCAAGCTAGTTAGCATAGTGATAGGTAATGAAGTAGCATATAAAAAATAAATGGTTGCATATTGTGTACCTCAGCCAATGTCACTTTGTCATCCATTGTGCCTTCAGGTAGCACTCATAATGTTTCACCTTGATGTCTCCTGCTTGGCCTTCAATCCTGAATCCAACAGCAAGGACAAAACAGCCATCGCTATAGAAGCTCTCAGAGGCAGAGTCCTATTGTGATCAATGCACTAGACAAGAGCGGTGTGGTCAAGACATGATCTGATCTTCTTCATATTTTTTCTAGTAAACTTTAGAACTCTGCTGTTCCTTGAATCACGGAGGTCCCAAGGAACTTCCAGTTTATCATCGCCTCTCACCCGCTTCTTAACATTCAGAATGCATTTGTGGGCACTCAACACATTTAAAGGATTTCCAGGACAACATTCCACCAGAAGTCGCAGACATGAACTACCCTTCAATATCTGTGATTTAAAATCATCTCATCTCCCTAACTCTGAAGATCCTGGTCTACAAGAATGAGCTGAAAAGTGTATCCCCCCATACCTGTCTTATGCCTGTCCATTCTGGCCTACACATACAATGAGCCACTGGCTTCAATGCAGAACTCACCAAAGACATTAAATTATTCTTCAACTATGAGCGACTGTTCTTCTGGCTCAAAGTACTCTGCCTTATCAATGCATTGTAGCACTTGAGTTCGCACTAGGCTCGTATTCAGCTATTTCCCAATGCATGTCAGATACCCGTCACACACGAATCACTTCCTGATGTTATCCGACACTTACCTGCTCAATCCGATGTTTATCCGCTAAATCCGACACTAATCCAATGAAACCTGATACAAACCTGATGTTTTGGGTCCTCCCTATGTCATGTCCTTCGCATCTATCCCCACTGGTGTGCAGTTACTTGTTTTCACATCACTAACATTGTAGACCGCTGTAGCACTCGAGCTTGCACTAGGCTCGTATTCTGCTAATTTCCGATGCATGTCAAACACCTGTCACACACAAATCACTTCCCGATGTTATCCGACACTTACCCACTCAATCCTATGTTTATCCGCTAATTCTGATGCTAATCTGACGAAACCTGATGCTAACCCGACAAAAATGCCCTCCCTATGTCATGTCCTGTTGCATCTATCCCCACTAGGTGCACAGTTATTCATTTTCGTGTCACTAACATTGTAGAATGTGTTATTACATGTCCGGAGTACCACATGTCTTATGTATTACATAGGACATTGGACCTGAAAATCAGTGCTACTACTTTTGCCTATAGCACTCCGAAATTCTACATAGACACTATATATTTCACATACCTCCTACCTATTTACTTACCTTTCTACCTCCAAGTAGGAGGAGGTCATTCAATATTTAGTAGTTCTTAGCTGAATTCCACAATATCATCCATTCTTTATCTGAAACACTCCAAAACATCTGACATTTGCTATCCCTGACATTTGCTATATTCCTGACGCAAACCCAATGGAACCCGCTAACCCAAAAACATTGGACTTATAATTATACCTTCGAACTTTGTTTCCCACGCTTTGGACTATCTTCCTTTTCGTATAACTGATTATTCTAATACCAAATAGCAAACCCCTCGGGTCGAATGCACTTGTTTTGCAAGTGCAGCAGACTAGGCAGTGCTAGACCACGACATTATATATTTGGCTATGAGTTTATCTACAAGTTCCCTACTCAGCCATAGTTGTATCATTACACCGCATTATTACATGTCCGCAGTACATTGTGTCTTATTACATAGGACATCGGACCCAAAAATTAGCACTACTACTTTTGCCTATAGCACTCTGAAATTCTACATAGACACTATGTATTTTGCATACCTCCTACCTATTACTTTATCTTTCTACCTCCGAGTAGGAGGAGGTCATTCAATATTCAGTAGTTCTTAGTTGAATTCCACAAATATCATCCTTTCTTTATCCGAAACACTCCGAAACATCCGACATTTGCTATCCCCAACATTTGCTATATTCCTGACACAAACCTGATGAAACCCGCTAACACGAAAACATCGGACTCATAATTATACCTTTGGACTTTGTTTCCCATGCTTTGGACTATCTTCCTTTTCATATAACTGATTTTTCTTATACCATACAGCAAACCCCTTGGGCCAAATGCACTTGCTCTGCAAGTATAGCAGACTAGGCTGTGCAAGACCACAACACATTTTATATTGCTAATCACTTACTTCATATAGTGTTCAGCAATTGTTGTATCATTACAGCGCTCAGCAGCGCAGTCCTCAGCCTTCTGTTTATTGCCAAGTGGTTCTTATTTTTTATTCCAATTTCTGTCCTTTGCAGAGTTGTACTCTATGTAGGACATTACATCAGACTTTGATGCACTTTTATCAACAGTGAAATATCAACAGAAAGAGTAGATATTTGGCACAATAATTGACGATTTTTAGATTAGTGGAATATTGTTGGAATGAGCCCATGTTCATCTGTTTTTGATGTCAAAAATTTGAGATTCTCCCTAATTATCTACCTGCAGGCTATAGTGTCATATTAATGCATTAATTGAATGGTAGTTACAAGACTCATGTTGTGCATTAAGTGTTGTAACTATCAGTGCACCAGCCTTTAATTTACTTTTAATTTCACTTTTCACTTTCCAAGACAGAATATAATCATAGCTGACAACTAACTAATCGCTAACTAACTCTAACTAACCACTAACCTCTAACTAACCAACAAACACTCTAACATCTAACATTCAACCCCCAACCTCTAACTAAAATTAATAGTAATCATTATGTAAATGTGTCATAAGTGATTACAATGAATAATGCACAACATGTGTCTTGTAATTACAATGGTAATGCATTAATATGACAGGATCAGGTGCTACCTGTCAAAAATTGTCTATATGTAGTTCAATACAGTGTGAGCTCTCTTCTTGCTGGGAGTGGCAACTCAGCTAAATAAAGTGTGGCATTATGTAAGCAAGAAATGTGATCAACAACAATGTGGAAACAACAATCTTTAACAAAACATTAACAAAATATATTTTATTATTTATTATATTATTTTTCAATATTCTTAGATCAAACATATTGTGAACAGGATAAAGTAATTGACATTTTTGCTATACAGAACATTGTAAAAATATAGGCTGTTTCTTGGGGGAAAATAACTCATTTTTAGATTATGTCTCACATACAGAAAATCTTCAATATATTTATTATTATTTTTAAATGTTTGAATATACAAAATGCAAGGAAATTCAACTAAGTTGGAGACTTAGTTGAAAAGGATATTTCAGGTATAATCCAGTAGATTCTATATAGTGACTGTTCAAGCAGAGCTTATAAATGGTATAGCCAGGATAAGAAAACATGAGGTAGATAGCCTGCTTGATAAGAGATAGAAGATAAGTGGTCTGGATGATGATAGAAAGAATGCAGACAGCCTACTTAGAGATAGCAAGAATAGATGGTCTAGGTGGAGTCTAGACCATGACATAGGTAGCAAGATAAGGAAAATGAATAGGGGCATAATGTTATTATAACAGACACCAGCAGTGTTCTATCTATATCACCTGATTCTTATTCAGCTAGAAGCTTATTATATCATGTATCCAGCCTATTATGAATCATGGCTACTGACATTAGACTCACAAGGCAGTTATGCCTCTCAGTGATAGCATTTGCTGTAACTTTTGTACCTATCAGTGAAGCAGCAAATTCAACAAATGAACTTACCTTCTTCCAGTTAAACCCTAAAACTTATAGTCCTTGCAGAGACTGGGCATGAGAAAGAACGACACATAGCTGCTCTAATGATAATATTAACTCTTGATACTTAAAGAATTGATGACACTTGCCAGAGAAAAACATGTGGAAATGGTCTACAGAAACTTTCTAAAATCCAGAACCTTGGCTTCTGTGAATAGTCATCACCCACCCCAGAGAAAGAGGCACCTAAACAAATGTTAGAAAGATGACTAATCAGTAAATGAGCAGTAATGACTTGAATTTATGGAGATCCCATCATTTTCTCTTGTTCTTTATAATCAAAGGTAAACTTTTCATCTAAAACAAGAACATGTTTGTGAGTGTCCACTTATTTAAACTTTACAAGAGGAAAGAAATTTTCTTTGTGACCTCCAATAGCATGATGAGTGTCTAGCTGAGCATGAAGAGGTCTGGAGTTCTCATTGACTTTAATCTTACAGATGCTAAACAAAGCCTGTGGTGAAGAAGACCTATCTTCTTCAGGTTGTACATTGTATGATGTGTAAAATCCAAGTATAACTTCTGGGCTACTGTTGTGTAATTTAATACCAAGATTCTTTCACAGGATGACCTATGCTTCTATCTTAAGTTTGACTAAATGTTCAGCTGGGCCATTGTCAACTAGCTTTTTTGCATGATCAGTCATGGTGTCATCTATATAAGTGTACCTTGTTGTATGACTACATATCTCACTCAAATGTTCCTTATTCATAGTGTTTGCATGTGAGCAAGTGAAGAACAGAAGAATGACCTCTACCTCAGGCAAATAAATGTGCAGAATTGTCCAGATTATTTGGGTCAGTATGAGAGTTGATGTAATGTAGTATGTTGTTCCATTGGCAACCATGGAACAGCTCATTTATCTTTGCCTTCATATCATCCAGAGATAAATTAACTGAGTTTTTGAAGGTTTTTAATAGTATTAGGAATCCATTGATAGACGCCATAGCCATCTCAGGGTTCCTTGCAAAGCAAGAGAGTCTAGATTCTGAATATGATAGGACAGACAAGAAGGCCATTTTCTGTTGCAGACCTATGAAAAGAGTCTAAGGGCCATTAATAAGATAGTATTAGACGAGAACCTCATATGTCTTATGGAAACAGTGGTTAGTGAAAGGTGTAGCATGGAGTAGTGATTATACCTACTTTAAGAGTCATTCTTATAATAAGGCATCATTTGCATAATCTCATATGCTATTGTAGCACTCAGGTTGGTACTGGCTGCATATTCAGCCAAATGGACAGGTATCTCTCATAAGTATTCCTTGACACTCCTATTCTAGTTCCAAAAGCTCTACATACCATCCGAGTTATCCAAAGGCATCTGCTTGCTTCTGAGGTCTGTGTTCCTCCGTAATTCACTGTATCATCTCCTGTCCATATTCATTTGACTTTGCTGGTGCATTTTCATTTTGTTCTCTAAGTATTGAATATGTCATAGGATGTCAGCCTGTTGGATACTTGATTAAGTATAGAAGAGTAACGACTGAAAGCATCCAGGAGTAGAGCAGATCCATAGGAGAGCTTATAATTATATAATAGCTTTATATTCAAATGCTAATCTGATGTAAATATGATAGTATTCAGACTGCGATCAGACATGTGGACACTACAAACTGTCATTAACAATGAAGCAAGGAATAGCAAGATGAAATTTACATGGCAAGAGATGAGTTCAACTTGGAGATCTTGATTATGTAATGGATGGCACATGGAACTGTAAACACAGCAGGAAAAGCAAGAAGTGTTGTGATAGATGGGTTAGATCCATGGAAAGCTATCTGGAAACTTTATACAATTAATGTTCAGGGGTTTTTATTTCCTTAGTGAGTGGTTATGCTTTAGTGCATATATGATTTTGTTCTAGGTGCTCTGAGTCATATAGTTATTACCAAAGGACTAACCCATGTACACCCAGGCTTGCTGACTGATATGAGTAGTTAAGTCACTTCAAATTCTTCCTATTCAAATTTTGATCCTCCATGAATTACTGGGTTCCCCAACTATGTTATATTCATAAACTTCACTGGCTATACATGACACACCCTGTAAATCCCTTAAAAATGTCATGATGATGTCACATGCACTTGCATCAGTGCACCTGCACTGGAGAACAGTCACAATCTGCAACCACAGCTTGTGGTTAAGCCTTATTATTGATCTTCAGAAGATCATCTGCAACCAAACCAACAGGGGCTTGATATTTGCAACTACAATAATTACACGATCAGGATAGTCCTTAGTAAATATTATTATCCAAGCAGAACAAGAAGTACTGAAAGAATGATATAAGATGCCCATCAATTTCAGTCAAGGATAGCTGTCTAAATGTCTGCCTTTAGGAAAAGAGAAACAAATTTTACCAAAACAAAGGCCTAATTCACTGACTGTATGCCCACTATTTTTAATATTGTATTTCCCAAGATATATTAATGATGTTTGCTATAAATTATTAGTAACACTCAGTTATCGATTCACCAAGCTCTCCAAATTCTTAATGCACACAGGATGACATTTGGGCTTAGTAAAAAGTAGATGTTAGAAAGGCTTGGTCAGTATCCATGTTGCAAAATATTATCAAATCTTAGCAGATTAAGCAGTTTTTTGGCCTTAGTGCTTCTAGGGAAAATATGGCCAGTCATGCTATGTGAGTACACTAGCTTAGCTGATATTTACTAAGTTTCTTTAATTGCTGCACAAATTAAGTGAAATAAGTTATGCATGCAATTGAGTGTGGGTGATCACAATATATATGTAATATATACTCTGGACCCTACACTGAGTCTGGAAGTAGCATGTATATGATGAAGATTCCTTACCATATCTATCCTATATGAGAGTGACAGAAACTTCATCTGTGACATTTTCATAAATACAGCATACACTTATATGTATTAGTTAATGTATGCACTAATAACATGTAATTCTAGATGACTAAGAGGTGGTTTATATTATGAGCGGCATGATTATGGCCATGTACTATGGTATCAGCTTGAATAAGCTTTATCTCTGCACATCATCTAGTTTGAAGGTTTCTACATAAAACAATGACTAACCCTGTGCAATACTAATCTTAGATGCTATGTCATGTTAGTACAACTGCATGTACAGTCATACATCAACTGCCTCATTAGGCATGGAGTTGGCATGTTGAAGACCTTAAGTCCATAAATCAGAAACAGAATATTGTGGTTAATGGTACTATGGTGTTTTTCAAACACTTCTGTCATTACTTTTCAACTTTCTCTTTGTCTCTTATACAATATTATATAAGCTATAGATGAGGCTGAGATATAATCACTCAAGCTTTCCATACTGGACTTATCATCAAGTGCCATATGTTATATGTTTAACACACTTATACTATATTTTCTTAAATACAAGCTATAACATATATGCTCATGTCTCTTGAGACAATCTACACTAGTTAATTAGTAATATATGATCTATTATATGAGCTATCATTACCTATAGCAGTGTATGCCCTAGTCTATATCCAACCAGAGAGACTGAATACTATCAATCTAATTCTAAAGTTAAGGGTGACATAACTTAGTACTACAATGACAATAACTATAGAAGGGTACTAGAATAAGTAGGCAGTCTAAAACAGAGGCAATTGATCAAGTACATCTTATCAAACAGAAGAACTTTAATTAACTTTCAATTAGTTTGGCTCATAGAAGATAAATGTGATACCATTGAGTTTTAGCTATTCCCTTCTATAATAAGCTTTAGCAGTATATTTTGTTCTCATTAGCTTTGCTTTCAATCACTTTATAAGTTAGTCTAACTTACTGCACTAATTAGAGTATTAAATTACAAAATGCTACTCTCAACAACTTCTAATCATTTATTATACCACCTCATGAAGGCAAATATAATGACATTGTATGAAGATATAGTTGTTTTTAATTTGATGACTCATTAGAATACTTTTTTGACTTTAAGTTTAACCAATATAATCTCTATAATTCTAGTACTTTGTGTGACCTCCTTTTGTCTTAATCACTTCTACCACTCTTCTAGATATAATTCTCAATCAGTTTGGGATATTCCTCCCTAGTAATCTTGTAGTATACTAAAAAGTTAATATCACTAAGAATCTAATAAGAATATTAATATACTCTCTTAGCCCAGTTGTTAAAAGTCTCAAAGTATGAATATATGAAACCTATATGGGTTATAAGTGTGGATATGAGGATTAAAAAGTATTATTATGTTTTAGTGTTTTAATGAAAGTCGTGGTACTAGCTAAAGTGATTATATAGATTGACTTATATTACTAAATTGCTCATAATTTGAGTCAACAACAGCTTAAATATATATTGCTGCTACAGTAGATATGCTCATAATGCATACTGTCGGGACTGTCAATAGTTTATGCATTATGAGAGATATGCAACACCACATATGTCACATTTCTGTGACGCATGTGACCTCCGCCAAAAGTGTGACATCAAGTATCTGCTGATTATACCGAGAAAAATTGTCCTAGAGAGGTCTGTCTAGCATTAAGTAGTTCTTCTCATCGTAGTTGAGCACGAAATATACGAAGTTGTGATGATAAGTCGAGTGAAAACTGTGGATTACCATATTGCATGCATCCAACTTCGAGTTGCTGGCACAAATCAAGAAGATCTGTCCATGTAATTGACGCAGCCGCTGAATCGTCGTCGTCATCATCATCAGAATCAATCTCGATGACATCACCGCTTGCAATGGTAACTTCACGACGGACCTCATCCGCAATGGCTTTGTCACCACCTTCGAATGCGGGAAACTCTCCCATATCTCTCTCCTCGGCAGGGTCCAGGAGTTCATCAAGAGTTGGCAATTGACCGAAAATACGATTGCGCGCCTTGAGATTGTTGACAGACTGCATAAGGTCAGCTTCAGCGGAGGAAAGTTGGTTATCCGCTTGCTGTGGACACGCGGGAATATGAATTTTGAGCCCAGTGCGACAAGACGCAGCTTCTGCAAGTGCATTTACAGCATTCAAGGCAACATCTGTGTCTCCTTCGGCATCCATGATGGCTTTAAGAGCTGGTCTCCAATCTGAATCTACATAGTGTTCACGAAGATGAGCCTTTAGGTCATTCTCGACTGCTGGAAGGGACATTTCAGTGGTCGTGAACTTGCGGATGATATTCCATGCGGCAGGATTGACATGAGGCCTCGAGTCTAGGCCTACTACTGTTGGATCACTGCCACGAAAAATTGAGCACTGAAAATGAGAACATCAAATAATTGACTCACGGTTGGATTTCAGTGTGATCCCAGCAATGTTTGATGGTCTCAGATGTAATGGTGTACCATGCCTGCTTTGCCATTGTCATGCCTTCGAGAATGTTGAGTTTATAAATGTCTTGTTCACCAGCATCATCAAGAACAATCGCGCGCGCGCAAAAATTACGGCGATATATTGCCTTGAAGCATCGGATGATTCCAGCATCGCATGGTTGCACAAACGGTGTCATATTGGGCCCGAAATACTCGAGATCGATGTTTGATGGTTGATACAAGATGCTGTGACCAGAGAAGTTATCAATAAACATGCAAATGTGCCGGTTTTGTTGTTTCATTTGAAGATCAAACTTTTTAACCCATCTAGACAGCGCATTAGGTATCATTGACAGTCACAGGATCATGTTAACATACTCTTCAAATAGAACTGCTGTCATCCAAGCCTTCTTGTTGTTTCGATAATAGAACCCATGCTGTTCTGGTGACTGCTTCTTGAAGCATCGTGGTTTCTTTGCCTTGCCGATAAAAATAGGCTCGAGCCTCTCACTCCCATCTGCATTGCAAGCTAACCCAATGGATATGCGAAATTTCTCCTTCTTGCCATTCATTTGTCGTGTTGCAAGACCACAATCTGGAGGTGTGCTAAAAATGAATAAATCAAGCACTGCAAATTACAAAATGAAATAAACACTCACTATGGAAAGAAGGATGTCTCGTCGAAGTTCCACCGATCTTGAGGAGCAAACTTTGCTAAGATCCTGCGACAATGTTCTCGTTCTGCAGCAACAGCTTCAGTGTCCACAGATCCAGATTCCCCATGCTGTCGGTACTTGCGGATTTTGTAGGTTTTGCAAAATGACTGAATCCATGCTTCCCCTAACAGCCTTTCATTGTCTGAGACATCAAACTCGTCCTCAAACCTTTTCCGTTTCTCTCGTAACATAGGCCCAGTCACCATTTCATGTTTGTTTTCCATGTGCCTGATCCACAGAATCAAGGCATGCTCGACATCAGGTCTGGTGACAACCCTTGGCCGTTTTGATGACAATGCATCAGGGTTATCGTTGACACAGGCTTCCATTTTGGACCTTTCCCTTAACTTGTGAGACAAAGTTGACTGTGTGAAAATGAGAGCACCAGATTTGAGAGATTTAAAGTGTTCTACAATTTGGGCTTGTGTGACATTAGGATGAGAGTCGATGAATGAATAGACCGTCATCCAGTCTGAGAGAGTGAGATTTTGATGAGAAGAGCATTCAGGTGAAAGAGCCGAAGTTTGAGGAGTGTCCTTTGTGATGATTTTTCGCTGTTTCACAGGTCGGTTGTATGCTGTGGGCTTATCATGGGGTTTCCACTTCAAGTTTAGGGACACTTTTGTGTATGATACTGCTGTAATTACTTGCTAGCTTCTATACATAGTTCAAAGAAACAATGCCGCACAAGCGGAACAATACATTTATGCAGTACCTTATGTCCCACCCTATTAATTTCGCACTTCATAATGCATACAAGCCATGCCGAGGCCATGCATTATGCAATATGCAATATGTAAACAATTACATAGGAACATCATCGGGATCCTGAAAAGTTCATGCATTATGAGATTTATGCATTGTTACGATATGCATTATGAGCATATCTACTGTATATAGAAATATAAAATATAAGTAATCCTACTGTAAGCTAGAAGTAACTGTAAGGAAAGATAATACATAATAAGCATACATAGAAGAATGAAAAATAATAGAATGATGAAGTTTCTCAGGACATAATCATAATATCTTACATCTGTAGCTAAGTGACTTTGTACTTGTACTGACCAAACAGAAACCCCTTCACTATCTAGTAGTATCATTAATGTTAGTAATATAAAAATATGCAAAAATCTTTACCTGGTTGTCTATAGCCATTATAATCTACCTCAATATCCTACATATATCTTGAGTTAGTTACAGTTCTTGCCTAGAATTTTGCTACTAAGGTATTACTACCTTGGTAAAGGTTAGAGTGGTCCTTGTAGGGTAAGCTAGTCCTTTTGGTTATGTAATTATTCATACAATTACTGATATATACAAGTTGTATGTTCTAAGCAAGGAGTTTGGTTTATATTGCTTAAAACCAATCTAGCAGATGCTGAAGAATAAGAAGAAAGCATATGATTAAGACATCTGGCAAGATTACAGTAATGCACTTGAGCATAGTTAAAGGTTAGAATATCATCTAATCAACTTGAGTACTTGAGCCATAACTTGGCTTACATAATTGCTGCATATCAATATACCTATCTGTCTAGCCATAAGTTTGATACCAGCAGCTGACAGTGCTCACTATTCTGCTTATTATTTGCTACTCTATTGATAGCACATGAGCACATTGATTTTTTGTCTAATTTAAGCATTCCTGATCAAAACAATTGATCTGTACTAGTAGAATAAGAGGCAAGATTATAAAGGCAACTCAGTTTAAGTATCATATAGTGGCTCAAAAAACTTTTTATATGTTTTCATATTTTTTACTATCTATGATATTGTGTAAGAATACACAAGCACCTTAAGAACATTCTGGTACCATATTGTAGTACTACTTCAGGGCCCCCATTTTAGCACTATTTTATGAGAATTAGTAAAGACATGACAAAGATATAAGGCTTATAAATAATAACTTATACAGGCAGTTTTTTGACTTAAGTATTTTACAGTAATAATCAGATATTCTAGTACTTTGTGTGACCTTTCCTTAGCTTTAATTGCTGCCTCTATCCTTCTAGCATACTCTCAATCAATTTCTAGCAATCCTCTGCTATAATATTTCTCCATTCCACTATTATTTTTCTCATAGCTTCTATACTCTTTTAGAATAAGTTTCATCAGCTTAAAGCTTCTTCTTAAGTGTTTCTGTCATATCCTGCATTCCAGACCTACATCCGACAATGTTCCCACGCCTCATCCAGACCTCCGGACCCCTTCCTTGTCCATGTCTCCAGTCCTCTATCTGTTTAGATCCCCATACACCTGGTGTGGGTACAACAATTCTAATGATGATGTTGGGTCTTACAGAACCTAGCTGCTATTCAACCCTAAAGGGTTTCTGGACCAGGCTCAAGGCTCAGAGGAGAGGAAATATGATAGAAACTTACTGAAGACTCAGACTCATACTGGTAACTAGTGAACAGATAACTTCTTATGTAAGCTAAGGTGCAAATATAACACTGAGTAAAACAGTCTCTATAAGCCTAGCCAGAAATCAGTCCCTACACCGGATTCCTGCACCTCCACACATCCACATTGAGACCCCTGTATCTCTGTACAAATGGACCCTAAATCCGATCTGATCTGATGGACAAATCCGTTGTAACGATATAACAATGGCTGAGTAGGGAACATGTAGATAAACTCTCAGCCAAATATATAATGTTGTTGTGGTCTTGCACAGCCTAGTCTGCTATACTTGCAAGACAAGTGCATTCGACCCAAGGGGTTTGCTATAAGGTATTAGAATAATCAGTTATATGAAAAGAAAGATAGTCCAAAGGTATAATTATGAGTCCAATGTTTTTGGGTTTCAGGTTAGCGGGTTTCATCGGGTTGGCATCGGGTTTGTGTTAGGTTAGCGTCCAGAATATGGCAAATGTCAGGGATAGCGAATGTCGGATGTTTTTGAGTGTTTTGGATAAAGAAAGGATGATATTTGTGGAATTCAGCTAAGAACTACTAAATATTGAATGACCTCCTCCTACTTGGAGGTAGAAAGGTAAAGTAATAGGTAGGAGGTATGCAAAATATATAGTGTCTATGTAGAATTTCAGAGTGCTATAGGCGAAAGTAGTAGTGCTGATTTTCAGGTCCGATGTCCTATGTAATAAGACATGGTGTACTGCAGACATGTAATAACACATTTTATGATGTTAGTGATGTGAAAACAAGTAACTGCGCACCTAGTGGGGATAGATGCGACAGGACATGACATAGGAAGGACATTTTTGTTGGGTTAGCATCGGGTTTTGTCAGATTAGTGTCAGATTAGTGGATTAGCATCGTGTTTAGCAGATAAACATTGGATTGAGCAGGTAAGTGTCAGATATCATTGGGAAGTGATTCGTGTGTGATGGGTATTTGACATGCATGGGAAAATAGCTGAATATGAGCCTAGCACAAGCTCGAGTGCTACACTATTTCTGATCCAAGATCCAATAAAGCTTTTGAATCCATTTCCTGTTCATATCACATTAACACAGCTTATTTCTCTATATGGTATTCCTTGTTCCCAGCTTCTTGGTTATGCTTACTTCCACTACTCTTACTGATCCATAAACCTGTGTTTAATTTCTGACTCTCGATTGATGAGCAATGCTCATTACTGATAGACTTTGCTTATACTTCATACATAGCCTCAGACCCTTGCTTACTGATCTTTCCATTAGTCACTTAGTATATAAACTCTTGTATATGTCCTGTTACGACTAGGATAGGTCTTCTCAACACTGGTCTGAATGGACCGTCGTGCTGTAGCACTTGAGCTCGCGCTAGGCTCGTATTCACTGATTTCCCGATACACGTTCAATGCCCGTCACTTTCTAATGTAACCCACACAACCCGACGCAAACCTGACGCTTTGACAAGCGGACCCGACGTTTTGGCCGCATCGGACCCGATATTTTCCCGCGCTCTTGCCCTATCCGTGTCCCGTCCCGTCTTGCTAGCCCCACTAGGTGAGTAGTTGATTATTTCACACATTACTCACATCGTAGCAAGCGCTATTACATGTTTTCCCATCATCCACAGCGCCTCATGTTAGTTTACATGTACTTCGGACCCGAAATCGTCGGCCGCTACTTTCGCCTATAAGGTTCCGGATTTCTACGTACTTATATATATATTGGACTGACTACGAGTATTTTCATTATCCAAGTAGTAGGGAGCTGTTCCCCGATACTTAGTGGTCAAACCCAATATTTCGTAGTTCTTAGTTGACATTGCGAATATTACCGCTCTTTCTGTCCGAAATACCCGCCGTTATCATATATCCGCATACCGCTCGCTTTCCCGACGTTCGCTATCGCCCTTCCCGCTAACCCACTAAACCCGCACCTGAAACCCGCTAACCCGAAACCCGAAAACATCGGACCCGACGCTTTGGCATCGGACATCATAGATATACCTTCGGACTTTGTTTCCCGTGCTCGGACTTTTGACTGTTTTATCATTTCACTAACTACAGACCAATCCAATAGCTAACCCCTCGGGTCAAATGCACTTGTCTTGCAAGTATAAGCAGACTAGGCTGTGCACAACCACAACATTTTTATATTGCTGGCTACTTACTTTGTGTAGTGCCCAGCGATTGTTGTATCTCTACAACTGGAGCCCACTGCGAGGGGTTTCTTTGGTTTAGTTGATTTTTGTTATCTAGGTCATTCCGCCGTTTCCGACATCCCGATTTTCGGACCCAAAGCCCCTATCTTCGGATCCGACGCACCCGACATTTTTGTATTTTGACTACGACATTTCCTGCACCATGGACGCAACCCGAAACACACACAGTATGCCAATAGCCAATTCCCGATTAGCCCCGCGTTTTTCAGGTAACCCGTATGAAGTTCTAGACTTCTTGAACACAGTAGACCAGCTCAGACAACACGCTGATTTACCCGAAAATATTCGGATTAAGTATGCCTTGAAGTATATGGACTACAATGAAAGAGAACTATGGCAAACTTGCGAAGAATGCACTGGTAACAACTACGAAGATTTTGCTAACACGATTTTGGACTTGTACCCAGAAATAGGCCGACGATATGTCCGACCCGAAAGTCCGGACCCGATGTCCGACCCAATGCACAGTTCCCAAGAACCAGAAGCATCCAAAGTTCAAGAGAAGATCTCCGAATCTGCAACCATCTCTGAAACCCACACCAAATCTGAAGAACTTGAAGTATCTGAAGCAGTATACTCCATTGTAGTTTCTGCCAACCCGATTTTCGGGTCTGATGCACCCGAAATTTCGGACATGATCTTCGGACATATCAATTCAGCTTCGGAAAATTCAGAGACCTTTGTTGAGACCGTTGAAACTAATGTACTGACATCCGAAACACAGAGTATAGAGCTAAAGCTCCTAGGACACGATATACCCGAAAATTTCGGATCAGATCATTCAGAAATCAGAGATATTGACATTGGAGCTTCAGATTATGAACTTGGACAAGTAGTATGTCAATCGGACATCACTGACAATTTTGTTCTTGCAGCAATTGCCACTTTAGCATTCACAGGTTATGTTTATTTTTGTAGGATCATATCGCACCAGTCAGGAAAAGAAACACCCCAGTCACCATCCGAAACCCCTGAAAGACCTCCCCAAAGCAATCCGAAGATATCCGACAATTTTCTGAAAGTATATGCTACAGTTTCACTAACCCGATGTTTTTCATACCAGGTCCGAAAATTCCGTCACAAGTATCCCGTCAATCGCTCCTACCAGTATTGCCGACCCTCGCACTCCCGGATCGCATTTGACCTATACGAAAGCCGATGAAGATCATCTATCAGGAAGAAACCGTAGTATGACACCCGAAAACATCGGACAGTCCGAAACCCGAAATTTCGGACATATACATATGGTATTTCGCACATACGATATCACTTGTTTTACCCCAGGATTAGGCTGGAGATTCCTTGCACATACCCCCCTCACATACCCATCAAAGGACTAGAATTTCGGACAAGAATTTCGGACAGACATTTTCGGACATTTGATTTTCGGACATTGTGCGGACTCACCCGATTAATTAGCATTTCACCTTCGCACCGCAGCCTCGCACCTGCACCATTATCTATGTAGAGAATCGGACAATCAGAAAACCAGACAAAGAGAAAGAAGAAAGTTGCTCGAAGAAACCAAGTCAGACGGTACTCTGCACCCAGTATTGTTTTGATGTCCGAAAATTTGTGTTTTGCTTGCACTTATGATTATTTTTTTCTTGTTTTTTGTTAGCACCCTAGTGGGGGACATATAGTACGAACTCGAGACTCGGACATAGGGAAATCGGACATCGGACATCGGACATTCGCAAAACATCGGACCCGACCCTTGGAATTTCGGACATTGCACTTGGACACTCGGACATTGAGTTGTTCACACTGGATATATTTGTGCAGATGGAGAAAAGTGATAGATTGCGCAGAGAAGCTGAAAAAGATGACAGAACAAGAGCAGATGCATATCAGTGCATTTTCGGACTTGCACTCGGAAAGTTCCCGCGCTAACATCGGCTGCTCGGATACATTCCTGCACTTTGCATACCCTCGCATCACTTCCCCTATGCTTGAAATACCTCGCATTATCAGATTCATTCAGCCTGGTACTTATACTGCGGAACGCCGAAACAATCACACATCCCCGCTGTTTTACCCGATTTTCCCGCGCATCAGCCGAAGAATTCGGACATTCGGAAACACATTTGTTCGAACCAGAACATTATTCCCTCCAACATGTCCCCTATCTAATCCGACGCATTCTTATGATTTCCGACAGATTTTCATGCACCTGACATTTCAGGTTATTGACGAAGTTTATGACTGAGGACAGTCAGTATTCAAAGCCCCTAGGAGATGTAGCACTCGAGCTCATGCTAGGCTCGTATTCAGCTATTTTTCCATGCATGTCAGACACACGAATCACTTCCAATGTTATCTGACACTCATCCGCACAATCCAATGTTTATCCGCTAAACCTGACGCTAATCCGATGGACCCAATGTTTCCCGCACATCGGACCCGATGTTTTCCCGCGCACTTGTCCTCCCTATGTCTTGTCCTGTCGTATCTATCCCCACTAGGTGCGCAGTTATTCATTTTCACGTCGCTAACATTGTAGAACATGTTATTACATGTCTGCAGTACATCGTGTCTTATTACATAGGACATCGGACCCGAAAATTAGCGCTACTACTTTCGCCTATGGCACTCCGAAATTCTACATAGACACTATATATTTCACATACCTCCTACCTATTACTTTACCTTTCTACCTCCGAGTAGGAGGAGGTCATCCGATATTCGTAGTTCTTAGTTGGATTCCGCAATATCATCCATTCTTTATCCGAAACATCTGACAGTAACCCGCTGTTCGCTATCCCCGACATTCGCTATATTCCCAATGCAAACCCGACACTAACCCAACGCAAACCCGCTAACCCGAAACCCAAAAACATCGGACCCGACGTTTTTGACGTTGGACTCATAATTATACCTTCGGACTTTGTTTCCCGCACTTTGGACTATCTTCCTTTTGTTATAACTGATTATTCTAATACCATACGGTAAACCCCTCGGGTCGAATGCACTTGTCTTGCAAGTATAGCAGACTAGGCTGTGCACGACCACAACATTTTTATATTGCTGGCTACTTACTTTGTGTAGTGCCCAGCAATTGTTGTATCTCTACAGCGCGTAGCGTGTCAAGGGTGTCTTACAGGTCGATTGAAGGTCGACAGGTCTCTCTGTCTATCTTGGTAAGGTAGGGCGCCTCGTCGAGATGAAGGTCTAGTGAGAATATGGCTAAGGCGTGGGGAGCGACTTAGAAGTGCGATCAGAGGTTCAAAAGAGCGAGTTGTTTAGACAAGCTGGTTCAAGATGAACCTAGTTTCTGGGATACAACCTAGTAGATTAAGTAAAGAACTAATACAATAATATATCGGCTTATATACTGTCTGTACATAAGGGTTCAAGCTCAGTCTGTATCTATGGATCTATGCTATCAGAGATAGCCATACATGAGGTTTAACCATGAGGATCTGATAAGAAGATAAGATACATGAGGCTTAACCTCTGATCAACCATGAGGCGCAAAGAGGTGCTGCGGATCTACATGAGGCAGCATGAGGCATACATGCGCCAGTCTAGGTGTCCATGAGGTGTACAGCCTCTGGAGATCAGGTACAAGGCCTTCTAGGCCAGGGGCGGTGTCACAGCGGTGTAGCACTCGAGCTCGCGCTAGGCTCGTATTCAGCTATTTTCCAATGCATGTCAAATGCCCATCGCACATAACCACTTCCCGATGTTATCCAACACTCACCTGCTCAATCCAATGTTTATCTGCTAAACCCGACACTAACCTGCTAAACCCGACGCTAATCCGACAGACCCGACGTTTCCCACGCATCGGACCCGATGTTTTCCCACGCATTTGTCCTCCCTATGTCTTGTCCTGTCGTATCTATCCCCACTAGGTGTGCAGTTACTTGTTTTCACATCGCTAACATTGTAGAACGCGTTATTACATGTCCACAGTACATCGTGTCTTATTACATAGGACATCAGACCCGAAAATCAGTGCTACTACTTTCGCCTATAGCACTCCGAAATTCTACATAGATACTATATATTTCGCATACCTCCTACCTATTACTTTACCTTTCTACCTCCGAGTAGGAGGAGGTCATCCGATATTCATAGTTCTTAGTTGGATTCCACAATATCATCCATTCTTTATCCGAAACATCTGACAGTAACCCGCTGTTTGCTATCCCCGACATTCGCTATATTCCCAACGCAAACCCAACGCTAACCCAACGCAACCCAATGCAAACCTGCTAACCTGAAACCCGAAAACATCGGACCTGACATTTTTGACATCGGACTCGTAATTATACCTTCAGACTTTGTTTCCCGCGCTTCGGACTATCTTCCTTTTGTTATAACTGATTATTCTAATACCATACAGCAAACCCCTCGGGTCGAATGCACTTGTCTTGCAAGTATAGCAGACTAGGCTGTGCACGACCACAACTTTTTATATTGCTGGCTACTTACTTTGTGTAGTGTCCAGCAATTGTTGTATCTCTACAGTGGTCCAGACCGCTGTCTTTCTAGGTGCTGGCGGCGTACCACTGCATTGGGAGTCTAGCAGAGCGGGGGCTCTTGTAGATGTTGCAGTAGACTGTAACATGTCCTGTAGTACCTCAGTTCGAATATCAACTTAGTTTGTCCTCTTTCCATCCTCTGGACTCGAGTCTAAATAACTCTTGTCACCCTCTGAGACTTAGGATCAATTCCTATAGTCTATCCTCTGTTGGTTTCTAGTTCAGACTTGTCTGGATTAGCCTTACACATGTTTCCGATATTTGGAAGTCTTCCAGATATTACTATGATACTCATCCAACCCTCTGGGCACATTATCCTCAGTCTCTGAAATAAGGGGTAGTACTTGGGAAAGGGGCACAGCATACAAGCTGAGGCCAAAGCCCTTCGAATCCATTCCCCCGAGAGCACGACCTTAACAGTTTCCCAGAGATGTTCAATAACATTGACATTAGGAAACTGTCATGGTATTAGCCAGTCAAAAATATTAATATCACTGTAGGCATTTTCCCATTTTCCTCCACCAAACATCCAAAAAACATTGATTGAGAAGATAGCATTTTCCTCTCATTTTGTCTGTCAAAACATTGAAAAAAAGTAATTCATGTTTCAATGATTTTCTGTGTGTGGGACATGATGCAAAAATTCATCATGTTCCTTCAAGGAGAATGCTATATTTTCCATCTATTGTCCTTTAAATAGCAGCTTACAATAATGTTAATTTTCTTCTCTGTGTTTTTCAAACATACTATGTTTTTCAAATGTTCTGTGTATATTTGAAAAATAAGTGAATATGGCGGGTATGTCAAAGTATGTCGAAGTATAAGACTTGTGAGAGTACCGAAGTATGACTATGCAAAGTCTATTGAAAGAAATCTAAGACAGCAAGATGCGAAATAGCAGCAGCCAAGCCAAACAATCACTCTGAATGAACAAAAGATTGATTGTGTGAAGTATGACTATCTGAAAGTGACTCTACTAACTATGACTCGTAGCAAGGGAAGTGAAGTGAAGTGCAAGGTAGCTAGCAAGCCAGATTATATCCTACAGCATGAAAATCTGGAATTGCATAGGTGAAACTAGTAGCAAGATAACTATCCAAAATGTAATAAGACTTGAGGCAAGTCGCTACACAGATATGCATGTAATAATGCACAAGGCATGCTGCTATACATACTATTCAAATAAACAAAGCTTCAAACAGGCCAATAATGTATCTGTCCCTATGACATATTCAATAATAGACAAACAAAGTGAAAATGCACCAGCAAAGTTAAATGGACACAGACAGGTCATGGTGCAGTGGATCATGAGTGAAAATAGGCTTTGGAAATGAATGGACGGCCTTCAGATGACTTGGATGAATGTGTGGAGCTTTCGGAAGGTCAAGGGAGTGTCAGGGAATACAATGTGGGTTATCGAAGTGAATTTGGCAGGATACATGCTCAGCGCTGACCTGAGTGCTACAGTGATTCCAACAGTGGTCCAATCATGTAAAATGATTAAGATTTGATAAAGTTATGAGACTTACAAGAAAAACCCACAAATTCATGTGATGTCTTGTATCTTAGCTTTTATCTAAACAAAATCATAATCAATTGATAAGGTAGGACAAGTGATAGACTCATCTATGCTATGACTACAGTTAGTATTGAGACACCTAACCCTTGTAACAACTTTTATTTTTTGATATTTCATATTTGACTCACTTACAGGGCACAGTTTGGTAAAATGCTCATATCTCGCTTAAATCTCAACTGTTTAATACAAATATAGCACCGTTAAAATTGCAGGAAGGAATAATACACTTCTACATGACTGGTTTTGGTTGCAACTAGTCTAAAAATGGATGTAGGACTGCAAAAGACCAAAAATATTGGTCTTTATCAGTCCAGTCCAGTCTTTTTGATATTGTGGGGAATAAAAAGACTGGACCAAACCAGACTTTAAAACACTATTCAAAACAGCCAAGGAGTGTTGAGAAGTACTTCTGTGAGACATGTAGAAATTGCAGGACATGAGTCCAGCACTAGGACCATCACTACAATATTTAGAGTCATATTATACACACCATCTCTCTCTGATTAGGGTCTGGCTAAGATCTTATTTCTGCAGTGAATATCTAAGAAGTAAAGTATAATGGGTTTCAGGAATGGCTGGGCACTCACATGGCTTTTGCTAAAGGCCATATATGAGCACTTAGCTCACTTAGACTGTTATGCACTCAAATAGATCTGTTATGCGGAGCCCTAAGAGGGGTGTCGTCCGCTAACGTTCGTGACGTAACCAGAAGGATCCGGTATGGCAAGTGAGACTGGCAACGACGAGTCGGCAGTGATCACAGTACGTGCGTGTCACGTGACTTCTAAGACAGATGTCTATGAAGTCACTCAAAGTAAGGACAGTCTTGTCTGAACAATGAGGTCGATCGAGATAGACTTAGTCGCGATGAGCAACTAAGAAAAGATACTAGAGACTGAAGCCAAAGGGGCGTTCAGAGAGGAGTATGTTCCAGGGAAGATTGAGTAGATTCAAGTTAGAGAATCTAATACAAGATGACCGACTACTTATACTAAGTGGAGAGAGTTAAGGGCAAGGCTACCGCACAGTAGGTAAGGGTAAAGGGGAAATGAGAATGGTATAGGTGCATTGGCAACAGAGCCGGATTAGTGATGGATGGTCGAATGTGGAATGAGACCGAGAAACGTTGGAACAGACCAACGGTAAGAATACAACGTGCGGGGATCCTGTTAAGACCGTGCACAAAGGGTAGGACTGGTTCCAAAGGGCTTGGCTTCAGCTTGTGCGCTGCACCCCTTACCCAAGTATGTGCCCTTAATTGCAGATGACATCCGGAGGAAGTCCAAGGAAGTCCATAGGACTTCCAAAGGAGCACGGGAAAGTCCGGAAGGACTATCCGGATCCGGATGAGTGCGAGAAACTTTTGGA
This sequence comes from Suillus discolor, assembly GCF_016758755.1. NCBI lineage: Eukaryota > Fungi > Basidiomycota > Agaricomycetes > Boletales > Suillaceae > Suillus > Suillus discolor. The sequence continues at coordinate 149,325 of NW_024541254.1, forward strand.
GGGGTGCGGGAAAGTTCCGGAGGAACTTCCGGAAATTACTATGAGGTTTTGTCCTGGTACAGATATGTGTAATGGCTACTCAGGATGAATCCTGAGTAGAATGGATACAGAGGAAAGGCTGCAGGGACAAAGTCCGAAGCAGAATAGGTCCGGAGGACCGCGGGAAAGTTCCGGAGGAACTTCCGGAAACTCGGAGGAGTGTAGGATCAGAGGAGCAGAGGAGCAGAGGAGCAGAGGAGCAGAGGAGCGGAGCTCCGGCCTAGGGAATTCCTCCCTAGGCCTGAGATGGATATTGACTAAGTCGGAGGACTAGAACTAGTATGAGGACTTAGTGTGAGGTCTAGTGCGAGGACTAATATGTGTAATATTCAGACTAAGGAAATACAGGAGTTTCTACAGGGTTTATATACTATGGAGGACATAACGGAGAATCAGTCAGCGCAGTCCGAAGCTATGCGAGGCTGTGGATGGAGGATGTAGAAAAGTCAAACACTAGTCTATCGGAAAATAGTAAATGAAGACGGAAATGAGAACATAGGAAAATAAAGGCGGAAATGAAATGAGGTATGGAAAATGAATATAGACTAACTCGAGAAGGAACATACAAAGGGAAAAGGCACGGAAGATAGATGCGGGTCGGATCCAGATGTCCAGAGATGTTTGGATGTGAGGGAGTGATTGGTCCGGGTCCAGAAACAGGTGATTACCATAAGGGGATGAGCGCTGATTTAAGGTTTGGGTTTGGATATGGAGCATAGGTCGGATCCGGAGATCCTGGCAGGTGGATATCAGATTTGAGTGTCTGGGTTTCGGATCCGGATGTGTGGATATGCAAAGGTACAGGGATCCGGGTGTACAGGCATCTGGACAGATAAAGGACATGGACAGGGGGTCCGGAGGTCCGGATGAGGCGTGGGAACATTGTCGGATGTAGGTCCGGAATATGGGATATGACAGATCCGCAGTCAGAAGGGAACAGAAAAGGAAAGCCACATTGGTGGCATGAGTCAGACCGAGTCACAGGTGTGGGACCACATTGGTGGTCGAATCAAAGGAGGAATGTGCGTGCACGTGCATAGAGGCAGGCGATGCGAGGGACGTGAATGGTCCCGAGGATCCGGTCAATGGAAAGTCAGTAAAGGAGGACAAGCCGGTAGATGGTGAGGGTGAGGATGAAGGGAAAATGATAGGGGGGCCACGTGACTGATGTTACTTGTAACATAGACCTCTTTTTGGTAACTCACATGGTTTTCATTTATATTTCAAGTGGCAACTCAAATAACGTCACCTGTTGGAACTTAGCATAATGTTGATAACTGTATATGTACATGGCATTAAATAATAATAAAAGATGTGTTTGAGTAGGAGAAGATAGATTTGAGTTTTTTCCCTACTGTAATTGTTATGGTAGTATATGTATATATACAGCAAATAATGGAACAACATATAATACAATTACAGACAGGGAGAAAACAAATATGTGGTGATATGAGATAAAAGAAATCAGGAATGAGTGACAGAAGATTATGAAAAAATAAAAAGGAAGAAAAAGACAATGTAGAGACTTGAAAACAGTAAGGAGATGGGAGAGAGAAGGTGGGAAAATAAATACATTCAATGATATTGTTACATATTTTGTAATTTTACTTTGTCAAAATCCTGCTCAAAGAATGTAGAACTGATTGATCTTATGTACTATATGTACTTTGAGTTTTTTCGAGATGCTGCTCATAAATGTACCTCTTTTTCAAAATGCACAATTTATTAGGATGCAGCCTGAGGCCAGGAAGCCAAAGGAGGGCACAGCCCTCCTTGGCTTCCTGTGATGAAGGAACAATGCTCATCAAGAGCCTTCAGAATTATTAGGCAGCAGCTGAGGCTGAAAAGCTAAAAAAAGTGTGTGAAGCACTCTTTTTTGCTTCTTGTGCTGAAGGCAGAACAAGTAGCTGATGTAAAATTTCAAGCCCCGCATGATTTTGCTGAGCTGCCACCATTCTGCCACTGGTCGAGACACTGGCCTGTTGAAAAACCACTAGATGGTCCCAGAAGTCTGTGTCCCAAGAGTCCATGCATTGACTCTAGCACATGTAATTCTGCACAGAATCCTTATCTATGATAGATCTGGATTCATTTAAACATAATACACACTGCCATATATATATATTTTTGAAGAAAACCAAAGTAGATCTTGTTCTATGGGCAACTTATCAGTGTGAGAGACATAGAAGGCTTGCTCTAAAGGTCAGATCTCCACATATAATTCTGAAATATTGTGAGATGGTTATACATTATTAGAGAATACTAAAACAAATTTATTCAGGGCACATGCTTGTCAGGATCATCTGTGATAAAGAAATAAGCCCCAGACGTGACAATCTGCCCAAAGTGTTACATAGAGACTGTGTAATTAGTGTTGTGCAAGGCCCATCTTGGCCCAAAAGCCAGGGCTTGGGCTCAGCTTACCAGGGCTCAGGCCTACTCAGATTGCAGGCTGGGCTCAGGCTCAGGCTGGGGCTTTGTATTCATTTAACAGATGAGTCCGTGACATACGGATCCGACAGAGGTGCGAGAGGGTGCAACATGCAACAGAGGTGCGACAGAGGCGCAAGAGAGTGAGACAGAGGTACAACAGAGGTGTGAAAGGATGTGACAGAAGGCGCGACAGAGGTGTGACAGAGGTGCAAGAGGGTGTGAGAGAATGTGACAAAGTGTGCGACAGAGGATGCATCAGAGAATGCAGTGGATATATGAGAGGGATGCAAGATGATGCGCAGGATATTAATTAGTGTATTAAGAACTTGGGAATGATATGATCACGTTGACACGCACCAAACTTGTTTTGTGCATGGTCATGGCTACTTTTTAGCTTTGACATTCTCTGCTATACTTTACAAAATTACTAACAATTTTCCATAACACATTATGATTTGATTTGAGTAATTTTCAGACATAACAAACCCATAATACTACATAATAATTCAATTAACACTTATCCAACTTAAAAATAAGTTCCAAACATACCACAACACATTAGTCAGCATTCTCTCACAATCTCATGATTGTTTTTTACAATTCTTCATATTTTTTCTGTATGTTCTGAAACATATTTACAGTAGCATTCCAATATTTCAACAGTTCATGTGTGATCAATGGCTTAGTCAGATGAAATGGATTAGTAAGATGAGATGGATTAGTCAGGAAACTGAAGGAAGAAAGTTGATAGATGGGAATATTTGAGAAGTGAACAAGTCATCATGAGACATTTCAACTATGACTCAGTATGAGTCAGGATGAGTCATATTTTATTAAATAGATAGTTACACAGCCACATTTAGAGTAGTATATAAGGGGCCCAGTTTCCCCTCTGAATAATGATAATCTCCCTTTTGAAATAAGCTTCCTTTGAGAGGACAGACATCCCCCTTTTAGAGAGAGGGAGGAGGATTTGAGTATCTTCCTGAATTTCTCACCCTATATTTGTGTGAACATCTGAGTGAATATTAGTTTATTCCCTCCATTCTTTTGTCATCATTTCCCACAACATACTGATCTTCTGAGGCCTACCTTGAGCCAATCCTTGAATTACACTAGCTGGTACACAGTTATCAGTCATCTAGTTGTAGTTTCGTCACATTCTCTTTACAAACACAGGATACCTTTTCTGTTGGGAGAATTTACGTATTTTTAACAATTAGGAGGACGACAAATAAGACTAGCACTTTATTCAACAATATTAAGAGCTTGGCTGCTTTAGGACTACATCAAGAGGGTGTACTCTGTTCTGATTCTGTGTCATACTCATTGTGAGTGCCTGAGCAGCAGAGAAGTTAGTTTCGAAGCCACATATTTCGGTTGATTCGATTGTGTTAGAGGCTTAGTTTGATCTCCTCTCATTTTTGAGAATAGGGAGTGTTTACAAGATATTACTCTGATTCATTGTGTACTGTGTGACTCATATCTTCATCTTCATATTGCACACCTTTGCAATCCTCTTCTAGTAGCATCGTAGTACTGCATCAAGCCAGTTATTGATTTGGCTACACCATTTACAATCCTTATCTTTAGCATTCTAAGCACTGCATCAAGCCAGTTAATGAACTATCAACCTTCAAGTACCTAAGCACTGCATCAAGCCAGTTAACGATCACTATCTCAACCCACCTAAAGTCATTAGAAGTTGTTTAGATTGACCCAGCTATTTACGCCTCCTCCCACAAACGACCACGTTATCAACCATTGGTATTTGTCTGAACCGTTGACCATGGAGGATAGTGAGAACTGGTGATTTTATTGCCAATCACATCCTAGTAAGACACCACAGTGGAGAGTATCTGAGTGACAAATTCACTCAACACCTTCGATCACATGAAACAGTTCGAAAACTCACCACCCACAACACCCCACAGCACAATGGAGTTGCCGAAAGGTTGAATCAGATGCTACTAGAACGCGTCCGCGCAGTGCTACATGCAAGCGGTCTACCAAAGAACCTGTGGGGAGAAGCCATCAAGCACGCCGTTTATGTGAAGAATCGCACCGCCACACGCTCGCTGGAAGGAAAGACACCATATGAGATGTTAACAGGGAAGAAACCGCACTTAGGGGACCTACCAGTCTGGGGGACCAAGGTATGGGTACATGACCCAACCGGTTCCAAGCTAGATATGCGAGCACACATGGGTCGGTGGATAGGCTTTGATGTGGAAAGTGGGGTGCATAGAGTCTATTTCGAGGATCACCGGAATATCGCCGTCGAACGCAACGTCTCATTTGACAGATGAACCGAGGAAGGTCCAGCACTAACACCACATTCACTGATTGAGAGGGAGAGCGAAACTACAAAAACCAATCAGCAAATGCCCAATCATCAGGACGCAAACCCACCAGTAGACCAAGAACCCCAGAATGACTCACTCGGCCCAAACTTTGAACAGCCACCAACTGGTCCAAGACAATCCACTCGCCAGCGGACAGAGTCTCCCTACATGCGCATGTTGCGCAGTGGTGAAGGTACCCATGATGGTAGAGGAGGCAACCCAGTTATTCCAAGAGGAATGCAGGAAGTAGAGAAAGAGGGAGAGCAAGGTGGTGAAAGCATGGGAGCCTATGGAGAAGGGTTAGGAAGTAACCAGGATTTGATGAAGAACCTACCGCTTATGCGATGTTCGCAGGAATGAGCGAGGCTGAAGGACTGGAACCATGCACCATAGAAGATGCGAAGATGCGATCTGATTGGACGAAGTGGAAAGAAGCTGTTAGTGCGGAAATAAAGAGTCTCAACGAAGCACATACCTGGGACATCGTCAAACGACCCAAGAACAAGAACGTCATCAGCTGCAAGTGGGTCTTCAAGATAAAAAGGAACACTGAAGGAGAAATCAATAAGTACAAAACCCAATTGGTGGCGCGAGGCTTCACCCAAGTGTATGGGGTGGACTACTATGAGACTTACTCACCCGTTGCTCGTCTCGCATCATTGAGACTAATCCTTGCCATCGCAGCATGCCAGGACTGGGACATTGATGTATTCGACTTCCACAGCGTGTTCTTGAACGGCAAGCTAGACGCCAATGAAGAGATCTATATGGAGTTGCCACCAGGAGTGGACTTAGGAAGAAAAGACGAAGTCGCGAAGCTTCAAGTCGCGCTGTATGGATCTAAGCAAGGCGCATTGAAATGGTACAAACGCCTATGTGGAGAACTCACCATGTTAGGATTCACTCGGATGGAAAGTGACTGGGGAGTGTTCACAGCACACATAGGTTAAGACATACTCATCCTTGCAGCGCACATCGATGACTGCACGATAACTGGCAGCTCGAAAGAGCTAATCAAAGAGTTCAAGTCCGAAATTGCATCACAGTTCAGGATAACGGACCTAGGACCTATCAGCTGGTTGTTAGGGATGAAAGTAACAAGGAATCGCAAAGCACGCACCATTTCGTTATCACAGGAATCATTCGTCAGCGCCATCATCATGAAGTACAACTTCATTGACGCCAAGCCTGCAGCAGTGCCCATGGACCCAAGCATCCAATACACAAAGGACCAATCCCCTACGACAACAATGCAAATTGCTGAGTTGAAGAGAGTCCCATTTTGTTCGGCACTTGGATCCTTGATGTATCTGGCTGTTGGAATGTGCCCAGATATAGTGTTCGCTGTATTGACACTCGCGCAGTTCGCAGACAAGCCCGGATGGACACACTGGGAGGGAGTGAAACGAGTCTATCATTATTTGCTGGGAACAAGGAAGTTGGGACTTACATTTGGCACTAGTGGAGCAGGGCTAGTGGGCTACACTGATGCTGATGGCACAAGCCAAGAACATAGGCGTGCAATAACCGGATTCGCATTCTTGGTGGATGGAGGTGCAGTACTGTGGGGCTCAAGGAAGCAGGAGTTGGTGACACTGTCAACGGCAGAATCAGAGTTTGTGGCGGCCACTCACACAGCCAAGGAGACCCAATGGCTCCATTGTTTCATCGGAGAGGTCTTCCGGCCATTACAACACCCTACAACACTGTATAGTGACAATCAGTCAGTGATCGCACTCACGAAGGACGGAAGCTATCACGCACGCACCAAACACATCGATATCCGTTACCATTACATTTGTTTCTGTGTTGAGGATGGCTCCATTCAACTCCTATACTGTCCAATGGAGAACATGGTCGCCGACACGCTAACGAAAGCCCTTCTGAGCGTCAAGGCAAAGCACTTCGCATATGAGCTTGGTCTTCGAGTCGTCGTTTGAAAGGGAGTGTTGGAAGTTAGTACAAACGACGATGATGGTTATTGTCACACGTGACTTATCTACTTACATAATCACATTCGTTTATTCTCGGTCTTCGTACTCAACACACCTCAGTTGCTTGTATAGTCAACTGAGGTGAGACACTTTCATTAATGGTCTATCTATCTAACTAATACTCTCATTCAGTCTATATATTCAATAGGTATATCTAACAATTCAGTTGCTTGTATAGTCAACTGAGTCTATATATTCAATACAAAAGCCCTCATAGACCCTACTCCAAAGCCCGGCTCAGCCCAGCCCAACAGGGCCTGGCTTGGCTCAGAGCATGTTCGGATAGAAATATTTGCATGAAGTTTTGAAATATTGATCACGCAAATTCGTCAGCATTGTGCCGAAAGTTCGTCGGAGCTTTAATTAAATAAGCAGCTGTTATCAATTGATATTCAAAGGTATATCACATATCATATATCTCCTCGTCATGGATGCTCAAGAAGATCAATTCGAAATGGATCGTCAACGGCTCGCCTTGCTCGTTTCCAATCCTCAACCGGAGGTTCGGGATCGTCTTGTTAAATGTATAGGACTTGTTATCAGTATAGTAGTCGCTGCAACACATGGTACATTGCAGACCATATATCCCAAGGACCGACAACCATATCACACCTCGGCCCTCTCTGGGCAGGACTGGGTTATTGAATTACTAACTGGTCACCCAGAGCGCATCCGCTGTGAACTTGGCATGCATGCCTCTGCCTTTGTGGAGCTTATCACTCAGCTTCGCGCTATGGGCCACTCAGATTCCAAATTCATCTCCCTCGAGGAACAACTCGCTATCTTTCTGTACGCTTCGGTGACCAGCCTATCAGTCAGACATGTCGGGGAGAGATTCCAACACTCAAACGAAACAATATCTAAGTACATTTATTTTTATCTAGGATGCAGTGGATATCTGACTCTAGTGCATAGGTACTTTCGCAAGATCCTCGTTTCTTTCTCCTCCGAACCATTCTATTCAACATACGTCCAGTTTCCTGATGGGTCCGTCCCTCGCGAAGTCCGCAGAAACCCTAAGTGGTGGCCTTTTTTTAAAGGTGCCATTGGTGCAATAGATGGGAGCCATATTCAGGTGACCCCCAGGGCTACTGACCGTGCTGTGTATCGTAATCGGAAGGGGTTCCTATCTCAAAATTGCCTTTTTGCGTGTGATTTCGATCTCAAATTTACCTACGCGCTCACCGGCTGGGAAGGCTCTGCAACGGACGCTCGTGTTTATGAAGATGCGTGTCTGAACGACTTCAAAGTTCCCCCACGCAAGTATTTTCTTGCAGATGCGGGTTATCCACTCCGTCCCGGCTTACTTGTGCCATACCGAGGTGTGCGCTATCACCTAGCTGAATGGGGACGCGCAAACACCAGGTAGGTCCTTTTACTTGAATCAAGCTCAATTTGGAACTCATCTTCCCTACAGGCCTGCTAATAAAGAAGAACTATTTAATTTGCGACACGCATCAGCAAGAAACGTCATCGAGCGCATCTTTGGTGTTTTGAAGCGTCGTTTTCGGATCTTGCTGTTGCCGCCTGCATATGCCATGGAGTTGCAAGCGCGAATTCCCGCCGCATTGTGCGCCGTTCACAACTTCATCCGCGTGCATGATCCCACAAACATCCCCACCAACGAAGCCGACGATGAAGATGACGACGAAGACTGGCAGGGTGGATATTCTGGTGGAAATGCTGAAGAAGACGATATTGCGGCTATCGAAGAAGATAACGAACTTGAGTTTCGTCAAGGATCTGCGATGCGTGATCGCATTGCATCTGCGATGTGGAATGACTATCAGCGCATCTTGTTAGAACGTACTTTCGAAGGGATAGATCTTGATGAGGGGGATGAGGACCTCGAGGACGCTTTTGATGAGGATGAGGATCAGGACAGTTTTGCTTCGGAATAATTCACACTTCGAGTACCACTTTGTAGCCTCCAAAATCAGACAAACATTGATGCATTGCGACAGTTGTGAACATGTAGTATTGTACATACATTGAAACGAAAGCAAGCGGTAAAGAACAAGGTACATGATATATTTTCAGCCCGCCATTGCATCTGTGATGAGCTTCTCAATAAACGGACGCCTGATTGCTTTGTCCGTGAGGGACACATAGAACTTCAGGAATCTCTCGTTGTTCTTCTCACCAAGGACCATTATCAAGACAGCACGCTGGTCAGCAGGCATGTCAGCATCCTCAGTTTGCAGTAGGTGTGCCGCGCATGTCACCAAGTCCATGCTGTCCTCAGGCTTAGGCACAGGTGGAGGCGGAGGCGGAGGCGGAAGGGTACCATTATTCATGGAACTAACAATGAATTTTTCAAAGATATCTGTCAGACGGTTGACAGTGCCCTGCAGTCCCATCACGGCAGCAGCAGGCGTGATCTTGGCGGCCTGTGTTGCACTGCTCATCTTGGCCGCATTGGTCATCTTCTGAGAGACGTGCGAACGTGCTTTCTTTGAGGGGGGGGCGGACACCAAGGTGGTGGAGACCGGCTGAGCCGAATCATGGGTCGACGCGAACGAAGTGGTCTCAACAGAATCCACATTGGTGCCCTCATAAGGGCGCTTGGCACCAGCAGAGCTGGTAGCGGTAGAGAGACCACCGGTGTTAGAGCGAGGACCGGTGGTGAATGAAGGGCCGGTGACAGATGAATGATTGGCAGTGGTGGAAGGACTGGCAGAAGAGAGGGCTGGAGCCTGAGCAAGGCCAGGCTCATCCTCATCAGCGTCTGGTACTGGTGGAGGACCCATAACACCTGGGTGGAAGGCATGGCGCCCTCTAGCGCCACCCAAGGGAATTATTTCCTGCATTTTCTCAAAGTAAGGCCAGCCTGTGTTGCGGAATGAACGCATGTGAGAATTGGACTAAAAAATGTTAGCTTTTATTTGAAAAATAAAAGGGGCTGACGTACACTGAGCGCAACATACGAATCCCACACAGCGGACGCTGCAGGGCCATGGATCCCAGCTCCATTGGCACCGTCCCAGTGTGTACCGGTCTGGTTGCGGTATTTATCGATAGCGTGATGAATAGACTTGAGCTGAAATATTGAATCAGTAAAGTGAGTGAAGGACAGAGTTGGATGGACGCACTGATGCCCACTTGCTCTTCACCATCTTGACGGTCTTTGCTGGACCGATCCGCAATGGTTGAAGGTCGGGATCATCGTTGATGACTGTTAGTGCAGAAGTATACACCTGTGGCTTGAAGTTGCCGGAGGTATCACCACTTGCACGGTTATCGTACATATGATTAACAAGTGCGGTGATTTCTTTGTTTCTCCAGTGCGCAGGTGTGCGCCTTGTAGGGATTTCATGGGCCTCAGGTTGAGCCATGATAAGATTGGTATATTGAGTACAGATCGCAGTGATCGCGATGACACCAGCGATCAGTCTATTGCGCTGGTGGATATCAAAGGAGGAGGAGGAGCAAGAGATCTCCATCGATTAGTATGTACAGTAGGAGACAAGGAAGGTTTAAGCTCCGACGAACTTTCGGGACAATGCCGACGAATTTGCGTGATCAATATTTCAAAACTTCATGCAAATATTTCTATCCGAACATGCTCTCAGCCTAGGGCTTCAGGCCAGGCTTTGCACAACACTATGTGTAATCAAAACTCCGCAATGCCGAAATGCTTTACACCATACATAACTTCATAACACTCAAACGGTGCGGACTATGCGGAGCGTGAAAAGGCATTGCGGCAGACGTGTGACATAGTGTGACGAAGTGCACGAACTTTAGGGAAAATGCACTTTTCTGCACAGTAACTCTCTGCTGGACTCAACACGTCGATTTTCGAAGAAGAAACTAGCAGACGTTGTACTTTTGATGTCACACTATCAAACTGTCAAAGAATTAATTTTGTTTGTTTGTGCAATGTGGAGTAATAACCGTTTTGCGAAAAATGCGCGAACTCCCGTGGACACGTAGTAGACTTTCTGAGAATTTGATGCCGGTCTTAACTCCGCTCGGCTTTGCACGGCAACTCCTGTCTACCGTCACCAACTGACTTCTACCTGTAATAGACACCTCTTTGGACTGCAAACTTCACTCATTGGATACTCAACTTTTCACTCGAAGCAGGAGGCAGACGGCCCTAAATTTTGGCCCCATGGTCTACGTGGAATGGGCCTAGAGTGTGGTAATTTTGAGAGCAGTTCGAGATATGGAGGCCTGCAACACAGTGCCTTGCGTTGCAGTGGATTCTGTAAATCCATTATAGTAAGAATAGGTATAAACGTGCTGGAGGAGACAGATTGTGAGTCTGTCAAATCTCCGTTAGAAGACTTGCACAATATTCAGACTGGGGTTTAGTGCAGCGGCATCAACGTTGCGAATTACAAGGATGTGTCATGAGGTGGCATTGATCAAGACTGCAGCTACCACGATCGGCGCGTTACAGACCATGGGAGGTTCCAATCAGAAGGAAAGAAGGGCCCATACATCTAGAATTGCCGGTATTAGAATTTGCAATGAGACTACCTACCCATTACGGTGCGTGTGGCACATACGGAATTCCTGATGAGTAGACTTTAATAATAACGTGCATCCTACCTGCATATTCTACATACAAATAGTATGCAAGGGCAGATTATGATGGTTTTGTTAGTGTACGTGCTCACACTCACCGTATGACCCACATCACTCCAGCGATTTTGACGCCTGATGCATTTGGCTTTGGTCATTTGTCGTGAAGTAATCAACTACAGTAAGTACTAGAACACCTATTGCATCAACGAGATCTAATAACGTTTTAAGTGCAGAGCCAATTTAGTAAACAGATTGCCTGACGTTATTCGAAGTTTTGTTCTCGATATAAATTAACGATGCGAGCTCTGACTGACTCGTAGGCGTTGAAACCCTCCCCAATTGTTGCATGCTGACGATGAGACTCGCTCTGCTTAGTCTCCCCTTCGCGGCTGCCCTGGCTAGTGCGATGCCTTTCTGGGGTTACCAGCAAAAGGTGAAAGAGAGTATCCATGGTCCACCTAGTGGGTGGTACAAGCATGCTCCTGCACCAAAGCATCACATGCTTGAGCTCAAGATCGCTCTGCCTCAGCCCAAGTTTCCGGAACTCGAGCAACACCTTCGGGAAGTTAGCGACCCAAGCCACGCACGTTATGGGGCGCACTTGTCGAAGCAGGAGACCGAAGCACTCATGGCTCCCCACCCTGAGACTCTTGCCGTCGTCAGGAAATGGCTTGCCTTGCACGGTTTAGCGGAAGAAGATGTCATCCAATCACCTGCAAAGGATTGGGTTACTATCCGTGTCCCTGTCGGTCTCGCTGAGGTGATGCTGACTACTGTAAGCAAGTGGATGTCATTTGTGAATATCTGCATTGATGGCTAGATACCTAGGATTATCATGTTTACAAGCACGCTCAGACTGGAGAGAGCATCATCCGGACGATGAGCTACAGCCTCCCTGAGATCTTGCACGATCACGTCGATCTCATTCAGCCCACTACTATGTTTGCTCGTTTCAAGGCGTTCAAAAGCACGCTGCACTGGACTAATCATGTGCAGCCTGCGGATTCCAGTCTATCTGGTTCAACGATCACAGGGCCTGCAGGCAACCAGGTTGATGCGAGGTGCAACAACACAATCACCGTTTCGTGCTTACGACAGTTATATAACGCGGTGGATTATAAAACGTCTGCCACTAACGACAATGCTCTTGGTATCACTGGTTATCTCAACGAGTCTACCAATGACGTGGATCTTCAGCAATTCTACCAGGTTCAGAACCCATCTGCTTATGGCTCAAATTACACCTCTTTGTCCGTTCATGGTATGTCGAGATCGAGTTACTGTCGGCGATGCCTTATTGTTGTGCTTCGTAGGTGGCAAGAACAACCAGAGCTATGAAGCAGCAGGCCTCGAGGCCAACCTTGACACTCAGTTCAGTTTTGGGCTTACTTGGCCCACGCCCGGAACGTTCTACTCCACTAGAGGGGAGCCTCCTTTTGACTCTGATTTATTGACAGCGAGTGATACAAACGAGCCCTACTCATACGTGCGTTTAAGCGATTGCGGTTAAAACTCAATGTTGACAATCCAGATAATCAGTGGCTTGAATATGTCCTTTCGCAGGTTAAAATTCCTCAATCGATTTCTACAAGTTATGGTGACGATGAGCAAAGCGTGCCGCAGTCTTACGCGACTCGTATTTGCAATGGCATGGCAGCACTCGGTGCTCGTGGTGTCTCAGTGATGTTCTCGTCTGGCGACGGGGGCGTGGGTGACGGCGTTGCCATTGCTGATGAGCCTCTCGGGCACCAGTGTTATTCCAATGATGAACTTAAAACCCCGAAGTTCTTGCCTGTGTTCCCTGCTTCATGCCCATAGTAAGTGACCTGTCTGAACGAGCACTGAACTAAAATAATCAATTGCTACTTGAAGTGTGACTGCTGTTGGTGGAACTGTCAACATCCCCGAGACTGCAGCGTCCTTTTCTGGGGGTGGATTTAGTAACTATGTGCGTGGCCTCTGCCTTCCGTAACACCTCCTGACCAATAGGGCTCGTTCACACCAGTTTCCTCGTCCTTCATACCAGGATGATGCTGTCTCGGCATATTTGGCAACGCTCGCTCCCGGCACCTACGAAGGTCTCTATAACTCGTAAGTCATCACGAGCTGGCAAATGGATATATCCAATTAACTCCTCATCTTCAGGACTGGACGTGTAAGTTGACCCTTCAACTTGCGAAGGTCTTGTAAAAAATATTTCTTTAGGCATACCCCGACGTGTCATCACAAGCAGCAAGCTTCTCGGTGGTTTACCAAGGCCAGGTGACACTACTGGATGGTACATCCTGCGCTGCGCCTGCATTCACTGCGTTCGTTTCCATGCTGAACGACGCACGCCTTTCTGCCGGAAAGACTGCTCTTGGATTCTTAAACCCTTTCTTATATTCGGTTGGATACACAGCATTGAATGACATCACCGAGGGTCGCAACCCAGGGTGTCAAACTGAGGGCTTTAATGTAAGTTATATCCATGTTTCACGATCCTCAGCGACTGATGTGATAACTGTACGCAGGCCGCGGTTGGATGGGATCCTGGTGAGTTCATGAATGCGCCGAACAAGGTTACATATTTATATGCTGATAATCATTGCAGTCACTGGATACGGTACACCCAACTTTGGAAAGTTGAAGGATTTGGTCTTGGCCATGTAGAGGAATAGACGGGATTTAAGGTGTATATCTTTCCGCGATTCGTAACGAGCAAGAGGTACTGAGCGATTCGAGGCAACCAGGTAGCGCTGGAAACAAAGCAGGAGATCATTCGCAGGAAAGAGATAGTAGTTCACCTGCGCATTCTTTTCTTGAAGCGCTCCATGACCTGAGAGATATGAGTTAATGATTATGACAAATAGACCAGTCTTCATACCACTTCATCGGTCGCCATTTGTGGACGTTCACCGCGAGGTCTTCTGTCTTCTTGAGGTGGTAAACCCATTGCTTCGAGTTTGGCATCTCGCATAATTTCTGCGTCAGACTTCTGCTTGAGATGCGGCCGATAAACTAAGCAGTCCGTCAATAGTGAATTCACAATAGCAAGCTAGAGACAACGAACATCGAGTTGCGACGAGATGCTCCTCATCATTAGGTCGTTTGCGTTCTTTGCGGACTTCAGCAACTTGTCGTTTCGCTTTCTCGGTTTCTTCAATATTCTTCAATCGTGTGCTATCTCACGAAGTCAGCCAAATCAGATGGATTAGAATGGAGGAAACCCTACTCCATACCGAGATCAACCTCGGGAATGGCGGTTAGCATAGCCATGCTGTTAGTAACATTGCCCTCATCCGCAGTTTTCTTTTCTCCTTTCCACCGCTCGGAAAGAGAAAATTCGTCTTGAGCATTTGCCCCAGGCTTGGATTCGGATGGGTCTGAGGGGCGGCTGCGAATCTTCAGATTCTCTTCAATATATGCCATCCTACAACAAGGTCAGAATATAAGTTAAGACAGACACCACACTCACATGTGTTTGTCGACATCCAAAACATTCGTCTGCTGCGTAAAGTTGCTCGTTCGAACAGCTCGCCTTGCTTTCGCATCCGTACTGGTTTCTTCGCTGTGTGTTCAGAGTGAGCGGAACTACAAACACTGGAGTATCATGTTCACGTACTCATCCACTCTCGCACCAGGCCTCAGACCGCCCTCGGCTTCTTGTCCATCCTCTGCAGTTTTGCGCTTCCTCTTCTTGGCATCGCCTTTCGATAGTTTTGAAACATCAATTCCTTGTCTGGACTTCCTGAGCTTCCTGAGCTCAATGAGCTCCGAGATGCTGTCTGCGTTTTATTCTCTGAATTGAACTAGCTCTTGGGTCATAACGTACGGGAGTGATTTGTCTTCGTCCTCGCCTTCCTCTAGCTCTGAAGGTTGCTCTGTGCCTGGCGACGATTCTCGTACCCGGGGCTGTGGTCTGTTGCGTCTCTTGATCATGGATGTTCGGAATAGATCTTATTTGGCTATTACAACCTTGATTCACATGACTGGCGTTCGAATGCGGTGCATGCAGATCTAAGTAAGATCCGGAGTACACTTTAGACGTGGCAAACTCGTAACTTTAGTTACTTTACAAATTCAGTATGATCCGTCTAAATAGTGTTCTGTTTTGCTAGCATGTGCTACGAAACATATGCAAAGTGGAGGCGTAAAAGTAAAAATAATACAAATATCCTACCGAGGAATAAATCATATCTCTACGAGTCTATGGTCCACCAATAGAGTGTAATATCTCTTCTGATACAGATCGCGTCTGCTCTTGACGCTCAGCTGCCGCGTTCTCAATAGCAGCTATCTCCTCTGATACCCTCAGTGCCAGCCCTGCGTTAATGGCAGGCGAAGCATGCCGTGAGAGCATAGATTCCGGTGCTCTAAGGCCGCCTCGCCGGAGCCGAGGTGCCTGGGAGCGCTCTTCACCAACTTGGCTATCGAGTGCCAAGGATGCAGTGCGGTCTGATGGGGATGATGACCACGGGGCTGGTGGGAAGAGCCAGTCTTCACCCGTACTGGGTGCAGGTCGAGGTGTGGGAATGACTTCAAAGCGTCTTGAGCGGAAAGGGAAAAACCGCCTGGCCTGGCCCGGCTGTCCAGATGAAGGGGGGTCGGAATCCTCCCTGGGTGCACCGACGTGTGGACCAGGGAATGTGCTGGACGAATCGAGTCTCGATGGGCCCTCCTCATCAGCTAGGTGTCGCGAAGAGTTTCGACGCCGTGCGCTGAAGTCACTGAAATCCGCTGTTCTGCTTCTGACAGGACGGCGAATGGAGGGCTGTCGACTCAGTGAGGTATGGAGCAGGCCACTCGCTGATGGAAGTGTCAAACCACCGAGTCGTGGAGCAGGGGGTGAATCTAGAGGAGGAAGCACCCTGTCGTCTGGCACAGGTGCTGGATTCGGTGCAGGGTAGAAAGCAGGAGAGAACGCATGGTAGGCTGTTGTTGGAGGATTCGGCCGTGGAGGATGCCGGTATGCCTCATACAACTCAGTGTTCATACGAGCGCCCTCGAGTGGCACGAGGCCATACTGCTCTAGTGACTCAAGCTCATCAGCCTCTTCGTCCATTTCGAGTTCATCCGGAGGTCGCGACAAGTACTCTGAAAGGTCCACTGCTCTTCGACCACTGGTGGCGCGCCAAGTATAACGTTCCCTGTAGGTAGTGGTTGGATTAGATAGCCTCCTCAGCGCTCTAGCGGTGCGATCTCCAATTAGACCACGGTCAGTGGCGTTCTGGCGATGGTGTCGGTCTGCCACTTCCTGTAGCTGAGGTGAGAAGTGAACAAAGGGTATGTGGCAGAAAGCGCACCTTGACCAGAATCTCAATCAACGAAGTGGTAAACGAGTCACCACCGTCTAAGTCCTCCACGAAATGCTCATAGCTTATCGTGGGTTCGATTTTCTCAAGCCTATGGCGCTTGATTGCTCCGGAGCTGCAGCAGAGCAGAGGTCTCCTTAGCCAGAAGTTATGTAGTAAGAAGACACTCATACACCAAGCTCCTCATTTTCGCGCCGAACAGTTCGTCACAATATTCGGCTGTCCTACACGCCGCGACATGCGTGATTAGATAGACTTGAACTGATTAGATTAACGCACCATCTGCCCATGTTGTGGTGTCAGGGGAATGCGGTTACAACGAGGCTGACAAGTTAGCGAGACGAAACTAGTTAAGACCGGACTTTGCTGCAAATTTCGGCTGCCCGTTGATGGAGGTAGGGTCTTAAGGTGACGGTCGCTTTTGTTTGGTCACTTGTTTATTGTCCGAAAACACACAATAATAGTGTCCACTGCGTGTATGATACAAAATCCATCATTCTAAAGTACACCAGAAGAATACAATCAGCTTGTATCGTCTGTACCACTAGTATTGCCATTTGTTTTTGGGCCCACGCTCTTAGCTGTTGCACTGGCACCACCGCGATCCCGTGAGCTAAGCAAACTTTGGAAGAAGTTTTGTAAGACTTCATGTTGAGTTTGTCCTCCAGGACTAGGTGAAGTTCCAGTAGTCGGCGAACTTGGTGGTCGACCAACGTGAGTGGTCGCGTTTGCACCCGTTGCAGCCCTTTGTGGTAGTCTGCGCGCCCCATCAGCGGTCGTGCTGGCGTTGAGTGAACTGGTCATTCCCATCCCGGCCTCCATCTCGCTGAGGGCACGCTCAACGTTTGGAAGATTGAAACTACTGCTCCCCAGTGGCCCAACAATGCCGGCTGCGGCCGTATCCGTGGGATTTCGGAAAGCGCCACGGGGATCCCGGTCTGGCTTTTTGGCGTTTTCGTCATAATGCTTGGCAAGGAACGCCTGCTCCGCCATGGGGGAATTAAACGGAGGTAAAGGGGGTGGCTGCACAAAAAAAGATGAGGTCCGTGTGCCAGATTACCAGAATAACGTATTTCACCTTCGCGCCTCGATCTGGTACTAGCACCTTATACATCTTTGTTGCACCTGAATGATCCTCGGACTCCACGTCGGCATCAAGGTCTGCTTCCCAAGCTTCGCCCCAAACCTTCGCCTCAAACCCTTCTCGAAGGACACCAATCTTACCCCAACTATCCCAACCAGCAGGAACGACGATGCGATCGCGGTCTAGGGGATTTGGCTTATGATGAAAGACAAATGGATTGCGTAGAGGAGCCGGAGCCTCGGATCCCGATGCCATAGGAGACGGTGCCGGTGGGATAAATAAGAGGTGCAGGGCATATTGCCTCAGCACCTGTAATGTGTTAGGTTGCTGCGTGGTATAAAATAATGATGCTCCATCTAGAGTAGTGTGATGAGATGCTCAATATAGTTTACAGAAAACTTACATTTTAAACAAATCGTTCGTAGAACCTGCATTACGCCATCCGTACGTTCCTCCCACTCACCACCTTTACCTTTCACCATGCCACCCATACCGGAACTGCTGGCGCCCACGAGATCATTTCCCTCGTCTATCAGGTCTGATTTGGTGCAGACAACAATAATCGGCACACCGGCAGAATTGTGGGTTAGAGTGCCAGGGCCGAGCGGTAGGACTGTATTCGAGGAAATATTAGATGTGGTAGGGACTGCGTCGACGGAGGGCTCAGTGTAATGCTGTAAATGATGTTGCACTGCAGGATAATGTCAGCTATCGGATTGACTCAATCAAATGAACATACATCTTTCATGATTCTCTTCTCGAACGATTTCGAGATCCCGAGATCCATCACCCTTCGCCCATATCTCTACCCACTTGAGCCACGTCTGAAGATTGTCTAAAAATGTCCAAGGGCGCGTCCAATCCAAGACAATCATTACAAGGGTATGAGGCAGCGATACCCGAGGAGGCAGAAAGTGTGGTATCAAAGAAGTATGAGCTATCGCATCCGAAGGTACTGTGTACACCGATAGACGCGCCAAGGTGTCTAGTCACGGCATT
The DNA here is from genome assembly GCF_016758755.1 of Suillus discolor. Taxonomy (NCBI): domain Eukaryota; kingdom Fungi; phylum Basidiomycota; class Agaricomycetes; order Boletales; family Suillaceae; genus Suillus; species Suillus discolor. Next base: position 168,049 of record NW_024541254.1, read on the forward strand.
AGCACGCTTCATGTACAGAAACTTGAGAAGCAGTGAAGCACACCCTCGTCGCCGTCATCTCTTATATCGGCCCAATCATATCCAAGAGCGAAATCTGACCGTGTCTCGTCTTTGCTCTCTTCAGAAACTGGTTTCTGTAGCAAGGCCGAGGCAAGTACGGACTTGCCAGACGACGAAGGACCTAGAAGCAGAACTTGTTTTGAAGGGATTGATCGTGAAGAAGAAACTGAATCCAATATCGACGACCATAGGTTTTCTGGAGGTGCTTCTGGTGTCGCTGGACGAGACCCCTCCATGATCTCTAGTGTACTTACTTCTAGTCGAGTTCGAGTACTTGAGAGTCAGACTACTAGAGTACTACACTTGTAGTTTTGAAACTCCGATCAAGGTTGATCATCTTTGACGACGACAGCTACGACGGCGACAACAGTCACTTCCTAGGAGATCATATCAAAGAGTTACTTTCTTACTGAAGTCATGTCTTCAGTAGCCGCGGTACCGCAACACAAGCTATCAGAGACTCCCAACTCACGTGCAATCGAAATCAATGATTGGGTGATAATCGCGTCCACCAACCCAATATCTAGCGCGTCAGAGTGCGACGCGTTGCAAGCTTCGCTGGGATTCCCGTTGCCTGAAATGACGTTTGGAAGTAACTATCTATCTCTCGAACATCAGCCATCTGGGTGGAAGATGATGTTTGACACTCATAATGCCCTCAAGTGTGTGAAAAAAGGTGAGCTCGGGGAGGGCGATGGTGGAGTCAAGGTTGGCTATGCAGATGCCTGGCTTAAAAGCCGGTGAGGAATCCGTGCTACATATCTACCAATGTGATTTTGAGCGTACCCACCAGCACAGACCCTGGAACGAACCTTCCGTTGCCTGTTACAGTCGCAGCCAAGCATTATGACTGGACTTACACCATGACTTATCCTGGTCATCACCTTGATTCTGCACTAGGCACCTATTCGCCAAGTTCTTCAATACAATGGATAGATGCCGATCAAGACAACCCATCTCATTCTATTCCGCTCTCTGAGCTCACGCGACCAGATCCGATATTATTCTACGCGGAAATCCCTCTTTTTGAGGATGAACTACATGATAATGGATCATCCAACCTTCTCGTGCGAATAGTTCGTGCTGTTGTCCCTATAGTTTTCTGTTATCTGACTAGGCCGGATTGAAGCGCGTCATGCCAACGTGTATATTCATTTTGTCGCGATTCACGCTTCGTGTGGATAATGTGCTTTTCCGCACACATGACACGAGAATATATCATTCTTTCAGCTCAAGCCCTTCGTTAGTCATACGTCAATTGAGTGGTTGGGAAGCACCGTATGATGGCGTTAAGAGGGTGCGTCTAATGTTTCCTTTCGTGTTGACTCATCCCTTGATAACTGTCAACTTCAGCGACTTCCCAGTCGCCATGATTTGACCCCTCTGACGGACGCAAACTTCATTGCGAAGGTGCTGACGGAATTACCTGTTACGGAATCTCAGCAGATAGGGGCGAGGACACGTTGGAGGGGTTTGAGGACAAAAGTAGAGATAGCGGTACTGGCAAGAGATGGACCCTAATGCACCAGTGATAAGTGGTAGAACCATCTGCATTGTATTTGTAGCTCATGGATTCTGTTTTCATATCCGAACCTTCCCAGCAGAATTCGGGGTACAGTCAGACTTTGGGAATTTTTCCAGAACGCATGTTCAACACCCTTTTGCAGCATGCATTCTTAATCAATGACTTGCTTGCATAGAAGATTGACTGCCGAACAATGAGCGTTATCCCCGCTGGCGGGGCTTTCATGTGGCTGACGCAACGGAAGCAGTCGTAGATGCCCAATCCATGGTAAGGTTTGCAACTACGTTGGACAAGCGGAAGGATCCTAGTCGGTATGAGACAAAATAGTGGTACGTGCATTACTATTGGCTGACTATATATATGCTATGTGTAGAACGATTCCTGAAAATGAAGGAACGCCGTCTTCCTTCTTCCAAGGCATGGCTACGGGAATGAATTGCGATCACTCTATGGTGTGTTGGCCGCCTGGGCCACTTACATCCATGCTGTGAGCAAGCCGTTCAACCTTGAATATGAGAAGGTGTATCTTCACCTAGAAGAGTATGGTATGATCAGCTCAGTGCGATCAATTATGACAGGCTACTGACCAGAGTGTCACCAGCACCTCAAGCAGCGCCAAAGACCACCCCACCATGACCAGCATCCAGCGTGTTCGTCTGAACTTCCGAAAGTATCGGATGAGACGGATGATAACTGCGAGGCGCCATCATATACATATGATGGAGTGTACACCTTACGACGAGACACCTGGTGATCTCCTGTTCAATCTTCGCAATCGAAATTAAGAAAGAAGATGATCATACATTATAGACAGACCGACTTTCCATGGTGAACTTGTGCGTGTAGGGAAACAAAGGTGTGGAGCACGCTGACGTCGCTGAGCGTTTGAGGAATGTGAGTTGGAGGAAAGGGGAAAATTCCTGATGCAATTTATACCCAAGAACATGGGATCATTACGAGCACGAGGCAGGCTGGGTGCCGGGTTTGGTCCGACACTAGGGGGTTGTGGTCTGTTTTTTTTACCGTCATGCAGGAATCTGGGGAACTCTCTTTTGATGACGAGGTAATTGTAATGACCCCACGCACTACGTAGCGATATGTTACGTGGCACTCGCTACTTAATAGTAACTCTGTGCTGTCTATGTGGGAGTTTAAACACTCGAAGTCTTTGCCATCATGAGTCGATGTAACGTGGCCGAAGCAACCGTCTGGTAAATGTAAGTTATCCTCATAAGTGTAAGAAATTCTATTCAATGTCGATTCTTCTATGTGCTGCTATGCTACTGCTGTCATGACTCCAAATGCCCCAAAGCAATACAAATTTTCCACATATGGTCACGGTGTTTAGCAACACATGTTTTTTTGGCCATCCTCCGCGGCCCGAATCCTCGAATCAGAATTGTTCAACTCGTGGAGGTCTTCAGAACCATTGATACACGCTTCAAGTGAATTGATTTGTCTGGCCGTTATTTATAACCAGTGCAACAGGTTTTTGTGCGGCGCTAGCTAGCTACAGAACCCTAAACGGTTCCAACGAGACTTGGAGAACGATCATCTGGGATATGTTACATGGGAAAATGAGCTCAGGATCATGAACGTCATTTGGCGCTTGTCACACAAGCCCTTGTTGTCTAATGGCTATGACGTCAGACTTCTACTAATGAAGCGCATCTGGAGGTTGCGGGTTCGAGTCCCGCCAGGGGTTGATTTTTATTCTTTGTCTATTTTACGTTATAACCTTTTCTCGATGGGGGAATTTGATGATTTTGATGTTCATCTCGGATCAACATGAGAGAATTAGTAAGTCACAGTTAATCGATACACCAGATTTCCGTTTTACCGCTTCTATATATTTACTCGTGGAGCTGGACAAACAAAAGGGTCCCCTTGGTCGGGCGGAGTACCTTGGAATGGCACTGAGGGTGCACAACGTACCACCAAATGCGCGATAGCGGGTTGTCAGAAGCAGCGAATTTCCAAGTTCTTAGCTAGCCATCCTGGGAGGTATTCCACCCTTGTTCCGCCTGAACAATATGTAAAAGGTGGGACCCTGTTTCCAGCACCACGAGCTTGCTAAATAGAAGTGGTAAGCTAGATGACCAAAATGAATAATCAAGAGCTATCAATCCGTCTGAGTTTTTTCGTGGTAATATCCATTCCCATGAATTATTTCATGGAGAAACATAGCCCAATAAATAACGGTGAATTTCATGATACCTAATTGACTTCTTCAGGCTTCAGGCTTCCTGCCCCGAACACGACTTTAGTAGTAATTAGGTCCCGATAGAGTTCGAACCCCAACTTAGCAGAATTGTTTTGCCACGCTATCTCTGGGACAAATGCGAAGGATCCTGATTTACTTATCCATGCTTCTGATTCAAGTTAAAGCCGCTCTTGCAATGAGTCAAACTCACAGTACCAGCGTGTTCCACCTGCACAAATGCACAAGGAACATATGCAACCAACGCTCGGAACATGATCCCGAAAACTGGAGTCCAGTTGCGAGGTGGGTGACTTCGTCGGGCGTCTCCTTATTGCCAACAGCGGTATGACACACTGATAACAATGCGAATTCAGAGTGTGAAGTGTCGTTCTCCATGATATCAAAGGTTTGTCTCTCATGTCGCAACGTGAGTCATAAGGCTGCTTGCGGTCCTGCTTTCCATGACAAACGAGGTGCACCCAGGTGTTGCGTTGGAAAGCATCGAGTGCACCTACTCATGTGAAGTTGTCGCCAGGGTGAGTAGTGGGGTTGGTTGTTGTAGAGACAAAGCTCAGTCTCGCTGTCGATAGTCAAGAGCGCCTCGCCTTGTCCCGCGCCCGGTTCACTTTGTACAATTGCAGTGAAAGATGGAGTCCCACATGCCTTCATCATATGTCTAGATCCCATCTGAGCTGAAAGTGTCGGCGAGTAAGAACAGATGTAATAGTTCCCGCCCACGTCCGTCTGCCTTCGTTCGAAAGGGATGAGCTGCGTAGAGTGCTGACCCGGAACATTGAGCATCAGAAACCTTGTTGAGCTCTGAGAACTTGTGGGCTAGGTTGAAACTCGTGAACTCGAGATCTTCCTCAGGCGAGGACAACGACCACCGCTGGCCACGATCCTGCTCCACGAGTTCATCTGCGTGTCATAGATCGTCACGGCGGATGCCGCATCTACAGGGAGTGATCTGGCACTGATGAAGGCAGTGGCAACTTCGCGCCGTGAAATTGTCAATGATCGTGTTGCCAAATTACCGGCAAGAAGGTCAAAATATGTGTTATAGGCCTCCAATGTAGATGTATGATAGTACTGCTCTGCTGCGGTGACTGTGCCCAACAGGGCGCAGGCGCAGCGCTTCTTTGTACAAAAAATGGCCTCGTTGAGACCAAGAGAGTTGCTGTGGTGGTAGAAGCAGTAATACGGCGACGAGGCCAAGTTAGCGTTCAGAACCCCCAAGGCAGAGAAACGGCTTCACGATAACATTGTATGCACTCGTCTAAACAATCAAAACTGTTGAATATTGTTGAAGGCGTTACACAAAGGCCCACGCAAGCTTGTCGAGCGATCCCGGACGGTGTCCATTGCCAAGAGGACAGAGTCCGAGCACGATTCATCGAAGGTGGATGCCTTCATCGGATGCGTCTATTAGAAGTTGGTTTTATTCGTGGAACACATAATCGACGCGATTTGCTCCTACCGCGATGCTACGAAGGTAGGTGCCCTCTGGACAGAGTGATAATGGCTTGCAGGATGGCAGTTGCGTGGATTCGTGGATATATACGGCGGTGTGCACCCTGTTGTAACACCATGTCAACAGTTCGGTGAGATAATAGATGGATAAGGATGATTGGGGTGGCCATGCGGACGCAACGCAAGGGCTTCGCAAAAGATAAAAGTGACTCGAACAAAGTCGATAAGGGGGGCTCATGCGAGGTTGGTGAGAGCTGCTTCCTGGCCAGGATGGCCGACTAAGCACTGGTCCAGAACAACTGAAAACGCTTGACGGCATCATTCAGGTAAGAAACCCTCTTGATTTTGCGTGTCACATATTTTGCGAGTCGTGCATGGCCTGCATCTGCATTTCGAGCAATCTCGCAGTTGATGATGGACTGCAGTTGGTGTTTGGTCAACAAAAGTCAACAACAAATGCAAAGGTCAGCGTACTTTACACTGTCCTGATTATCACAAGCAATTGTATGAATGGGAAGCAGGTTACTCACTGGATGGCTCATCTCCATGACCGAGCAGCTCATATCGTGAAATCTCTAATTTTCTGATGACTTCCCTATTGCCTAACATTTGATCGAGCTCGATGGACGCCCACATGACAGTGATAATGATGATGATGCATCGACTGTTCTACAAATAGAAGATGAGTCGTCGAATCGTGTTCAAAAGTCTACATTGGGAACTTGGAAGGTTTCGGTCTCGCCCCACATTACATATCCGTCTGATGACAGGACTCTGACGGTTGATTTCCAGCTTTTCCTGGGGAAAGGGATATGTAAATCCCAGCTGGAATGCGCTCGAAAGGGACTTTGATATTTTTACCGCTGATGACTGAAGTTGACGACGCCTTTCCTATATCGTATCTTCTCAACTTCCGAAGTTGCATGGACCGAGGCTTGGAGGGCCTCGTCCTCACGTCCTCTCCATATGTTTGTTGGTAATTATCTGTTAAAGACCAGTGATACGATTCCAGAAAGAACAGGCACTTCTATGGGGTCTATTTGGTCATGTTTGGATGAGAGGCCTCTTGCCAAATAGCGCACTCACCTTCATAATGAGTTGCTGCAGTGGAAATTGGTTTGTCTTTCAAGGTTAATGTGTCAAGCAACTTAACTTAAGACAGGTTATCAATTAGGTGAGCTATTAGCATACACTTTTCTTCAAATCTGGTACGGCGCTCAGCATTTAAAGCTCCATAAATTTGCGCGGTTCGCTGACCAGGCCTCGTAGGTTGGCCCCATGACTTCTCCAACTTTCCATGATCCGCCCGTGCTCTCGAGCTCCCCTGTTTCAATCAGAGCCGCTTCTCCTGTTCGACGAAGGGATAATAGAGAATGTTTGTCGTGTCAAACTGACGCGGTGGAATCTGGGTCTCGACCCCACATCTCGCCGACGCTTATCTCCTCTTATGATCTGAATGACCCAGAAGTGAGGGAGAGGCAGAGAACATTGGATGTAGACATGGCTCTGCATTTGTCCAGGGCCCGGAGAGAGACTACAACGACGCCTCCAGCAGCATTACTTGAATACGAATCGGTCCCGCACCCTGAAACAGCGCCCCCTTTCTCTCACTTCTCAGCTATCGAGGAACACGACATCGATATAGCTCGTGGGGACAGAATTAATAACATCAATCATGATGGTGTGAACTGCGGCTCTGACGGGCTGCACTCGCCACGATCCCTAACTCCTATCGACTTGCGGATGCAGCACCTTGACCAAACCCATGACCCAGCGCTTCTTACGACTATGACAAGCGAGTATCAACCGATTCGCAGTGAAGCTCTCGCTTCCATGCCCGGCCTTCCCGTGTATCAAGCGAATGCATCTCGTTCCGCTTTTTCCTTTGCTCATCTGGAAGCCTTTGCGGCTCAAGAAAAGACTCAGTTAGGCATATCATCACCTACGGATACCCATGGCACAGCATTCCGGTTGCGTCTCCCAAGCTTTGCACAGAACGGGGGTCCAGAACTGGCCGCATCTCTACCTGGAGGAACTCCTCCATTTGACGCTGCATTTGACTCTTCTTATCGCGGTAATATTCGACAACGTAAGCTCAGCCAGAGCAGTCCTGTCCCAAGGCATAGTCGGAAAAGCACCCGGGGCAAGATGGCCCTATTTGAGAACCACGGTGGAGACCCAAACTTCACTCTTCCAAGCCGGCTTATGGGACATGGGCATTTAAGTGCCATCCCATCCTCAGATAACGTGTCAACAAATCAGTACAACGCTGCAGGGATGGGTGGGATCATGACACCTGGTCATGACAGACCTTACCGCTTCTCGTTTTACTCCAATGCGTTGTCTGCAACTATTCATGCGCGAAGCCTCAGCGAACTTCCTGCAGACGGGCAGTCCTTCGAGGATTTGTTTACTGGTCTGGCTCCTCCTGACCGTCCGCGAGATGCAAAGGATGGGTCTGCCCCTGTTCCCGTGCCTTCACTACACCAAGGGGCAGCTTCTGTTCAAGACGCGAACAAGCGGCCCCCAGATTTCGCAACCCTTAACCAAAACGGGGGTCGTCCAGAGAAGGGCGGTGCTAGTAATTCAGGCCCACCAAATAGTCTCAGGAGTGGTGGCGAGCTTGAGGGGAATACGTGGTGGCTAGATGTTCTAAGCCCGACAGATGAAGAGATGAAGGTTCTGAGCAAGGTGCTGCCTACGCAAACGGTTGGTTCTCTGAACTCAAGCATTGTCTTAGGTATTCTCTATCCACCCTTTGACCGTTGAAGACATCCAAATGGAAGAAGCTCGCGAAAAAATTGAATTGTTCCGGAACTACTACCTTGTCTGTTTCCGGAGCTTCGATCAGGATCCTTACAGCCCCATGCACCTGGAGCCCCTGAACATGTACATTATTGTATTTAGAGAGGGAACTTTATCTGTAAGTGCTTCGTTTGTTTTCCTATAATGTGTTATTTACAAGCCTTCTAGTTCCATTTTCGTCCCACCCCACATCCACAAAATGTCCGCCGAAGAATAAAGCAGCTCAAAGACTACATTAATGTCACATCAGACTGGATATCGTATGCATTGATCGATGATATCACCGATGCCTTCGGACCTCTTATCCAATCCATTGAATATGAAGTGGACTCTATCGATGAGCTCGTCCTTATTTTGAAGGAGGCAGAGCAAAGTGACATGTTGAGAAGGATCGGAACATGTCGCAAGAAAGTCATGGGATTACTGCGCTTGATGGGTAATAAGGCGGATGTAGTCAAGGGGCTCGCGAAGAGATGCAACGAAAACTGGAGGGTGGCACCAACGTCAGACATCGTGAGTTATTCGGTACAGGTCATCCGTGCCACGACTCATCTTTATAAAAGGGTCTATATCTTTCCGACATTCAGGTTAGTTGCTGCCGACGCTAAATTTACTACTTATTGATTCCAATGAGTTGTTAGGACCACTTGATAACCATGACGCAAAATCTAAATCACTACGAAAAAATCCTGTCCCGGTCGCACTCCAACTACTTGGCGCAGATTTCCATCGAAATGACAGATGCTAACAACCAGATCAACGATGTCCTCTCGAAGTTGACGGCATTGGGTACGATTCTCATCCCTATGAACTTGGTAACGGGTCAGTGCCTTCTCTTCACCGTCGATGATCTGTGTCCTCATGACTCATCCAGGTATGTGGGGTATGAATGTACACGTCCCAGGCCAGGATGATACGGTATGTAGGCTACCATTTGCGAACCGCCGCTGTTTATTTGTTTTTTTAGGTCACTTACCACTGGTTCGCTGGGATCCTTGCCGCGCTTGCAGCCTTTGGCATCATTGGCGGGTACACTACATACAAACTCATGGTTAAACGATAAACGCATTGAGGGTTGATCGTTTTGTTTTAATTCTGTTCTCAGTATCTAGACCTCTAGACCTTCGCCTTTCTGGTTCGCTGTCATCATTTGTTATTCCAGATCTCGTTATCGTGATTTGCGCCTAGACTTTTATCGAGTTCGCGGGAGAACTCCAGGATCGTCCTCAATTTCCCATTCGCAACTTCGCTTCTTTTCCCATTCATATATGTAATATTCACGTACATCAACATTCCATAGAAAGGGTAGTGAGGACGATTGCAACTACGGTCAACAAATAACAAGTACACCATAGACTTATCAAAACCAAACCAAAATTCGTAAATGACGCATGAAAGAATACACTAGAGGTCTATTTGTGATTTCCAACCAACAACTTTACTGACTTCACAGAAGAGCTTTCTCCATTCATTGTGTTAAGAGACGGGGAGGAAGGTGGTCTAGCATAAGGAGGAGGGATTGAAGGCGGTCGCCGAGGGGAAGGCTCGGTGTCAACTGGTGATACAATCATGGCCAGTGAAGGTGAAAGCGTCTGCTGCATCGAACGAGCTGCTACGCTCGCGGGCGGGAGAACAGGAGTTTGAGGAAGGCGTCGCTGCTTGGGTGATCTCGGCTCCGGGTTGTCTTGTGGAGTGTCATCCGCATACTTACGCTTCTTGTTGTGTGGTGACTGTGGGTAGGATTGCCAAGGTGGGGGAGGTGGGACGTGATGCCCGTTTGCTGATGGCTGCCTTGCAAGCTCATAAACAGGTGTTGGTGGTGTGGGAAGTGGTATGGGAGCGCTGTGAATATGCGAATGCCGGTGGTGCGTAGAAGGTCCAGGTTCAGCACTGTGAAGCATTGTATGCGCTGGAACGCTCCGTGAAGCTGGCGCATTGCCGTTATTGAGATCTGGCTGGCCGGGCAAAAACCGTATGAGTTCCACGAATAATGTTTGAGTATATGGGGGTAACATCTTCGTATAAATAACATCTTTGCTGAAGGTGTCCAGCATTACGCTCGTATTGACATACGTGTCTGGATCTTGGTTATCTGCTGGTCCGTTAGTGTGGGCAATACGTTTAACGGATTTTACTGACCAACGTGCTTGACACGGACTTCTGAATAGATGTATGGCCGGCTCCTACGCAAACAACACAGCGGGCACATAAATCGATTGCTGCCGGTGACGTTGGCCTCTATAGGGAAGAAGACACAGCCAGAGTGGTAACGTCTTTTGCAAGCTTCGCATTCAACGGTTGGATAATTGATGAGGTATGGCGTGCGACCGCGGCATATGCAGCGCGTTCCATCCAGCCAATCCTTGTCGACATCTTGACCAAAAGTAAATTTTGGCCTTCGCCTCTTCTTGACTCGAACAGCTGGAGGTTGACCAGCGAGGATGCGATGCAGACCAGCGAGGTCGAGACCGTATGAGACTTCGCGACTCGGAGACACAGCAAACTGGATCTTGTACAATTTGCGCATGTAATGACGCACTTGAGGAATATATTCGGCCCGTTTGTTGCCGGGTTGTGAGGCATACGTCAAGAATTGGCCGATGACTTCGCACAAACGATCTATCCGACGAACAATGATCTCCAGCTGCTTCCAGGCTTCCGAATAATTTTTGGTTATTGGAGGTGCTTTAAGGAGGATGGTCGGCAGGAAACAGAAGTGCCAACTCCGTTCCTTGTGGATGGCACCATTCCAATGATGATGATCACAGAAGGGGCATGAACCACCGTTAGCTGCGCAAACGCCGTGGAACCTTGCGAAGCAGTGGTCACACTGAACCGCATCGGAGTGAGTCCCAGGTGGAGGGGGGCGAACGGGGGTGGTGCAGATGCAGGTGAAGTACTCATCAACAGGGGGTTTGTCATCCTCCTGTCTCGTTGACTCTTCAACATCATTCAGGATGTCCCGACCATGAGCGCATTCATGCTGCGGACAGTACCACGGTAAATCTTCTAACCATTCTTGATGGCGAGTGAGCTGATCGTCCAGCTTCTCGAAAACAGGAAGTGAGAACATAGTGAGATGCTCCCGGGCGTAGGATCTCCACTTCCGCATCATCACAAAGACATCTGTATCCTCTCGGTGCTGGTAACGATGCTGAAGGATTGATTCACATCGATTCTCAAGATCCAAAGCAAACTCGGCAGTTTGCTTCAAATCTCTAATAGCAGGAATGCTGAAGTCTTTTTCAGCGCGAGTAACGAACCGCGTGACTTCCGAAATCTTGGGTTTGGGTCCCTGACCATCAGGGGATATCCAAGTTTTTGCCTGTTTCTCGAAATCCTTCGCTTTGTTGCGCGCGGACATCAGCCGGTCGTAGATTGTGACATCGATAGGAATGGTAGAGTCTGTCTCAAAGAATTCGTCCAGCTCTTCGATGGTCTTGTGTGGCTGGTCCAATAACAGCCTCGCCCGCTCTTCCCAGTCATCCCCAGCTCGTTGACGAGACTCTAGGGTTCGGACAGACTGGTTTTCGGGAGGAACACTGCAACCGCGAGCGCGGGTTAAAAGCCCACGAATGTCTTCCAGTGTAGCTGACGCATCCTCCGCCTTCCCCTCCAGCTCCCTAATGAGTTGCTCCCGAGACACAAGCTTCTCAACTTCAAGTATTTCATCAAGATGGACATTGATTGATGATGCGCCAAGGAGCAGCCGCTCACAATCAGCTATGAAGGCGTCCCGACTGGCCACAGAATTGGCGGAATTGAGTAACGCTGAGGCTTTGCATTGAATATCTTCTGCTTGTTCAGCCAACGTACGGAGGCTTCCAATCTCCGAGGTTTCAAACCCGAGATTTTGCACTTCCATCAGGAGAGCATAGAGATCGTTGAGTCCACGGTCAGGCCTATCTCCAGCATCGCGGTCATCAAACGCAGCGTTGTTTGCTTCGTGCAAAGACGGGCGGCCACGTGAACGGCGGGTGAGTTTACGACCTTGTTTGCGACTAATGAACGCATTGGCAGCCTCCAACCACTCGTTGCCACGGTTGACGCATTTACGGAGGGCGGTGAGTTCAGGGAGGTGATGAGTGATTCGCTCGCCTTCAGCAAGGAGCGCACGAAGAGAACGTAACGACGGAAGGTCACTTTCCACAAGCACCTTGTTGAATTTTGTCCGCCATTTCCCGGGAACGGCTGCGCGCTCAACGACTTTTCCAAGAGTCTCGCGGAGGTCGGCATCAGAAAACCGTTTCCTCAGTGTCAATTCTTCTGGTGAATGATCGCATAGTTGATCCATATGATCGACGCAAACAATCTCGCTCTTGCAATGACAGATGATCTGCGAGAGGTAGCAAAAGGCTTTGCAGATTGTGCATTGGTATTGATCTTCGGGGCGGTCTTCTTCCTCGAGACGCTCGCCAACACCACGATCACGAGCCAGCTGACGAGCTGCAAGCTCCCGCTCAGTCATTTCCTTAAGACTCGACTCCAGCCTTCAAAAAATACCGTGAGTTTCACGAAATAATTTATTAATATTTTAATTTTAATGCTTACCATAACGCAGTTTTAATAGATTGAGATTGTTGCGTAATCGTTACGAGAAGCTCATCATGGGAAAAGACTGGCAGTTTCTTGTGTTCACGGTAACGTTGAACACAATCACGACCAAAAGGCAACCAGTCTGGGAGCGCAAAATTGACGGCCTCATTGAAATTGAACTGCCATGAAAGTCAGTATCAAGATGCGATCGATCGAAAACGTGCCAAACGCACTCCGTGGTTGAAGCCTGCATGGTATGCTTTCGGGAACGTGATGACAAACTCGCCTGCCCGTTGGTTGCACGCATACACGCGGACTCCGGCATCAGCGAGACGTTTCGGGTTCATCAAAGTTACGAGTTGGAATAGGAGATCGGACTGCGCCTCAAAGAGGTCAGGTGCCTCACTTTTGATGGCGGCCTCGAACTTTTCTGCGTCTTCTCCTGGGATACCATACCAGGTCTTTGTTTCACCCCAATGCACTAGGGAGAGTGGTCAGAAAAAGTAACCTGCTGCAATGGGACACTGCGTACTGAAGTTGATGCTATAAGTATAATGATCCTGTCGTAGTGTAATTGAATCAGCGATCAGTGTTTATGACTGAAATGTATCAAGATGGACGCACCTCATTGTGCCAACAAAATGTTGAAAAGACCATTCCAACGTATGTCCAAGGGACGGTCATACCGGAAATATCAGACTTAATGTATCTGAGAAGGGAATCTGGAAGAATAGGCATGTTGTTCAGATTCCATGGGTCCTTCGAGGCGGGCTCCAGTGGATGGGTCTCCAGGGTGGGCATGGCACTGGACGAGGGCAAAAAAATTGTCGACATTGATTTGAACGGTGAAAAAAATCCAAAAATGCTCCTACCTGCCATGCGTAGTCGAATGTACATCAGCACCATATTCAATCTCCACGGTCTCATTCGGCGATTGCACAAGGCGCCAAAATTCATTCTCCACATCATATTCAGATATCAGCGTGCTTCCGACGTAATTCACCGTAGGGTCATCAAGATCCGCGGCCGATGGAGACGGTGGAGGATGAGAGGTCCACCACCTTCTGCGGAATTCAAGATCGCGCGCCTGGAAACTCGAGAGACTATGTTCCTCGCCCTCATCAAAGCCGAAATCGCCACCAGTACCAAAAAGACAGATGTGGCAAAACCACTGCCCTTTTGGAATGGTGGCCAAGGGGGGGTCGAGACAAAAGATGTGAAATCCTGTGGTAACAAGGTCAAATGCGCACACGTTTCGAGGCTATAGAGTAAACATACCACAATCACACCCATCACACAGCAACATTTTTTCGTCCTGATTTTTCTTCTGGCAAATTTCGCAGGAAAGCTGAAAAAGAGTGAGTTCATCAAAAAGAGGGGTGCGATGATACGTACTTCTAAGGTGCGCTTGTACTCGTCGTCAGGCTGAGGTGAAGCTGACACCGGAGATAACCGACTGTGAACATCCAGAGACTTCCTCGTGGCTGGGCGGTGTTCGCGGTTAGATATTGACTAACCGGGTGCATTGACTGGCTTACGAGTCATTTCTACTCTTGCTCCGCGCTTCACAGCAGTGCTCTCGGGTCGAGGCCCGCTACGTTCCTTATAATCACCTTCATCAGGGGGTTCTGATAATGGGCTAGATGTAGAAGTAAGTGGGCTAGATGGTGGGGAACCACGCTCGCGAGGAGATGTCAAAGGATGTGTGGCAGTCTGGATGTTCATATGAGTCTTCAGCTGCGGATCGCGCGCTGCAGTCGGAGATGTGGACAGGGTTGGTGAATTCCGAACACAGTCGCAGAAATGTTCATAAGGCAAGATCACTCGTGTATAAGAGTTCTTGATCTGCGTGGATAGTCCAGGGATGCCACGGTAACCGAGGAGAGCCCCGAGGTCCCCCCATTTCTTGTTTTTAGTCACCTATGAGACTATTCAGGCACTAGCTACACTATGATGGAGGATCACGCACTGCCTCGTAGCCACCGAGTTTCTGGACCTCTTTGCGGAGTAACCACAGGTCTAGGGGCTTGTGGTTGATGGTGGGCACAGATACACGAGGATTGCCTTGTTGTTTATGGAAACGGTATAGCTGCTCCAAAAAATTGACCTTCGCACGAGATGAAGCCTCAATAGAGTTAAGGCGTTGCAGCCGAGTCTTGAAACGAAATGTCTGATACATGATTTATTAGAGCCATCATCGTAAAGAACATCACTATGTCACGGAGAAAAAATATACAAACCTCACTATCAGTAACACAGGGCATTTTCCAACCAACGGGAGGAATGATCTTGCAGATGCCATAATTTTTCGCCTTTTCTGAGATGGAGCGGATGTAAGTCATAGGGTCTTTGAACTCATCTGACGTCGGGTAAAAAACTGGGCAGTCTTCTAATTCAAACGGACGGGGTTTGGAGCGCATGGGCTGCGTTCGAGGACTCGACGTTTTGACTGTGGATAAGTCTAACGTGGGTGAGACAGAGATGGGAGTGCCATCTCCAGAAAAATTGTCGGTCGATTCCTGCTGTGTTATATCATCATTATCGTGTGATGTCACATGGTTCTGCAAGGCGGCCAGAGCATGTGTCTTGGATTTACGTGGGGCGCGTTTGGTGCTACTGGATACGCTCCGCTGTGCTCCGGACTGGGAAGGAGAAAGAATTTCCTCCTGTGGGTCTATAGGGACTGCACCTTCTACAGGAATTGACAAACAAGAAGTGAATGTAGCAGGCTGTTTATTCGAAAATTCGGTCGGCAAGGCGTCTGAAGAGCGTGGGGCGCTGCTTTGCGCAGGCGTTCGCGGAGAGCGACCGCGACGCGAAGGCGATCCCCGCGAAGAACTCGGAGAAGAAATAGTCTGCATAAAGCAGCAAATGAGCAGTAATAATTGTTATCGTCAAGCAGGAGGAAGAGTTATTGTGAGTGAAAGCTGCAGACTTCCGAAGGTCCTGAATTCCAATGTGTGGGAGCGGGCATTGAAATTGTGCACTGAGTTATCGTGTTGCCTTGTTGCTTCTGCGTGGGAATATGACTACATATTCGCGGAGTTTAGTGAAAAGCCTCCTTTGCGGAAATACCTTTAGCTGTTCCTCTTATTTTAATTCCACATTCCTTGCACTTTACACTTAATAGTGAACTGTCCACCCGACATGTATCATATACTAACATATTATGCATTGAGCATGTCTATTTTACACACAAGCGCCAAAGATACGCTTAGATCACTCACTGTGGAAATGTTGATCCAGATGAACTTGCCACCGATACGGAAGTCTTCCGAAGACTACCAAATCCAGCCAAGTGGCCACCTAGATGGAGCTGAGGGGGCCAAAGATCGAGAGCGGTGCGCTTTACCAAAGGAACACTTGATTAAATCCACGCATTGATGTTTCATATACCTCCTGCGATGTGGCCGTATTCAAAATCCAGCGAGCCAGACATCAGGCAGTAGAACGACATATTACTACACCAATCTCGGGGAGATCGGATCTGCCTCCAGCAATATTACTTATGCGAGGCATGCGTTACGCGCTGTTATGTACATAGCTTCTCCATGAAGCTTCAGGCTAGGCATATTACTCCAGCACACGCGCCATCCATGTGCCATTCTGTCACGATCAATATCGAGGTCTATATGTCAAGTCTTGCCTGTACCACGTTCGAACTTGCATGCTCCGGCTGGCAGCCATAGCACCGTGCCTTTCACTGTTGGTCGGCTTTCGGCACAGAAATCAAATCAAAAAACACTTCCACGCCTCCACCGCGGCCTGTGTGGCAGTTGAGCCGAGACAGCAGCTGTGGACCAATCGGTGTCCTTTGTATTATTTTTAGCACTCAAAGAGAGACAAAGAAACTCTAAACAGTCGTGATTATTTCTGGGCAATCAAGAAATATGTGGTGTTATCCTAAACGTGGGCGGTTCATGCGAATTCTTGAATTCAAAATCTCATTTTTTTAGAGATAAACAAGCATCACTCCCGCTAAGCAGTTTTCGAATTTTCACGGCCCGTACGTCCTTTCTGAGAAAGACGATGGAGTTACCGATACTTTTTCTACCTGGTTCTCGAGCTTATTGTGCTTCAAATAGTGGCACGCCACAAGGTTCGTGTATAGGGACAAATACATTCTTTTGTCATTCTCAACGATATCAGGATTATTTTGCATCCTTCGGAATACTGTCTAGTATGACCGTATCTCTGATCAAGATAGGTATGATATTAATAGCTAACCATACTAGTGCAAGTCTCTTCTAGTTGCGAGAATCGAACTGCGCCCAATGATCATCTGCATTAAGGCTCTCGAATGGGCTACCCACGATATTTCCCGTGTTGTGTCCCATGCTCGCAGCATATTTATCTGAGGCAAGCTTCCTCGACAGCGAAGCTAGTAAATGTCAAGGTGCTCTCCGGGCGTTTTTGAGGAACGTAATATCGTGGGCTCG
Source organism: Suillus discolor (assembly GCF_016758755.1). NCBI lineage: Eukaryota > Fungi > Basidiomycota > Agaricomycetes > Boletales > Suillaceae > Suillus > Suillus discolor. The sequence goes on from NW_024541254.1 coordinate 185,087, forward strand.
CCGACGGTGGTATTTTTGAAAGTACCTCACTCTCGCTGGCAAGGTCACATCTTACTGCGTGGCCGTCTGCTTGGGTCTTCTTAACACCTCCGAACACACGCGAAGTTCTGCATGTCAGCTGCGCCTTCCATATTCCCGCACGTTTGTTTCGCACATAAAGAGATTTCCCCCTCAACCTTCAAAGTCGCTAGTGAATGGCACGTCTGATTTATTAAGCTCATTGTTCTTCGACACGGATACAACGATGTCGAGGTAATGGCATCGGGTAGACACGTGCGACTATATGGATTGATTGGGACCTGGAGATTGCGCGAAGTTAATATCAGTTGGCAGCCTTGGCTACATACGGCTATGCATTCATAGTGTGCCTTCCTTACGATACTGAAGTTTGCAAGTCTCACGTCGACTGAAATGGTACACATTCAAATGAACAATAAGACTTCGATAGCCGTCAAACTTTGATATCGAATGGGAGATCGGTGACGTGGAGCGGCTATTAATTGTAGGCCAGAGCTGACTGGCACTGTATTAAATGTCCTGACCTGCGAAACCTAAGCCTGTCTGAACACATGACAGGTTCAATAATCAACCTCGTAATATCACCCTGGACACGTATACGCAGCCTGTACGCCGGTATCTATATATTCCATATCATATAAATAGTACACCAGATCACAGATTGGAAATTACATAACTGAGCTGTGTCACACTGTATTCGGGTCTCTTGCCTTGCAAATGGAAGCCCGGAGCCACTCAAGAAATCGTGTTGAAATATGGAAATCCCTCGCCGCGTATATGAGCCACAACGTGAACAGCGCCACAAGGCCGCATGCGCTTCCAGTGGTAGCGAGCGTCAAGGTGGGCGTAGAGGTGAAGACTTGATAAGAGAACGCGAGCATGAAATACAGCATGCTACAGAAGAACACGACTTTCGTGAGCCAAGAAGGATGTACAACAGTAGGATACTCACCCCCACAACAACATAGCATACGGAAGACCATGCACAGTCGCTACAGCTTTGGTGCCAAATGCGGACCCTGTCATCTTCGTGAGGAAATCGACCTGCAACCCTTTGTTATAGTGATATGCGACAATCGATGCGCCAGTCTTTGCTCACCGCTGTGTCAGCAGATTCCTGCCCATATAACCGATTCTGTCGGGTGAGAAACAGGGACACAACCAACGATCCAACAATGCAAAAAATGGAAAGATATGTGCTAATAATTGGGACCGAACCTGAATTCTGAGAACTGACGGAAGGCACAGCCAGAAAGCTGACGTCCACAGCTATCATAACAGTTGACTGACATAATTAAGTAAAAACGGACCCGAACAGCGAGAATTGTGGCACGCACGTATATTGTGATGCTTGACCATTCAGTGCTCAGCTTGCTGTTAAAGTTCTTCCAGCGCGGAGAGTTGATACTGCGGTCGACCCATACTCGTCGGAGTTCTTCCATGTGTGACTGCGGGGCCCCGAACATTGCAACGTTGAAGGTCCATGAAAGAACCAAGATTAGCTTGTTCCTCTTCTTCTTTTTGTAAACGGTCTGATCCGCATCCAAACGGGCAGCAGGGAGCCCGCAGAAGTTGAAGAATTTGGCTCGGACTGGTATGAAGCTTAGAGAGGATGTATTGTAGAACGTGCAACTTACCGAAATATCGCATAAACCTGGCTGCTAGACAGTCACCACCTGGAGTAATGTGGAAATGATGATGCTTACCAATGACACAGATAGAATAGGTGTCGCCGATATTCTCTAGTTTGGAGAATCAGCAATGCCACTGAAGAAACCTTTCACTTGCCTCCAAGCTGGTCGATCAAGTCCAGAATTTTCGATAATTCATCACCGTCGAAGGGCGAGAGCGACACATCTGTTGTAATAGTCTCTGCAAAGTCCTTTCAGCGACTCGTGCATGCAGTCAAAGAGGGAATCTCACCAGCGCTAGCATGCACAACAACTTCTTTGAGTTCCTTGAGCAACTGAGCGCATGGTAGATTTGCATTGGGATACATCTCGCAGTGTTGCCTAGGGAACACCTGATTAATCTTGTATTAATCTTGTATTTTCTATTTCGTCACTTCGTGAGAGGATTTTACAAACGGAGACAGAACACATACAATGAAAGACTTGCCAGTACTGATGTTCAACAGCATACTCTGGAAATGCAAATTATCAAAACACGACGATTATCCACTGTTGAGGGCGCACTGATATGGCTCAGCTTTTCGACACCCTTAACTCCACAAAACAGTTTTTCTGTAGGTAGCTCATGGAGCCAGAAAAGCAGATGCTTGTCGTGATCAATAAAATAGTATCTGCAAATTCTAACTTTAGACTTCTGGTTCCATGCCAATTGCACCACAAGCTCGATCTTGTCGCAACATAGCTGCAACTCAGGAGGCGTAAGAGCAAGTACTTCATCCATACATGAGTCCATTTTGCACCGGCGATCTGCGTTCTGCAAGTTCGAGTCCGTATAGATACCCTGTTGCTAGCAGTAAGAGTCTCCTTATATTTCGGTAATAAATGACGTACCCGCGTGGGGTTATGAAAATAGAGTGCTCCTTCTGGGTGTATACAGGCACGCCAATCTCCACAGTCTTGTTGACGCGGGCTGCATCCCATTTGTGCTTACTTCGCCCAAGAAGAAGGTAGCACTCACTCTAAAAAGTCTATCGTTTTAGGAGGAATAGACTTGTATTTGTTGTTGTCGGGGTTTCTGTGATCACATTAGTACTGGATTGCGGTCGGCACACAAGAACTCACATTGACGGAGTTTTATCGTACCGCATCACATCGGAGGGCACGAATGGCTCAAAAGTAGTGGAACTCTGGCTCTGGGGGATGACTGGAACTGCAGGAGATAACTGCAGGACACAACTAGAGGATGACGGAGGGGCCTGGACCGGCAACAGTGAGCGGGATGAACAGGAAGCGGGTCCTGGTGATGGTGAGACTTGCGGCTGATGGTTGCTCAGAGGAAGAATCATGGTAGGCTGGCTTGAGCCAGCAACTCGCTCTGGGTGTCCATCTGTGTGAATGAGCTGGAATCGGCGCCTGGATGCGATGCTACGTGAATCGTAGTATAACCGCAGAAGGGTGCGCCACAGATGATGTACAAGTCGCAGCGGGAAGGCAATATATCTGAATAACACCTTCATAAACAGTCTCAAGCGGTGTATGAGCCTCCGAACGGAGTCGCTATCATGATTGCGCAACATGGTGTTAACTGACAAGTTCAGGACACGAGGCATGACTTAAGGAATGGTTATGTCTATCGGATATATTTCTTCCCACGGTCGCATAACCTTATCCTTAGCTTCAACCACAGTGACCTTTACGGTAACAACTTGAGGCATCTAGTAACTCTATTTCGGCTTAATCACAGATTCGTGTTTTCGATTAGCTTCATAAAATGGTCATTCAATGAGTCGACCGCAGGCCTCATGGAAAGAGTCGTAAGACTGGGTATAATAAGCTGGGCAGAACTGACCTGCTGATGCACATGCACATCATTATCAGAAATTGACCGAGCCGAGCCGACTGTGACTGTATCCGACATTTTGCTCTGTAAGCCCAAATCACGATAACATGTTGACTATATCGAAGCATGAAAATACCTCGCTGCGCATAGTATGAACTAGCACCAGAACACCGCATCCGCTCAAGCGTTCTCAGTGGTTGTAGTAGGTGTAATAGTAGCCGTGGATGTGAAGACCTGGCAAAAGAATAAAAGTATGAAATACACCATGCTGCCGGAGAAACCAGGCTTCAATGAGCCAAGAAGGACCCTCCATGTACTGTCCTCACATGAAATAGCCGGTTTGGGTATAAGTCTGCGCAGATTCCCGGTCTGTGTCTAGGTCATGCTGCGTACCGCATGTTCTGCGGCGTTACCTGCAAAATTTTAGTTCTGGATCACCGATGTCATGATCCGATGCACTGTTCATTAATGCATTCGTTGCCACCGTTGTGTCAGCAGATCCCTGCTCACAAAGCCGACCTTATCTGTTCAAATAAGTATAACGAGGACGCCACCAGATCCGACAATGCAATATATCACCGGGACTCGATGTGATTCCTACCATACTTATTGACGGAAGGTACCGCTAGAAATGGCTATGTAGCATTACATTTGCCTGACGCAGGATTGAGCAAACGTAAGAGGCCAACAGCGAGAATGATGTCACACACATGCTAATCGCGATGTCAACCATTAAAATTTCTTCCAGCACCGAGGGTCGATGTCATGGTCGACCCATCCTCGTCGGAGTTCGCTCGTGTGTTACTGCGGGGCCCAAAGCAATGCGGCGTTGCAACGTTGAAGGTCCATAAAAGAGCCGATATCAGCTCATGCCTGTGTTCTTTGACGTAAACAGACCGGTCTGAATGTACTACTAAATACTTGAGAATCTTTAAAAGTTGAAGTATTATATTTCGCTGGTTTTAAGATCGGGAACGATGTATTGCGGAATAGTAACTCTCTGAAATACATAAACCTGGCTGGAAAACGATCAACCCCTGCAGGGAAACGAGGCAGAATGGGAGTACTCACAGATGAAAAAACGAAGTGGGCGCCGCACCATCTAATTTCGAAAATGGCTGATATTTCTGCCATCAATGAAGGAAGCTTCTGCTTGCCTTCAAATCCACCAACCAAGTCGAGAATTCAACATCAAAAGGCGAGTGCCGCTGTTTATCATAATCTTGCATTGCTGCCTGGAATTAGATGCATATTGCGTCGATATTGCCCATTCTGTGCCATAAATTTGTCAGAAGAATCTCATAATGAAAACTGAAAAAGAATACACACAATGATGACTTGCCAGCATTGATGCTCGACAACATATTCTGGAAATATAAACCATCAAGACTCCATACGACACAATCAGAGGACGACGGAGGGGTGTGAACCAGCAATAATGAGATGCATGAGCAAGACGAAGATCATGATAAGGCGGGACCTGCAGTTGATGGTTGCTCAGCGGAAGAAGTATGACGGGGCTGGTTTGGGCCAACAAATCGCTCTGCGTGTCCTGTGTAAATGCGTCGGAACTGCGACATTAGTATGTGGACATGATCACAGAAGGGCGTGAAACAGATTATGACCGAGTGGTAGCGGAAAGGCAAGATATCTAGACAATCAGAAACACTCGCAAACTTATCATGAGCTTCTCGAACATTATTGTTGCGTGACAAGATGTTGTAAGCAGAGAAGTTGAAGACACCAGAGAAACTCACGGAACACAACAGTTAGGGGCAGTCATATGTGATAATACATGAAAATGCTCATCGACTGAAATTACTGCAATATCCCTCAATTGGTAAGAACAGGTAATTTTTGTAGGGGACTCCGGGCTAGTTGTGGTGAGACTCTGTCGAAGAGTATGTGGAAATTGTTTTTGTAACTCCAGCAACGGAAATGGATACGGTATGAAGGTAAAAAGCAAGCGGATTTGGATGGGAGGAGGTTGCAGGATTGCAGCGGTAACGTTAAAGTCAAAGCTGTGCAAAGAGCTGGATTAGGAAGGGTTACCACTGACCAGGCGCCCGCACATTCGAGTCAATCAGTGAATCAGCTCGCCTATTCCCCGAGTTGCGAGCCTTTAGGTAACATCGAAACATTCTAAACCTTCTGTGCTGACGGACTGATGATCGGCAGGTAAAGTGAGCTAGCTGCTAGTCGTTGGATATCCTTGGAAATTACCATCAAAATCAAGCCACAGGATACGAGAAAGCCTCACCGACGGTCCTTCAAATATCTTGAAATAAAACATTGTTCGCATCTGCTACACCTCGCTGGCAGAGAAACGGGACATGACTTCCACATCGCGACCGCCCACTACGGCAGAAAAAAAAATGACTCTAACACCCGTGTTGACCTTCGAGAGTTATAAAGGATTTATTCCATCTTTATCCTACTTTCCGAACGGGAAGCGGATAATCAGTGGGTCAAGTGACAAGACCACTCGCGAATGGGACCTAGAAACGGGTAAGGAAATCGAGGAGGCGCGGAATGTTTGTGAGCAGAAAGTACATGCCGTGGGGGTATCAAGGGATGGTCGATGGGTTGTCTCTGCGGGTGGGGATTTCAACATCGGGGAGCTCGAAGTCCGTGAGGTTGCGACCGGGACCGTGAGAACATTTAGAAGTCACTCACAGAAGGTCAACTGCGTCGATATCTCTGGGGACAGCACCCTGCTGGTGAGCGGGTCATGGGATGGTACAGTGCGAATATGGAGCTTGGAAACAGGCAAACTCGTGGCTGGTCCAATCAAAAGTGCCGACTGGGTGGGGGCAGTTCGATTCTCGCAAGACTTGAAGAAGCTCGCAGTCAAATCATTGTGGGGGAAATACCTTGAAGTGTGGGATATCCAATCATGGAATTTGGATGTTTACACTGGGGAAATGGGGGGCTCGAATTGTGTTCATGTGCCAGTGTTTTGGACTACCAGAAACACCATCGTAACCGCACTCAGATTTCCAGACACCCGAAATAGCGTGATCTATGAATTTGACGCGCCTACCCTGAAGACTATCAGACCCACCTTTGAAGGACACACCGGACCAATAATCGATCTAGCACTTTCACTTGACTGCGCTCTCCTTGCCAGTGCTTCCTCTGACAACACCATCAAACTCTGGGACTTCGAGTCCCGCCAGCTCCTCGCCTCATTCAAGATTTTGTCTATCTACCGCCTTATCCTCTCACCCGACTCGCGCCAACTAGTTTACACCACCCGGCACAACTCCGACATCATTTATTTATGCAATACTCCCCCTGAGATCCTCACTAGCATTCAACCTGTACCACAAGTCAGAGTGCGCAGCCAACATCGAATACTGACTATCTTCCGTATGCTAACATTGTCTTACAGACTAGTGCTCCTAAAATCCTATTACCCCTCGCTGATGTACTCTTCCCTTTGTTTTGTTCATTTGCTCCACACCATTAATCCCATTTTGCAGTCTCGCGCTCTCTCTATCACCGCGAACCAATCCAGTTATGAGGCCCCGCCAAATGTGCAACAGAACCTTCCTTACCCCCGTCGTTATGCAAGGTCGGAATACTGGAGTGACAGACAAGTCAGAACCCCTCGCATACAGCCTACCGAGACGCGACTGCTTGCTCGCATCTTGCAGCGGCGTGCTGGCATGCGATCGTTAACTCATAAGACGTTGGGGAAACCTTACGAACTAGGATTCCAGCTACTGCGCCAGGACGCAGTGCATTCTGACGCAGGACCCACAGCAGATCTCCCAAGTATAACGATATCGCCTCATATATCACAGACACTCTCTTCTACAGTAGGTTCACGGCTGCCCCAGTTACCCTCTGACCTCAACGAGCTCCTTCCCTCCTCTTCCCATACGCATACAGTCACCTCTGCTCATCATGATAAGCTTCACTATCTGCCCCCTGAAGCGATGCTTCAAAACCTCACGGGATATATCACAAAGGACGAAGAATACCCTGTTGCTCGTGGCGGGTTTGGGGAGATCTGGAAATGCACCTTCTACACCAATCGTAGACCAATCAAAGTTTGTTTCCTATCTTTTGTCTGTCCATCTGTCCGAATTAATGATTTGGTAGGTTGCAGTGAAAGCATTGCAAGTGTACGCCGCCGATCAACTTGGCGCAGCAAAGACAAAAAAGAACAAGGTGAATTTCTTGATGAATGACTCCGTCTTTCCTTACGGGTTGCCACTTCGTAGAGGATAATACGTGAACTCAGAATATGTGCCAACCTCAAGCATCCGAATATTCTACGTGTTTATGGTTATACGCATGACTTCGGCCCATTTATAGCGATAGTCAGCCCTTGGGCGGGGAATGGCAACCTGACGGACTATTTGGAGCTCAAGGGCGTGGCTCTTACTCTTGTTAGAAGATTCCGGATCGTAAGCACCCCGTTGTATTTTATGCAGACTACAAACTAATGGCAATCTCAGCTCAAGGATATTATAGCTGGTCTGCAATATCGTACGTGCTGACCATTCTCGGTGCTGGACCTTCAATAGTGATATTCCTCACAGTTCATACAAACAGTGTCATCCATGGTGACTTCACTGGGGTAAGTTCGACCCTTCTCGTTGTTTTCAATTTGATTCAAACGTGAGTTCTAGCCTAACGTGCTGATCCTTGATGATGACACTGCATGTGTTGCCGACTTCGGTCTTTCCTTGATGTATTCCGAGGTCATAAGCGCTTCTCAGGCTTCCTGGACGTCTACGTTCAAAGGAAACATGCGCTGGATGGCCCCTGAGCTGCTTGTAGAGCGGGAGGATGGATCTCAAGTCCGGCCAAGCGAGCAGAGCGACATGTATTCATTCGGCGGGATCATGCTGCAGGTACGCCTGGGTTATATTTGCCTCTCATTTATATCACGAGCTCCACTCGTAGGTCCTGACTAACAAAGTGCCCTATTATCACCTCACGAATGATGCCGCCATCATACTCTGCATAGCCAAGTCGCAAACGCCTTCTCGATCTCGTTATCCTGAGCTCCCTGAAAAATACTGGCAGTTGATAGAGCAATGTTGGTCTACTCATCCTCAGGACCGCCCATCGACGGAGGGAGCTGATGTGACGATCAGGAATGAATTTTACTCGCTGTCGAGATCTGGTTGATTCTTGGATTGTTTTCTGTATAACAACTCATTTACGGTATAACTAGATGGACATCACGAGGGGATGGTATGCTGAACGTAGTCTCAACTACAGACTTGTCTTGGGATGTAATATCATAATATACTGAACGTACTAGTACCGCATGCACTAGTACTCGCATCGTCGCGGCAGACCTCACATATGTGCGATATATTGTCCTCTACGAGTTGGTCCATATGTCGATAACCTGAAGACTGAAGACGGACGGAAGGCACAGATAGGAAACTGATATTCACGGCTGAAATTACAGTTGACTGACATGATTGAGAAACAAAGGAGTCGGACAGCAAGAACCATGGCATGCATATAGGTCACGACGCTCGACTAATCGCTCATGAGCTTGCCAGAAAAGTTCTTCTAGCGTGGAGGACTAATACAGTGATCGACCCACACTGGTTGGAGGGTTGTCATGTTTCATCCCGCATGTACGAGTCGGTGTAAGTACCCTGTTACCTGCAATAAGCGACCGAGGGCGCATTGTAATAAATAACATACGTGCACGGGGTCATGAAGGTATAGCGCTCCTTCAGGATGTATACAAGCACACCGATTGCCACTGTCTTTCTGTGGGTTGTGTCCCCATCATGAAACATTGTTCGATCCAATGAAGTGTGCAAATGTAGATGCGATTATAAGGTCTGACAGCATAAGTAGCCGTAGTGCGCTGTTGGGATATCTGATATAGAAGTTGCTATATATCCGAATCATTGATGATCAGAATCTAACTCAACCGAGTCAGTTTCAAGGCCGTGTCCGATGGAGTTTCCGACATTTGTCTTTGAAACCCTTAAGCCACGCCTGGAACAATGGTAAAATATGGAAATCCCTCGCCGCGCTTACGAGCCACAGCGTAAAAAGCGCCACAACGCCGCATGCACTCCCAGTAGTTGCAAGAGTGATAATGGGCGTGGACGTAAAGACCTGGTAAGAGAACGCAATTACGAAATACACCATGCTGCAGAAGAACAGGACTTCCCTTAGTAACGAAAGTCCAACAAGAACAAAAATACTCACCCCCACAGCAGCATAGCATATGGAAGTCCGTGCACCATCGCCAGAGATTTAGTGCCAAATACAGATCCTGTCACCCGCGTGAGGAATATAACCTGCGATGGTTTTGTTTCAGCGATATTCGATCACCAGTGCACCGTTCTTTGCTCACTGCTGTGTCGGCAAATTCCTGCCCATGCAACTGATTCTGTCTGGTGAGAAACAAGGACACGACCAGCGATCCGACGATGCAAAACAAGGAAATGTACGAGGTGATAACCGTAACCGAACTGGTATCCTGGGAATTGACGGAAGGTACAGCTAGGAAACTGACGTCCACTGCTACCATTACAGTTGACTGATATGATTCAGCGAAAATAAATGTCAACTGATGGGAATTGCAGTACGCACATACATCGTGATGCCCGACCATTCACTGCTCAGCTTGGTGTTAAAGTTCTTCCAGCGCGGAGAGTTGATGCAGCGGTCGACCCACACTCGTCGGAGTTCTTCCATGTGTGACCGCGGAGCATCGAACAGTGCAACGTTGATGGCCCACGAAAGGGCCACTATAAACTTTGACTTCTTCTCCTTGATAAAAAGAGACTGGTCCGCATCCAAACGGGCTTCACGGAGTCCGCAAAAATTGAAAAATTGTGCTCGAGCTGGTCTGGAGGTTAAAAGCCACATATCATGCGCCGCCGCGACAGAGCTTACTGAAATAGCGCATAAACCTGGCTGAAAAACAATCATCTCCTGGAGGGAAAAATGGTTGAAATATGATACTCGCCTATGACACATGTATAATGGGCGCCCTGGAAGTTGTCTAGTGTCGAGAATCAGTGATGGTTCAGTCGCCATAAATGAAACTTTCGCTCGCTTTCGAATCGATCAATCAAATCCAGAATTTGCGATAATTCATCGCCGTCGAAGGGCGACAGCGACAAGTCCGTCGTGATAATCTCTATAAACTCCGTTCAGCGACACATTATGAAGGTACACTGAGAAGGACATATCACCAGCGCTAGCATGCACAACGACTTCCTTGAGTTCCTTGAGCAACTGGGCATCTGGCAGCTTGTCACTGGGATACAGTTCGCAGTGTTGCCTGAAATCATATCAATCTTGTTTGTACTAATCCTGTTCTATCGCTTTGTCAGAAGAATTTAACGACCAGACAATGAACACACACAATGACAGACTTGCCAGTACTGATGCTGGATAGCATACTCTGAAGATGTTAAGCATAAAGAGCACGATGATATTTACCCCTGCAAGAGGACGTACTGATATGGCTCCACTTCTCAACGCCCAGAACTCCATCAAAAATCCATTTCGTAGATATCTCATCGAGCCAGAAAAGTAGACGGTTGGGATGATCGACGAAATAGTACCTGTATACCTTATCATTGTTACGTTTCCTTGTCAACTCCACCACGAGCTCTATATCACCGCTGCACAGCAATCCACACTGGTGAGTGAGCTGGGCGAGTAACCTCTCGATACACGAGGTCATGCTAGATCGGCGTTCTCCGTCCCGCATGTCCGAATCGGTGTAAATACCCTGTTGCCTGCAATAAGTGAGAGAGGGCGAGTCGTCATAAATGACATACGCGAACGGTGTCATGAAAGTATAGCGCTCCTTCAGGGTGTACACGGGGATACCAGGTACCACTGTCTTCTTGACTACGCTCCGTCATTAAGCACCGCTCGATCCAATGGAATGACCGAACTTACTCAGAATAGTCTCTCTTTCCAGCGGGGATATTCACAAGTTTGACCTCCCGCTTGCTGCAGTCCTATTCAGTCCATGGATTCATTCGAAATGCGAGAAGCTCACATTTGAGGGGTTTTGTTGTATCGCATCACCTGAGAAGGCGTGAATGGCCTGAACACCGAGCGGACTGAAGGTGCAGGATGCAACTGCTGGCCCAGATTAGTTGATGTCGGAAGAGCCTGAGTGTGGACTGGCAATAGTGAGACGAATGAATTGGTCGCGGATCCTGATGATGGCGGTGGCACCTGTAGCTGCACGGTGTTACTCGGAAGGAGGGAGGGCTGGAACGAGCCAGTAACCCGCTCTACACGTCCGTTTCTTTGAACGGGTCGGAACCGACACCTGCGAGAATATAGTTGCAGAAGGGCATGAAACAGACGATGTACGAGTCGTAACGGGAAAGCAACATATCGAGCTAATGCTTTCAGAAACACTCTCCATAGGTTTGTGAGCCTGCCAACTTCATGCCTGCGTGACATAGTGTTGGTACCGGACAAAGGACAAGCTCAGGACATGAGGCAACAAGTCCAGATTATTCAAACAGTAGCTGGGCACTTCCGCTGTGCTTGCAAGAAATTAAGATTGAACTAGACTGATAAGTCACAGTACTATGTAGGAGTGTCATAGCGCTCCGTCATCATCCGAAACATGGAGCCCAGTAAGATGATCTATCACACGATAATGAGGAGTTTCAGAATATCTTTGTTTGCCCCTAAAGGCTAGGTAACATGGCAAAGCCACAAGTATGACTACGGATAATAAGGAAACATACGAAAATGAGACGATGCGGGAGGTGAGGAAATGCAAATGAAGTGTCAAGGACCCGAACTATCGGACGTCGCGTCGAGGCGAGATAGCAGCGGGTAACCAGATATAAAGATCAAAAGGAAAAGGCAAACCTCTAGTCGTCGCCTGCAGCCTCAGCCTCGTCTTTCGTATCTGGTTTCTCTGTAAGCCAGCTAAGAAACATAAATTAGATTGGTGGGAAGACGACGTACCCGAATCCTGCATGTCTGAAGTCCAGAGGGTAAGGTTGTCCCGTAATAGTTGCATGATGAGGGTCGAGTCCTTGTAACTCTCTTCCGAGAGTGTGTCAAGTTCAGCAATCGCGTCATCAAAGGCCTGCTTGGCAAGGTGGCAGGCACGGTCGGGGCTGTTCAAGATCTCGTAGTAGAAGACTGAAAAGTTGAGTGCGAGACCAAGGCGAATGGGATGTGTGGGCGGTAGCTCCGTGACAGCAACTTCCGATGCATCCTTGTAGGCACCCAGGGACTTGTCTGCGCTGTCCTTGCGCTTGTCGCCAGTGGCAAACTCTGCGAGGTATCGGTGATAATCACCCATCCTGTGGGAGAATGACATCAGTGAATGGTTACGCGTGACACAGAGAGAACGTACATCTTGTGGTAGAACACCTTCGACTCGCCAGAAGCAGCGGAAGGAATTAGGTGCTTGTCAAGGACATCGAGGATGTCCTCGCAGATTTTGGCGAGCTCGCCTTCGATCTTCTCCCTGTAACCCTTAATCATAGCTACTTGAGCCTCGTTACCCTTGGACTCCTCCTTTTGTTCGATTGAAGAGACAATGCGCCACGATGCACGACGTGCACCGATAACGTTCTTGTATGCTACGGACAGAAGGTTGCGCTCTTCGACGGTCAACTCCTGGTCCGACGATGCCACTCGCTTCATGTTCTCAACCATTTCTAAATGTCGTGAGTGACTTTTACAAGCCAGGCATGTTGGTTGAAGTACCTTCATAACGCTCAGCCTGCTCAGCGAGCTTAGCGAGGTAGACAGAGTCCTCACGCGTTTCAGGCATCTAAGGAGCAGTTAGCAACGTGATTTGACGCGTTTACGACGCGTCAAATACTCACTGTTGTATGGATTGAGGATGAGTATAGAGAGCTAGAGAAAAAGTAAGACTATGAGCAAGGCAAGTTTGTCGTTGAGGAAGACGACGAGGACGAGGACGTACGAGGAGTTGAGGATGGTGGTTGTTTAGAAAAGAGGAGTGTTGTGGAAATATTAAATTGTGAGCTGGGCAGAGGGTTCGGGTATAGGGCAGGGTCTAGGGTATATCCAACTTTGGAAGATATTCTCACGCCACGATCACCTAGATCTGTGTCTTTGATTGTTGCTATTGTCAATTCTAGAACCTCGTTTGTGTCATTTCTCTTGTCGTTGTCTGCCTCGTTGTTCGGCCACCTTTGGATGTTGTGCTCATCCATTTTTATTGCAGATGCGGCGGCCTGGTAACTCCATAGTAAGTACTCGGATTAAGGCAAGTTTACTCGTTTTTGTGTTCTTATCAACTAAGCGCTCAACACAGCCACAAACACCGCCAGTCACCAATTATAGAATTTGCTGCTCTCCAGACGTGCTATCATTGCCGTCATGAAGCTCCATCATGAACGTTACTGCGACCCAGGCGGTGATGACACTGACAGGCTATACTCCCACTACAACGTTTTTATTATTTCACACGACCGACCTTATCGCCGTGGTATGTATGTAGGTTCTATGCGCCGGAGACGTCGTCCAGTCATGCCACTATCAATTTACCCGCGCGTAATCTATCCCACACTGGAGCGATGCATTTCTCCGCGCTTAACGGATTCGAGCGAATGCAGCGGCCCGCGCTCGTAGGAACGACTGTCTTCTATATGGTCTGACTTCGGGAGACTAGCCGCGGTTATACACGACGAAGTCTTGTACAGAAGCAATCCCCTCATCAGGTTAATGCGCGAACATGCTCTACGGCAAGTTTCTACATTACTTGCAGTGTCATTCTTAGACCCCGCCTCCTTCTCCTACTGGCGTAAATTTAATTCTACTTATCTCTGGATCCGTGACTTATCATCCAGTACTTATTTAATCGCCGGAGCGGATGGCGAAATATTTATGTAACCCTTCCTGTATTTGTTGTCCCCTCTTGACAGCAAAGGCGCTCTTCGGTCTTGAAAGCGGCGTCGAACGGTCTTCAGCGCATCAATCGATCATCGTGTGCCGAAGGCAGAGTATTTTGATAAAGAGAAATTTGCCAGCATAAAGGCAAAGCACTGATCGATGACCGACATAGCCCATAGGAAGACTAGCTCTATTTAGCTTCCATTGAGCGGACCATATGGAACGATCGTTCCTTCTTCATTACGCCTTTCACGACGGTCGCGGGTCCGGCACGTTTTCACAATAATATCATCCTAGTATCTCGACCCCGAGTCATATTAATTCCCCCCATCCAGATCATTATAAGGAGGACAATCGGCTGCACAGGGTTTCACTAGGCTTCAGCGTGCCCGTTCTAGTGATACTTCCCTTTGCCCTAGGCGGTTTGTTTTGGAAACCTAAATTCAAGAGTACGCATGAGTCGTTGACAGGGCGGAATAAATATAGATATACATCTCGTCTGCATATACATAATTCAGTATTAATGATGCACTGCCGGGTACCCCATCATGCTGTATTCGGAATAGGGATATTAACCTCGACCAAGCCCATCCCAAGCGGTGAAATTCATGTCAAGGGGAGAGGCAGTTTCAAGCTTGATTAAATCGGCTGATCTGTGTGCCCAGGTATCTATCGAGTACGAGCATTTGCGGAATAGGGTAAAGCCGGCCGACTTGAGTCACTTGACCTTAATCCTTAGCACTCGAGTTATCTTGAGCGAGTAGTTGACAGTTCCAAGAGCGTGGCCGCTCAAACACCTATGAGGAAAAATATATATTGATCTCAATTTGGATGGTCGGACACAGCGGACACTCGAGTATGACAGCCATAGCATACGGAAGCAACCGGCGGACGATGAGAGGGAGTGATACAATCACAAATAGAGGCTAATCAGTTATCTCTAGTAGCTCTTTACCCAACCGCACATCTCGATGGCCCATAAAACTCTGTGACGATCTAGGAATAACATGCGAACTGTGATGTTTTGCAGCATCGCGAGATCAGAAGGGTTACCCACCTGCATGATAGCCCAGCCTGCGGAATGCGCAGTCCCTGCACGACCTCCAAGTCAACACCCAGCAGAAAATATGCTACATCTTCAACCTTGTTGTTTTGCATCTGATTGCCCACGTCATGCGCATCGCACGGACCTGGATAAAGCTTGCGTAGATGACGGTGCCGGTGAAGAGGAATGCCGGTAACTCTCGATGATCAGAATTTCCAATATGTGGAGGGTTCTTGTCATTTCATCATCTGTCAAGGGTATCCAGGCTTGTCGATCTTGAAGCTGATCTTGGCAGGTGCAAGGGGGTCTTGTGACGTACAGCCCCTGTCGTCCATTTACCATCCTCGACGGACCAGATGGATGATGCAAATGGGCCGAGTTGGGATACCACCGAAATATGGAACGCCTCGGCTCGTCGAGCTCAGCATTGATCTGTTTGTCAAAGCGGCAAGTATCTGACCACGCAAATTCCACTGGCCTTCTCGCAGAAAACGCAAACTTTTGGAGCTTTGTGAATCCCAAAGCTCTGACTTGAGTCTTTTTTTATTCTTCAAGAGTCACGTCCCCTGTTTTGAATCACCGGTGAGACAAGGTGGTGTTTCAGACGACGCCCGAGTGCCTACACCATGAAGACTGGATGAAAGTAAGCCTAAAGAGCTCTCTCACGTCATCGAGCTCAACCAAAGCCACGTCTGATAGGCGTATGAGAAAGATTGGGGTATCGTTCATCACATATTTATCAAAGATGAGTAGGTCGTCTGTCGTACGACGCATGATAGGTCACTATCAGCTGCAAACCAAATTGAATGTCTCGAAAAAAATGGCGCGACACTCAACTCAACTCACCAGCTGGAGATCACGAGATGTTCCAACGCATCAGAAGGCTTCACAAAAGTTCCCCGCGCTCAAATCAACCAACTACAAATAATCAGGTGAGACTTTAGCGTCTAGGTTACGGCAACATCCTCACTTACCTCAAGTGAGCAGTAATTCCAAGGCAGTACATTTTTCATCAGCATCAGTTCCTCAAATGAAACAACATCTTCGAAACATCACCTCAAGCTCCATGGGGAGGAATGAAGACATGTGTTCCGTATGCTGTGAAGATGCTGCATAGCCTCACGAAGAACAGCGTTAGCACTGCATATTTTTGTGCTCATCAGAAGAGGTATGGTCTCATGTCCGAGCAGACCCCGTGCAGCCCAGGCCTGATGTACGAGAGCACTCCCGTGATCACTGATCCATCATTAATTAAGACATGTGGGCAATTGAACATCCTCGACGGAATAGCCTGACACTCGAGCAGGTGATATGTTCGGTGCCAGAGCGGAGGAGATCTGATCATCGTTTTGGGTTAAGCCCACCACTTCAAAGTTCAGTACTCGGTGCCCGGTCCCGGCGTGTTAGAAGTTGCAACTCACCCATATCAGGGCTTGTGTGATTTTCACTACGCACGAATGCTGCATATGGACACCAATGTCATGATCTGTGCTCATGCAATTTCTGTATCTGTGTTAGTTACTTATGTGAGCAAAGGGGAAAAACGTTGGCAGAATTACTTATCTGAGCTAGGCAGAAGTATTATCGAGTGGCATGATTTGTACATAAGTCCGAAGGGTTAGCTTAGATCCGAATAATCGGCCCGCAATGCGCATCTGTGTAGAAGTCGAAGATGCATCGATGAGTGATGAATCCAAATCAACCGAAGGGGCCCCGGGCAATGCGTCTGGAAAAGCTTAATCACCCCGTAGAAAGAAGAAGGGCGTGCAGAATGGTACATACCCTTGATTCAAAGCGTGATTGAAATATTGACGCTTGCCTCAGTCGGTACTTAAACGAGTTAGAGGTGTGTGACGTGACAACGCGTTGTGTCACGTCGGGTATAAACGCGTCGCGTCCGCTTTTACATACCGTTCACAACTTCTCACCCACTGTAAATGCCTCTCACGACATGCCAGCACAAAAAGGCCCACCAGACGCCGAGGATATTTCGTCATCTTCAAAGAAATCGCGCACTTCTCACTCGCTGCGAAAGCGTGCATCAAACTATTCTTGCTCGCCATGACACATACCCGATCCCAGATTCAGACATGACGAGAGCTCTGAAGATATCCATCAGGCACTAGTCGAGTTGGCTCAGTATGCTAGAGCTTGAGCAGGATGTTCAGCGAAGAGGGCTGGTTCCGCCCCCAAGGTTATAAGCGTTGATCAAGTTGCGGCTATCGAGAAGATCAAAAAGGCTGCTAACGGGTGGTATCAAAAGCAGATGGCCGTAGATATCCTCGGTCATTCTCATCTGCCAACCTGTTATAAACGCGAAGGAATTGGAAACCGTCGTGTAATACATTTAGGTCTCAAGATCTCAGGTCTGAGATAATGGTCTTGAACTGTTAACACAGATCAACCATTAGGTGTACTGCCAAGTGGTTCTATGATGGTGTTTGCGTTGATCTAGCCGAAGGGCGTGGCGGTCCACTTCAACACATCTGCCAAGTCTGTCTCATTGATTATTCTCTTTTTAAACATGACCTGTTCCTTTAATGCGAAGCAGATATTTGGACCTCCACCTCAAAGATCGCCATATACACATCCACTGGAGCGATAGTGGAGAGCTCAAATTAGCTATGGAACGTGTGGCACATGTCACTCATCGTCTTTCTTGCCTTACAAATGTTTTGAAGATACAGCTTCTTTCTTGGTACTGATCGATTCCACAGGTACATACTCACCCTATAATTTACCTTACACCGCTGTTGCTCCTATAAATGGTCTCCAATATTTTCATTAGTATCCCTGGCGGCCGTCGAGAGATGACGTCGATGATAAACCAGAAGAACTTCGTGCGTGGAAAAATTAATCATGGTAAAGGTATCCACCAGAAATGTGCCTGATCACGTGATGGTGGAGCTGACTTGAGTGTGCGCGTGTTCCTTGGTTTGTCACAGCTAGTACTGAGCTATTATGTCTACGCCAGCGCATGCTCAAGCTGGCCCTCCCGCTGAGCAGGATGAAAGTCCAGTCCGGAAATTGTTTTCAGTGGTTCAAGTCAGCGCATATTTACCTGAAATCTATATAATACCACAGCTAACCCAACCCATAGCAAGTGTTTTTGATATGGGCATTCTCTCAACTTGGTGCGTCACCAATTATTTGCTTAGCAACTCAAAGACTCATTGGAAAATGTTTAGCTATGAAACTCATAGCACCGGCAAAACCTGCAACTGTGCCTTCCGTAGCGACACCTGGTAATGATGATGCCGCCCAACCAGGTGAGGTCAACCCATTCCTTTTACCCCCCGTACAGGCATATACTGCGTGGAAACTTGGACAACCTCTATCCATGCACGTATATTTCTCGACCTCGCCTAATGGCGATGTGTTTTCCCGTCAATGGACGTCAGCGTGGCGGGAAGACCAGGACGCCGGTCTTCCCAATTTCGTCTGGGAGAACATCACTTTCGGAGACTGGAAGGAGACAAGGGTTGCCACGTATGATATTAATCTGCCCCTAGTGAGCTTCTTAATCTCATTCCTCTGATGTCCATATGGAAACTTGTACAGGCTGTGCAAAAGAATGGATCCTTATGGGCGGATGTTTTCCTTGTCAAAGATGGCGCAAGTCCGGACCCTTCAAATCCCTCTTTCGATCCTCATTCTGTGCATCATGTCCGGAAACGTGAGTTTAGAATCACACAGCTTCTACTGCGAGATTGACTCGAGTCCATTTCAGTTTTGACGCGGTACATGCCCAAAGTCAAAGCACGCAAAGAGAAAAACTTGCTTTCCAATCCGGATGACAATGAAGAGGTGGAAGAGGTTTGTCGCTGTATTCATTTTCTTGCTACTGCTTTCGACCAGTAGGATCCTTCAGGAGCCGCAAGACGATATCATAGTATCGTATTGGCACAAGGTAGATCTTGATTTGCATGAATATTTTCCCCACATAAACCCATAAACAGAACCTCACGTTGGCCCTCGTTTCCGACGAGACGGTCATAGCAGTCAACAAGGTGCCCCCAGTTCTGGTTGAGCGTATGTCTGTCTTAAAGGGTTTAGGACGCATAATTCACTATGATTTAGATATACATCTGGTTCCGGGCGCGCGGGATGACACTGGCACTAAAGGATTCTACAAGCCTATAATCTTCCCCAATGACTTCTGGTTACTTCGCTCGCATCTGACCGAAATTAACACAACTACTCCGACGTTGCCGCTGGAAGTAATTTTCCAACCCATGTCATACTTCAAATTCCAGATACTTGCGTCGATGAGTCATGGCTTTGACGAAGCCCTCAAGCAACAAGGTGGTGGCGCAGGAGCGGAACTTGATGAGGTCAAACGAATGCTTACCGAGACTAATCCGTGGTTCCTGGGTTTGACTGGACTGGTTAGCATATTGCACGTTGTGTAAGTGCATCGTAGCGATTATCGGATATGTTACTAATCCTGTGGCGTATGAAGATTTGAGATGCTTGCCTTCAAATCAGACGTTTCGCACTGGCGCCAGCGGAAGGAGTTGGTGGGTGTCTCTGTCAGGTGAGATATTACGTGGTACAGGTGTCGTTGGCTGTCATAATGACTCCTCATTCTCCTTCAACAGAACGGTATGTTCCCTTTTCTGGAGACGCCCCAGTCTCAAATTGATCGGCATATTGGATCGTTTTTTAGATAATGACGAACGTGTTTGTCCAGACCGTGGTGCTTTTATACCTCATTGACAACAACGAAAACACGAGCTGGATGATTCTTATGGGGTCTGGGATGGGTGTCGTTATCGAGGCCTGGAAGGTGCATGAGGAACATTGCCGCAAAATTGAGTTGGGCTGATTCTATTCGCAGATCACCAAGGCTGTGGATATCAGCATTATCACTACTCCGTCTGGCTCTCAACTGCCCTATATGCTTAGTATCAAAGGTACAGTTTCTTGCACGTGGTTTCGTGAGCTGAAATATGGCCCATCAGATAAGCATGTCCTCAGTGACGATGAGAAGAAAACACAAGAGTGAGTCAATGCAGTCGCTACTGATTCAGGATGATGAATATTGACATAAGGATTTGATCAGATATGACAAGCTTGCATTCCGCATTGTGTCATACTTTACTATTCCATTACTCGCCGCTTATACGATCTACTCATTGATTTATGAGACCCATAAAGGATGGTACAGCTTCGTGATCTCGACGCTGACTTCTTTTGTGTACATGTTTGGCTTTGTAAGTCCACATTACATGCTGCTATTCGGCTACTTCCTGACACCGATTTGAACTATGACAGGCACAATTGATACCTCAACTCATTATCAATTATAAACTCAAGGTTTGTCACTTGCCCATACGGGGTGTACATCCTGTCCAGATTGCTATATTTCTTCAGAGCGTGGCGCATATGCCCATGAAGGCAATGATATATAAGTCGTTATCAACAGTTGTCGACGACCTTTTTGCGTAAGAATTCACGAATAAACCAGTGCGTGATTCCAAGCTCACAAGACCTTTCGCGGGAATACAGGTTCTGCATCAAGATGCCGATGCTGCACCGGCTGGCGTGCTTCCGGGATGATGTTGTGTTTTTAATTTTCCTGTATCAGGTGAGTTCTATTTCTCCATACGTTAGTCTAGACTCAAGCCTCGTGCCTGCTCAGCGCTGGATCTACCGCATCGACCCTAAACGAGTGAACGAGTATGGTCAGGTGATGGCGGAGGATGTCATTAAAGCTGATGACAGTGGTGAGACAAAGAAGGACAAGTAGACTTCCAAGGACGCTTGATCAACACAGCGTCTTGGAATGCTTTGTCTAATATTTTTATTCTTCTGCGTGTTAACTCCTGTGGGACCCGCGTAAATGCGATTGACTCATCCTGAAGTGCCTAGTGTTTTGACGTTTGCTTGCTAAATCAGGTGGAGTGTATTATCTAGAGTACTTGAATACTGTGATCAGGAGTAATATCCCAATTGTTCTGATGCATCATGCTCCTTTGTTTTGGCCGTCGTTGGAACATTTTTGACTTTTGCGGCTATATTGGATAAAATTAGGCAGAAACACGCGAAGTTTACCGCACTCATCGGACCGTGGAAAAACGTTCTTGATTGGGATGACTATGACACTGGAATCTGGATTCATATCCGCATCTCTGACTCCCCCGTCAACACTAGTGTTATAATCTCCTTGTCTTTCATCTTGCTAGGTCACCGTCAACCATGGCGAATGTCCGCCAGGATGATACAACCAGGGCTTGTAAATGTCTCAATATTCGAATAGAATCTAGGCAACCGCCACCGCAGAGCACGCCTCCAGATTTTCTCAAGGACAGTGTAATAGATTCAGTCTATACACTGATGTATGTTGGTCAGGACGGTCTCAGTGTTGTCAGTCGCATCTTTCATCTGCCACAATTTTTTTTGCCGTGAATTCTGATTTATATCATAGGCTCATCCTCAATTGACAATGAGAACACGCAAAATGGGTCCCTCTCTGGCCGATACAAATCGATGCATCCGGTATACGACATTGACTTGTTTATTGTGTCAGACCCTCGCATATCGTGTACAACAGTTGGTCCCACTGGATGTAGAGGGTCAGGAGGGACCGTTGCTTCCGACTTATGATTGGGTTGAGCAGGACATACTGATGAGCAGTTGCGGCTGGATTGAGGTACACGCCGAGTGCCTGGTGAGTCACTTTCCTCCGGTTGCTAGTGATGAAGCTAGGTCTCTAGCACAATTCCCTCAATCCTTTGTACAATTTCCGGGGATATGTCATGACGTCTATGACGTGATGTCATTCATGATTGCATGCAGGGTTTACTGACAGGATACTTTCTTTAGGATGCAGATGCCGTCTTCAGGCTCTGGTCGTCAACGACATATTCCCCAATTTTTAATGTTGCTGTGCCGCCAAGTACCTCCACGCCGTCTACGCAACCCTCCGACATCGCCTCCACTGACGTGTCGCGCTCCCGAGTACTCTCTGATCCTATATTGTCGAACTTACGTCCCTTGTTTCCACCCGCGCCCTTTGTACCTTCACATCCCGTTTTCGCTCACCTATCGTCCATAGCCACATCTAAGTCACAGGGTCTAAGATCGTCCGCTGAGGAGCAGTTCGCCGCTCTTATACGGGATAAAGTCGCTGAAATTGAGAAGGCCGAAGAAGATTTGAAAAGAGCTGTGGAAAGCCTGTGGAAAAGATTTCTGGAGAGCTTAGGTCAGACGGAGAAGGATTGGGGCGCTTCCGATGTTGCTAAGCGGAGGGACCCTTCAAGAAAGCCCAACACCAACAATGCAGGGGGGCCGGCCGTTGGTTCACCGGTGGTTACCGTACGGGACTTCGTACCTGTTGTTAGCCCCGGAAGAATGGTTTCCCCTGGGCCGCGATCGGTTCCAAGAGTATCTTCGCTATCTGCTTCGCTTGCAACTTCAGCATTTCACCATCCTCGTGCCCTTCGGGAAGGAAATACACATTCTGGACAGGCAAGCGATATTCCACGTTCGCCACCGCCTTATTCGTCCCACCCGTCATCTATCGGATCAGCTGACAGTCGGTCACTGTCATCCACTACTTCATCTAGAGAACTACTACCACTGATGACGGGCGAAAGTCTCATTCAGCCGTTTAAACGAAGCATGGATGAGGCTCGGGACACGGCTGCGAGCTTCCGATATTTTATCGATATGGAAGCTGAGATGGAAATTATGCGCGGACGTCAGCGACTCCCAGCAACCGGAACGACCGCTACAGAGACGTGGAAGGCGACCGAAGGTGCGCAACCGAGTAATGCTTCCACTTCTGCCAGCGCACCCGGTGACGAAGAGAATAAGCTGAAGGGAGCGAAAGAGGGCCGATTGCAGAAGCCAGATCACGGCAGGAATGGCAATGAGTCGAGGGGGAAGCGCAAGGTAACATTTGACATCAAACCAGACACGCTGATAGCCGACGGGCCGAATCCGGAGAAAAATGGAAGCAGTCAAGGACGTGATGTTCAAGGTAGCCAACTATGACGATTTTTACGCGATTTTCTGACGATGGTTTTATTTCAGACATGATATTTGATCTGGATGGTGAAAGCAGCGATCGGGATTCGTCAGACGCAGCTCCTGTCCTTCCATTCAAAGAGATTCCACACATTCCCCGACGCCGTGCACGCGTCCGCAACAGCACGAGTCATGTTGGCCTACCCACATCTCTTTCATCATTGAGGCCGACCTCTTTGCCCGCCTATGCTTCTCTTCGAGCCCAGATAACTAAGCAGAGCTCGACATCTAGAACACAACCCCCAACTTCTGAGCAGTTGCCAACTGAATCTATTCGACACAGCATTGAAGCTGAGGCTCCTGATCCCCAGGAACAGGAAATTTTAAAGTTGGTTGCCGCTGATACCCCGAGTCACAGAGGTGCTTGGAAGCCCAATAGCAGAGCGTGGCAGTTGTTTGTCAGTAGACGAGGTGGGAAGAACGGCTCAGCTGGAGCATTTATACCAGAGGAGGCTGAAGTGGGCATTACTGTTAGTGATACCGATGATAGTGACGATATAACTTCGGGTCAGTTTTTTTCCATTTAATGAAGTCGCCGTGCTGAAAACTCATTTAGGTACACATTATCATCTTCCAGGAATCCCGGGGTCGTTACCCATTAGTATTGGGCCGTTGTCACGCAAACGAGAACCTCTATCATTGGCGTCATATCAGCCAAAGACATCCCTTCCTGACCGTGCTAGTGCGATGGTGCCTCCTTTGCCAAATATGGTTAGTAGGCATTCTACTTCTGCTTTGCGCAAAGCTTCGTATGCTGCTCGCGATCGTGACCGTTGCATGGACCCCGGGACCCTGGATTTTATCTCGCAAGATGATGAGGGTGACGAGGATGATGAGAGTGATGATGAACTTCCTCAAATGGACCTTCCTGACGAATCACGGGGGAGACAACGAGCATTAAAGATACTTGAAGCGCGAAGTAAAGTTCCAGCGGCTGGGATGTGGAGAAGCCTGGCATAGGATGCGCTTCAAGTTGATGATCTACTTTATTCTTTCAATAATAACCGTGCCCCATCTACTTTGCACCTTGATAGCCTACTTGTACCTATACTATTTGTTGTACATGGTACGGATTTTCTGGCTTGCATCATGGTCCGTTTCCTGCGATCGCGGAAGGCTTTATGTAAGTTTTGATATCTGTGGCGTCGATCGCGGAGCCCCAATGAGGTACGTTTGCGTATGTAGTCAAGACATAATATGGCCCTGTATACCGTCATCTCGTTCCTGCAGATCTTGTTAGACGCTTCGCTTGGAGACCATGATGTCGTTTATAGAAACCGAGTTATCGAGCACATGGACGAGTTCCACCATTGCACAAGGTCGGAAATCTCCGGATGCCTGCAGGCTGCTTTGTGGCTGTGTGATAAGATCCCGTGAGTCATGCTGCCACGCTCGCTCCTTAAACATTCATGAGCGCGATCAAAGTCGGCGTTATCACAGGTCAGGGTGCTGTCAACTTCATATCGCCGACGGTAAAACTAAGCTCAAAACTCCGTCAGTCAGCGATACAGCGTCGGTGGACGCGGCTGCAGACAAATCTGGTCCAACCATCCAGGAGATCGTTCGCCAACGGGGGCATGGCTGCGTACGCTCGACCATTCTTCCAGATGATGAACGACAAATAAGGGAGACAGTCAAAAACTGGTGCTATGACGTTGACAATACTGTTGACTGGATCATCTCCACTGGGGGAACGGGATTCGGCGTGCGCGATCGGACACCCGAAGTAGATCCCATTCATGCTGCTTCTGCAGGTACTGACTTCCTCCTTTTTAGGCGATTGCCCCTTTATTGGAGCGCGAAGCAGCAGGAATCGTTCATCTACTGCTAGCCGAGTCGTTAAAGCGCACTCCGCTGGCAGCACTATCTCGACCTGTTGCAGGTACAGTGAAAAATACTCTCGTCGTCACACTGCCTGGCAGTGTGAAGGCAGTCAAAGAAAATCTGGAGGCTCTTTTCGCAAATGGGTTCATTGAACATGCCATCGATCTCATCAGAGGTGGAACTGGCAAGCAGGTGCATGCTGCTATGGGCTCGGGACACGGTGGAGTTCCGCATCACCACCACCACCATCATGATCACCACGTGCCTCAGCCTCGGGCAATTTTATCTCATGATCCTTCTTTACCTGGTATGTCTTCATCCAATACTGAGTCCGCATCGAAGCATTATGCGATTATAAACAGTTTATGCTCGTCATCGCGTTTCACCATATCCGCAAATATCCCTCGAGGACGCTTTGAATATAATCGTGAATGAAATACAACCACTGGGCGTGGTATCTCTTCCTGTCAGTGAAAGCCAGGAAACATCGAGTACGTGCTGAGTATTAACAGGTGACACCTGCACTGGCTGGTAACATTCTCGGCGAAGATGTCTATGCTCCACAAAATGTTCCTTCATCCAAGACCACCAGCGTAGATGGTTATGCGCTTCGCTGTTAGTCTTCGTATCTGTCACATATGACGAGCTATGCTGATGTAGCCGTTAGCGTCTGACCCTCCTGGAACGTACAAGGTTTTAACTTCTAGAACTCACGCGCTGGCCGATGTTCTTCCTGAAGGATCAATTTTTCGAATTAACACGGGAGGGCCCCTCCCAGCAGGAACTGATACAGTGATCATGGTTGAAGACACTGAGCTATTATCCACCGCCAAGGACGCTGATGGACAGGATGCAGAAGAAAAGGAGGTGAAAACACTCGTACAGGTCCCGCCAGGCGACAATATCCGAGAACCGGGCTCTGATGTGCACAAGGGTGACCTTGTGCTTCAGAGAGGCGAGATCTTAACAAGTCTCGGAGGCGAAGTTGGGACCCTAACGTTTGTCGGGCGAAAAGAGGTATGTCGACGAATAGGCATGTGTCAGTGCAGAGATGAACTGGTATAGGTCAAAGTGCATCGCAAGCCTGTTGTCGCTATCCTGAGTACGGGAAACGAGCTTCTAGATCTCCAATCTCCTAAACCACTTCCCTCTGATGGTTGGGGAGGCATTTGGGATACAAACCGACCATCGCTACAGGCAGCCCTCGAAGGAATGGGATATAATGTTGTTGACCTTGGAATTGTTGCCGATGAGTAAGAGGTTTTATTTCTTCAACACTCATCGTCTGATTCGGCTCTAGTATCGACGCACATGTGAAAGCAATAAAACAAGGTCTCGAAAGTGCCGACCTTTTGCTCACGACAGGCGGGACATCCATGGGAGCAAGCGACCTTCTCAAGCCTGTGATCGAACGCCAGTTCGGGGGTACGGTCCATTTTGGTCGGGTATCAATGAAACCCGGAAAGCCAACTACATTTGCGAGTCTTCCGACTGCGCAAGGAGAACACAAGAGGAAATTCATGTTTGCTCTCCCCGGTAACCCTGCCTCTGCCCTGGTCACATTCTATGTCTTTGTCATACCAGCGTTGCGGAAGCTTGGCGGATGGCCTGGTGAAAGATGCCACCTACCACGTGTACGTGTGAAGGTAGGTGTAACTCATGCCTTCAAGAAGGTTTTTCTTGACAACGATACGGTAGCTGAGTGATGCCATGCGACTGGACTCTCGTGTTGAATTCCATCGTGTGATCGTGAGAGCCGGGGAGGAAGGTTTACGAGCAACGAGCACAGGTGGCCAAAGATCTAGTCGAGTTGCAAGCCTGAGCGGAGCGAACGGCCTTGTACAACTGCCAACAAAAAGGGAGGGTGGGCCAGATAGATTGGAAGCTGGGAGTTATGCAGATGCTGTCATTATCGGAGAGTTGTACATGTCAGATCCTACATCATAAACATAGTCACGACTCACTAGCAACGTTCATAATGAAATCAAGCTCAAGTCCTGTAAGAGTTTGTGTTGCTACATCGCAGTGGTTCGGTGCAGCCCGTGGCTTAAGGGGGAAATGGCGCCATTTGGTGCGCCTGTTGCATTGACAACACTGCGATACATACAGCCAGCAGATATACACCACTTGCTCGCTGGAAACGTTGACAGCTTCGACAATGGTCAACGCAGCTTTCCAGCTGCCGGACTGATCAAATTTAGTGAGTAACGGGGTGTGACATCACATCCCGACTCCCGACGCTCTCGTTCCGGGGGGTGCGGCAGTCAAGCACGCTGAGCTACATGTACACAAGCTACACATCTCTCGCTCAGGCTTGGCTAGCCTTGATGGAGGCGAACAATCTCATGTCCCTGGGCTTCCATGTAATCACGAGACGATTTGATGTCGATACTCACAGCCACAATTCCATATCGACCATCGACCTTCAAAAAATGGAGTTGTAGCTCATCTCAAGTACCACACCTGAATGATAGTCTGAAGACCATGGGGGCGTCATAGCCTCTGTCGCAGTTTTCTCCGACAGACACCATATGGTCACCGGCTCGTTAGACAACACGCTTCGCGTGTAACCTGAAGACAGGTGTCGCGTTGAAGAAAATGATAGGGCATCGCGGCGGGGATTGGCAGCATCGGAGGTACTTTTACGGTCATTTCTCGCCTTCTCGTTGTCTCAGTTAGCATCTTTTTGATGTCAAGGCTAAGTCTTTGATTAAAAAAAGTATGTCCATTGTCCACACTCTTGACTGTTATGCTGCAAATCGAGCATGCGTCATCCCGCAGACGACTGTTCAAAATACATACATCGCGGGGGACTTTTCTGTTGCCGAAGAGCTATTCACATAACTTGAAAAGATCGACACTGCTGCCAACGGCCACACATCGTGTGCCAACCGCTCACTCGTTATGGCATGCAGATATCATTGGGACTGCGCGCTTCAGGACAGGACGCAATCAAGATGAGGTGTACTGACTGACCCAACATGAGCACTTTATGACTCTAACCATCGTCGTCATATAGTCCATCAAGAGCCCTCACTGGCAGGCTATATCTCTAGGGACATTGCCTTCAGTGGAAAGGAGCTAGTGACCTCACGTTCACGTTGAGTTCGCTCGGTATTGTGAAGTTGCGGACATTCTGTGAAATTACTCGCGATGCAGGGTTCGCCGGGCCTAGAGCGATACATGCTACATCGACTAAAGCAACCACGTTCCTCGCTGCGAAATATCGTGGCCGCGGAACCGGCTTCAAAACTCTATACCCTGCTTGGCAACATAGGCAGACTTATTTGCCTTCCATGGTGTTCCGTATCACAGGGGTCAGACGGAGGCGCGATCTCACTATCAAACACGCGACTAGAGTCACGTATGGAGCCAAAACAGACGGGATTCATGGCCTGCTGATCACGATGGAAAAGAGGCTCACTCCGGTATGGCCTGGTCGCCAGACAGTCTTGCCTGTCCGTGCCTGGAATCGGTATCTCCTTAAGCCCACTCCTTTGGAGATGATACACTAAGCGAGGATGAATATTGGTCCGCGCCTGGATCTATTCGATGAGTCACCCGGTAGTTCTGATAGAGGACATGAGCTGGCTGATTCAGAATCAATCTCACGGGCTTTGCGATTGATTGCTCGCCTCAGACAACCTTTCAGCGCACTTTTGCTAGCGCAGCATTTCTGGTGCAGAATACAAAAGGATTGCTTCGGATCACAATACTATTGCAGAGATCAAAGACATAGCTTCTGTCGACGACATGATGGACGTCAGGTCCGTAGAAATATTATAATTGTGTGTATTTATTTGAAGATCAGAGATCACTGAGCAGTTGTTGTTTGTTTCTTTGACGATAACACTTGCACATGGTGTTTGCACGGATTCTACTTCACATCCATCTGCACAGGATCAACTATACACCACCTTTGCAGACCTTGGTGTTGTGATGAGATTCAAATTGCATTGTTGTCGACAACAAGAGATGAAAAACAATACTATTCCTTTTCAATGTTACGTCGTATTTATAGTCATCATAATGCCGTTGTTTTGAATACAACAATAAAATACACTGGATCTCAAGGAGACCGGCGCAGGTCTAGTTTATGTTACAAAATGACATGTCAACAGCTAGTAAACTCTACGTCTGGACAGCTTCGCTACGACCTACAACCGACGCACGACGTTGCGCTGCAACATAATGCTGACGCTTTTCCAAATCTGAAGAAAACATGAGAATGTACGAGGGCAAAAAGCGGTGAACAAACATACCATGAGCCCACATAGCAGCTCCAATGCGATTTGATACTGTGAAAACAAGACCGACGATTGGTAGACCCTCGAGTAGCGCCGCGACGAAACCGAACACTGAGCGTGATGTGAGTAAACACGCGAATCACGAGACGTCGTGCATACTTCGGTAGTCCCATTTACGTTCCTCAATAAATACAGCTTCTTGATGGGCCGTCATCTTCTTGGTGGCGAAATACTTGCCACAGTAGTCAGTATTGACGAGGAGAAGATAAGAATGAGTGCTTACTGGCTTGTGCAAGTCCTGAGCGGTGCTCAAGCCTTTGAAAGCCGCAGAGATAAATGTACCGACAAAAGGATACAGTGAAAGCGGAAGTAAGACGACTAGAGATGTAATACCTCAGGGAATAGCTCTGTGAATACCATAGAACACATGGTCACCTTTCTGTATGAGCATCTTCCAGAACCATATCTTGAACATATTGTCCAGACGACCCCAACGTTCATTGACAACAGGTGGGGAATCCCATTCTTCAACATATGGCTGCCAGAAATCGGGCCCTTTGCCGCGCGAGGCTACTGTTTGATCCCAGACACGTCGGCGGACAACGCGAATATTGCGAGCGACAAAAAAGTTGATGATGCTGGTAGCTTGTGATCCTACCAAGAGTATCGCGACGTCTGGTAGGATAAGTACATGATCAGTGTCAAAACATGATAACCGAATGAGCAGGCGCACATGTGGATATGCTGAAGGGCAACTTAAACCCTAGAAGCGTCTCGTGAGATAGTTCGCCTGCGGTTTCTTCGAATCGTGTTATGTAGCGCATGGAGAAGATGGAGGATGGGTTTGTGATGGCTA
The DNA here is from genome assembly GCF_016758755.1 of Suillus discolor. Lineage (NCBI taxonomy): Eukaryota > Fungi > Basidiomycota > Agaricomycetes > Boletales > Suillaceae > Suillus > Suillus discolor. The sequence goes on from NW_024541254.1 coordinate 215,442, forward strand.
CTTTGATGATGCGGCGCTGGATGCTGTATGATGCGCAAATCTGGCCGGAAGCTGTTGAGCATGTGTGCGTAGGGTATATTACAACTTACCCAGGCAAAACCACATATCAGCCCTCGTCGGGCGCCGTTGCGGCATTTATCCCACGCAGGAACATAGAGTGACTTATCGGTGAAGAGTCGGTATGCACCGACAACCACATATGAGGACGGGAAGTTGAGCCGCAGCATGGCTCGGTGCAGTTCCTGGGGAACCTCGTCATACTTGGACAAGTGGCTCACTGAATGTTCCAGGACTGGTTCTTCAGGCATATATCCAGAGTTTCAGGAGGTGAGGTCGAAGTTGCTAGTCGTTAACCGTGCGAATGCTGGACTAGCGAGTCGGAACCCAGAAGTGCATGCGGCTGTGTTATTTGCTTGAACTTCAATTTCTTTCTGAATGCAAACCATCTCTACAGTGACGAAGCGCTCCTGGGGCCAGTCTCATCTGTCTAAACTGTCACCGCACCTCACAAATGCACACTCCGAAAAAGCAAGCTCCCGCTACGTTGCCTGCACTGTCTGCAAGTGTGCACTGCAATTTTGACTTGACAACCACGAACAAGCATGTATACGTACAAACGTTGCGCATGTCGACTTAATGCCGCTACAAACGTAAACACGTCAATTACACTGAACATGAAACATGTGCCAACGAGTGAAAATGCGCCATACTGCAGAGGATCCACTCAGGGTCCAAAAGGAAGTGCGACCGCCCGCAGTGAGTGCAATTCTGTTACAAGCTGGGCCAAAAGGCTGTTGCAGGTAAGCTGTCCATCATCGTTGATGCAATACAAGGGTCCGGGTGTGCGAGTTCTTCAACTTCTTGTACTTATCAGCCTTCCACTGTAGTTGTTCCCTACTAGGCAATTCATTACCTTGTTGCGGTATCACAGGATTTTCCAGTGCTCAAACATGATGAAAAAATCAACAATGCCATCACTAGAGTCAACACTGCATCTTAGGCTATTCGGCGAATTGGGAAAGCGCTAGGATATTTAGCACATACGTTGTTTTCATACGTCTACCAATTTGCAAGTTTCCATCCACTGACACCAGTTCCTGAACATGACCCTAATCTCAAATGATCCCAGTTTCTGGCCGCAAATCGCTCTGACTCGTACTGTCAGCTATTTTGCAGGTTCGTAGAGTGCGTGTTGGTGATGTTTTCACTGTATTTTTGACTGGTTTTGTAGTTGCAGGCTTTGCTGCAGTGGTGTATGATTGGGGTAAGCAAGGAAGCACTTATCCAGAAACTGTTGATGATTCTATTATCACTATTGTCCAGTATCGACACTCGAACAGGAGGTAGGTTGCTGACATTTTCGGAGGAGGTATATCAGTATGAACGGTTTCATAGATCGAACTTATCTAGGTGAGCAGAGTCCAACCACAAGAACAGCAGCATATAGAATAATTTGGCCAGAGGCAACGATGGTCCCTCGTGACTTTTTTATATCTCAGTGTACGTACTATGGAGCCTATATTACAGGCCATTTGACAAGCTTGGCTAACTTCAAGATATTATAGCTACGCTATATTGGACTGCTATGCTCTGTGTATGTTTCCAAGAACTAACAAGTTGGCATTGCGCTGATAAACTATCTCAGGGTCGATGTACTAAGTACGTCTCCTTCGCATACAATGCTCATTTCTTTTGACCAAAGGCATGCAGCCGAACTCCCGACCTTTTCATTGACAGATATGGTGAGTATTCTGCAAAAATGCGTGCCATTCTCGTCCACCCAAATTAAACTAATTGCACTCCTATGCAGGGGTGAGTGATATTCTCAAACAACTTGTTGGTTCAATATAACCACTGATAACAGTTGTGAGTTTGCTTCACGCAGTCCTCCAATGCCTATTGGTGATTTGAACTGGTTTTTCTAGGCACTGGCGCCATCAGCGTACAATGGTGGATGTTATTCGCTGCAGACATCATGCTAGGCGGTAAGCTGTTCAACTCTAGTGACCAGTCAATAATATTGACTCGACTGAAATATCATGCAAGCCATCGTGATCATTCGGTTACACGCCATGTACCAACGATCCAAAAAGATGTTCATCTTTCTCATTGCAACCTTCTTTGCTGTCACTGCTGCTGCTTCAGTGATAGACGGCGTAGGAACCCACCCTTTCATTTGGGGTAAGCTTTATTTTTGGATGAAAAATCGAGCCCCTCAAACTCATGGGACCAATGCCAGAGGAGTTCATCCTATCAGGCACCTATCAGTGCCATGTAGTTGCGGAAGACCAGCCCCAACTTTCCCTTTGGAGTTGGGTGATCGGCATTGCATGGGAGGCCCTCACGCTGTGTCTTGCAGTCTGGATTGCTATCCAACACTTTCGTAAAATAGAACGAGTCGGACGATCGACAGCATCGACCATCGGGGACTTTTTAGCGGTGTTAATAAAAAGCCACGTGCTTCACTTTATAGCGTGAGCTCGTGATTTGAATGATTATCATTTCTGCTGAAATCCAGCACATTCCAGTTTTGCTACTGTTTCTTATTTCCGCCTCGGCTATCTCTCACCAAAGCTGTCGGTATGGCGATCTATGATTGATATCTGACCGCTGCTCATGATTTTTTCAGGATTCGAATTCTGCGAGAGATCAAATTTATTATGGCATCGCTGTAGTTGTCCTGCCTGTGCAGTTGTTCGTGCTGGGACCACGCCTCATCCTGAGTATTCGAGAATATCACACAGAACTCGCGGACGACTCTGACGCAGGAACTGGCATAACTACAATTGCTTTCCAGGAATTTGACACTGGCAGTAGTGTGTAGTACGGAAATTGCTCTAGGCAATTAATACGTGCTATCAGGTGCTCTACAGGAAACATGAAGATGTCGTCGGAAGTGAAGATCGTCGCCGTTATAATGTCCCTTGGGTACTGGGGTAGTTTAATCTATAGACAGATATAGTTTTTGGCAACCCATTTCAATATTGTTTCACTAAAAGTCACTTAGCTACTCACCATACTTGCACGATACTTTGGCTATGTATAAATACATATATTGCAGACTAGAATCGTCAATCCACGCCTTAGCTTCTTTCATAGCGTACCATTATGTATTTATCTTGATGCCTCTATCTACCACCTAGTAACCCGACAGTAGTGCTCGGGGCAGAATTATTCACAGGCAGTTGTGCCAGCATAACCGGCAGAAGTAGCAGGATTGCTTGGCAATGGACTTACTCTAGAGAGAGTGACCTCAGCAAAACGGATTGGATGGAATTGACTGGGTGGAGGAGTAATCTAACGATGTCCACGAGAGAGGTGAGTTTAATACCATACTTATACCTAAGTGGATCACTGGTGTATCACACCCGTCGTCGCAACAGAGGCTTCTGGCTACAAGTACGATTTCAACAATGAAAAGTGCGAGTAACTCAATTGAGGCTTATGGCGACTCAGGAAGCCCGTGTAGGAGGTATTTTTTTCTTCCTTGCCATTAATATCATAACACTTGATTCATGTCTTTTTAGCTTCATAACAGGAACAGAGTTCAGAGGGTATTGTAACATGATCAGCAACCACGTACTCGATGTGTAATGCCAAATAGTCCGGTCTCCTTCATGAGTCAAGCTACAAGGTCTGCCGTGTTCAAGAGATGATTGTTCTGACCCGCGGTCAGACATGTCAAGCAACAAATGGGCTCTCAAGCGAATGCTAGAATAAATAACCTAGTCAATTCTCTCTTTCCGCACATCATCACTAGTATACCCCTCTTCATCATCTCCAACATCAAAGATAGCCGTCCCGCTCTCATCCTCAAGAGCCCTTTCCTTCCCTTTGCGTTTTCGATGTGCCTGGTCATCATCGTATCCGTTTAAAGGGATATTTTCTTCCGATTGAGGATCCCTTGACAACCGCACTGGTCGACGACGCAAACGGCACCATATACAAAGACCAATGGCAATAGCCAGAAGAAGGAAGATCAGGGCCACAGAGCCTGCATTATAATAGGCTGACGATAACACTGAGTGAGCACTCGTTTCCGTATTCAAGAAAAAATATTATCACCATCCCACTGCGCCTTAGTCTGCTCAGGCGTCTTGCCGGGCAATGGCGATGACAACGGCACATCATCGCTGTCCATAAATATCGGTTTGATGTCGTCCCCGACTGCGCTTGGTATACGTGCGGACCCGTCGACGATGGCAGAAAAATTCATCCCCATGAATCGCAAGATCATGTCATGCGTAATGTCAGGAACGTCGTATGGCACCATGTGTGATGCGTTGAAGATCTGTGGCGTTGTGAGTAGAGTGCCTTGTGGGGGGTACACAATGTACCTTGGCATACGTGAGGTTTCGTGAAGAAACCCAGGTCCCTGCTTGCATACCGTCGACCGTCCAAGATTTGGTTTGCACTTTCTGAAGTGATGGTCAGTTCTGAAACTCTGAACATGATAAAACACTCACCCCTAGCCCCTTTTCTCCGTTCCATGTCAAAGACTTGATCATGTTCTCGATACCCATGTAATTGCAGATAAAATCTTGATCACCAGCAAACAACAAAACGGGTATTTTTTCTAGCACTGAAGGAAGGAGCGTGACAGATGACGGAGATAGATAGTCTTGCATCTCCATGCTGACCCGCCCGGAACATTCGACCCAGCTCTCAGGTTTGGCCTCGGCATGGAGCGCCTTGATGACATCTTTGCGCTGGAAAAAAAGTTTCGTTAGACAGTAAGGATAGCATGTCGAGAGAGGGACAAACAGCAAGGTAAGAACTGATGTTTTTCAACTCTGGAGGCCACTGCATACCGCAGTACGGCTCGTCATCTTCCAACCGGACATCATAGACGTTCACACATTTTGGTTGTCCATCGACACTGTTGTGATAGTGAAACAGAGATTCGAAAGATTTTCGGAAGCATTACTCACGTTCGCGACTTGCTTTTGAGGATAAATTGCAGCAGCCCCTCGCATTGATCTATATGAATGGGTTCTGTAGTAGCACCCCTGAACTCCGCCATGCATCTGTTAGTTTCCTCTTTGCTGTCTTTGTAGTGCTATGGATCATGTTAGGCTCGGTGCGAGCAGGGCTCTTGAGATGATCAAATTACTCACCTGTGAGCTCTCGTCGACAAGTCCATGCGTCACGGCGTAGTCTAAGTATGCAGGGTATTGACTACGACCATCTATCCAGCCATTACCGATTGCAATTCCGCGTAAGGGCATTCTGAGTTCTGATGAGAGAATAGCATCCGCTATTCAAACGGGTCAGTGCCACTCATTAGGGACTGATTCAGAGTTGCTATACCAAAGTACGGAACATATTGTCCAGCATAGCTCTCGCCACCCAGATAGGTCTGCAAGCCGCTGTTAGGTGAGCTCCGGGATGAACAAAGTCACGTACGTCTACGGTTTCGTATTCAGGGAACACTTTATAGAATGTCCGTAGAAATTCCATGAGTTGGTCAGTCGTCTGAGATAGCATAACTATAAGTTGGCCAGCGTTGTGCCCATGCGTCTCAACACGTACCTGTTGTAGACCGTGCACGTAGTGGTTCGTGCTAGTATACGAGAGACCTGTTCCAGCAGGTTGATCCACTGAGAAAGTAGAAGAAAAAATTAGTTGAGCTTGGTCGCATGATGCAACATACTTTGTAGACTTACCATATACCACAGTAGTGTACTCATCCCAGCCCCCATCTATAGTTCTAAGGCCACCCTCTCCGTCAATTCTCCAAGGTCCAACTTCCATCATCAGGCCGTCAAATGAGGAACATCCCGGTCCGCCCTATTGCATTCAGTTCGCTGCATACCACTGTAGCATATGACACGTACATTAAACCAGAACATAAGCCGTTCCTTGTCTGCAAACCTACGAGCCTTTACCATTACGAAGAATAGATGCGCGAGAACGTCCGTGCTGGCTGCTGAATCTGCATCTGCATCTGAAAGAATGTGTCCAGCGTATATGTGTAAGGGGTGTGTTGTATCCTGGTGCAGGCCTGGGAGGTAAGGAACATAAAAAGAGGCTGCTGAGGGAACTGTATGTTTTCTGCGTTAGAACTGTCAAGATCTCCGAGTGGTAAGTCCGTGCTATACCTTCAGTTGGAGCAGCTTTCACGGGTTGACTTACGAAAGCCAGAAGCGACGTGGCACAAGTCAGCGTGCCTCGCAGATATCTCCGCATTGGCATTTTTGATGTTAAGACTTGCTGGTTGCTGGTTAAGAAAAGTCCGTTGTATGGCAATATGTGGGCAGTGCTGCTTGAATTTGAAACTCGAGGATTCGGGGGATTTAAAACTGAGTATTCGGGATATGACGTGGTGCCTGCGCAGCAACACTCGTCAATTGAGAAGTATTTACAAACCTGTACATATGTAATACATAACGACCCTAGGCCTCAGGTAGCTTCCACATCTACAGGACGGCATAACCTGCTTCTAGAGACCTTCGAGGTCCTCTGAAGGTCTACTAATAGTACTATAGTGGAACTTCCGGGTGCAATTCTTTAAATTTTGACTCTAATACCAATTAGCAAAGTCCGTAGTTACACCGTGTTAGAGAAATTCGTCAAATCCTTCAAAAGGTGAAAGTTACACGTGTACACCATAAAGCTTTACATAAAGACCCGACTGTCTTTCATTTATCTGAAAGATCTGACTACAGGAGACTCAGTTGGACCAGTGCTCGCCTGCATGCTGAACACTAGGTCGTCACAGAATCCGTGAACAGGATAATTGTTTTTCGTCGACTCCACTGTGACTGTGGCTGGCCGCTGGCCGTGCACCCCATAGAAATCACTGCAGAATATAGGTGCAGAATATCCTCTTCGTATACCGAGATGGGACTGGGCTCCTCGTCACCGAGAAGTAGTCAGGTCTGCAACTATATATCACGAGGTCACCAGGCAACTGAATCTGAATGAAGTTTGCGATGAGATGAAATCTCCAATTTCCTAGCGACAGCAAGACACGAGTGTACTTCGAGACTCAATAAACCAGAGGTGGACTATCCTGATTCATCTAGGGAGACTAATCCATACTCACAAGACAATTTTACGACAAGTTCGTCGAAATCGTGAAGCAAGCTTCAAGTGGCTCATCTCGTTGGAGTAATCCAGGATCAGGCCTCAGGCTTGGATTGAATGGCATAAGGGCGCCGAACGAGGCTCGGAAGAGCCCGCGGGCATATTGCACCGCGTGGTATGTAAGTCATCTACTTTTGTAGTCAGATTTTGTGCACGAACACGCACCAGCTAGCTGACAGGTAACTTTGTTTTAAAAATAATGGAACGGCCACAGTCGGTCCGAGACCCATTCACGCTTGGCACAACGTTATACGTGTGCATTTTCGTCCACGTCGAGGTGTGTATACGTCTTGGGACACTGAGAGTTTTGCTTACGATCGATAAGCATGAGAGCAAGGAGGAAATATTAGTGACAGCTCATGCGGACGACCTTGTAGCATCATGGTGAGGTACTATTTCATTTGTAATTGGGCATGAGAATAATATAAACGCTCGTCAACCTTATGTAACTAGTGGAGTGTTATTGGTACTTCTTTTTGTTCCATTCTACCCGAACATACATATTTTGAGAGATGAGGCCTTTGACATACGTTGCCAGTTTTCTATCACTCACAGGGCTAGTCAATGCTCAATACTTTTCGGCTGGATGGACTCCAGGGCAAGCCGTCCCAAGTCAAACACCCTCGCCAGAACACGTCCCACATTCCCCATCCACCCCTGCGACGCAACATGGGCCAGGCAAGATGTCGTTCCTAGACAATCTTGTGACCGTAGGGCCTTTAGGCGCTTTATCCTCTCTCATCGGTCTCAACATTACCGGAACTCCATCTGCAACTTGGGATGAGCGGATACCTCTTATCACGGATGAGAACTATGCAGAAATGATTGTGAACGAGACACTGACTCCCGAAGAGGAGAAAGAACGAGTCTGGTTTCTCATAATGTGTGTATATCGTATTTGATAGTCCGTCAATTAATGCATCCTCACCAGAACTGTCACCGCGGGACAGCCAGAAGGTGTCTCGAAGTTCGTAGACCAGGTTTTTGATGCCACATATAATTACACCCTGGAGAAAGGAGAGCTCCCTCATGTGCGCTTTGGACGAATTGATTATCTCAATGTTACGAGCATCACTACTAAATGGTCTGTCTGGTCGTGAGTATCTAACGTTTTTGTACTGTGTTCGTGTCCCTGACCTTTTATCAGCGCACCTTACCTCGTTGTATTGAAAGACCGAGGGCAAACTTTGCGTTTTTACAAAGCCGGTCAGATAAGGCTGACCGACGAAATCCTACACCAATTTCTCAAGGAGGAGGGGTGGGGCATCAAGGAGCCATGGAAATCCATCTATGGTCCCGGTGGTGAACGGTAGGACGGGTCAGATTTCAGTATCCTACCAACGCTCACCGCCCATTTTCAGTGAATACATTTTAGACTACCTGGCACAATTTCTGTCCATAGTCTACGGCGCTCTTGTTCGTGTGCCGAAATGGCTCATGTACATGATGAGCGGAGGTTTTGCGACTTTTTTCATCAACTTTTTGCACAAGCCTTCGCCTCCACAGAGCGCTGCTAAGCCTGTACCCAAGCCTGTGTCTGCACCTGCAGCCCCAGAGCACACAGTCTCATCTAGTGCGACGAATACGCCGCAGAAGGGGTCTACTAAAAGGAGGGGAAAGAAATAGTCGAAGGGATTTATGTACCTATGCATTGTTGGAGAGCTTATTTATTGTCTCAATGTCCTTCCATATCGAAGGTTGTACAATCAACTGTTGTGCACCAGTTTCCAGATGGACAAAGAGAGTATCATTTTTCAAGATACTTGGTATTTCTCGAGCTCATCTCGGACGGTGAATGAATGCATTACTTTCTGGCAAGGAACTCGCGTGATCTAGTTGTATCATATTGTACCAGGAACTAATCAACCATGATCGGTCAAGCGGTCAGCATACTTGCAGAGGAGAACATTTTGCTTGAGGTCAGCCGCGGAGAGGCCAGTAGTACTAGTAGTGCCTGATTTTAGGAACTACAGAGCATTGCTGTGCTTCAATATTACGAGAGAAATCTTGGAGTGAGCCTACGTTACTATACAGATGTACCTAGGTTTATCTATCTAGTAGTTGTACTGTTTGAATGCAAGTCAAGTGCAAGAATCAACGAGCTCTGGACAACGAGTAATATTCATTCCTGATCGTCACATCAGCTCCCTCCGTCGATGGACGGTCCCGAGGATCAGTAGACCAACATTGCTCCATAAATGTCCAGTATTTTTCGAGGAGCTCAGGATAACGAGCTCTGGAGGGGGTTTCCGACCTAGCTATGCATAGGACGATAGCGGCGTCATTTGGGAGGTAATAATAAGGGATTTTGTTAGTGAGGACCTAAAGGCAGAGCCAATGATATCAGAGACAAAGTTGAGAGTACTCCAGACGTACCTGCAACATGATACCCCCGAAGGAAAAGATGTCGCTCTGCTCGCTCGGACGAGTTGGAGATCCATCCTCCTTCTCTGGTACAAGTAGCTCAGGGGCCATCCATCGCATGTTTCCTTTGAGGGTGGATGTCCAGGAAGCCTGAGAGGCGCTTATGACCTCGGAATACATCAAGGAAAGACCAAAGTCAGCAACACACGCAGTGCCATCACCACGGATTAGCACATTAGGCTGGAGCTCGCATCTCAATGAAATTGGAAGTATCGAGAAGATCAAACCTACCCCATTGAAGTCACCATGGATGACACTGTTGGCGTGAACTATAAGCAGTAGTTAGAGCTCGATCTGGCACTGACAGTAACTATCATACGATACTGCAGACCAGCTATGATATCTCTTAGCTGAGTTTTCCATCAGTTTTGTTACCCAAAATACATGAAGAGAGGACTTGCCATCTGGAATCGTCGAACGAGAGTGAAAGCCGCACCCTCGCGCTCCAAATAGACCGTCAGGTTACCATTCTCCGCCCAAGGACTGACCATCGCTATAAATGGGCCGAAGCCACGCGTATAACCGTAAATTGGTAGAATATTTGCATGCTTGAGGTTGGCACATATCCTGATTTCACGCTTTATCCTCTAGGAAGCGGCGTCCTGTAGTGTAAGTGATAGACTCGGTCCTTTAGTAAGACACTCGCCTTGATCTTTTTCGCCTTCGCTTCCCCAATTTGATCATCAGCGTACACCTGTAATGCTTTTACTGCGACCTACGAAATTATGAATTAGATAGGTGGGCGGACAAAAGACAGCAAACGAACTTTGACCAAGCTACGATCGTTGTTCAAGGTGCACCTCCAGATCTCCCCGAATCCGCCACGAGCAACAGGATAGTCTCCGTCCCTGATAATATATTTTGAGAGGTCTTGAAGCATTACTTCAATGGGGAGATCGTCAGGCTCATTATTACGAGCAGCGTATACCGTATGCGTATGGGAAGATGAGCGAAGGAGATCATGAGGGTCTAGGGGTAACTGGGGTAGCCGCGAACCTACGGTAGAAGAGGATATCGGCGGTGGGGGGGGGGGGAAGAAACATGACAGGCGGTATTGTTGTACTTGGGAGATCTGCCATGGGTCCCGGATGCAGTGGCTTAGATCCTAGTCTATAATGTTGTCCCCATATCTTACCAGGCGACGACTGGGTGTCAGCAGACCGCTGCCACATGTCAGTCAGCGGTGGTATGTCAGTGGGCTGTATGTGAGACGTTCCGGCTTGTCCGTCAGTCCTGGATTCGGACCATCCGCCACCTCTCGAGGTTAGGCTTGTAGTCCAGTAGGAGGGTTCCCCTGGTGTTTGAGCCCATACATGTTCCATTGTTTGGTTACTAGTACTATGAGGACTGATGGTGATACCAGAGGCCTTCCTTTTGCGACCACCAGACTGAGCTGCGCGACGACGGGTAAAAATGACGGGAGGTGGCAGAGAGTAGGAAGGGAGGTTCTGTCGTGCATTTGGTAGGGCCTCGCTAGTGGGTTGATTCCCGGCAAGTGAGAGAGCACCATACTGAAAAAATGGGATTAATAGAGTTGTGTAAATAAACAAAAGAAAGGGACGAGTACATCAGCGAGGAGTAGGTTTCTAGCAACACTGGTCTACAAAAATGTTAGCACATGAAGGATAGTAGTATTCGTGGTTAACTGCGTACTCTAACTTGTGGTACAGGCTGAATGCTAGCAATGATCTCAGGGGGAGTGTTGCATAAGTAGATGTTATTGTTAAGCTGGGTGGTGTAAACTAGTTGGCGCGAATCGGGTGAAAGGATAAGGCGGCAAGCGGTAGACCGAACATTGAATGAGGCGAGGATCCGGCGGGATTCAAATGCCCAAAGTTTGATGGTGTTGTCGCAGGAAGCACTGGCGAGGAGAGCACAATCAAATGAAAGTGCTAGACCAGTGATGGTTTCGGTGTGTCCTTCAAAGGGGGCTCCGATAGTTTTCAGCGTGGACGCGTCGAATTCATAGATCGTCTTGATCATGGTGTCTGTAAAGCTGAATGCGGTTACGATGGTTTTGTCATTGGTAGTCCAAAACACTGGGGCATATGCAGCATAACAGTTAGCTGGTTTCCTCGTGCAAACATCCAATTTCTGTAATTGGACATCCCACACTGCAAGGTGCCTCCCCATATTTGACTGAACTGCGAGCTTCTTCGAGTCTTGCGAGAATCGAACTGCGCTCGCTTTGTGGGGAATATTGAACGGAACAGCCACAGGTTTACCGGTTTCCAAACTCCATATCTGCACTTTGTAACTGCTAGCATGTAATCCCCCCGCCAGTAACGTGCTGTCCCAGGAGATATCAATGCAATCGATTGGCGAGTTGGACTCTTCAAATCTTCTCACGGTCTCCGTCTCAACCTCATAGACTTTGAGCTCCCCGTCGTTGTAATCATGTCTTGCACAGACAGCCCATCGACCGTCCCTTGACACCCCCACAGCACGTACTTCCTGCTTACTAACATCCCGCAATTCCACAATTTCTTCACCCGCTTCTAGGTCCCATCGACGAGTGGTCTTGTCGTCTGACCCGCTGATTATTTGCTTCCCATCCGGAAAGTAGGATATGGATCGAGTAAAATCTTTGTGACCATTCAAAGTCAACACGGGTGTCAGGGTCAATTCCTTTACTGGTACAACGGGCTGTGGCGATCTCGAAGTCATGGCCGGTCTGCCAGAGAGCCCAGCAAAGTAGTATGAGTAAAAAGTATTCGAAGGACCGTCGGTGAGGCGAAGGAAACCCAACTTTTGAAGGTGCTGGTACACTTTGCCTGCTGAAGCTGATCGTCAATACTGAAAGCCCAGATCAGTTTGATGTTACCTAGAGGCTAGCAACTTGGGAGAAGAGCGAGCAAATTGGCTGATTGAATGTGCGTGCGTTCTGCAACCCCTTCCTGTACTTTCTAACGTGCCCCTTCGGCATGGCACCTGTGCATTGCACAGCATTTATTTTCACACACTGCCTCATGTTCACCAAAACTGCTTGCTTAGTTAGGTACAAGTTATTCACGCGCTTTCAACGCAACAAATGAACGAGTTTGACCAGTGTGGATCACCAAATCAACGATTTCGCAGTTCATCCTTTTTATAATTCTGAATATGATGGGACCTTCATTTGGTGCGAAAGCGATCGCGACCCTGGGACCTGTATGGTCTTCCGCGTACGAAATGTTATCCTGTTATCTATTTCTATTCTGGAATATCCTTGTCTCACGGAAATCTCTACAGCGTGGTCTGTTCAAGACATGTCGATCGCAATCACTGGTAGCGGAAGCAACGTTTTTCTAACATATGTAAGCATACATCTCCGGCAGCTCGGTGTCAATCGTGTCCACCCCGTCCCCCGTTATGCTGTGCTGTGTATTTGCCATCCATTTGCGCTTCTTTTCGCTTCTTTTCATCCTCTTCAACTTCTCAACTGCACTTCTTATTTGCGCAGATCGTACTTGAAAGATATTAATGTCACTTTGGACAGAATTCAAATACTTTATTCACATCGTCCGTTCTCTGCAGCGACATCAGCGATTATGAACGCTTGCTGCAAATTATTGACGGCCACCTCTCTCGCTGTGGCAAGCATTTAAGAGGCTATGGACTGCCTACTGCACGACGACAATCTTTTGAAGTGTATAATGAAGAGCTACACTCACGACGCAACTAAGCAGCATTTGGAGCGGAGAGCGAGAACATGTATAATCAGCTCAATGCTGAGCAACTTTTCTGAATCATATTCACAACGCAGTTACAAACAACAGAAACATTAGAAGGTCGCCTAGGACAAGGAAAAAATATTTTTAGTCAGAGCCTTATCCGCTTGACGTGCGCAGGGCAAAATTGTGCTGACCGTTGGTAGTAGCGCACTTTGTGCAACTGCTTACTACAGGCCTCCATCATCGATACGTCGAAGTCCAACTGCTCAGCAACCTCGAAAGTCACTGTAAAGATGCAAAGGCTCTGTTCGAGTCCGGTTTCTCATGATGTGTGCATTCATATCTGATAGTCCGTCAATCAATGCATCCTCACTAGAGCCATCACTGCAGGACAGTTAGAAGGTGTTTCGAAGTTCGTATGTCTTCAATGCCACGTATAATTATACTCTGGAGAAAGGAGAACTTCTTGATGTGCGCTTTGGATGAATTATGTTACGAGCATCACTACTGAATGGGCTGTCTGGTCGTGAGTCTTCAACATTTTTGTACTGTGTTTGTGTCCCTGTCCGTTTCTTAGCGCACCTTACCTTGTTGTATTGAAGGACCACTGAGGGCAAACTTTGTGTTTTTACAAGGCCGGTCAGATAAGGCTGACCGACGAAATCCTACACCAATTTCTCAAGGAGGAGGGGTGGAGCATCAAGGAGCCATGGAAATCCATCTATGGTCCCGGTAGTAAACGGTAGGACGTGTCGGGATCAGGTGTCCTACCTGTGCTTACTTTTGAACTCCGAACGATCCGAGAGGGAAGAGAGGAGTGGCCGAACGATCCGAGATAGGTACGAGGGAGAGATAGTGGTCCCGGCGTGAACGAAGTCGAAGTTCAATACTCAGTAGCCAATGTATTCTTTGGATGTGTTCAAAGGTGAGCTATTCTCGTGTGCTGACACTGTTAATGTTGATGATGATAACACTTTTCTTGTTGCACCAATTGTTAGTTCACCCACGCTGGCCCGGGCAGTTCAGATGAGCTTACAAAGAGGCTTGATAAAGTGCGAAGAATTCTTGAATACGAGCATAGCAGTCCTCCTTGTATATATCCAAACGTGCTCCTGCATGGCGAGACGGTCAGCTGTGCTTCTCGCCTATGTAATTATTCAGGACTCAACTTTCCTTTTCTTTATGTTTCGCCCACGGACTCACAGGCTACAGCCATCTTACTGAAGTTCCTATGTTAGAGTGTCAACTCCCATTTCCACCAAGCTACTTTCTTTGAATTGTATAAGTGAAATCCGAAATCATGGAATAACGAGAACAGCGATGATCCACAGGCAATATTCGTCTCAAATAGAGCACTATAACATGTCTAAAAATAGCCACATCACGTGCGACTCCTTCAAAATGAAACGCAGAGGTCTTCCTCAACCAGCACTTTCATGTCTCAAGCAGTAGGCAACGTACGCAATTTTGTCTCTGTGTACCAAGGCGAACATCTAACTCGAGGCTGATTATAGACCGCTCTTGCTTATGCGCGAGTATGGCATCATGTTAATGCCTCTGACCGCGTTCTCGGAAAACTGGCGGAACGAATAGCTCTCGTGCTTATGGGCAAGCATAAACCGATATACGACAAGAGCTGTACGTTCCCTGCATTTTTAAACATCATTTTGTCACTCAGTTGCATTTTAGTGGACTGTGGGGACTATGTCGTAGTTACAAACGCAAAACACATCAAGGTAACTGGTCGTAAAGACGAACAACTGGTGTACCGCAAGCACACGATGTTCCCTGGTGGGTTGAAAGAGACCGAGTATAAGGATATGATGGAAAACAAGCCTTATGAGGTTTGTTTTGTGGTTCTTTGCACAAGACCGTATGCTTACCCCGCCCTACGCGAATGTAGATCATACGACACGCAGTGTCCGGCATGTTACCTAAAAACAAACTTCGGGAACGTCGATTGGAACGGCTTAAAGTATTTGGCGGGTCGAATATGGGGATATACAGAGGGAATATTTTGAAGCGGTGGGAGGATGGGACGTTGACGGATGATTATATTCTGAAGCTAGATCCAAAGAATAGGATGAAAGCGAAAGCAAAGTAGTGTTTGTCCTATCATCTTTTTGCTTATATTTTATTACGCTGGAATATAATACTACCGTGTCTAAGTGAACGGGCGATGTCGATATCAGTCGGAATCGAGCGAAGGTAAGGAAGAGCTTCGCTCTATGGAATAGTGCCGTCGTCGCACACGTTGTGCATGAGTACCGGAAAAGCCGGTAATCATGGTATGCGCAATTTGCTCTTGGAGAATTATCCCTGGATACTGGTTAGCGAGGCGGTGAGGAGTGGTGATTTTGAATACCTATTGCGACCAAAGCTGAGCCGTCAAGAGCCTTGTACATATCTTTATGTTCTTCGTTGAGGAAAGCGTTTTCGCCATCATCTTCTTCGTCTTCCCATTCATCTCCCCCATCTTCCAGCTCATATTTCTCATCTTCCCATTGATCATCATCGTCAGCATCAAGGGAAGAATCCCTCGTCCACAGCGCCGGTTTGCTTGTTGACTGATCGTGAACATTGGACACACTACGTTTGGAGCGCCGTGTTTTCCTCTCGTCTCGGTAACCCCTGCTTAGATTAGACAAAACGCCTTTCTCCTGATAGTATTGGCTGGCAAAGTGGTGAATGCATTTTAACAGCTCCTACCGATTATAAGCCGATGTTATTGAATGAAGATAGACTCTTACGGGTGATGGGTCCGGAAACTTGATTTTGATCTCTTCCGGTTCCGAATCAGACGAGGAAGACGATGAGGATGAGGAGTCGCCTTCGGAGGTTGTTTCTGTCGGTGGAAAGACACGGCGCGGGGGTGATGGTGCCAAGAACGACAGGTCTTCGGAAAAACTGCGTCGTTTCTTTGCCCTCCAATTCCTGCCGGTACGGTCCTTGGTACTATCCTCTCCATCGCTCTCAATTGCCCTTTCTTTACCTTTCTTACTTGTCCCTACCGTGGATCCATCTTCACCCAACTCATCAGAAAGACGAATATCAATTGACTCTCCATCCTCATCATCTACCTTGGCAGTAGCGTTTCTAACTCTCCTCACGGCAGCCTTACCTCCTGCATCACGAGCGATCCAATTTCCTCTTGCATCTGGGACTGTTGATGGAGCTGTGCGTGTTCTTCTATTGATAGACGATTGTTGGACGCGCGATCCGTCCGGATGGAGGCGTAATGTTGCTAGATCATGTGTGGTGCTTTTCCGTCTGATACTCATGGGAGTTCGGATCAGGATCTAGCAGACTACGTAAGGCGAACGTTAGAAACAACTCCTGAGCGGATTTCTGTGTGTAAAAGCTGTAGCCAATGCAAGTAACCGCTCAAGGGTAAATGCGACCTAAGAAATGATTAATGATATTCAAGGATAGTCTACAATAGTCCAAGTTGGAGTAGTCTCTTCTACTAGTTCCATAGACCCGGCCCTAAACGCGTCGCGCCTACTATGACAAACAATATCAAACATTCGAAACGCGTCAATTACTACAGCTTCCTCTAAACCTCGCGCGTTCCTCCGGTGCGACAAACATGCCTCGTCGAACAAGAGCAGAACTGCCAGAGGGCGATACTGACTCTCTCAAGGAGAACTCTGCTCTTTCTAACGGCGTCAAGGATTCGGTCAAAAAGGAGAAAGTAAACGACGGGAAAGGGAAAGGCAAGGCAAGACGTATCGAGCCTGAACCTGTGGATGAAGAGTCAGATCAGACTCAGGCTGATGACAATGCCGATGTCGACGCTGATGGCGATGTAGATACTGACGGTGATGTGGATGCTGACGGTGATCCCGAGAATGTGGATGGTTCTCCAAGAAGCCGCAAGCGCGCTCGCGTCAATGCAGAGGGCGACTTTGCTCCCTCAACCCCGACCACCCCGAAAAGAGAGCAAGTAGCGACACTTCCTCGTGATGCCGACGGGTGAGATGCCAGAAAATTCATTGCAGTTATTTACGTTTCTCACTATCAGCTCTTAGTTTCATCCCTGGTTCAATTGTGCGCATTCAGTTGCACAACTTTCTTACGTACGACTGGGTGGAATTTCGACCTGGTCCATACCTCAACATGATACTCGGTCCCAACGGCACTGGTAAAAGCAGTATTGCTTGCGCAATTTGTCTCGGACTCAATTGGCCTCCGAGCGTGAGTCTTTTGTTATTCCTGTGTTTATAACTCATATCTTTCTCCACCAGATCCTTGGTCGCGCAAATGAGATTTCTAGCTTTGTTAAGCATGGCAAAGAGAGTGGCTACATCGAAATTGAACTTAAGGGTGCAAAGGGTCAAAAGAACCTTGTGATTCGACGCAACCTGAGCGCCAAGTCCAAAAGCTCGACTCTGACTCTTAACGGAAAATCTTGTACTGGAAAAGAAATTACTAACCGCATGGCGAAACTCAATGTTCAAGTTGGAAACTTATGGTACCTTGCCCTTTCTGTGCTAAGCGCTGGTTCTGACTGCGTGTATGTGCGCTTTCAGTTCGTTCTTGCCTCAGGACAAGGTCTCCGAGTTTGCGCAAATGACTCCGCAACAGTTGCTTAGAGAGACGCAACGTGCCGCGGGGGATGTTAATTTGTCGAATTGGCATGACACACTGATTACCGCCGGCAAGGAGCTTAAGAATCTCCAAGATGTTTGTGAATTTTCTGCTTTAACATCGCCTTCGATTCACAGGTACCTTGCAGAAATCCAGTGATGAGCAAGAGCGGTTGAAGACAATGCAAGAGCGTAATTCCCAACTTGAGCGAGACGTTCAGCGTTATCAAGAGCGCAAGCGTATCGAGAAGGATGTGAGTAATGTGCTTCGCAATATTATTATGCGCTGTTAATCACTATCATAGATTGATGTCTTAAAAGTGTTGATACCTGTTAACGAATACCATGAAGCTAAAGAGCGCTACCAGAAAGCAAAAGACCGCCAACGGGAGTTGCACGCCCGGGTACGGAAACTGAAGGACAGGAACGCGCCCGCACACGCCAAGCTAGAGTATGCTCTCCCTTATGTTTTATCGCCCATCTACTCACAGACTTCAAGACAGCTCGCAGTTCAGCACAAGGAATACGAGAAAGCACGTGAGAAAAAGAAGACTGCGTCTCGTCAGAAGTTCCAGCAGATGAAGAACAAATGGGGCGAGAATGACAAGCTTGTTCGTCTGTTGGTTCATTGTTGTTTCTTTTCTGATCATTAGCCACTCAGGAACGTGACGCCGAGGACGTTACCAGCAGACTTGACGGTCTCAAACGGGCAGAGAAGGAGCGCGTGAAGAAGATCAAAGAAATACAGGGGCACAATGAAAAATGGCAGAAAGAGCTTGATAACCCACCCAAACTAGAAGACGTAGAAGCAATCAATGCTGAGATGGTTGGTGAACCGCATGAGTAGGCAGTGTCATCTGTGCTAACGATCATTTTCTAGAGGAAAGTCAACAGGGAGCACAGCCAGACGACTACACGCATGGAGGACTTGCAGGAGCGACAAAGGAAGAATGTCGATTCGTCCGCCGCCCAACAGGCGAACATCAGTGGCGCGTTGGACCAGTGAGAAACACAATTTTATCTAACACGGGACATGCATAACGCGTTTGTCATAGGCTGAAAAACCTGGAAGACGAGCGCCATCGTAAACTCGAGAAATTGCGGCTCTGGGATAGAGATATGGCCGATGCAGTCGTGTGGCTTCGTAACCACCAGGACAAGTTCAAGATGGAGGTGTTTGAGCCCCCTATGATATGTTGCACCGTTCCGGATCGACGCTATACCGATGCTATAGAGGCATGCTTTAATCAGGATCAGCTCAAGGTCTGTACCACATCCTGTCCATCGCTTCTATATCAGGTGGCTGATTGACTTGCAGATCCTTGTTACGCAATGCGAGGAAGATTATGCTGCCCTCAATAACTACTTGAATGACAGTGAACAGGCCGGGCTCCGAAAGGGTGCGCGTATCAACGTCTGGTTCAGACCCAAGGTGGACGTGATCCCTCCTCCCATGAATGAGGCAGAGGTATGTTCATGTTACCTCTATTGAATGATCTAACGTTCTGTTGTAGTTGAAGGCACTTGGTTTTGATGATTATGCGATCAACAAGATTGAGTGCCCTGACGGCCTTCTGTGGTTCCTTACGCGAGAGGTCAATTTGCATCGCACCGTCAGTGAACTATCCTTAATTTAGAACTGTGCTGATTAGTTTTATGATATTAGGCTATTGGTTTGGATGCTTCTAAGGTCGATGTAAATGCTGCTATGGAAGCTGTTTCCCGAGATGGTGGCGGGGCAAAGTTCATCGCGGGAAGGGTGATGAACACGGTTTCACGATCTCGGTATGGAAAACGAGCAGCTGCGAACATGACGAAGGACCTCCGTCCAGCTCGGAATCTTGTCAACAGCACGAGTAAGTGGTTCGCCATTGCACCTTCTTGTGAAGTATATTTACAGGGATGCAGTCGACCCTGAGATCAAAAGGAAACTCGATCAGACTATCCAGGAGGCCAGACAGGCTCTTGAAGTCATCAACGAAGATGCAAATAACCTCGCGGCAGAGGAGCGTGAGATCAGGTCCGAGGAAGCACTGTTCAAGAAGACATTTGTATGTCATTTTGTACTGGTTGGAAAGTTAATGCCACTTATCATGTCTGCAGGACGCACTCGAGGCACGAAAGAAGGATGTTAATAACCAGAAGAGGCGTTTGGCTACGCTCGCAGCTAAAATCGGTACATATTGATACCGTCCCGCCGTTTTCATATCTAACCGCACCACAGAGACCAACAAGAACAAGCTGAAGGATCTTGAGAATGCACCCTCCGTGGAGGATGAACGAGCGAAGCTCAAGAAGAAGTTGTTTGAAATATCCAAGAAGCGTGTTAGGATTGTAAAGGAATACACGGTTAATTTTCTCTAACCTGAATGCGTGAGCAAAATTGACAATACTCTCCGCAGCAACTAATTCGCGCTGCAATTGCTGATCAAGTAGAAGCAACCCGCAGTGGACTTGAATTTCTCCAGGTCGGCGCAAACAAGAATGCACTTGAAGTGCTGTGCCAAGAGAAGGATGAAAAGTACCAACGGGCTCTTGCCGAGTTCGAAGAAGGTTCGTCATCAAACTTTCCTGCAACGTCCGCGGATATGAAGTAACCGCCAACACTAGCTGATCAAATATTCATTGCGACAAAGGCCGACGCGAAGAGTAAACGGGACATTAGTCTGGAGCTTGTTAGGGGCATGGACGAAGAATTCCAACAACAATTTGCCAAGATGGAGATGGTGGGTGACCCTAAAGTGATGATTAATATAAGGCCGAGATAACTTATATCCATACAGGATGGTTCGGTTCACGACCGGAGCGTGAATGACCTGCGGAAGGCACTCGAAGTTCAGCGCGCCAATCTCGATATGATCTCGCAGACGAACCCAGGCGTTGTTGAGCAGTATGAGCGGCGAAAGAATGAGGTTTGCCTGCTCCACCTCTGATATGAAGGTCTTCATTTATGACGACGGTAAACAGATCGAAGCTCTGACAAAAATTCTGGAAGACCGGGAGAAGGATACCCGCAGAGTGGAACGAGAAATCAAGAATGCCAGAGTAGGTGGTCTTCTTGCTTGTCAATTTCATTTCTGAGTTTTCTGTCAGGACCGATGGCAACCTGCTCTCGAACAGCTTGTCGCTAGCATTGGGAAGAAATTCTCTGCTGCATTTGATCGTCAGTCGTCAAAGCCTGCTGAGCGTCATGAATTTACGCTTATCGACTATTTCAGGCATTGGTTGTGCAGGTGAAATCCGGATCAGCCCCCATGATGATTATGACAAGTGGGCGATCGACATTCTCGTCAAATTCCGTGATAACGAGAAGTTACAACTTCTGACGGGACAGAGGCAGTCTGGCGGCGTAAGTAGGGGTCAAATTTACTCAGCGCACTGATCTTTACATTGGGTCCAGGAACGGTCACTCACCACTATCTTGTATCTCATGAGTTTGACTGAAGAGGCCCGAACGCCGTTTTCTCTTGTTGACGAGATTAACCAGGTACCCCTTTTTTGATCCTGTTTATACGTCAAGTGCTGACGACGTTTTCCGAAGGGCATGGATCAACGCGCCGAGCGCGCGGTGCACAATTCTTTGGTTGAGGTCACATGCAAGCCTGACAGCGCCCAATACTTCTTGATCACCCCTAAGCTACTTCCTGATCTCGATTATCACGAACGCATGAAAGTTCTTTGCGTCAACAATGGAGAGTGGCTTCCCGAGACGCCAGGACTGGGTAATATGAATCGCCTGATCGAGAGTTTTGTACAGCTGAACCGTGACCGTGTCTCCCGAGACCGTTCCTTCCGAGCTGGTTGATCAAGATGTTTTGCTCACATTTTTGTTACAATACTGTATCAACGTCATCATCGCACTAACCTGCAGTATACAATTGTATCAGTTACCAGTGCGTTCGCCCATAATATACTCGCAGTAACATAAAGCTATTATTTGATCTTTCTACTATCGTGCAAGACATCACCGCCGAACTTCTAGATCTGGCACGTTGTTTAGGCTGAACGGCATGGGAGCGCCCCCGTTACTCCACCTTTACAACCCCTTTCAACACCGCGAGCTCCGCGTTGATGATACTGCTGGTAGCTGCTCCGATAGAGACGTTGTTCGCGAGGACAACGAACTTTATGTCAAGAACGGGACATTGGCGCACTCTTCCCACTGACACTCCTGCACCGTCTTGATAATATCGGTCCAACCGAGGTTGAGGGCGGTCCGGCTCTTCATGCACAAAAATGGCATGAACAGGAACAGAAGGGCACCCGATGGATTGTGCCTCTGGAGTATAAGCTACCAGGGCCTCTCGGACTTGTTGTGGGCTAGGAGGAGGTTTCTGCTGAAAACGTACAGAAACGCACATGGTGTGCCCATCGATGACGGGAACTCGGTTACACGACGCGGATACACGTAACGGATGGCGTGCGTGCATGTCAAAGGTTTTCACTCCATCATCGCCATCGGCGATCCCTCCCAAAATTTTCAGCGTCTCCCACTCCATTTTCTCTTCTTCGCCACCAATGTAGGGCACAACGTTATCGATGATATCAAGACCGGGAACACCTGGGTATCCAGCGCCGGAGATGGCTTGCATAGTGGTAACCAGACACGACTCGATGGGTCCAAAGGCCTTTTCCAGGGCACGAAGGGGTATAACGTAGCCCGTCGTAGAACAATTAGCATTTGTAACGATGAAACCTTTCTTGAGCGGGGGATTTTGCAGCGCTTGCTGCTGAGGAATGATGGACAAGTGTGAATCGTTTACGAAGGGGGACGATCAGAGGTACGGAAGGGTCTCTGCGGTAATTTTTGGCATTGGAGAAAATAGCAAGATCGGCGCTTCTGAATGCAGATTCTGATATTTGCAAATATAAGCCATGATAAAGAGGGGTTATAAGCCTAGGAACGTACCTATGTCTCCAGCCGCATCAGCGTCAAGACCAGAGAAGATGACAGCACACTCCGCAAAGTGCTTTGGATGGCACTCGCGCACTATCATATCGCGGACGACAGATGGTATTGGCGTCGTCTGCTTCCACATAACGGCCAGCGTATATGGCTTCCCAGCCGATCTGGAAGATGCTCCAAGGACATGGATGGTGAACCACGGGTGTTTTGCGAGCAGGGTGACGAAACGCTGCCCTACAGTACCCGTCGCACCAAGAATCCCGACTTTGATTTGTTTTCCATCTGGATTCTTGGACATGACGACTTCACCTTAAGTTCTCCTGAGAGATGGAAGTATTAGTTGTTGGACAACCTTCTGCTGTTGATTCGACCTTGTAAAGGCGCAGTGTTACGATAGATCATCTCGTTTGGTATCGGAAATGCACTAAGACCGTGGGAGATCTTTCCGGTGTCCGAGTCGTAATGCCTGCCAGCTCGACCGACTCTCACACTCAACGTCGTCGTCGATGGCGACAACTACAGATAATGCAGCCCAGCTTATATTTGCACCAAATGTCCTGCACAATCAAGCGTTAACATCTGTCAAATTCCTATCCTTTTGCTTTTCCGGTGCAGTTGCAGGAATCCTCGGACTAGAGAACTGGCTGGGATTCGCACTCTTTATAGCATCCATCGTTTCAACCTCATTTATCATTTATGCCATAAACTGCAGAGGGAAACCTGCAAAATACCTGCCTGGCGGACTTGGGGAGCTGGTGAACCCTGGTCAAGATAACATCTTTACATTTATTCTTGTATGGACATTGTTTTACGGTGCGCACTTAAGGCTTTTTCGCCGTTCTACGCGTATTTACGCAAACCTGACTCACTAGGCATTATACATGGTACGAAATGCTAGAATCCTCGGACAAGCGGATCGGTGGTAATAATCCTCATCTAATTAACAGTGTATGACTGAACGGACAATTCGCTTTTCCGTCTGGTTCAGACCTTTATCCACGTGTGTCATTCCTTATCATTTTGGGAATGAGCTTATCGATGTCAGTACGTAGAAGTGGAGCTCGCTAGTCACATCGGTGAACCTTGACCTGTTTACTGGGTTTCTTCTCAGGAGCGCTATTGTAGTTTGCATACACTTGCAGACACACGAAGGTCGTGCATGATTAATATCCACAGATGTCCTTGGCATAATTTAATGTTTCACTTGATAACCTAGAATAAGAGCCGTTTGCCCATCGCACTTAAAAAGTGTGGAAGACTGGCAGAGGCCCTGAGGCCAAGGGGATCAATGAAATGGCCGGTTCGGCTGCTGAAATGAAGCAGGAGCCACGAGGAGCCACGTGGGCCTCTTTACGTGGGCTTCTTTGTGGCCGTGCCTAAAAATCTCTTATTCCCAATCTAGCATGTTCTTGTGTGTTGAAAAGGTAAGCTACATCTGAGTGACTGGAATGTAACGACCCAGAACCCACATCTCTCTTCCGCATTTCCCGTCATGTCTGGCTCATACGTCCTCCTTCAATTCGGATCAGATCTCTTCAACCATAGATTTGAGGATCTCGAGAGCAGACCAGCGTTCACGGTGTATGTAACTCTTTTGACGCTCTCGGTCTAAATTTAATCCGTGACGGCCGAAACTTAGGACGACGGTAACAATGTCTGAGGCCCAGCGTTCAGCGTCCTCTAACATGCCATTCCAAAGGTTGACAGAAAAGTAAATTTAATCGTTCACATCGCTCGCGAAGCGGCTTGGAGCCAGCAGCACCCAGAAATCATGGGTCCCAGCAATTCTTACTTGTATTTCGGCCCATCCAGAACACCAGGATACCTCGTGTACGGTAATGGGCCGGAGGTCGCCATGGTCAATCACCTACGCCATAAGAAAGACGCTAGCACGTAGGTGTTGTGGATGTCGCGTCGTTGAAATATAATTCAAAACAATCATAGATCGCGCTATTTTACGGCGCAGAATGGTAAGGAGCTGAAGTGGAAAGTTTTTCCTCAGAAGATGGAGGTGGGATGTTGCTAGCTTTCGTGCCTTTCGGTTTGCTCATCGAATTTCAGTGCCTAGATGGACGCTCTACAGTCGCTACGTGGGAGCTCAGTCAGCCAGAAGATGTCTTCAGTGCTCGTCTGACAATCAAGCATTCAGGCCTTACGATGGTCACTGAAATTTTGACCACTTTGTTTCTGAATCGCATCGCCCTGAATTTAGACTGGAAGCTGTAACATTTTTTCCTTCATGATTCATCTTCTATGTAATATACCACGTTTAATCCTCATTTCGCCTTGGACTCCCACCCACATGCTACTGTGTTTTAACTACCCTCACGTCACATACCTCACAATACGTGTATTGAACACAGTCAGTCATCTCATACTCATTAGCATCTGCTTTCCCATATTCTCAATGCGATATCATTCAACTATTTCTACTCTTCACTACGCAGCTCGCTTTGAAATTCTACAAGGCGTGACCATTCCGCCTGGTCTTCGAAGTCTTTGGAGCGTCCCATGAACGTCCGAACGATACTACGCGCCTGGTGTCTCCAGTTGATGCCTTGTACCCGCGGCCCGAAATTTTTGAGTACATCTATCACGTCCTCGACTTCATTTACAGCTTCTCGCCACTTCTCAGCGTCAGTCTCTCCTTTCTCAAACGTTCCAGCCACGCTACAGCGATACCAATCCAGGTAGGCTTTCAATGCATCTTCCCACCGGGATTGAAAAGTCAGAAGACGTGCGTAGGCGCGGAAGATGCGAGGCGAAGATACGCGGGGAAGAATGGTCCGGTCAAAAAGATCCAGTACCCTCCTGAGCAGCCCGTGGCCCTCGTTCGGATTATTTACAGCATCCCGTCTCCTATCATCAGCCCCAGCTGACTGATCGAGGCCTGCCGGCACCCTGGTAACGGCATTTACCAAGCGCTCAAGAACTTCTTCGTCGACACATTCTGCACCGGTTTTTGCACTCCGTTCTTCAACAATACGCGTCAGTGCACGGCATGCCTCTGATAACTCCCCGACATCCATGGCGACAATCATGTAATTTGTCCACATGCGCCAATTGTCGTAGCTGTATTTTAAGCCCTGTTTTAATGCACGGAAAGCCAGCATCCTGTTTGAGAAAGATTTGGCTTTGCTAGGCTGGTTTTCCTAAACATAAACTTGAGTTCGTATAGGGTGAAGAAGATTCATCCCCACTTACCCCACTCACATCCGATTCGAGGATATTCTGGGAAGAGTCCAAACGGAGGTACATGCTAGCCAAATTATTCCAGCTCTCTCCGTCTTCATCGTCGATAGAAACACATCGACTAAATGAATCTCGGGCCCCCTCCCAATTTTCGAGACGGATATAGGCACACCCTAGGATAAACCAAGAACGGGATAACAACGGATTGATTTTGACCGCACGCTGCAAGCAGGGAATGGCCTTCTCGAAATCTCCGTGTGCGAAGTAGTAGCCTCCAAGAGACCGCATTGCACGGCCGGAAGTCTCCTTTGACAGCGCCCATGCACGCTCATAATGCTCCACTGCATTATCTGGTTCCAGATCTCCTAAAAGGCACCACAACTTTGCCTGTCGTGCCGAATCTAGTTTGCCGCGCCGCGGCGAAGGTAAATCTTTACCCCGCAAAATCACACTCTCTGCTTCCTCTTTGCGTCCCTCAAGTAAATCGCGGACAATGACAACTGCTTTGTCCGTCATCTCCATAGACTGCCAGCATTTAACCACCTCCTCCCACATCTCAAGGCGTTCAAAGATTTCCAAGGCTGACTTTACCACCCCTAGAGTGAGGAAACGTAATGCCAGCTCGCGTTCCATCTCCCACTTGCTTGGAAGGGGTATTGAATGAAAGTAAAGCAGCCGTTCCGGTAAGGGGGAATCGGCGGTTGGCATCTGGTCTACGAGGGCTTGGAGCTGGAGCACTGAGCGCTCAACAGTCCGTGTACGTCCAGACTCGAGACGGGACCGCAGAAGCAGGGCCATAGTGTGAACTGACCAGTTCTTTGGATGTGATATGACACGTGCGACATAAGGGGACATCTGTTCGCTTGTGAGGCCGTGCGAAGGAGATGTATTTCGTACATTGAGGCAAAGCGACAGAAGTATACACTGATCGAGCGGGTGTAAAGGGGGTTGTGAAACAGGATCTAGATGGCTCAGCTGACTTGTTGTGGATGAGGGAGCAGATGATGTGAATATAGTCTGCTCAAGAAGCGTGTCGTCATTCAATCCCAAGGTAACAGGAAGACTGGAATATGACATGTTGGACATGTCATCAGGCGTACATGATTGATCAGCAAGATCATCGGGAATGGTTTCGGCGGGGGAGTCATCCCTTTTCCGGCTCTCTGCGAGTAGCACCAATTGGCTAAGATCATTTTGTTGAAACTTTGTTCGTCTCCCAAGCGCTCCCGTGAGTTCATACTGTAATCCCGTAGCACGTGCCGCTTGGACAAAACGATCGGAAGCGGCTTTGTCATGGCAAAAAATATGTTCAAGTCGACCCTGTTCTAACTGCAGACGGCCAGCAAGATCGCGATCCCCTATATCTCCCGTAAGGGTTTGCAATAGAGACCCCAATGAATCATGGGCGTCTGTTGGAAGAGGCACTGCCTCGTCCAATAACTGCTCGTGAACGATCATTGTACGTAACCGCCACCAACAAACGGATATACAGTGACGATATGGTAAGGCGAAAATGAGTTGGGCGAGACGCAAAAAGGTGGCGTGTTGGGCGAGGTGGTAAGCAGGCTCACCGCCGTAAGCAAGTTCGGACACCGCCTTCATATGGAGGACCTCATCAGAAATCGAGGTCGGGTTCATCACGTCAACGATCACTTCCGATGGATTGATATCGAGGTCCGGTCCAGTCCAGTTTGCTTGGATGAAAGCATGTAAGGATGCGACAGCTAGAACGACTTGGATAAGCTCTTTTTCTGCTTCATCTGTCACAGATGGTAACTGCCTAGAGAAAGATTCTTCATAGCTGTTATCCTGCAGCCCAGATGCCCTGAAAAATGCCCGGGCCCAAAGTGAGGTTAGCACTTCCCGAAATTTACCATCGATGACATCCTTTGCGAGCATTGCAATTGCAGGACGCGACTCCAGCTCTGTATCGAGCTTGGAGTCCCATCGCCCGTTTAGCAGGGAACATTCAAGGATGTTCATAGTATTTTGATTGAACAGCGAGAGAGAGAATGATGAAAACCGGACATGGCCAAAACAGTCACTATAGTGTAAAATATTGTTTAGACATAAGATTTATCTTGTAATATTATGTAATCTTCAACGACTCTGTGCCATAAACATTACCGTAATTGTTGTCTATTTGCAATGCGTTGCTCGTGTCGTCGATCGTGTTTTCGTCAACACACACGTCCAAGTTGTTCTCCGAGTTGTCAATTCATGTGTGCAACACAATCCCACATCATTCTGTCAATGTCTCGATGACTTCAATGCATCCATCGTTCGGTGTCATAACTTACTCTGCAAGGCTTAGCTTCATTTCTCGCGCAATATCACGAAGTTTTTTGTTCGAGTTCAGAATCTGCTAACACCCCGAGTCAAAATCCTTGGGGGACGTCTTCCTCCAGTATAATATCACCCACCGCATGACCCGTCGGCTGCAAAGGTTGTAAAATGAGTCATATCAACAACCACTGGGGTGCTCAATACCTCTAGGACTCTTTCAAAGCTGCCGCCACCATCCCCCTCAAAGACTATGGACCCTATAAACATTCCTCTCCCACTAACAGTGACGTCGTCGATGGTCCCATGCATCAAGCTTTTCCCATCGCTGGCTTGCTTGTCTCCCTCCTTGACCATTTTACCGTTTTATACAGCTATATGATACAGAGGTAGTAAATGAGACCTTTCATTGTATTATCTAGTCTAACGAATATCCCTTAGGAAAAATACGGACTGTGGACGAAGAACAGTGGCATCGTCGACGGTGCTATATACTAGCTTCGCCTCGCTGGCAGTCTTCTCCTATCCTATCTTACGGTCCTCGCTGTCATTGGATCCTCTAATCTCGCGAGTCGCTACTGACCGTCTGCTGGCATTCCTTATCGCTGCTCTATGCCTGCGATTGTGTCATTGTCGTGTCGCTTGCCTGCTATCGTGTTTCCATTGTTATTGCCCCATATTGTGTTTTCTAATCGCGGGTTGACGACGTTGCATCGCCCGAATATAACCGATTTTGTCGTACTAGGTGGAGCTGATAGTAAACTATCTTCTTAACAACACCTTATATGCGACAAGATCCGAACATATACGAGTCTCTTGTGAAATGATAATGATATGTTGCTTCCATGCTCCAGGCCCGAGGATCGCGGGCCATCTCCAATTGTAGTTCAACATGATTCAAGGAGCGGGTTTCATTTCAGCGCCTTTTCCCTGGACCCCACTGGAAAGTTTGAGCCATGAGGACTTCTACCTTGAGTTTAAACCCATCACGCCAGGGCAGTATTTGGCCTCGAGGCGTTTAGGTCACATCTCCAGGTCGTAATTGGATCAGAGTCATCTCAATGGGTTCCACTCTCCCCACCATCAAGCCAGCCCTGGTATACGGCACGTTTCATACACCAAGCCCTCGCGCTATTACAGTTTCATATCAATAGGATCAGATTTCATTTTTTTTTCGCTTCTATTTATGTACTATTTGCGGAGCTGGACAAACAAAAGGGTCCCGCTTATTACGATACCTTGGTCGGGCGAACTTGAATACCCTTGAATGGCATCGAAGCTTCAGGCGCTCCGAGTCTGCCTGCGAGTGGACACCGCCGTATGCACCTGTCAAACAGTAATAGGTCTGCCCACATGTCGCGGCTTGGTTTATGCCTAGTGGATAGTTGTCGTGATCATGATCTGTATAAATACAAAACTGTATGACGATGTGTGATGGTCGCGAGTTGGGGGAGATTGTCGAATTTCCGAGTCATCCTGGGGGTATTCCGTCCTTGTTTGGCCCGAATAGGATGATCGTAAAAGGCTTGTTGTTTGTCCAAGCTCCACAAGCAGATAGAAGTGTTAAGACGAAAAAGTGATATCTGGTCTATCGGCTTTAATTCATGGTTGACCAATAGTAGCACGTGTATATAAGTATTACCCACAACGCTGGGACTCGCTGATCCAAGAACCAGTCGGTAAAGTCTATTGGAAATAAGGCTTGGAAATGTTGCGCCCCTCGGAGTCTCGTGAGTCTAGGACGAAATCTAGGATGGGAAACGCGTGTGCTTCTGAGATGTATAAAAATGGCTAATTCAAACGTACGGTATGCTGCTACACCCTGTGCTAGATCATATGAGTGTACGAGAGAACACGTGCCTACACTATGCTTCCCTCGCTACTGGTGTGACGTTACTAAAGAAGCTCTTTGGAACAGAGGACACACCCCTCGCATAAATCTGGCTTGTGTAGACCTGCGCCATAAACTTTAATCGTGAACAAAAGGGAAAAAAATGACACTCACAAGCTCATCGTAGATGATAGCGGGTAGTTTTTTGTCGCAGAGCGTGGAACCCGGATGAATTTTAATGACCTTGTGCACGTTCGGTCTTTTGATTTCACAGAACGAGGGGTGAAACTCACAGAATGACCCATCGTTTGCTTGTACGTTCCATCCGGCTGTAAAAATGCCGACTGCTGAACGAGGCCAGTGACAAAACATCTTAGCACTGGTTCCTCGTTATCTGCCGTAGAAGCATGCCAGTCAATGCCAACTCGTTGGCATGTCTGTCTCAGCTGATCTCGAATCTTTGTCGCCTCCACAAACGTTCTTTCATTCACAAAGTGCTGGCGACACCATTCTTTTCTTGCACCCTTGCTATCAGATGCGGCGACCTCTTGGTATGATCGGAGGGCATTGAGCATCGTCATGTGATCCCCACTCGCATGACGAAACTTGCCCCGAACTTCTGAAATAGTATCGCGCTGGTCGGAGATATCGAGGAAAAGAGCAGAAGAGGATGAGAGAAGGGACACGATGTCTATTACCTCGGAGGTGCAGCCGTGGGTTTTGGATGCGAGGATGATACGCGCGAAGTACGGCTCCACAGGGAAGGATGCCATTTGACGTCCCAATGTGGTTAGAGTCTTGGAGTTGTCTAGCGCACCAAGAAGCCAAAGAGTTTTGAGTGCGGAAATGACTGAAAAAAGTCAGGGTTGGTTATGGAGGTATGTCAGGGGGTCGTACCTGACCCAATCTCGGGAGGATCCATGAAATCGACCGCTTCAAAGTCTTGACCGAGGCATTTCAATTGCAAGACGCTCTGGGTTAAGCTACATCGGCGAATCTCGGGCTCTGCGGAAAGTGCCATAGAATTGAATGCGTCTTCTGTGTACAGGCGGAAACAAAACCCTGGACCCTACTTCACGTTAGAGGTATCAAGAGAGACAAGGTTCAGGGCATACTTCGCGACCGGCGCGACCAGCCCGCTGCATAGCAGACGACTTTGTGATATCTCGAGTTAACAGGGTATCAAAACCTACCGAAACGGTCAGTTGTGAACTCAAATGGACAGTCACCCCCATTACCTCCACCTGTATCCTTTGACAAATATCTTTTTTCCTTACACTTGCCGGTATCGATTACGTATTTTATTCCAGGTATCGTGATGGACGTCTCGGCGATGTTAGTAGCAAGAATACATTTCCGAGCGTTTGTAGGGGCGGACGAAAATATTCTAGACTGCTGCGCAGGCGGCAAGGCAGCATACATTGGGCATGTTAGAACCTAGATGAGGACCGATGAGAACGAGAGTCATCAAAACGTAATAATGTCGTACAGTCATACGCTCCTCAGGAAGTCTACGAGCATACATTTTTATCGATTTGTCTAAACTTTCGATATCCTCTTGGCCTATACGATATCAGAAGTTAGCATGATTCCGGCAAATTAACACACTAACCTGGAAGAAATATAAGGACATCTCCTGGAGGTCTATCAGTATGGATTTGGAAGAACGTCCGTAGAGCAGCATCAACATAATCCGTCTGGCTGACAGATGTGTGGAATATCTGGACAGGGTGTTGTCGACCCTTGACATAGAGTATTCGAGCACTGAAATTGCCATAAGCACGTGCATCACATGCGCAGTAATGCACCAACTTGTTATAGAACTTGCTGAACTTTTCGGCATCCAGCGTTGCACTCATAATAATGAGCTTTAACGGGTTAAGGGCTGACGCAGGACCCTTTCCCTTCCTACTGACATCGCCCACCTTATTTCTAGCGGTCTGTATCGTTTTCAGGTTTGCTATGAGGAAATCCGTCCGAAGGGTTCGTTCGTGCGCTTCGTCTACGACTATAACGCTGTATTTCGACAGCAACTGATCCGACAGTAGCTCCCGCACGAGCATGCCATCACTGACATATTTTATGCGGGTGTCGGAGCTAGAAGCCTCGTCGAACCTCACGGAATATCCAACAAGTCCACCGACAGAGACATTTTTCTCTTCGGCTACGCGAGCGGCGAGAGACGTTGCTGCTACTCGACGCGGTTGGGTGACAGCGATCATGCCCTTGCCTGCGATGCCCGATTCGAGGATGTATTGAGGGACTTCTGTACTTAAGATAGAGTCATGAGGCGCAATAGCAGTTATACGATGACTAGCAGACGCACGAGTGGTTTTCCCTGACCCTGTCTCTCCTAGTAAAATCGTTGTGTCATTTTCCTGTATTTCGCGGATGAGAGCTTCCCGTCCTGCCAAAGATGCTGAGAAGAATTTCGCATGATAGATGGATATGCTAGTTACCTCGTGCTATTGGAAGTTGCTCGCGTTGTTTTTGTAGGGAGTTCACTGGGCGAGTTTTTGCGGAGGATACGTCGTCATCCAGACGGATCCTGGCCTTCTTTCTTGGAGTATGGATGGACATGGATCTGGAATATTCGCCAGGATTTCTCGCGTTGCTATTGGATAGAAACTTGTGTCCAGTGAAATAATAGGGAAGCAAAATGGGTTCCTCCTCGTGGTATCAGAACGTGGGTATGCACTAGGGGGCTGGTGATGGAAGCGTGTGCGCTCGGCTTGTTGCTCGATCACTCAAAAAAGTTGTATCGGAAATCGGGAGTCGGGAATCCGGATCAGAAACCTTATTATCATTACTACACAAATCACCCAGCCTCATGATAGCAGTGGCAATAGATCGCAGAAACTCTACGTACAATGTATATACACGACCATGAAATATTAAAGCCTTCGCAAGTCGTATCGTAGCATACTATGAGTAGGTGCATAGTACTTATGTTCTACGGTCCGTTGATGAATTTCTCTTCGAGGCACGGCGCCCCTGGGGAGTTGATCTCACAAAAATGACTCTTCCGTCCAAGATAAATTGGAAGGGAGATAAGAAACTGAACCGGATTGGAACCGGAGTTGAATGCAATCGCGGAGCGTGTGTCTACCAACACCGTAATACTGACTTGACGCAGTTTTTTTGGCCCTGGCGTCTTGGACATGTGAAGCTATGTAATAACACGCTGACCTGTAATGACATGAACCCTATCAAATTTGCGCCCATGAAGTGATACTTGAAGTGGAATGTACATCATTTTTACTGCAAGTCAGGGATTCGGATCTAAGAACTCCAGATGTATGTAAGATATATCTTATCGCACAGCCAATTGTATATTGGATTCTGACTACCCTGCAAAGAAGCAGCTTTCTAGAAGTTGTTCTCAGCGTTGAGGGTTGCCAAATATACCCTGAGTTTAACCAGTGCATGGTATCGGTGAGAAATGACATTCTTCTGTTCCTTGCTCATTTCGGCGTAGCTTCGTCCCAATTTCAGTATCTTGAACAACGGAGCAAAAAAAAACGAGAGAGCCTCACGTTTGATCAAAACCTTTTGGTTGGAAGATGGGGTCCCACCCGAAATCGCCTGGTCCCCTGGCAGGGACGATGGTACCGTCTGTGCGGCCCTCAAAGAGAATCGGCTCAGTGCCCGGACCGGCGCTGTATGCGAAAGTACAGAGTGCATACGCGTCTTTCGTCGGAAATCCTGCGAGCATGTTATTCAAGCCTACTCAGGTGACACATTCAGAAAGTCTCGTTTAGCAGAATGCCCCTGCACCCACCGACCTTCGTGACCGAGTGTTTTCATAAAGTGCTTGATGTATGGCCCAGGTAGCCCGTGATACGCTACGAAGCACAAGGCGGTATCCTCCGTTATGCACGGCTTCCCCAGCTGCCAGAAGGTATAAGCATTGTAGTGGGGAGGCAGATCTATGAATTCAGATTCAAGGAGTGACTGACTAGCTCAGCTGCGCGACGGCATTTTGCTATGGCAACTTCTTGGGTGGTGCCCTGCAGTTCGGGTACTTGAGTGTTTAATCAGCGGGTGAATAAGCATTTGATCAGAAAAACTTGCTATCTAGGTCTTGCGAGTCTAATTCTATTGGCGTTCCTTGAGATAAAATATGCTTGGTCTCCTTCAATTTATTATGGTTTCCAGTTACGAATGCTGATGGAATATTATCAGGATACATTGAGCATGGCTAAAAGAATCGAGACCTACTCAAGCGCTTGGTGGCCATTGTGACAGAAGAAGCAGTCCTACTCAAGTGCTTAGATGCCATTCTGATAGTAGCAAAAGTGACCATGGGAGTTAATCGGAAATTGACTCAACCAACCACTGGAAACTTTATGCTCTTATTTAAGCTGCAACAACATGCCTGCTGTCGAGATAGTATCGGATAGTCTGACATGGCCAACTTGTAGCTTTTTGAATGATGCCATATTACACACTGAACTATGCTAACGAATGGCGGTTGAACTGTATTGCTGAGTCATCATAGCCAGGTGTGAGCCGGTTCGGGTTGTATTCGCAAGTACTAGCACTCCTGGTAGTTGTTCTCATCGAGGTTAACGTTGACGGGCTCGTGGAATCTCAACGAACGGGTCGTGGTATCGGGTCACTCAGCACAACTTGCCACCACTCTCTCATCTATACTACCACCTACTAACCTTTCCAATTGACGGGTGTCATATTTCCGCCGTCCGTCCCTGCTACGTATTCCGCTAACTCTCGCTAATTCATAGATACGCATTACTTCAGGAGCCTTTTGACTATCATTTTCGGCACCGGATCGTTTGCCTGCAACGAAATCTACCGGTAAAATGCCAGACTATGTGTATGCACTTCACGACTTTCAGCCCGAAAACGAGGACGAAGTTGACTTCCGTGCGGGTGAGCCCATCGAGGTCATAGAGAGAGATGATCAATACAGCGATGGCTGGTGGCAGGTGGGTACTACCTGACTCTTTCACCTTGCGCACCGTGTGTATGTCGGCATGCACAACTCTGCAGCGCAGTTTCGGCCCACATAAACTCCGCCATACCCTACGCTCTGTCGAATTCAATTGCATTTGTTGTTTCGTTCTATGATATTAACTCATGCGCGCACTTTATTACCAGGGACGCAATCTTGCAGGTAAAATCGGCCTGTTTCCCAAAAGCTACACTACACCGGCTGCCCCTGCCTCTCCACGTGCATCTTCACCAGAATCCACCGCTGGCCCTTCCATAAATGAGCCTCCCGACGCATTACAGAGAGTTGATGAAGAGGCAGCTTCATTAATCGGTAGCGACGCCGAGTCCAACATTGGTGTCGCCCTTGGCGAACCACCTTCAGCACATCAGGAGGAAGTTATGCATGCTACTATGACAGACGTCCAGAAGGCCATCGAACAGCTTGGCCGAGATGACCGGGATGGAACCCGCAGCTTCAGCTTCGCTAGCACTCGGCACGGAGACACAGATCGCGAAACGGATACAGAAACCGACGGAGATTCCAGCTTACGGGAGGACGGAGAGGACTGGCACCGTAGTGCTCGAGACAAGCTTGCAGAACAAGCACGTAAAGTCGTGGAAGCGAAGGCCGCTGCGGGAGTGGATATCCGCTCGCTCGCTCCTCCGATAGACATCGAACTGAGTGATGAGAGTGAGGCAGAAGAGGTGGACGACACATTTCACAATGTACACCAGGTGGCACGTGATCATCCCCATATTCCTGAGGAAGATGAGGAAGATAATGACAACGATGGCGCAGTAACTCTGAATCACAGGAGGAGGAACTTGAGTATGGCTTCACCTATGACA
Organism: Suillus discolor; assembly: GCF_016758755.1. Classification (NCBI taxonomy): domain Eukaryota; kingdom Fungi; phylum Basidiomycota; class Agaricomycetes; order Boletales; family Suillaceae; genus Suillus; species Suillus discolor. Next base: position 251,214 of record NW_024541254.1, read on the forward strand.
CTCCCCTTGCAAGCTTTACCACCCCCTTTATCCAATGATGGTGAACAAACAGCCAAAGTTCATAAGACGACATTTTCTGTTACCTCAACCTCTCGCGCAATCTCCCCAGCGCCTACTGGTCATGAACGCAATGGATCTCAATCTCGGTCCGCTCCCGTATCTCCTATGGTTAACATATTTGCACCTGCACCTGTTCTTGCCGTCGAGCCATCCTCCATACAGTTACCTGCTTCCCCCGAACCCAGTCAACCCACCACCCACGCTACTCCCACGCCTGTGATTCGCCCAGTTTCCAATGCTGTTTCCTCCCCCATCCCACGTGTAGTGAGCCTACCACCGGCGTCCAAGCACCTTAGTGTTGCATCCAGCGGTCAAGTCTCTACCACTTCCATGCCACAGATGTCGCCTGAACCCACACGGGAAAATAGTCTGATGAAGCCTGTTTCTCCATCGGAGTGGAGCGTTGAAGAAGTTGTTGACTGGCTGAAGTCCAAGAGTTTCGGCCAGGACATCTGTGATAAGTTCATAGGTAAATTTCGTCTTGTTGTTGTACAACTTGAACTAATCTCGTACCCCTTAGAACAAGAGATCACAGGCGATGTTCTACTAGAGCTTGACATTAACCTCCTCAAGGCTGAAATTGGCATTGTCGCATTTGGGAAGCGTATGCGCATTGCCAACGCTATTGCTGAACTACGACGACCTCTATCAATCATCTTCCCAGATGTCCAGTCGCCACAACATCCTCAGTCATTGTCGCACTCCCATTCATACTCCTACACGCATTCGCGTTCTGGCTCAACTCATCAGTCTCTGAACAGCCCCATGTTCGCGACAACCGTGAGCTCAGCTCTTACTGCGCCGAACTCAGCGACGTTTGGTTCGATGTGCACCACCGAGAGTCCAGCTGCAGACATGAGCCAATTCGCAGAAAGATTATCTAGTTTATCGAGCACTGGTGCTAGTATCATTGGAGGCTCGCTGGACAATCATGTCTCGTCTAGTGCGGTGGGTCTCGGCCTCGGGGTCCCGCCGAACGGTAACGAACACAAGGTTGGTATTTCATCTTCTACTGTTGTTTCTATTGCTTACGCATCATTAGCGTACGGCGTCGGGTCAACTTGTATTATCACCTAGTGATGGTGCCTTGAACAGACGATCTCGACAGGACGCACGCGAGCCTGAAGAGTTGCAAGACGATAATCGCGGCGCCTTGAGCGAGGTGATTTCATATCTTTCTACTGCAAGTAGCATCAGTTAAACCTTTTCGGCAGGGAGAAAATGTACCATCTGCCACCAAGCAACACCGACACCTCTTTAGCCGTTCCACAGAGTCCACGTCTACCGCAAAGGAGAAGGGCGACACTTCCTCCAATTCCAACAATAATTCTACCACCGCACTCCCGACCTCAGTGCCCTTGGCGTTGGCGGTAACACCGCCCAGATCATCACGGAAACGGGAGCTGCTGGACGACTCCAGTATTGGTAGCAAACATAGCCGGAATAAACGGGACGGTACGACGAAAGGCACAGAGCGGCATAGTTTGTTCGGCAACACTTTCTCCACTTCCCTTGGGAGGGCTAGGAAGCCTCCCCCAAGGATCAGTCCGTACGCATTGAGCTTTTATATAGTTTGCTCGACCACTCACTTCAAAACAGGTCGTTGATTGATAACGAAAGCCCAATGGAGAAACCTTCGAGTCTCAATCTTTCCCGGCTGTACGGCAGCAGCAAGAAGTCATCGGGTCGCCCATCGACGTCAGACGGATCGCCTTCCAGCACTCTTCGCAATCCCTCGCACAGCGATTCTCTGGAGGAGAAGAGAAAGTTGAGGGAAAAGGAGAAGACACTTGAGAAGCTGAGAGGCAAGGATGCGGATAGTCAAACGCTGAAAGAGAAAGAGTCCCCGACGGTACTGAAAAAACACGTTGATGGTCCCGAGAGCCAGTCTCGAGGTCCTAGTATCTTCAAGCCAGGAAAGAGTATCATTGACCAGATCGGCATCCCTGATCACCAAGGATGGATGCGCAAGAAAGGCGACCATTATAATGCCTGGAAGGTGCGGTACTTCGTTATCAAGGGCCCGCATCTGTACATCCTGCGGAGCGACAGTAAGACGGTGGGAGTGAACTTTACTTAATCATGAAGTTATACACTGATGCACGTTGTTCAGGAGGTGAAAATCAAGGGCTACATCAATATCGTCGGATACAAGGTTATTGCGGACGAGAACGTCGATCCAGGACGTTATGGCTTCAGGATAGTGCACGACACTGACAAGACGCATTACTTCAGTTCTGATGAGCAAATCGTGGTACGCGAGTGGATGAAAGCGATCATGAAGGCCACCATTGGCAGAGACTACTCGAGTAGGTCTGAGCCATCATCTTTGGTCGCTTATCTAACATTATATTAAACAGAGCCTGTTGTTTCTTCTGTCAACATTCCCACTATCCCTCTAACAGTCGCCCAAGCGATGAACCCCGCCCCCCGACCGCCGTCTCCTACTGCTCGCGATGCGACACAAAAGGCATTGCGCCGTGAGAATCCAAATCAGCTATCTTCTCGTGATGCTCGCGTCCTGATGGGTTTACCATCGTCGGACGCACAAGATAGCGAACGAACGCGTCTTGATTCCTTCTTGATTCAGCAATCTATTTCAGAGCAGTCTGAAGACCAATCCAAACCATCATCTATAGCAAACCAAGCTCCTCCCCGCCCGACTAGAGAGGCACGCCCTTCACCAACTACCGCGGTTTGTCCACTGCCTTCTCCGTGCGTTGTGATACTGACCTTATGAACCTTGTACAGCTGAACTCTTCTGACGCGGGTCTAGTTGAATGGGCTAATTCACACCTACCAGCTGCGTTGCAAAATTACGATCCCACTACTCATCTTTTCAGCGGTCTTGCCCTTCTTCGTCTCTCGGAATCAGTTTTAGGGAAATCACCCTCACCCCCCGTGCTAGACTCGGCATTCCCGTCTGGCCCCGGCGATGATAAGCTGGACGGGTTATTCCGCCTGTTTGACTTCCTCCTTGACAACGACGTAAAAATGGGCAGCGTAAGCATAAACGACGTCCGACAAGGGAAACGCGATAAAATATTACAGCTTCTCAAAGCACTCAAGGCATGGGAGGACAGGAGGATGGACATATTGAGATCTATTGGCACAGGGACAATTCAGGCTGGTCCCTTCATGGGCCCCGATATAAACACTTGGAAGAGATGAATTCATTTGGGCTGCTTATCATTCGAGATCGTGGACTTGATCTTCAAACATTCATTTGCGCTACATACATCATGATAACACTCATTTATACGTTTGGGTTATTTTCTCTGGATACCCCTTGAATATCACATCATGTGGATTACTACATTATTGTACATGGAATAAGTGGACTTTAAATTCCAAGTAGTCGTGTATGATGGTGATTATGGTGTATGTAAGGAATCAACATGACTGACATGCACAAAAGGTCAGAGTTTGGACGATTCAGATGGAACCATGTTGATGTATACAGCTGATGCGACTAATCGGTGTCGCGTTACATTCCATACCTGTCGAAGCCAAACATAAGCTAATATTAATAAGGCAACGAGAGAGCTCAGAATCTCACTTCACAACGACCCGAGCGTGCACGGCTACCAAGGGTAAGTGTCGTGCACACGATGCGTAGCTTGTCGCCCCTGACTTAACGGTTCAGCAAAAAATAATTGATATGCCATCTGAACGTACGGCACTGCTGGTGAGTGGAACACAATATTCAAAGACTGCTGTACGCCGAATGTGCCACAAGCGCCAGTCGAAGCCATAAGAATATAAATGGGCATTGGCGAGCAGCTGCGCGTGCATATTAGCTCCAGATAAATCTGAGTGGAAGAAACATGCATTTCAATTAGCATGGCCAAACAACCGCCGTGCATAGTTCCAACCTCATTAAACATGTCTAAGGGCGCCAAATGATATATCAGTGAGCAAAGCGCATATCAGAAATCGAGGGTACCTTCGTCCACAATCACCTCAAAGACGGTACGTCCTTCGAGTTTGTCCGGCTCCTCTGCTTTCGATGATACAGATGCCTCTGCTAGTTGCATCCGGGACACGAACTCGGCTTTGAAACCTCTGAAGGGCTTGCCAGTCGAATGCGAGATATGGCCCGGCTGCGCCAGAGAGTTCAACAATGCAAGTTTTACCTCCGGAGGAACATTCCCTTTTATTTGGGAAGTGTCGATATTATTCTCTGGCGTCATCTGGAGGAAATAGCCAAATCACAGGCTGTGGGGTGAAGTTTCCCACTTAAAATGTACTTGAAAGTTGAGCATTGACGCTGCGAATCCCATGCTAGTATATCAGCTGCTAGATGTACTCGAGAGCTGCGGTGCCAGCTTCGTCTGGAACCCTGTTTACCAATCTGAACTGTAATCACAATTGCATAAAATGTCCGCCACATACTCGAGGCAGGTTAGCATCCATTCTAGCTTATCTGGTACGACTTCATCGGAGTTCCAGAAGGTATGAAACTCGTGAAGTACTTACTAGGGTACCACAATGGGCAAAAGCTCAATGCACAGAAGACTGACTTGTGTTGAATGACATACTTCAGTTTGTTTGGGGAAAAACAAAGCCTCCGGTTGCTTCCACGGTCATACTTACGGTGAAGAGTCCGTTGACACATAATGTATGCCCGGAATCTCGGAATATTCGAGTGGCAAGTGCACCCAATTACAGGTGATCAGAGAGCCTGTCGCCCGTTACAGGAGTTCTGTTATCAAATCAAGTACGCGCTTCCGGCACACTTACATTATTTACAATTACAGTTGGCCGAATGAGTGGTTATAGTAAACAAATGAATGGTAACCGATGGTGGCATGCCCTAAACCATTGTTAGCCATTTTTGAGCGATGAGGAGGATGACTAAGCGCGTGTCCCGACCCCCGGATAGCGCTCGCTCGTTGTGTGTCGATGAGCGAAGGTGGGTGGGGAAGAAGCTGGCAGGGAACGTTAGCGTCTGTAGGAGGGGTTGTTACTAAATTCTGAAGTAGATCATCCGAGGGAAGTTATATACAATAATGTAAACAATAGAGTACGTACTGCAATCCGTCACAAAATGATAGTTCAAGTTCGTCAGATATAGCCGGCGTGTATATATATATGGGTATCCTATCTTTGACCAACTTGAAGCATGTTTGCATGGACTTGGCACTCGCGTTGATCAACAAAAGTGCAGACACCCTCATCTATTCAGTGTATTCCACTGGTTTAGCACCAAGATATACCGTCATATATCTGCACATATCATCTTCCTTTCAATGACCGATGATTATCCTAACAATCTGTATTTGGCGTCAGTCGCATGAACTATAATTTGTGTTGTGACAATGGTGAGATTGATCTCAAGTAACAATGCATGTTTGACGAGGCGTCTCTCATTAAACATTCTAGCGGGGATCTCCTGTGCGAGAAGTATTTTCTATTCTATAGTTCTATGATATCCTGGCACCCAGTCTCTATCCCAGTGGCTCATTTGCAACACAATGGTAAAAGACGGGTGGTCATGATGAGTACTGCGAGCGTCTTAAAGTTCGACGAGAGCAAGGTATAAGTGTGGTTTGTTGCCACTGCTTTCGTATACAGGATTTTCAGGAGTGCAGCAGCAGACAATCAAATTCGACAGTAGGATACAGTTCAGCCAATGGGATACAGTCAGCCATGGGATCAAGCGCTGGCCATTCAATCGAGTTTCGACCATCAAGTCGAGGATCGCTCCCAGCCATGCTGTCAAAGCCAAGTTCCCTGAGCTTGGAAATCCGACGGAAACGTGGACCAGGGGGGACTTTCTAGACCGGGATTTCAATTGAGAAAGGAAGGAGTGTTAATGAGTGAGTAGAGACAAAGCGAGCGATTGTAGGTGTAGACCATCACGGGGATGCACTGAAGAAGGTCCGACAGAGTCAGATAACAAGTAATAGGCTACTTCTTATCAATGACTGGAAAATATACTTGGTGAGTGGTGATTGAGGTCTTGACTTGTTCTGCCGACACATACCTCGTTTACTTTGAGATCCGGGAGCCGAACCGTTTCAGAGTAGGAAGAATGTCATTATTAAAGTTTGGAATGGAGCAGGGTTGTAGGGTAAGGCTATGAGCTTCGGTATCAGTTGCAGATAACAGAAACAAATGGAGAATCGAACTACTTAGCTTTGTTCAGCTCCGAGGGGAATTCACTTCAGTGGTTTGGCTCAGAACGTCAGTTCGGGATAAATGACTAAAATAACCACCATATCAATTCACTTTGAATGAAAGCCGAATGCAGGCTTTTACTACTAGTAGACTTGAGAGACCAACTTGAATTCGTCTGTGCGGCTAGTAAATTGAGTATGGCAACCTTTGCCTTGGAGAGGAACAAGGGGCAAGACTATATGTAGGCTGAGGAGCGGCTACATGATAGTATGTATGGTGGAACTCGGTACCACGTTCGAATTGGTGGTTTGACATTAGTGATAAATTGCAGAAGTTGTTGATGTATACCTCACAGGGGATGTGCACAGACTGCCAATGGCAGCGCCGTCGTGCTAGCAGTAGTATGTCTCGGTGGAATGTTTCGCGATGAGGCCAGATGCTTAACTGCAGAGGATGTTGTACACAAAGACCGCGAGCTCGATGAGTAGAACAATGAAGACGATCATACATAGAAAATGAGAAAAGGCTTCGTACCTTTCTCCGACAGTTTACGGGGTCCAACCTTTATTATCGAATGGTAACATGTCAGTAGATAAAGAGCCGATCTATTTCGGAATACTGACGCGTCAGACATCCGTCTCTACAACAATACCCAGAATTTTCCGCCACGAAAACGGCGAAGAAAACATGTCTCCTCGCCCGTAGTCTTCAAACAGTCACGTGACCGGGAAATTTCAGCCCGTTACCCGAAGGTTTTCCCTGAGTCGTTCGATTAGCCAACCAGTGTCATTGAGGAAACTAAGGCTACGCGACATTAGCTTGTCAATGAACAGAGTGCTAGAATCCATGCAGAATACGAGCAGGCCAGAGGACTACTTTCAAAACAGCCATATAATGATTGTGGTATGTGTAAATCAACATGTCACCTAGACTTGTGACCGCACCCAGGTTAGAGTTTGGCAGATTCAGATACCTTAGGTTCAGATGGAACCATCTTAATGTGCACGGCTGATGCTACCAATCGGTGTCGCGTAACATTCCATACCTTCGAAGCCAGTTATGAGCTGATAAAGCAAGAGACTGAAATCAATCTCACTTCACAACGACTTGAGAGTGCCCGGCTGCCAAGAGCGAGTGATGTGCTCACAACGCGTAGCTTGTCTCCCCTGACACGATGGTTCAACAGAAAGTGACTAGTGTCATATTTGAACGTACAGCAATGCTGGTGAATGGTACACAATGTTTAAAGACTGTGATACGCCAAATTCGCCATGATCGCTTGTCGAGGCCCCAAGGACGTAAATGGGCATTGTCGAGCAACTACGCATCTATATTAGTTCTAGGCAAACAGGAGGAGAAAAAACATGCATGTCAATTATCATGGCCGTACATCCACCGTGGACGTTTTGAGAGACATTGAGCAATTCTGCGAACCTGTCAATAAGTACAGCGAATATGAGAAACGAAAGGTACCTTCGTCCACAATCACCTGGAAAACGACACGACCTTCAAATTTCTCCGGTTCCTCGGTCTTTGACAATATAGATGCCTCTGTTAGTTGCAACCGGGACGCAATCTCGTTTTCGAAACTGCTAGAGGGCTTGCCAATTGACCGTCGCATGGACTGCAGAATGCTGAGCAATACATGTTTTATTTCCGGGGAAGCATTCCCGTCGACTTGGGAAGTGTCGATATCGATTCCTGGCTTCATCGGAGGAAAAGGTCAAGTCACGTTCAATAGTTCGCCGGTGTGAATTTTACCAACTTGAAATAGTAGAACCCCCAAATTGCTTAGGCGGCTACTAAATTATGATGTTGCCCTCTGTTGTCGCCAGACGTCGTAGACTGGCAACGTCCAGGCCGCTCATGTGCATGACCAACAAATTGCTTTTGTACGTCGTCCTCTCGGTGCTGTGGTAGAAATGCCAATGCCTTGCCTTGAGAAATGTTTTGGTGTCCACCAACTATGTACATTGTAGTGTTGTAGAGGTCCTTGCACGCCCGTGAGAACAACATCCAAAGGCGCCACGGATATTTCCGGCACCAGTTACTCCCAATTCCTTCATCCATGAAATAATCACCTTACTGACGAGCTTCGACTATATGACATATATGTCCACTTTAACTTGTTTGATGCGGTATCAAAGAAAGACTCAAACGCGATATTCCTTGGGTGGCATTTAATCTGGATCACAATACTATGACAAAACTTTCTCGATTTCGTGTGCCAGGGGAGCATTAACAATACTTCTCCAGGATTCCTTCTCACTTCAGGTCGATAATACTACGCGCCGCTTTGGTTCTACACTGCATACAGCTTTAAAGCTTTATGCTGAAGGCAAAGCTCATAGCTGAACAGTGTCCCAATCAAGATATCGTTGTTGGACGCTGCAATTGTTTCCTGATGGGCCCGCTTTGCGATGAGCCAAAGCGTTGTGGTCCCTTCCTAAGCTTTGGCCACATCCACATTTGTGATCCAGTATTCCTAGTGGCGCAGAATATGTCCGAGCTCTATTTAACGTCCGGTTTCTTCAGAACTATAGCTCACATATTATCATAACGCCACCCGCACTTATCAATGGCCCTCAGACACTTGCTTGCTCGCATCTTCAAACGATTCAAGACGTCTGGATCTGCCTCTGCATTGGACCTCGCGACTGCTGCAACACCTGCCCTTGCATCAAATATCTCATCCCTAATCGAACGGTCTCCAGCTACCCAAGCGATTTTTCCTGTCAATGTAAATCTCCGATTTCACGTGGTTTTGTCCCACACTGCCGATGGCACCCATATGTCAATCCAACAAAGTCAAGTATTGCCTACTCTTGGTACAAGTTGTGGAGGACATGTGCACACCGCCCAGGAATCTACACCGCTTCTCGAGACTTCTCCATCAAATCCTCCAGTTGGATTTAACATCGAAACGACCGCCACGCAGTCGACGGAGATGGTCGATATGATTCCTGATTCCGTTCTTTCTCCACCTGCCTTCACAACGGACACTGCTCGGGACAGTGATATTCCGAGTCAATACATACCACCAGTTGTGATACCTACTCATTCTCCACTTTCCGAATTTACCGTCGCGACACCAGTTTTGTCCCGGACCATGCAGACCATCGAGAGCAAGGACATTGAGACACCCAAAAAATGCGCTGGCGCAAGTTCACTCATTCACGTTTCAGGACCTTCCTTCGGACCTACCACTGAAGCTATTGTACCGTCGATGGTCCCTACTACCCCCGACGAACCTTCTTTTCAGAAAGCACGCCTGGGCTCACAACAATACGACTATATGTTTACACATTCTCCCCTTGGCCAATCGCTATTGTCTGCCACTCACGCTTCCTCCTATAAGTCATGCCTGGACCCACAGCAATACGATCATCTAATTCTACAACTTCAATGTGACCGATCACCATCGTCTACCCCCCATGAGCCACCGCGATGCCCACCTGGTCTAAAGCTTCCCGTAGATAGGAAGCCAGGAGTCCAAGCTGGGCACTTACGTGCACCATCTGTACACTTTATGCAGCAGGGATCACCCTCCGAATTACTACAGGATGTTACCAAGCGGAACCTCGGTAACGACGCATCACTACGACTTGCGCAAGGCAATACCGAGCTAAACCTCGGCAATATGTTCTCGACTCTTGAACCCAGTGCCTCGAATTTTCAGTCATCGTCGACACCTGAGGCAAAACAGGCCAGTGTTATCGTTCAGAGGATTTCGAACGATGGGAATCTTGCCTATTCTATTCAGGCAGGTGGTCATACGTACGTCGCTACGGCACAGGTCGGCAGTGGTGCATTCGGTTACGTCTGGTACGCTATCAAGGACCAAACAGAGGAGGTCGCTATCAAGGTCATTAACAAGGTTGGGTTGCTTGCGCAATTTGTTTGCTGCGCCAAAGACAAACGACCGACCATGCAACAACTGCTCGAAGGTTCTCAAGCAGCAGCAGCAGCTATCAGTGCTGAATATGAGGCATTCAAGCGTGTCACCGAAGAGCAATCCCCATTTTTGACTCCTCTGCTGCATGCCTTCGAGGACGAGGATAACTTCTACTTCGTAATGGTGGGTCTTCCTAATTATCATCTGACTTGGTGCTGAACGTGCCCCAGAGGTTCTACCCCCAGACTCTTCGCACTAGAGCAAAATTCGGATTCATGCATTGGCAGTTGCGGCTTGTTGCTGCTGAGCTTGTAAGTATCTCCTATATTCTGCATGCAAGTTTGATCTAATGTGCTTCGCTACCCCCAAAGCTTCTCGCCCTCCAGCATCTTCATAAGCTGCGCGTCGTACATTTGGACTTAAAGATGGAAAACGTGCTCGTAACTCCGTCCGGTCACGTATGCATTGCAGATTTTGGCAATGCTGAAGTCCTAGACCGCAAACTAACCTGTCAGCAATTTCACAACGAGCTCATGTATGGTGCATCGGGTACTAGCGGTTACCTTCCTCCAGAACGAGTCGAGGGAAACCAGGGATATAACCTCAAGACGGACACCTGGACCTATGGTACCATTTTACTGGAGCTTTTACTAATAAACGGCGGGGTGAGCAGTCATCTGTGGTTCCAGATCGTCCTGGCACTAAAGCTTACTCGACTCTTAAGCACTGGTATTCTATATATCATTTCAATGATGGAACACATAAATATCGTAACGGCCACAAGATACCCGCGGGTTACAGCCAGCTGGCCTTCATAAGACCGAACGACGAGATATATCTCATCCAAGACAAGGACGCTAAGGATCTTCTTTATTCTGTATGTCTCCAAGTCTTTGTGTTGTCGACGTTGGCTTAACTCCAAATTTAGATTTTCTTTCCCAAACACTATGCCAGGAGGCCTGACTTGGAGTCAATTCGCAGTCACCCGTTCTTTGCCTGCATCGACTGGCAGAAGTTAGAGAATCGGGGATACGATCGTAAGTCTATGATCAAAGTCCGCTGGCGTACCCTTGCTCACGTCCAACTAGCCATGTTTAAAGCTTGCTTGGGCAACGCACCACTCGAATCTGTAGACTCTGGAAAGATTGCCATCGAATGCTCTCATCCTCGGCTACCAGACTTCAAGAAAGCCGTGCACGAGCAAGCTAACGGTGGTTTCTCTCTCGGGCAAATACACGTAGACTACGAGTGCCCGAGCGAGTTGGCACATGATGCTATGCATGGAGCAACTTGCAGGGTTACAGCCTCAGGGACTAAGGTTCCGCGGAGGCATGTTTGTAAATGTGACTTGCCTGCCGACTGGAACTAGGGTTGATATTTACCGATTTGCCATGAGGCATCCGAGCAGGTCGCCTTGTCTACAATATGTAAGGACGGAACGTTTGATCCCGCGGAACCAATTCGCGTGACTCTCCTGTCTGTACTCCACCTGTCCTCCAAATTGGTCTAGCACCATGCGCGCTTGACATCAATCTGAGCACTTTCTCATCGATTGATCGCTCATTGTCCTCCTAACTGCATGTTCCTGTCCTAATTCATCCCTGCATTAATTTTTCTCCCGGATCTAAGCTCCTACTCTTTCACCACCATGGCTTCCGTGTGCTCCTTTCACGGAGTAGACCAAGCACCTCCAGACGCACCTGAGCAAACGCCCGACTACCTCGCTATGTCGACTCCGAATCAACGGCTCCCCATCGTTTGGATCTCAAAGTGGATGCTATATGCGCAACACAACGCAACATGTCCGATAACAGATTAGTGCAAAATGCGCGAGTCTGCATCACCGCTCTGCATCGCAAACTCGTGGAGGTTGAGATCCCTCAAACAGGAGAAATACATTCCCTGCCTCGCATCACATTCTCTTTCAATCCAACGGGGTCAAGCTAGACCGTCGATTGAAAACAATTTCACTTGCGACCTGCTTATGCCACCACATTCAACGGATGTCAAGGACTCACGCTGGAGAAAGCGGCGCTGGACCTACGTACTGATTCGTTCTTCAGACAGCCGACGTCCGAAGGTGATCGAAGCGCTTGTAAATTTGTATGTTTCAGCTGTTTATGATCGTTGTACTTGTAATACTTAGTATACATACTCATGACAAGTCACTAATATCAATTGATGTGCACTTGTATTGAATTGAACACGTAGGGGTCGCTGACATGAGTCCTAGTCATTCCTCCTGTGAAGTTGTCCTGTAAAGCGACTGAACTCTAAATTTACATAAAAACCAGTTTAATGGATCGGCTATCATGAATTTCACCTGACTTGAAACAGGAACCCAAATATTCCCCCAAGTTGCTTAGAACTAGTACTATTGTTTCTAGTTGGCCCTGAGTCCGAGTCGGAGCATACAAAAGCTCTGAGACGAGCTAGCTGGTTATAGTAATTTCCTGTGATTCCCCACGAATATCTCCCCTAGAGCCCCGGTACACCATGTCCCATCGGTCTTATGAAGTCAGTTTTTACTATCCATCTCTCTCGAGATCATATGAGGTCGAGAACTGAATGAGTCCAATGGCAGGTGATCAAAGGATTCTTCGAGCAAGAAGTTGGCGCTGGTTATGGCCAAGGCAAGGTAGTGTTTGACCATCATAATTTCGCTTGCCACTGAGTGGCTGATGCATAATCTCGTTATTTCGCATCGAAGGCTGTAAGTCTCTTTGTATTTCCATCGACCACTAATGAAGATTTGAACTCTAGCTTCCTGCTCGATTCGGGCTAATAGACCCTTCCGATGATCGATGGAAGACATTCAAGCAAGAGATTGATCAGCTTAATACGTCCTCTCCCGTCGGCACGCAGTACAAGGTATTTTTCGTGGGCAGACACGGTGAAGGCTTTCGTGAGGGTCTCATGTTGCTGAAGATGACATTTAAAGAATTGATCACAAATTTTATGGACTTTTCCCCGCAGACAACGTAGCCGAGGCGAAGTACGGCACACAGGTGCGACCTATCTACATCATAGTGCCCATCCTATCCTAACATCTAGTTCCCAAATCGGAAGAAATGGAACAGGTGCACTCTACCATTCTCTTTCTCCAATGAAGTTCCTTGACTTGATTGCATCCATCAAGCTACTGGTCAAAGAAAAACGGAGACGGAAATTTGATCTGGGGACGTCAGTGTTATCACCCGTTCACTGAATTGCGCTGCCTCACAGCTTGTAATAGCGGATCCAGAATTGACGATGCTTGGCCAGGAGCAGGCGAAAGCAGCCCATAACGCATGGAAACAAGAACGTAAATTCGATATTCCCCTTCCGGGGAAGCTCTACTGCAGTCCTCTCACACGAGCTATCCATACGAATAAGATAACATTCGACTCCATCATACCGAAATCGCAGAGAACCATGATTATCGAGGTATCAAGATACAAGAATTTTTCGCTAGGTTCACTCACTCGCACTATAGAACCTTAGAGAAACATACGGCGTCCATACCTGTGATCGGCGTAGAACGCGCACTTATATCGAACAAACTTTCCCTGATTTCGACATCGAAGAGGAGCTCGTAGAAGAAGACGAACTATGGGACTCCCAAGTGAGGGAAACCCACGACGAAATCGATGTCCGAATGAGGGGCGTACTGGACATGATTTTTGACAATGATCAGGAACAATGTGAGCATCATACCCCACCTGTTCATGAATGTAGACTGAGCATTCGACTAGTCATCTCGTTCACTGCCCATGGGGGCATCGTTAGTGCAGTGCTGCGGGTCGTGAACCACAAACAATACATTTTACCCACTGGAGGTTCGTATTCGAACCTGATTTGACTCAGCGCGTGCTTATTCTGAGGCAGGGGTTTTATCGATGGTTGTTAAGTCATCTATATCTTAGAATTGCTTGAGGAGTAGTTGGACAAGTGCTACTGAATCGTACCCTGACATCGCTTTTGTCCTGCTGGATCTGAAACACGTTCACACCGTCCACAGCTTACGTGTATATTTAGATTGTATGCAAGCTTCCACGTGTGATACCATATCCCTTCTCGCTATCGTCAGCACTGAGTGCTGAGCACTGAGGCATCTGTTAGCAATGTACGCAGTAAACGGTGCAGGTGCGCTTTTCAACTTTCAGTGAAGTAGAGCATAATGAATTCAGCGGAGCAGAGCATGACGCTCGTGCAACTAGCCCATTCTCAGAAGACGGTGACTCGCTCTTTGATGAGCCTCAGATTGCCATGCGCACTGCGCCGCCAATACCTGGGCTTTTCGTTCCACCCATCAGATTGCCTCTCGAACTGGCAAACGACATCGTTCAGCAGTGCATGAACCTTTACTTCGATGGGCGAGACGTAAATCAGATCATGCTCTTTGGACGCACAGCATCCGAGCACAACCAGAATATGGGAGGCGGCTTACCAACGTTTTTGATCACACTCCTGCACTGGCTTGCCGAAATGTTACGTGGTCATCTACCCGAGAAAGTGCACGAAATGTTATTTCCGCCCAAGGATGCGCCACAGCGCGCACGACAGGCGATCCTGAACCTGTATCATCCTGGAGAAGGCATCTCACCCCATGTCGATCTACTGAGACGGTTTGATGATGGAATCATAGGAGTAAGCTTTGGAAGTGGGTGTGTGATGAACTTTGAGCGGGTTCAGTGTCGAGAGGAGCTATTCGGAGAGGCCGGGCCGCTGGATAGGAATCATTGGGACCTCTATCTGGAAGAACGCAGTGTTTTAGTCCTATCGGGGGATGCGCGCTACGATTGGACTCACGGGATTGATGGGAAACAGAAGGATTTTGTCAGTGGAGGAATGGATGGACAAGGAGAACCCGACTGGATTGATAGGGGAACGAGATTGAGCATCACATTCAGGTGGCTGCTGCCAGGCGCAGACATCGTCGGAGGACCTGATCCATGATAAGTACGTGGAACTGCCTAGAAATTATCAGCTGCACGTGTAGAAAGAAGATATGTACCATGTCAGAGTAAGTCACGTCAAAGAACCGGCGATGGAAGACAAGTGATGCGACAGCAAGTAAAAATCAAATGATATCTAACAATGCGCGGAATCCTACACCTCATAATTAAACTCCTTTGCTAGAGCACATCTCTGAAACCTCCAAGGGTACGATATCAAAAGCCGCCACGTAGAGCAAGAACAAGATGAAGAACAGATCCAGCGGTGATATTAAACTCCTTAGCGGTTTTATCATCCGGCCTTGATCAGACATGATGCGGTGAGTTTACGCGATGATGTAGAAGCTAAGACAACGCACATTTGTCTCCCTCCGAAGATCAGTCTCTGTTGTTGTGGTGGCACACCGGACTGCTCTTCGACCTTCTCCTTTATTCGAGTGATCTGTTCTGATGGTGTTCGTAAGGTGTTACATAAATGGTGCCTTTAGTTGCAGATACCTTGTCCTCGAGGTCTATGTCCAACTCGATCTGTGC
Organism: Suillus discolor; assembly: GCF_016758755.1. Classification (NCBI taxonomy): domain Eukaryota; kingdom Fungi; phylum Basidiomycota; class Agaricomycetes; order Boletales; family Suillaceae; genus Suillus; species Suillus discolor. The sequence continues at coordinate 266,763 of NW_024541254.1, forward strand.
GTGAACCTTCGTTAGCTAGTCACTATCGGATGGCAAGGATTAGATTTAGCACCTCCTTGCCGGTGAGTGTCTAGCGGAGGTCATCAGGTTAGCGAAATGTTTCCTGGCAATATGCCTGCGTCCTTACCTTTACTTTGATGAGCATGGTCGAAGATCTAAGGGTAAGAACCCCCTTTAGGCTTTAAAAGTATGCCTCTGATTCGGAACTCTCATCGTGACACATTTCCACGGTCTTTGACACCACTAAATACTTGACTCAAACTAAACATTTATAAAATCAAATTCCAACTCATCCATATGCCGCCATGGTCAACCCGAAGCATTTTTTAGCAAATTTATCAAGAAATCGCACCTTTCGACAGGAACTATGTCCTGGTTGTGACCATACTATATTCCGAAGCTCTCGGTGTCAACAGTAACGCTGTTATTGTTTGATGGTTATTCAATAATAGACGTGCAGACGTTGTGCAGATGTCAGTTGAACCACGGTCACCACCTTGGCGAAGCATCCACGGGCTGGTCAACATTCCAGGGCTCGTGAGCATTTCTTTAATTGTCTGTGTTGGACAGTGCTAGTGGGTCCATCAGGAAAAGCCTCCTGGGCAAAAATTGTAATAATTTGCGCTAAATGATGTTATTCTGATAATTCTATCTAATTTCAAGTTTTAGGAATAAAATGGCTAGAAGACGATAATGTACAATGGAATTATCAAGACTTATTTGAAAATACAGTAAGTGAATCTATCTAGATACGAGTTCAACCAAAAAGTGTCACAGTCATCTAGAACTGTATCACTGGACCACTCTCGCGGGACGACGGCACCGAAATTCGGTAGAAGATGGGCACTCCGCACGATCTTCGACAATGGCACAATGCTTGCGACTTTTGCGCCACCAAGAAAGGAACGCGAGACCTTGTAAAGGCCGTGGTGTCGATCGGGAGCCAATGCAAACGGCGAGAACCACTCGATATAAGCCAGGTGGCTAGGAACCTGGACTGTTGGTGGAAAGAGGAGCGGGAGAGATTTTGAAGGTAGTGAGAAAACGACTCGCACTTGACCAACGCGGAGTGCTTGAGCCAGTCAACTGTGAGTCACCAATATCCTTGTGAATACTCGTTGCTGACTTACCTTCTATACCTGCGCTAACGGCTTCTGTATTCGCACCAAGGTTCACCAGCACTGTGTCTGAACGACGGGGCAGCAGACCAGAACCCGATCTCCGTTGTGGTCTTGCGTGAACTGAATCTAACGTGACGGTTGCGTCGCCATGACCACGAGCATCGACGGAGACCCACTTGATCTTGTGGAAAACAGGAAGCGTTCGAAACGGGAAATGGATGTCGCGGGCCAATATTTCCAGTGCTCGCTCATGGAGGGGGTTAGGATCCTCGGCATGCCTGAGCTGTGTGATATAGCGAGCAAGTGCCTCGCGGAAAAAGGTAGCGCCGTAGTCATCAACTAATCTGTCTATAGTGACAGCTTTTGCAGTAGGGTGTTTGGGCATAGTCTGAAGGCGGCGGAAGGTCATATCTGGAGGACGTGAATGGTGGGGCTCAGACTCGACATCACCAGCAAGTCGCCAGATGACATACTTGTCATGGCGCAGTATTTTCTCTTTGCGTTCGAGCCACCGTGTCATCTGCGCGAACTCGTCCTTGTGATTGGTAGCGCGGTAAGCGTCTTTTGCATAGTCGATGTGTAGTCTTTCTGTATACTCTGTATTATAATTATCTGTTGTGCCCAACATCATAATCATGTACGAGTAGTGCCGAGTGGCATGCAGCTTCGGTAGATTGAAGTTGTCTCGGATACCGAGATCAACGAAAATGTCTTTGTTCTCGTGAAAAAGACTGAGTGCGTCGTCGAGTAGTTGTAGGGTCTCCGAACTATGACACGGATATTGTGCGAGGTAGAGAAAATCGAGGAGACCATGGACAGCTCGTAGAAGTCGGTTTGCATTAAGATTATTGGGCAAACGGATACCAATTACGATACCCAGAAGAAAGCGGCAGATTTGCGAGTGTTCGGTCCCACTGATACGCGAGAGGCCAGTGATGCCCTTGGTGAACAGACGTATATGATGGTTGGGAGGAAGTCGCCGACAACGAGCATCAATTTCAGCCGCACCACAAGCAGCCTTCAACCAGCCTAAGAGATGTTTGACTAGTCCTTGATATAACTGGTGCAACACATCTGGTGTGATTGCACGGAAAACATTTGCGAACGGGAGGTCTTCCCAGAAGGGATGAATTATGGGCTTGATCCCTGCTGCTGAGCAAGCTCGAACGAAAGACATACTGCCTTCATCCAGAGTAGCGAGCGCATCTAACACTTCGCGCAGTCTTCGTAAATGATATGGTGCCGTATTGCTCCCCGTTTCATCAGCCTCAATATCGCATTTGGGACACTCTCCGAACTTTATCCCAGTAGCAAGGAGTTGCTCTGGGTAGTCGCCGACAAAGCTCGCAAACAGTAGGTGGCAACGGCGGAGAGTACCATCCCCACTCGCCATAGTAATCCCATCCAGTCCAACAGATTTCAGGGGAGCGAGAACACGGCTCATGCAAGCATGGTACAGATTTGCCAAAGTTCGGCGGCGTGAAGCTTTGTTAGAAATATGATCGAGGCGTGTGCATGGCAAATATGCCAGAAGTATATGGGCACCGCGTGATGGCTTGCGTCGAATTTCTTTTGGGATGTTGCCGATGGTGAGATAGACAGGGTAAGCAGATTTGTTGCGGAACAAGGTTACTTGAGTTTTGTCGGACGAGATGATGATTGGAATTATGGTGCCGCCTGGGCTGTGCTGATCGAGTTTTTTCTGAAGTATCATTAGTATCATATGGTAGACGTAGTCAATGCAACGTACCTGTGTATCCCACCACCATTTTCCTGTATGCATATCGTGAAACAGACGAACTGTCTCATCCTCGTCGGCATAATGACGCTCAGGCACAAACGCAAGGTATCTCGCGAAATCGGGATCACTGTACAACGACTTGACACATTCAATCACATCGCGATAATAGACGTCGAAGGCTTCTCCCGCAACAATGATTTGCTCTCGTTTGAACTTTGGCCGGCCTGTTGGAAGCTCATGGTCGACGATGGCATTAAGCTCGTTCGCGTTCCTGAAAGAGAGCGACAGGCGTTCACTGACCTGCAATGAACATAAGCGCATGAACCAGAAAATAAAAGGTGACCGACTTACCCCCTCAATAGCAAGTAAGTCAGACAACGCAGTTGAACTGAGTCCACGAAGTTTTGCCCATCTTGCGACCTCCCAATCCATCTTAGAAGCAAATGGGTGATATGTATTCTCCTGGTTGGCATTGGAAAGATGCGCACCATACGCAACATTGGCAGTATGATTGTTAGAAATAGGTTGCCCAGCACGCGAGTCTGGATAGGGCACGATAACACAACCATGCTGCCCTTGGGCACGTTCTTGAATCTCCTGGTGACCATGGTGTTGTTCTTGACCGGTTGCTTCATCAGCGGCCAAATCATCCATGGCATCCATGTCATCGTGGTCATGTTGCTGATCAACCGGAGGCTCCCACTCAGGTTCGTTATTTGCTTCATCTTCCCATCCATCGTCCGCTCCCTCATCCGCATCACTACCATGGCCAGATCCCTTGCGAGCCCACTCAAACTCTTCCATGTCATACCCTCCATCATCATCAGGCCATTCCAACTCGTCATCAAGTTGCGGTTCACTAGTGTTGGCGTGTATCTGGGAGCGTGAGTAATTGTACAGCGCTCGACAATCAGGGTTTCGGCTCTTTGATAGATGATGACTGAGGCCTGTGACAGTGAGATTGTCCTGTCCACAAGCTGGGCAGCTTGCGGACATTGTGTTAGAGACAAGGGGGGTAGAGGTGAGGGAGTGAGACAAGGGGGGCAAAGGGTAGAGGTGAGGAAGAGACGCCCCCGACCAATGATAGAGAGTGAGAGAGTAGAGAGACGCCCCCGACCAACGATACAGACAGAGGGAATAGAGAAACGCCCCTGACCAACGCTACAGATGGTTAGACGATAGAGGGTGAGGGTGTAGAGGGTGAGGGAGTAGACGACAGCGCCCCCGACCAACGATAGAGAGAGAGAGGCAGTATCTGCTATGAGGGTGGAGGATGAGAGGGTTGAGGTTAGCCTGAGTAATGTTTAGACCCTCAAATTGAACGTACCAAATTGACTGCCTCCGAGCCCCTTGAAATGCAGGTCAACGTTATATTCGGCACCCAATTGAGGTGAACGGGAGCGGGAATTGAGACAGAACATGTGGCATGCGCATAGGCGTGACATAATGTGAACGCAAGTTCTTTCAGGTGGAGGGAGTAGTAGTAGACGGGAGCGGGAGGGAGTATAGGCGTGACATAGTGTGAACGCAAGTTCTTTCAGGTGGAGGGAGTAGTAGTAGACGGGAGCGGGAGGGAGTATAGGCGTGACATAGTGTGAACGCAAGTTCTTTCAGGTTGAGGGAGTAGTAGTAGACGGGAGTGGGAAGAGCATAGGCGTGACATAGTGTGAACGCAAGTTCTTTCAGGTTGAGGGAGTACTAGTAGACGCTATTAGAGATGGAGGTTAGTCTGAGTATTGACTGAAAATTGAACCCTTGACGGCGAATTGAACTCACCGGTAACTGCCTCCGGCATCCCTTGAAATGCAATAATGAACAAAAATTTTGAGGCGCCGAGAGGTCGAGAGCCAGGACCCGCATCCGAACAGCATATGCGGACGACAGGAATCAGGAAGTAGACCAGTGCCCAATGAGCAGTATTAGCCGAAGTGAAGGGTGGACAGAGTAAAGGATGCTTTGTGCCAAAGATAAGGTGAAGGGTGAGGGAGTGGTGGATCAACGTGGCCGATATACGCGCAAATATCCTAGTGAGTCTGAGGTAAAATGAACTCACCTAACGACTCGGAACTGCCACCGATGCACTGCAATGCACACAACGTCACCGTTAAAAATGACAACGAAAAATCTAACAGCGTTGTCAAATTTTTATTTCACCCCCCCTCCCGCTCTTTTCGTATCCTGAACATTCATTCAGTTAGCTTCCTGTCCTTGCAATCCAGTATAGCATGTACGCACCTCTTAATTCTCGTGGTGAGTTAAGCATATTATTTTGAAGATTGGCGAGACGGCAGCTTCTCACTGGGCTTGAATAGAGCCCCGAAATGCAAAGAAAAAAGCTATGGAAAAAGCCAGTAAGCAAGCGACTTCGGTCAGGCTTGAAATCAGAGAATTCAATGCTCACCTGCTACTTCAGTTTGGATGCCTGAAAAGTCGGCAAGAAAAGTTCTTCAACAGACTCAAGCACCTCCCAACCCACCGGCGAGTAGGCCACCCACCAAACCACCCACCAAACCATCTACCAAACCACCCACCAAAGCGAAACGACCAGCGCCAAGTGCGGTTGCTCAGATTGACCAGGGTTTGCCTTCAAAACTGAGTACATCACGTATTTAATCTTGAAATCATAGCGATAAGTACTAACTTTGATGGTAGAGCGTCAGCGTACCTTTGTGAACGAGGAATCGGATGATGGGTATGGTTCTAGTGGCCATGGTAGCGACTCAGAGGACTTGCGACCTGAAAAAAATCGAGGTGAGTTATAGATAACAAGGGGTTTGAATCTTACTCACTATGATGATGTGCACCATCCCAGCTGCCCGTCCTAAGAAACTCTGTCGCACTTATGCGATGCGCGATGTGACTGCGATGTTCGACTCCGACGAAGATCTTGAGGACAAGCCACCAAATGGCATTGATACTGATGCCGACTGCGAGGAGAGTGAGGGCGAAGAACCAGAGGCCACTGCCTTGATGCTCTCAGACGAGGTTAGTAGTTGCACTGGTTTACCTAAGCTGATCCTGCTGATTCTGAGTTTCGGAAGATGCCTTCGCTTGTTCAATCACGTGGCAACTCCTTGAAGCAATCCGCCAGAGAGCGAAAGCAAGCCGAGGAGGTGAGTCCATACTATTATATACTCTACGCTGATACTACAGACTACCTTCAGACTCCAATGTGGCGCGATGTCGACAACGCTGTCTCAGAGTCAGTTGAAGAATCCACTACTCGTGGTGACTCCTTGGAACCTCCCTCCAGCGACATTGAAGTTGTCCAGAAGGTCACCTCTGCAGCTTCTCTCGTTCGAACGGAGAAAGGAAACGTCAAACTACTCGATCAGAACCTGGAGACTCGGCGAGTAGTCCGGGATGCCATTATTGACGCTAAAGGTCACATCATCTTCGTCAATGCTTACCCTGAGCTCGTCGACAAAAACCAGGTATCACTCCAGTCTTTGCTAACGGTGGCCGAGAATCGCGGCATAAAAGCCATCAAAAAACGCCTTCAAACAGATGCTCAGTATGCTGCTCTCCTTGGTAGCTTGGTAAGTCATTCGCATGTCTCGTTTTACGGATTTTTTTTAACTATCATTGCTATTACTTGAGGTCGAGCCCCGGATCCCATTATTGCGGCGTGATCTGAAAGTCGCTGCATGTGCGAACATCGATAGCTACTTCCGTCTCAGCAACAACATAGTCAAGGCAAAAAAACTCATGGAGCAGCACGCATATGTATATGCCTTGAGGTTTGATGTGAGTTTACTCTGTCCCTTCCCTCCTTCGCCAACACCCAGGAGCGGGTTCTTTATCGTATTCCCATATCTTCCCTCCTTCACCAACACCCAGGAGCGGGTTCTTTATCGTATTCCCATATCGTTTCTCCTTCCTCGACCATTCTATTCTCTTACTAACTTCCCTCTTCAACAGTCCAACGACGATGCTTTGCCCATAGGGAAAAAGCCCTACCAGGGTGAACTACTGATTTTTCTGTTACACGACGGAGTCTTCAATGGTGCGAAGTCCATCGGCGTCAGATTTTCGGCGCGTTTTGTCGAAATTGCGAGAAACAAGGCCAAACGCCCCGAAGTCCCCATTCCATTGCTGGCGCTGGCGGCAACAGCAGTAATGTCCTTTCCACTAAGCCTTCATGCTGTGCTCATTTGTTTTCAAGATCTACGCGGCCCTTTTCTGGAAGACGCTTGGTTCACCGGGAAAGTTTAACTTTACCGGGAATCAATTCAGTGAAACTTATGTTTTCCATGTCAACTTTCTCGAGGGTTTGAAGAAGGACGCACCTGGAAAGTTTCACTGTATGATGGCTGACATTTTCGAAGCTGTACAGTAAGTTTCGCTGGTGTGGATGGTGCCATTCTGACATGCTGGATACTGACGCTACTTGCAGGGCTTTGAAACAGAAGGGCAATGATCATCTCGCCAGTGAGCATCGAAATGCTCTGTCGCTACTCGACTTGGATGGCATGGCCGATGATTAGGTTCTGTAGTCACGGTGCTGATCCATTCCTGTATATTGTGCATTCATTAGTGATTGTACCGAAATTCCTCATACCCTCGTCGTCAGCTGTTTCGCAATTACTTTAATACACATGTTTTAATCCAATATTAGTCTTTTGTTCTTGTAACATTGCCTGGGACGCGTGATCTGTGAACCAACATTTGTAATAACGGCTTCTGCAATTCACCACTATTATGTCTAATATCAGCTAAATCTTGATAATTATCCAACACTGAGGAGGGGGTTAAAAAGTCCTTCTAAACTATATAATCTTCCTAATTCTCCTAAGGCTGCTAATTAGACCTAATTCTTGGATTTTATCAAAGATTATCGAAATTTTTGCCAGGAGGTTTTTCCTGATGTCCACCATTGTTGCAAACGTGATCCAACGCAACCTCCAAGTTTCCTGTTACATTGACAATGGGTCGTGATTTGGCAGGTCTTCACAACCGATCTAATGCAGCTTCATACAGCCTATCATTCACTTCTTCAATGTGCCTTGCAATTTCTTCTGCGGTGAGCTTGATCATCGAGTCTGGATGCACGGCGAACAACAAACTACGACTTTCGAGTTCTTGCGAAGGAAGCGAATCTGAAAGCTGGAGGATGGGACTTGATGGATTCCATTTGTGAGCTCAAGTTGTCTCATCATATTGCAGGAGCCAAGGCTTCTTTTTTCAGGCAGTAGAATATGAATCCGTGACTTGCACGCTATATTGCAACTATATTGAACACAGGCCCCGTCGGGTCTGACTCTTATGATATCGCCTCAATTTTTCGTGTAGTTCATGGGTAGCCAAATGAATCATGATGTACCAATACTACGACAAATTGACAACAACTTCGTGAAGTATTCTATGGGTCACTTGGATCACTTGGATAGTTTCCCGTGCTACACACCGTCACCAGTTGACACAGGTATGTCCTCTTGGAAAACAATTGTAGTTAGGTTAGCTCCTGTCTCAGAGTCGGCTATGAGATTAGCATGATATTCTCGAACGCTGAGAAGGAGTCGTGGCCCCAGAACAAACATCTGCACGAAAAGGAAAATTTCAAGGATGCCAGAATAAATCTCAGTTTCCACTGAAGAAGAACCCTATAGAAATGACGAGAGTTGTCAGAAGCACGTGTCAGTCGCAGGTTGGCGTACCGATATCTGTGGAGAGAGAAGGCTGACAGTGACCAAGCAAGAAACAGCAGCGTGCCTGGTGAGGAAGTTCAGTCATAAAGGATATATTGAATTGAAGTCTCGAACTCACGCTGCAAAGTAATACACATGAGTTTTTATTAACATAGCGAAACAGTCCCTCCCTGGGGATGGTCGTTGCAGTTCACGGAAGTGTTTCATAGCAATCCAGGCTGCAAGACATAGTACGAGGAGCTCCCATACAATGCCGAGTATCCAAGGCTCAGATAGTGGGTAGCCACTATTTCCGCTGAGAATGCACTGATAGGTGCCAGAGAGAATAAACTCCTCTGGTATTCATGAGCCTGATATGCTTGCGTCTTTTGATGATAATCGAGGCTCACCTCCTGAAATGGTGCTGCTTGATATTGCAAGGATCGCTCCACACATAATCGTGCAAGCCAAAGAGAATCCGACAAGAAAGATTGAAATCTTTCTTGATTGCCGGTACATCGCACGTAGCCGAATAATTAAGATGTCTGGCATGATATTTCAGTCCAGTTAATCTTAATGAGGTACTACAGCCAAGTAGCTCACAACGCAGCATGACATTTACGATAAAAATCATCCACCATTGTGCAAGGCCAAGAATTGTGCCTGCCAGGAAGATCCAAGTCAATAACGAGCTCAGAGTACTGGATGCTTCAAACGAACTCACATCTGTAGTAGTCATTATATTAAATCAACAAAGTGGTCGAGGTTCTCACTCACCCCTACATAGGAGGACAGTGAGTTGAATAAACTGATAGAACATGGTGCGGAATCCTCACTGTATCTGTCACCGAAACTGACGGAAGACCTATTACATGCTACCGGTCAGAAGAAACAATCGCAATGAATATGATAAGACATACACAGTATGCTGATGCTGATTGTGAGATGATGTCTTATTAACACAGTACTGGCTCGATTAGCCTGGCGAAATAGTACCCAAATGAAAGCATTCCGACGTAGCGCACCTAAAATATCTCATGAATTAGCACGATTTTACAAGCAAAGTTAAAATATGAGTTAGGTACACTTATATATACGACGGTCATACTGGACCAGCGTTGCCTCTGCCACTCGGAATTAGCTGTATCAACCTGTTCCGAGACTCTACTTACCAGGACCAGTTCAAACTAGAGAACCGTGAGATAGCTGCTCTACTGCCAGAGAAATGCCATCAACTTACCTCTTGTCCCAATGTCAGCGCTGGATATCATAGGGCATCAATACGTCTCTCGATAAGCGTATGATTGCACATTTCTCACCCCAATCGTATACGACTACCGTAGAGGATGCAACTGTAAAGTCGCAGTGGTAAAAGGCAGATCTGAGTGAGCCATCATCGACATCGCTGACTCTACCTGTCCACGAACCTACAAAATAACTGTAAATCCGATAAAAACCGAGCAATGGCCACCAATTAGGATCATTAGAGACTAGGGTCGTATTGAAGGGATTAGTGTTGGAGTGTCACTGGCAAAGAAGCTGGCCGCAAATTTGAAATGATGGCCGCACTAACTTCATATACCACCATCGGATCAACGCTTGGGCCTGGACAGTGTCATTTGTCCTGTCGAGAGGTCCTTCACATTCACATCGAGTTCTGATATCAGTAAAATCACGTAGTCATAGATCCAACACAGGCATTCAAGGGCACCACTCAAATAGTCCGTTTCTTGAGCTCAGCCTTGAGGCCGCTTTTAAGAGGGTGATATTACGACAGAGTACAACTTGAGGGTAGCGAGTCAGAGGAAACCATGATGGTCATGGTGGTGACGTTTGAAGAGGCTTGAGCTTTGGCGGACCGTCAAGATTATACCCGCATAAGCAATACTCGGTGCTGACATTTTCAAAGTGGAGCTCAAAGTTAACGTTAAACGGTTAAACATTGAAAACCGTGATCGAAATGACCAGATTCGACTGAAATAAAGATGACCAATATTATTTTAGGAAAATCTGGTGTAATCAGAAAATAAAGACTCGTGATCATGTGCATGCATGTGTTTCCTGAAAATAATCACTTCGAATTCCTTAGAGCGTCGTCATGTTCGAAAATCGCCAAGTCTCACCTGCATAGCTGCAGCGCGTATGCTCACAGTACTATGGCACGGGTGCTCAGCTCGTTGTCGTCTCTCACGATGATGGCCCGGGCATGCATCACATCCTGCTTTCTTTACAACACTCATCATCTTCACGTTGTTCGCAGTAATACAGCTTCCCCGGGACGACTTGGAAGGTCAAGTTTGCCGTTGCAAATTCTTATGATGTCGCTTGAATGGTGTGCGTGCAGTCAATGTTCGCTCGCTGATGGTGGCCGTCTTCTGCAGGCCAAAAAGACCTGCCTCAGGCATAGTGAGCTCGATCAGCGCAATCAAGATGATCTTGCCATGCTGCAAGCGCGGCAAGCTGAAGACGAACTCCCACTGAGTCTTCAATTTCCCTTGTATCTACCCATGGCCCTGCTTTAGTAGGTGGGCATTTGTGTGCTGATCCCTTGCCTGAACTTCAGATAGACGACGACTGGGGGCTGGACCTATGGTGATGGTGATCTGATGGTTTTGGATGACAAGCCCAGTAATGATGGTGACGGTTGCCTTTTTCAAAGTTCGGATGATAATGAAGCTCGCAACCATGATGTGCTGTTTCTGCATGATCCGGAGGAGGAACTTATCATAGCTGATGATGGTAGTGACCACATCTCGGATGACGGTGGTGATCTGGTCAACCCGAAGCATCCTAGCAAATCTATACCTTTTGACTCCTAGATGTGACGGTATATCCGAAGCTCTCAGTGTCAACAGTAACGCCGTCATTGTTTGATGATTATTGGGTGGAACTTGATGGATTCCATCTGTGAGCTCAAGCTGCTCTTAATGTTTGATCATACTGCGGGAGCCCAAGCTTCTTTTTTTCAGGTAGAAAAATATGAATCCGTGACTTGCACGCCGCTTTGCAATTATATTGAACACCAAGGCCCCGTCGGGTCTTATGATGTCACCTCAATTTTTCGTGTAGTTCGGAACACCAGATGGGTAGCCAAATGAATCATGATGTACCAATACTGCGATAAATTGACAGCAAATTCGAGAAATATTTTATGGGTCACTTGGATCACTCAGATAGTTTCCCGTGCTACACGTCATCATCAGTTGATACAGGTACGCCCTCTTGGAAAACTATCGTAGTTAGGTTAGTTCCTGTCTCAGAGTCAGCCACCAGATTAGCGTTATATTCTCGAACGCTAAGGAGGAGTCGTGGCCCCAGAACAAACATCTGCGCGAGCAGAGAAATTTCAAGGATGCCAGAATAAACCTCATTTCCCATCGAAGAAGAACCCTACAGAAATGACGAGAATTGTCAGAAGCACGTGTCAGTTGCAGGTTGGCGTACCGATATTTGTGGAGAGAGAATGCTGACAATGACCAAGCAAGAAACAGCAGCGTGTCTGGTGAGGACGTTCAGCCATAAAGGATATATTGAATTGAAATATCAAACTCACGCTGCAAAGTAAAACAAATGAGTTTTTATTAACATAGCGAAACAGTCCCTCCCTGGGGATGGTCGTTGCAGTTCACGGAAGTGTTTTATAGCAATCCAGACTGCAAGACATAGTACGAGGAACTCCCATACAATACCGAGTATCCAAGTTATCCAAGTCTCAGATAGTGGGGAGCCACTATTTCCGCTGAGAACACACTGATAGGTGCCAGAGAGAATAAGCTCCTCTGGTATTCTATGAGCCTCATACGCTTGTGTCTCTTAACGATAATTGAGTCTCACCTCCTGAAACATTACTGCTTGATATGGCGAGGATCACTCCGCTTACAACTATGCAACCCAAGGAGATTCCGACAAGAAATATTGAAATCTTTCTAGATCGCCTGTACATTGCACGCAACCGAGCAATTAAGATGTCTGGCGTGATATTTCAGTCATGTCTCTTAATCAAGCACTGCAGTCAAGTAGCTTACAACCCAGCATGACATTTACGATGAAAATCATCCACCATTGTGTAAGGCCAAGAATAGTACCTGGAAGATCCAAGTCAATAACGAGCTCAGAGTACTGGATGCTTCAAACGAACTCACAACTGTAGTAGTCATTATATTGAATCAACAAAGTGGTCGAGGTTCTCACTCACCCCTACATAGGAGGACAATGAGTTGAATGAACTGATAGAAAATAGTGCGGAATCCTCACTGTATCTGTCACCGAAACTGACGGAAGACCTACTACATGCTACCGGTCAGAAGAAACAATCACAATGAATATGATAAGACATACGTAGTATGCTGATGCTGATCGTGAGATGATGTCTTATTAGCACAGTACTGGCTCAATTAGCCTGGCAAAATAGTACCCAAATGAAAGCATTCCGACGTAGCGCACCTAAAATATGTTATGAATCAGCACAATTTTCCGACCAAAGTGAAGATATGAGCTAGATACGCTGATATATATAGCAGTCATACGGGACCAGCGTTGCCTCTGCCGCTCGGAATGAGTTTCGTCGTCCTGTTCCGAGAGACTCTACTTACAAAGACCAGTTCAAACTAGAGAACCGTGAGATAGCTGCTCTAGCAATGCCATCAACTTACCTCTTGTCCAAATGTCAGAACTGAATATCATAGGGCATCAATACGTCTCTCGATAAGCATATGATTGTGTATGTCTCACCCCAATCGTATATGACTACCGTAGAGGATGTAACTGTAAAGTCGCAGTGGTAAAAGGCAGATCTGAGTGAGCCATCATCGACATCGCTGACTCTGCCTGTCCACGAACCTATAAAATAGCTGTAAATTCGATAAAAATCGAGCAACGGCCACCAATTGGGATCATTCGAGACTATGGTCATATTAAAGGGATTAGTGTCGGAGCGTCAGAGAGCTGGCAGATGAGGCTAGTGCATTAAGATGATGGCTGGGCTAGCTTTATATACCACCATCGGATCAACGCTTGGGCGCAGACAGCGTCATTTGCCCTGTCGAGAGGTCCTTGCCACATTCGCATCGAGTTCCGATATCAGTGAGGTCACGTAGTCATCGATCCAACACAGGTCTAGTGATGTGACCATTAAAGGGCGCCGCTCAAATAGTCCATTTCTTGAGCTCAGCCTTAAGGCCGCTTTTAAGAAGGTGATAGCACAACAGAGTACAACTGGAGGATGGCTCAGAGGAAACCATGATGATGGTGAAGCTCGAGCTAATTGGCGGATCATCAAGATTATGGCCGCATGAGCAAGACTCGGTACAGTGGAGCTCAAATTTAACGTTAAACGTTGAAAACGCTCAACGCACAGCGCCAGCGCCCGACCCCGTGATCGAAATGAGTGTACCTTGAATCAATATTACCATATTTGGCCAATAGCGCCAGCAGACAAAACGAAGCGAAATCATATCGTCATCAAGGATACTTTCATCCCCTGCCGCTTTCGTTATGTGGTGATAATAGGATTGGCGACGTAAGGCGTCGTTTTTTTCTTTGGTACTTGAGTGACATTTGATAGGAAAAAAAAAGTTGCTACAAATAAAATCATGGTCATATGTGGTTATGGTGAGAAAGTTTAGGTGTGAAAAGGCTGGGGAGACGCAAGGTTTAGCTTATCACAAATCCTTCTGTTAAGGTACATTCATTTCGGACACGATGTTGGGCGCTGGCGTTGGGCGTTGAGCGTTTTCAACGTTTAACGTTAAATTTGAAATTCGAGCTTCCATAAATTTCTTGAAAGAGACACTGCTTCTCGGATGAACACAATCTTCAAAATGGTACATAAACAAGCTAAGCTAACTCCTATGATCTTTAGTATTCCCGTGGTCAAAGTTCAAACTTGATACGAAGGTAAAGCTCAGAAGCCTTCCTCATCTCCTCAACCGTTGAGGGAGGTGCAGGTTTCCCATCCAGGTCGTACACTTGCTCCGGATAGTACTCGAATGCGGCAGGTGGTTGCGGGACGCAGTGGGCTGGACGAACATTATAATCATCATAAGAAAACGGGTCTCCTGGCTTCTTGGGAGGCTGGAGCAATATGGCGTTGGCAGACTCGATCGACACATCGTAGTCGAAATAATTAAAAGGTGTCAGGAAGAAACTATATAATGCAGCGAGTCAGCACGTCGCATTGATGCATAGCTAGGATTTAACCTCGAAGCGGCTGTATTAGTCCTTGTATTCGGAACATCCTCTGATGCAGGCTGTTACCGAGCAGTTTAGCTCTGCACTAAGATACTAGAAGGTAAACTTACTAGGTGGTGCATCCCAACGTTAATCCAGGTCACCAGATCCTGTTGAATGATATTTTCGCCGTCGAAAAAGTTGTGGAAGTCGACAGGAGGAGCCCCTGGAAGATTAAAGTTCCACATGCTGCTGGAAGAGGGCTCCGTATCTTTGCGACGGGACACCGCCAGGTTATAACGCGCCCAGTTGGCATTCTTGAGCAGACGCTTAGATCCTACGACGGTCTTGGAAGAACGTTTGTCAAAACAATACAGGAACATTCAATGTGTCGCGTACATTATAAACCGGCGAGTATCCCGGGTGAATTGCGTATCCTCTAGGAATTCCCCATTTATTGGTTTCATCAGTGTTCACAATAGTATAACCTCCTTGGAAATTGGCGGGAAATCTCAGCAGGGCTTCGTCTTCGTTATCGATGTATTCACGGGTGATCTTTTGTTGGATCACTTCTTCGCCCCAATCGTCGTCGAACCACGGTTGGGTGGTGACCTCCTGACTAAGACTTGTTTTCAACAGCGAATTTTGTGTTCCTCCTACGTCGAGGTCGACCTGCAGAAAAGGCTCAGATCATGAAGTATGTCACATGGATTTTCAAAACCTTGAAGTTGATGACATGATCGTGGAGGCTTCCAACTGGTTATTTGCATCAGCAATATACATATATGTCGAAAGTACTGGGAGACGACATACGAGTGGTGTTCCAGATTTTGCTTCCGTAAGCTCCTTGCTCGTCATCCCAGAACCCTGATAAAAGGTATCCGGATGCTGATACACGAACCTCGATAGTTCCATCGACGTGGAAGATATATTCAAACTTGGGAGAGGGTCTCGCAAGTAAGTATATGATCACCAACCGAGCGACAAGTACTCACCACTAAAGAAAGGTTAAACAATAGTCGAATTTTGGAAGACGGAAGCTAATCATGATACTCACAGTAATCATAGCTAAATGCAATATGTTGAGTGCATACATTCTAAAGAACTTTTATCATAATGTAACTTACTTTCCAACGGTGGAGACGCTCCTAATGACCAGCTGGTAACCTTTGACGGCACCAAATTCACTTCGCTCAAAACCAAGATGTCTTGATACAGGACGTCCGCTATCCTGCTCAAATATACATATCGCCCGCTTCCTAGACATCATCCCTGTCGCAGAAAAAGTGGTAGCTGGGAGGTAAATCGCCTCATCTGGGCAATCATATCCTGGTAGTAGGTTGCGAACCGATTGCCCCATGCCAAAGTATGAATCTAGAAGTGCAGTGCTCGACTTATAGGGATCATTCCCGGCTGTGTTACACAGGTCACTTATATTCCCTGCAATTCAGATTCGACAACTCACTGTATTGTGCCAATGCTTCTTGGGGCTTGAGCTAGTTTGAATATTAGTCGGATAGTTAAAGCAGTGCAGTAGACAATGAACAATCACCTCGTAGATGATCCGCTCACCTCGGAAGCGTATATCCCACAAGTTTAGTCCCATGTCACGATCGAAACCCAGGTAAAGCCCCCACCCCATCCAACTGACGTATTGCAGGTCATAATCAACCCTAAATCGCAACCCAGCAAAAGATACAGAACGAGGTCCTGGAAGGTTGTCGAGGTCGCGTAAGGCACCAATACGTTCTCGTGTACTCCAAGAAAGGTCTTCTTCTTGCTTTGTTACTGGAGGTACACGCTTGAGCGTACCATTATGAAACGCATCCATGAATGATTCTGCTGTGTCAAATACTTGATGATTGTACACGATCTAACAGATATGGGTTGAGCACGAGAACGTTACAACCGAAATAAAGTTTACCTTCAGCTGGTCCCATTTTGAAGGATCAGTACCGCTGACATCGACATATTGCCAAAGGTTCAGTGGATGCAACCAAAATCCGGGTGTGTCTCTTTGCCAGTTTAACCAGAAGCGCCTGAATGATCCGTCGAAACCGAACGGCCCAGCACCTCCAGCAACAATGGTATCATTGGGCAAACCACCTAGAAGTTCCTGAGAAAGTATAAGGAAGATTAGGCAAGCCAGATGATCAAAACGACTCGCCTTGTACGCATCCATCAGCGGAGCTGCTATCTTGGTGTGGATTTCGGGCACATTCCAGTCAAGGGCATCATATCCCCTTGCGTTGTACGGAAGAGTTTCGGTATGATAAATCTTTG
This sequence comes from Suillus discolor, assembly GCF_016758755.1. NCBI lineage: Eukaryota > Fungi > Basidiomycota > Agaricomycetes > Boletales > Suillaceae > Suillus > Suillus discolor. The sequence goes on from NW_024541254.1 coordinate 283,703, forward strand.
TCAAATGCATCATCTCTGTAGCTGGTGTGACTGGGAGCGGCCCGACGAGATAATCTCTAATCACGGGTTCCACGGCCCCGCCATGGTGAATGGTAACCCGAGCAAACCTTGCAGGTGCGTTACGAGGATCTAAAGACGAGAAGTACTCGAGGACATCAGCCTTGGGAGGATAGTATGTCTGTATCATATAGACGGAGTTATCGGATGGCCGAGCTGTATCTCCTCGCGTGAGGTTTAGGTTCATTTGGGTGTTCAGGAGCCAATTTTGAATTTCCACCATTTCATCGATAGTAAGAGAGGCCCATGGGTTGATTGGAGCTGGAGGGCGAGCAGGAGGGGGAATATTAGATGCACAGATCTTGATATCTTCATCATAGCCGGCAAGTGTCTCGGAACCCCCGAAAACAATTTTGGAGCCAGAGGTAGAGGGTCTGATCTGGATGACGGTTAGCGAAGCTAGTACAAGGATGAGGATGAATGAAAGGCCAAGACGAAGAGAGGTGATCCTGTTCGGTGCTCGCGTTGATTCATGCTTGGGTTCATCCAAGGATGCAGTTTTTAGCTGCTCGTATCTTCTGGGCATGCTGGTGGACAGATGAAGAGGTACGTGTGACCGAACAAGACGGAAATACACAAATCTTATGTGCACTATCAAGCGCCTACCCGCTGCTAAACGCGGAGTCAGTTTAAGATGAAAGACGGATCAGGAGCTGAACCTCCTTTTGTTCAAACCTCGTGGACAGACTGATACACATGTTGCAAAGAAGTCACATTACTAGCTACCTGATCACTACACCACCTTCCCATCTCCAATAAGGCTCTACAACTCAAGTTTGATGCGATGATATAACTCCGAGGCCTTGCGCATGTCTTCAATTGACGAAGCAGGTGCAGGGATCCCATCTAGGTCAAACATCTTCGCCGGATGGTACTCGAAAGGTGACGGGTGTTCCGGCAGGCAGTGAGCGGGTTGAACACCATAGTCGTCATATGTGAAGGGGTCGCCAGGCTTTTCTGGGTTCTTCAGGAGGACAGCATTGGTCGACTCGATAGATACATCGTGATCGAAGTAGTTAAGAGGCGTCAAGAAGAAGCTAATAGACCGTTAATCAGCTTTTATTCCATATGGCAGGAGTCAACGAAGCCAACCTTGATGTCGCTGTGTTTGTTCGTGTGTTAGGTGCGTCTTCTGATTGGGGCTATAAAAATGAAAATAATGAGGCTTCACAATTAGTACCTCATTAAGCAAGCAACTAACAAGATGATGCATGCCAAGGTTCACCCAGGCAACGAGATCTTCTTGTGTAATATTCTCTCCATCAAAGAACTTGTGGAAGTCGACAGGAGGGCCACCGGGTAAATTGAAGTTCCACATACTGCTCGAGGAGGGTTCTGTCTCCTTACGACGGGAGACAGCCAGATTGTAGCGTGCCCAGTTCGCGTTCTTCAGGAGCCGCTTAGAACCAACGACTGTCTGCAATCCAGAATTCAGACCTTGTCATGACATCCTCGATAATATACGTACGTTGTGAATCGGAGAATAGCCCGGATGGACGGCATATCCTCTCGATATGCCCCACTTGTTGGTCTCTTCTTGATTTACGATTGCATAGCCGCCCTGGAAGTTTGCCGGAAATTTTAACAAGGCATCGTTCTCGTCGTCAATATATTCTCGGGTGACTACTTGCTGGATGACTTCATCTCCCCAGTCATCCTCGAACCAAGGCTGGGTAATTGCTTCTTGACTCAATGTAGTCTTCAACAACGAGTTTGCTGTACCCGCCACATCAAGGTCAACCTGTAATGGATCATCAACGCTATAAATTTATCGCAGGGGAGGCTGTTGACCTTATAGTTGATCACGTGGTCATGCAGACTACCCACTGATACCGTGTTAGATCAATATAAGGGATGAGTGGAAATACAAACTGCTGGTTTCCCAGATTCGATTTCCATATTGCCCTTGTGCTGTATCGTAGAAACCAGCTTGCAGATAGCCGGAGGCGGAGACGCGGACCTCGATGGTTCCGTCAAGATGGAAGATATAGTCAAACTACACACAAATGATGAGGTCAGTTGTGAAAATAGCACTTGGTTTATCACTCACCACTACAGGAAATAATACAGAATCCAGTCAACATCACGAAGATGGCGAAACTCTGCACGTACAGTAATCATAACTAGGGTTCGAGTTTCAGCATCATCCCACAGACAGAAAAAATCACACACTTTCCGACCGTAGCAATACTTCTGATCACGAGTTCATAGCCTTTGACTGCCCCAAACTCATTTTCTTCGTAACCAAGATGTCTAGTAAGAGGTCGTCCGCTATCATGCTCGAAGACGCAAATTGCACGCTGTTGTGTGGTTAATCCATTCACCGAGTAAGTGGTCGCTGGCAGATACACGGCCTCATGTGGACAATCATAGCCTGGTAACATGTCACGGACAGATTGCCCCATGCCGAAGTAGCGATCGAGCCAAGCAGTCGTTGCCTGGAATGGATCATTGCCCGCTAGAGAACAATATCACATGAACTGAAGTACAGAAACCAGCGTTAGATCACCCACCATACTGTGCAAGAGCTTCCTGAGGCTTGAGCTACGCAGGAATCGTGAGATTGCATGAATGGATGGCTACGTCGAATACATCCTACCTCATAAACAATCCGTTCACCACGGAACCTGATGTCCCATAAGCTCAAGCCCATGTCTCTGTCGAAACCAAGGTACAAGCCCCAGCCCATCCAACTGACATACTGAAGATCAGGATCCACTCGGAACCTTAGACCTGCAAACGACACCGAACGAGGTCCAGGAAGATGGTCGAGATCACGTTGGGCTCCGATACGCTTACGAGTACTGTACGACAGATCGGTGTCAGGGTCAATAACAGGGACACGTTCAAGGCTGCCATTGTGGAATGCTTCCATGAAAGATTCTGGGGAGCTAAAGACTTGGTGGTTGTACACAATCTAAGACCAATTTAAGCGCATGAAGTCTCAGTGGGGTTATATTTGAGAACATACCTTTAACTGATGCCATTGAGAGGAATCGGTACCGCTGAGATCAACGTACTGATATAAGTTAAGTGGGTGTAAGAAGAAGCCGGGCGTGTTGCGTCGCCAACTAAGCCACAGACGTCTGAATGAACCGTCAAAGCTGAACGGCCCACTTCCGGCCGTCGTAAGAGTATCCTGGGGCGTTCCGCCCAGAAGTTCCTAAAAACCAACCTCCCTGTGAATAGCATGTACAGAAATAAGATGGCACAAATGACCTTGTATGCTTCCATTAAAGGGGCCGCCATCTTCTCAAAAATTTCCGGGGAAGTCCAGTCACGGGTATCAAACCCACGTGCATTATGCGGAATAGCGTCGAGATGATATACCTCCGTCAGATGCTCCATGCGAGTAGATGGTCCAATAGGAAGCGGTCCAACAAGATAATCCTTTACGACAGGTTCCGGTGCAGAACCATGGTGAATTGTGACCCGTGCATACTTTTCCGGGATGTCTGATGAGGATAGCGACGAGAAGTAACTTAGGACGCTGGCTTTAGGCGGGTAGTACGCTTCTATCATGAATATGTGATTGTCTGAAGGCTTTGATATAGCCCCGCGCGTCAGGTTAAGAGCCCGACCAGGCTCCTCCAACCACTTCTGGATCTGAACGGTCTGCTCAATGCTGAGAGAGGCCCATGGATTGATCGGGGCTGGGGGACGGGCAGCAGGGGGCGTGGGTGAAGCACAGGTCTTCACGGAGTCTCCGTCATATTGATCTTGTGCTCCCAGATCTCCTGATAAAGGAGGATGAACATGCAGAAAAGAAAGCGTTACCAACGCCAAACATGTGACGAGACCGATCGCGACACGACGTATGGTGCGATACGGCTTGGGTGACTGGACTTCGTTGTCCTCTCCGCTCTTTAGGAGTTCATAACCACTGGCCATGGTGGTAGTGGAAGGGTATGAGACAAGAGTGCTCTGGCGTTCTCTTTAAATGCCCCGGGCCGACCCTGCGTGATCACATGAACTTGCGAGTCAGAACGACTTCCTTTGCGAGCCGATTAGGAGTGATACAACGTATGCGCCACGGCTGATGCATATGACAAAAACTTCAAATCGTTATCTCAACGACAGGGATTGCCATGAGATTACGCCCCGCTATACATATCTTCCTCCCACATGACACCGGACTTGAGCATTCTGAGCTTTAAAGTAGCCACATGTTTCTGTAAGTTTGGGTCTGACGCAATTGGACAAGTTGAGTTGCTATGTATAGTCGTTATCGAGTTTGTACTGACCTGCAATTTGAAAGATGTGGCAGATGAATATTCCGGTTGAAATGTTGATGGCTAGTGCATCACTGCAGGATTTTGGGTGGCAGATTCGTGGCTCAATTGCAAGTTTTTCATGTCAATGAGGTGTGACTTGAACTTAAGCTTCAAATAATCAGTGACGGTGTGGTTTGGCTATGTTTGGCATTTGGCCTCAAATGGTAACAATTATATAAGCAAGCAGCACCGTGTCAAGTGCACGCTGCAGGTCCATCTGACCGTCTCAATATAAAATGGCCGACATGGAGACTACTACCCCAGCGGGACAGCCTATCGTCTCAAGGGAGAAGGTGATTTTAAATTTTTGGTAGCTTGTCGGTTAATCCTCAGTTGTTTTTCTCTACTAGACGGCCCCATTTCTCATCCGAACATTTGTAAAGGTTGGGTCATTCCATAGGCTGACTTTGTTCGAGGAGAACACTCTGCCAACCGCAGACGAACAACAGATTTACACCTGGTAAGCATGCATGTGTATTTGTTCTAACTCTCTTTTGATCCCATGACTAGGAAAGATGCCACCTTGCGTGAAGTACTGACGACTCTCCGAAACGCTGCACCCCAAATACCAGAGTTTCGCCACCCTTTGGCTCGTTATTCCTTCCGTGCTATATACGCAGACGCAGCAAACAGGGGACGCTTTGCACAGAAAGAGCTTGGTATGGTGTATTCTCGCGATATCCTGGGCGAACCAGGTACTCTTGACAGCCCCGCGGCACGCCTGCTCAGCGACATGGATGGCGAATCCAGAGAGCAGACAGAGCGGGAGAAAGAGGAGAGGACTCTTGATGAACTTCGATTCGTGCCAGGAGACTATCTTTGCGTCTCTATTATCCTTCCAAAAGCCGCCGCGGCTGCAGTAGCTGCAGCCACCCAGGTTGAGAGCACTGTCAAGATTCCAGTCCAAAACGGCTGGAGATCCGTACCAGCAGCACGGCAGAGTGATGCAGGTTGGGGAGCAGCAGCTCCTGCTGGCCGAGGTGGGGGTCATTGGCGAGGGGACTCCAACCCTGCTCCTCCCAGTGGTCCACGAGGAAGAGGTGGTGGTGGTGGTGGTGGTGGTGGAAGGGGTGGAGACTTTGCTGGAAGAGATCGCGACTTTGACCGCAACAGAGATTCGGAGAGACGTCTGCCACCAAGGCGCGATTCACCACCTCACCGAGGTGGCGGCTGGGGTGGTAGGGGTGGCAAACGGTCACCATCAGGTTCGCGGTCAAGGAGCCCACCGCGACGCAGAGGATCTCGTTACGACTGATATCGTTTACTTGTACATCCATTGTAGCTCTAGCTACCGATTGCAAAACTACTTTAGTTCTGAATTCATTATGCAGGAATCAAGATGTCCAAATTTTGACAAGGACTTACATTAACTTTTCAATGGTTTCAACTTGAAGTTGTACGTACTATATGCTTCCAATCATACCATATCAACGTGTTGTCTCGCGCAAGTCTCACCAGTAATATTTCGACCTCGTATCTTCTTCATGACCACAGTCCAACCCTGACTTATTGGCCTTGTGCTAGTGCTTCTAGTTTGCTTCTAGTATTCCTTCGAACTCGTGTTTATACATAATCACATATCAGCGACATCGCCACCAACATGGGCGCTGGACCCTCAAAACATAGACCCTATCCATTTCCAGTTCCAATCGTTAACTCTAACGGAATGCAAACAACAACTTGGTCCTCAGTCAGGACGAAGAAGGGCAAGGAGAAGGCACACCCAGAACTATATCAGCAATATTCAAATGGATATCCGACTGCTGCATATCCGAGTCATGGATTCCAGTATTGTGCGTGGCAGTCACTTGTAAGAATAGCGTTTACTAACAGTGCCGGATGAAAAGACCCACAGGTACAATCTGGGTATCCACAAATTAGTGGGTATTATCCGGTGGCCATGGTTCCTATGCAGCAGCCCCTGGTTATGCCGCAGCCATATGTTCCGGTCGCTGCTTTTCAAAACGCAGCTGGTCAGCCACCTGTACCAGTTATTCCCCCTGCAGAGCAAGTACGGATGCCAGAGCCATATAACAATCAAGGCCCTGTGATGCCCAATGTGACTGGTCGACGAGATCCCGTTGTTCCTCCACCCCCTGTCATAACTAACGTGCAACCCCAACGCGACACAGCTTTTCCTCCTCCTCCTATCATAAATGACTCGTATTACTCATCTCACCCACAACCCACTGCGCGTATGCCCGAGCCACATGTAGGCAATCGGGCGACTCCAGGCCCCGTCATCCCCGGTATGACTGGTCGACCAGGAGATCCAGTTGTTCCTGCTCCCCCCGTCTTGACTGACGCACAGCGTGCAGCTAACTCGTCATCTCGTCCAAGATTCACCGACTTCTACCAACCAGCTGATCATCCCATTTCCATGCCCGAACCTTATTTAAGTGATGTACCATTCAGGCCACCGACTGTCCCTCCCATACGAATGGCAACGCGGCAAAATCCCCTTCCCTCTCCTCCTAGAGACATATGGGATACGACCCCATATCGTCAAGTTTTACAGGAACTCCCAAAGGACATAACCCTCTCCTTCAACGTCGAACACATGGAAGAAATGGAAGACATGCTAGCTCAACCAGCAGGTCCAATATCGCGTTTAGGACAGCTATTTGGCTCTAGTAGTAAGCGCAAGGGTAAATCACGAAAGGGACTCTTTCGCACGTTCAGCACATCGGGGAGCGATGGCGAATCTCGTGGTCATCATCATCGTTCCAATACCGTAACATCATTCGTTATACCACCAACTGCAGTCATGCCCGATAGGGTAAACCCATACACTGGAAGTGGAGCCCCACCGCAGGCTATGCCAGTTCCCGATCGCGGACCACCTGTCAAGTTTGACCATACGGGTGAACTATCCGGATTTGTAAATCACTCACAACATCGAGTGATGTACAAAAACAAAATGTACCCAACGGCGATGCACCTCCTTGAGGCGATGAAATTCACGGAACACCCTAAGCTTCAGGAGCGCATACGAAAGTGCACCGATGTTGGTGACATGTACCCGTTGTCGGCTAGTTTTCAGGACCACGTGCGACCAGATTGGGGTCAGGTATTCTTGAGGACTGTGAGACTATTTTCATTGGCATTCCAATCGGATCAACTTTCCCTGACTATTTTTGTGTTTTCAGATGGAAGATGTGCTGTATATAAAGTTCAAGCAACATCCTAGCCTTCGGGCATTGCTTTTGCGCACAGGCCTTGCTGATATTGTGTATGCCGATGCCAATGATGCGTACTGGGGTCATGGTCCTTCAGGTGATGGTGCCAACGAACTTGGAAAGGCCTTGGTGCGCGTACGGGACAGACTTCGTGCGGAAGGGGAAAGATAGTAGTCTTCCTTGAACCGACTTATAAGAAGGAACGTTAGTATGTAGTTCCTTCCATCTATGCAGATTATATCATGACGTAATTGTGTTTACGCTTCCTGTTTGTAAGGGTTGCTTTTCATCTGGCGGTATACGTATTCGTGAGAGCTAGTCCTGCTTGGCGAAATGATACATCTTACAAGGGTTGTCATCCAGCGCTTCAGCTTCAACACGATAAGTGACACGTTCCTGGCTTCCCTCAGACGCAATGCAAGGGCTGGACATTTATTTCTTCTACAGCCTGACAAGTTCTATAGATATCTTCCTCTGAAACAAAGTACTCATTGACAGTGCCCTCGAACATATTTGGCAGGCTGTGGGTCAATAGGTCCCGGTAAATTCTCCACAGAAGTTCTCGTGCGAGACATGCAACATGGAAACTGCACCGATTACCAGTAATTCAATACCCAGCCTCCAACGCGCTCTCAGCTATATACGACCGATGACTTCAAGCATTCTATTGACCAACAATCATGGCTACTTTTGCTTCCTCCTTCCACATTAATCCCGCTTCAGCGCTATCTCAGGCAACGCAGTCCACTCCAGCTCCATGGCTGGGTCCAGCATTCGGTGCCCTAACCGCCCTCATCAACCTGCTGGCTAAAGCAGAGTCCAACAGGTATCTACCGTTTTGCCATGCTGTTCTTCCCACTGACCACGACGACTGTTGACAGAAATGGCATACGACAACTCGAGGAACGCTGCCTCAGTTTTCTGGCTATCATCAAGAATGAAGGCGAAAGCATGGCGCCGGATGACCAAACCACGCTTTGCTCAGGCGCACAAAGGTTGGTAGCGCGCAGATGTTATTGTCTGAAAGGCAGCTGATAACCTAGCCAGCACCATCCAAGGCATCCTCGACAGAATGACTCCATGGTGTTTGATGTCTCGAATCAAGCTATTCATCAAACAGGACGAGCTCACCGGAGTCATCCAACGATGTCATCTTGAGATATCTGATTGCTTGAACAAGTTACAGGTACGTCAAGTGTCTGTCCTCAGCTATTATCTATAAATTCATCTACTTATTTGACCAGATAACCTCGCACCTCGAGATCCACAAATGGCAGTCTGCCTTCGAAGATAATCAAAGGATCGACAACGAATATATGATCCACTTTCTCGGGGACCTAAAAAACAAACAGGAGATTCTCTTGAGTGACCAGCTGCAACAAACCACCGTCGTAAACCAGATCTTGAAAGTGATGCAAGAAGTTGGTACCACATCCCCTAGTCTCTTGCCAACCCCTTCATTTAATTTCCATTGACAGAATCTTCCGGTCCACTTCTCTGCAACACCTGAATACGGTCTGGAAAGTAACTTGTACAATCTTCTCCAAAGTTCCAGAAGTTTACTTCCGAACATGAACCTGCAACGCGGGGAAGTGAGGCGTACCAGTAGTCATGCTGTGAATGGGACGAGTCGGACCGATGTCTGGGAAGGATGCTACCTTAACGAGGAGAAGGTTGCTATCAGAGTCCTGCGTGCAGTCTATGCTACACCTAAGACGCTCAAGGTACATTATTTCAATGTCGTCGTCGTCGTGAGCGCTCAATCAATTGGTTTGCAGAGGTTCAAGGCAGAGGCAGAGATTTGGAGAAGAGTGTTTGAAGTGGACAAAGGAGAACACATCCTTACGATATACGGTTTCTGTCAGACTGACGGGGAATATCCGTGGGTCTTTCCTTCCTCAGGACCTCATGTTCGTTCCTAACAACAGAGCAGTTACACCGTAAGCCCCTGGATGTCCAATGGGACCTTGAAAGACTACGTTAATCAACACCCCGAAGTTGACCATCGATATATGGTATGTACCCTACTTTTCATCAAGGAGAACAGCGTTTTGACCTGATTGCGTAGTTGAAAGGCATTGTCGAGGGCATCAAATTATTGCACAGCATGTCTGTTGTTCACGGTGACATCAAAGGGGTGAGTCATGGTGACAATCACCAATCATAGGATCTTTACTTCATCGTAGGTCAACATCGCCATCAGCCCAGATGGCAGGCCACTGCTTTCCAACTTCGGATTCACAAGGGTAACGTGCCTTCTCGTGTCGATCACTGCGCTCTGACTCATCCGAGCAATATAGCTCGAGGAGGAGGTTATGAGCTACTTCGACGTCAGCAATGGCAGCACTCTTAATCAGGAGTCTCTGAGATGGTGTCCTGCTGAGCTGTGCAGGAGCGGAGGCAAACGTACAATGGCGTCCGACGTCTATGCCTTCAGTATGACCGTGCTCGAGGTACTTCTATCACGTTTGGTTGATCAGCCATATTTTGAACCACCTTCGCAGCTTATGACTCATGAAGAACCTTGGGCGTCGGTTCGCCTCGCAACTCAAGTCATCCTCAAGGTTTGTCTGGGCGAAACTCCACCTCGACCCACGAATCCAGTCGCTGTAGAACGAGGCTTGGATGACGCGCTTTGGGCTCTGTTGGAGAAGTGTTGGTGTACGGACATGCACGATAGACTCACTATGCAAGAGATCGCGAGTTACTTGTAATGTCAGGTTTCTAATGTTTGTCTCTATAGTGGGTGACTTCCCGTGGACCTAAATAATCCTGAATAGAATATCATTTCACGTATTAGGAAGGTGTGCCGCGATGCCGGGTGTCATTTCATCACCGTTTGAAATTCAACGAGGGTCTGCCCCCCCCCCCCCCAATAAACCTTAAATCTGTAGGGGGGGGTACCCCCCCCCCCCCTACAGATTATTCTGACGCGGAATAAACCATACTTACCTTTTTAGGACCACTTACACCAGCGATATCCGCTGACATAATCATACCGCGCCGTATGTGCGCAGACTCTGTTGTCTGGCGCCGTTCGATACTACTACCGTTCCTGCACTCCAAACATCCCTCATAATGTCTCGACATCAAGCCCCATTGTTGTGATAAATGCACGATTGTTCTGGGTGGCAAACAGGACCTGCCATGGGGTATCTTTCCGTGGGTTTGGAAGGAGCTGCGGACGGCAGAGATATAGACGTCGTGGCTGCCGATTTTCGATACGATCTTGGCGCGCGAGCTCAACACCAACTAGGATGGTGGCAGCAATAGCCAGCGCAGCTTCTTTGTCGTCATCTTCTTGCTGTTGCAACTCTGCTCCGTTCTTTAGAGATTGAATTATCAAGTCATCTGAATCCATAGTGGTGGATGCAGTCAATATTCCGTATTATCTATTGGTCTGCGGTTTAGTATTTTTTACAGATTATCCTACAGACTCATTTTCAAATTTGTTTTCGAGCTCCGGTTTATGATAATCCAGATTATTTAGCCCACGGGAAGTCACCCAGTAGCCTGTAGGCGTATCTTCACATGTAATAATAGCAAACCGTCACGTAATTTTCTACTTCCACGGTGCAATAACGTGTTGCACTGAGGGCGAGGCCATCGTAGACACAGCCTGGGCTGGTGATGTCGAAGAATCGCATATTCTGTAATTAGCCGCGATTTCTCTTTTTCCGCGGCCTGCTTTCTTCGGAGTGATCATGCGCAGTGTGTACGGAAGCCGATGACTGTTTGCCATTGAGAGCCTTCACTGCTTTCTCTACAGCCTGTTGTCTGACTTTCTCTGGAACTTTCTCCCAATAGACTTCCTCCTTTTTGCCTTCGATGATCTCCGTCGCGATGGCCTTCTGGGATACTTCAGGAGTCTTGCCTATGTCATCAAGACCGTGGGACTGCACGACGGGGTGACTAGAGAAGCGGTCGACTAAAACACGTCCGTGCTCAGGCGAGGCAAGCCGAAGATAGCACTAACGATGCTGTGAGGGTGTGATACTCATAAAAGATCCAAGACTTACGGAGTCCATTCCTTTGTTGAAATCGACGTAGTCGATACCGACGGGATCTACAAGAGACGACTCGAATGCGGTAGCAAATAGCGCTCGAAGAGTAGTCTTATTTGTTTCGAGATGCAAATTTCGGGCAAAGACGAGACAGCCGAAGGGGTACGGTGAATACATAGTTGTCATGTTCCTAGGCGGAGCAGGGGTGTCCTCCAAAATGTCGTCAACGACGTCTCGTACATCAGAGTCGGGTGAGATATCTGGTTCGTTGGCATCCGCTAGCTCGCTAATCAATTTCTGGCGGTAAGCAAGATACTCCTCGTTCAATTGATCCCAGCGCGCTTTTGGTAAAGTGCGAAACCCAAACTTGGAGGCTTCCTTTGTCTCCAAGTTACCTTCAGCGAGATCAAAGTCGTCTGATTCGGGTTCGAATAACCGCGTCCAAGGCCACGATTCAAGAAACATCTGACACAACTCTGCATTACTTAGTGTAACGAGAGCGAAGCCTTTACATTTTGGACGGTCCTCAGCTTTATCCAAGTGGTGCGGAGGAAGTGTGACATTTTGGATTGGAACCAGACAATTTGAATGAGACAGTAAGCCTTGCGCAAATCGGATGATACCAGGTATTGTGTGATATTGTGCGGGGATGTTTTCCTACGATCGTCAGATTATGGTCCGATGCCAAAGAGATGTACCTACCATGTAAATAGTACGGTCATCCCACTGACCCCGAGTGAATTCACGAGTCGCGTTATCCAATAATGTTGTCCAATCCTTCCTGCGTACTTCATAACCACCAACTGAACTCCTCTCTGATTTCCAGGAAGGGTACCACGCAGATGCAGACGGAGCGGACACAAGCATTCTAACCTCCAGCACGTCGCCAACGTAGGTCCGAATCGCCTTTACTGCGTTTGCTTCAGTCGGCATATAATCTTGACCCAAGCTCTCTCTACCAAAAGCGCGACGCATCAGGTAGCTGAGAGGTAAAACTGCGTGGATACATAAACCCTGCCTGATACGCGTACGAAAAAACGGAAACATACATCCAGCATCTTGCTCCTCGCCCTGAAAAGACTCTTCGGTTTTCCTCCTCAGATCCGAGTCAAGCCAAAGAGCATAGTCCGAAAATGCGAGAACGATAAGGATGGATATATCCTTCTCATTGTAGACTGGTTTCACTGGCGGTTCAGAAACTTTCTGTTTTCCTTTGTCGCTTCCGGACGGTCCTGGGTACGCTGATTTTCTTTCGATGGCGAGTGTCGGTTTCAAACTATGTGACGACTCTGACGAGGGTACATGAGCGGAAGTGCCTTGCTGTTTCCCACCCTTGGAAATATTTCGGGGGACAAATGCAAAACTTGGAGATGTCATCTGGTTCGTTGGGCGTTCGGCACAGTCGACTCTCGAGGTGGGAGTAAATCAGAAGTTCCTCATTGGACTTACGCCAGGGCCTATAGCTTTACACCTCGTCAATATTGTTCGGAACTTGCCTGATCCAATCTCAGCTCTCTTACGTCCCGTTAATGCTGGTAGCAAAGTCAGAAGTAGTTACATAAAACTTGATAAAAGGTGAATCCATATGTTTAGCAATTAGTAGCTGCTCGCCTCAGAACGTGAGCTGAAGGGGAGATGCCGATTCTAATACGTAGTACCGTGAGTCCGTGACCAGTACTATGAGTCGCGACTCGCACACACTGGCACAACGCTGCGCTCAGCTGTAGTAGTCAGTGGCACGAAACGCCCATCATATCCTGATATTAAATTATATGGCATTCCACGCCTGAATCGGCCTTGGCGTTGTTCCTGTGTAGGCAGAGGTCCACGGAACTAGTCTTAGATAGCTCTGTCAGGGGATACACCGGCATACGTTCGTGTCATAGTGATGCCATCAAACAAGACAACTGTATCAGACCCGTGATGCGATTCTGATTGAGCGGCCGTTCCTGTGCTCCTGTGATACAGTTAGAACTGAAAGCTATTTGCCATTTCGTGTGTGCATGCTACATCTGGCGTTTAGAGGGTCAAGCAAGCGGTGCTCTCACTGGGCCACCCTATGTACAAGGTCTCCACAACAACACGATCGTGCGAAAGAGCCAAACAGATTAGTAAGTAATATTAATTACAGCTTTTCGCCTTCTGACTTACTCCGAGTTCTCGTTGTAGCAACTGACTCATCAGCGGATTGCGCTACAGAATGCTACAGAGTGCTCTGTAGCACTCTGTAGTGAATTACGTTTTCCTGATGGCCCGAAATACATACTATGTGCATTGTGCAATACCGTACATTGGGACCAGTGGTATAACTCTGGGTCCCAGATTTCGAAACGTTTGGCTTTCTTGTGGTTTAGTTTGATCACAACATGTGCCGGAGGGTATTCCAACTTCACAGTAGCCTTTGTAAGTGAAAAATCTGACTCCCGTCCTTACCACTAATGCTCTTCCCTCATTTGCAATGTCCAGATCTGTTTCGACGTTGAAGGTTGCCTTAACCTTCATGCCAACTGCAATCTCTATCACGTTCGATAGTGATCGCTCGTTCCAAGTAGCTTGAAATCCCTTGGGACTTGAGAATTTGTAGTAAGTACGAGGGAACGGAGCAACTCGATATGCTGACGACCACGGCTACCATACTGGATGTGACGAACGAGGTCATTCCAATGTGGATCAGTGGCACGTACTTGTTCCTTTAGACAGACAACCGTTGTGAATTGTTCATATATCTTTAGAAGCATCCAATCCGTCCAAACAATGCAATCTTGGCGCTGGTCCTTCATCAGACATGCCTTTTAAAGCAAAGGACCGAGCTCACGTATCTTCCGAAAATACAATTTTAGAACGAAGCTATGCAACGATTGATCGCAATCATTTATCAGGCCTTCAGGCCTAGGTCAGGAACCGTCTGAATGTGCTGCAACAGTTGTACTAGCATTATGTTGTATTTGGATAGCGAAGTTGGCGCAGCTTTTCTTGATCATGGACACTCTCAAATGTAATTTACTTCTGAGCGCTGACGGACGATTAATGTACCACATGCCTTCCATGCCTTCCTCCGAAGATGTGTCGATAAGGACACAACACTTGTGGAACAAGGTTGCCGCCGGCGAAGCTTGGCAGTTAGTGTTGTCGGGACATTAATTCTTGAAGGGGTAAAAATATGGATGTGTTTCTGATGCTTTTTTTCTGTATCCCTATGGACCTTGTATTGGGACGTAGATAGACAAAAAGCGTTCTATCGTGTACATAGCCTAGACAAATACTTCTATAGGTGGATTCCGTGACAGGAATGTGCTAAGGAGGAGTATGAGATTCGACCGAAAATGGCCATGTTTCAGTGACAAAGTTCTTTAAATGGCCTGCTGCGATGTTAATATATTGGCTGTACTGCAGCGATGATGCATTCCTGCAGTACTAGTTGCAGCAAAATCTTACATCAATATGACACGGTCGCCTGCAATACAAACCCATATTATTTAGTCTTGGCGCTATGTGCGCCCACTTGCACTGGCGATTTCGAGGGTCAAGGCAACATCTCTTTCTAAATTTAATTCAAATGAACAGTGGCATCACTTTCGGTCTCTTTTTATAATATATATCCCATTTTATTTTACAATATCTGGGCCTACAGATAGTGGCAGGCGGATAGAAAGAAGTCAGTCGTTTCTCCTGTAAAAGCGGGGCCGCGGGCGGCCATCAGAGAACCGGTGAGAAGAAGACATTACGACATATTTTCGTCACGTTGGAATAAAGCAATAGTATATGACCATGTAAATGCATCGCAATCAGCATAATCGCCAGCAAGAACTCACCGGTCTACTGATATTTGAAAGAGGCGAGGGAAACTGGGTGCCGGGAAAAGTCAAATAAAAACATACAGTGCTTTTTCTTGGATCTATCATTTTCTTCGGACAGGCCTAAGGCCAACAGAGACAGGCCAATCATCGAAAAGGAGACAATATATATCAAGTAGATCCCCAATTGGGTTTGCTTTGTTATTCGTGTAGGCGCGGTGAATCAAAAGGCTTCGCAGGAGCTGTGCAATGTCTTCGGGGTGGTACATATAAAATCGGAGAAATTCTAGCAGTACTGCACCAAAAGCAAAACCCAAGTGTTCCACAATGTCTATCAAATTACCACTTAGCAAGGCGTCCTTCACCCTTGATACCTCTGGTGTCATGGGATTTTTCGGCGGAGAAGAGGCGATCTCTGCGATGTCCACTGTCCATCTCTACCAGGGCAGGCATTTACTCGGATGGTACAACTCTCCTAGAAGCTATACTGTCGCCAAGAAATTTGGCCAGTTGGCGAAATCTCGACTCTGGGACGGCATCTTTCCAGGACCGAATCCAACGCCTGAAGAAATGTTCGGCCTGGATGGGAAGGAGGGACCTCGCTTTATCGGGGCGTTATCGGGCACAGATATGACGACCACAGGACATCTCGCATACCTTATAACCCAAAAGGCAAAAGAGACCAAGGCGAAGACTGATTCCGGAGGAAGAATCACTATACCGGGGTCGGTGAGCATCATAGACGTCGACAATGCGGAATGGCAGCAGGGAGGTAACGTGCCAAGAATGAACGTCTTCCATGCCCTGTATGCTGCTATACCTATCGCCAGCAGTCTGGCAGCGTGCCTCGCTTGTGCATATGTTCTGGATTGGCTCGCATTCTGGCTGATCATTCTAGGCATGGTCTCGAGTGGCCTGTCTTGCCTTGTCATCGGTTCAGGGAGGCTGCATTTCAAGCTTGTCAAACCTTCATCATATGCGCCGCGGGGAGACGGATTTCTTTTGATGCGCAATGATATTGTCATCTTGAAGGGCGCAGAGAAACAGGTGGCGTCGATAACCAAGGGCAAACTCGTGCTGGACATGGGTTGTATTCACGATGAAGAGTTCAACGCCATCGGGATCTGCTCCCTGCTACTCCTGTCACAGTTTCTCATTCAACTTCTCCTCGTTCCTCAAGCAACACTATTCGGCCAGATTATGTTCCTGTTGTCGCTTGCAGTGTCTTGGGCGTACAATTCGTTTCTGTCGTCACTGGAGAAAGAGAAGATTCAGACGGATATACTGTGGAAATCACTAGATGAACCACCAATCACGAAATTTGCGCTCCCCAACAGGACATCGGAAGCGGCGTGCGTATGCTTCATCTTGCACGCAGGCGTCGACAAGTCGAGGAAACCGTCTAAAATTTTTAAGCCGAAGAAAATTCTGGAGTACATGATCCCCAATGATACAAGGGTTTGGAAGGCATGGAGGCAACAGGTGACGGAGCAGGTGTTGAGAGAAGACAAAATCAAATGTTTTAGGCCATATGGAGAAAACGTAGCGGCCTTGGACGATGAAGAACGGGAACTCCTGGGGCAATTACTGGCAGACGCCGAGTACGGTTATAGATGTTACCAAAAATATTATATAGGACTCGGAACCAGTGGCTCGAGTCTTGACACCCTAGCATAGATAAAACGTAGTACGAAAAGGAGTGCTTGGAGGCCATCGACAGAAAGGGTATCATTTGTTGAATTACACCTGGGGGAAACGATACAAATCGTCAGTAACTTACTTAAATTAGAGCTAGGGATGGCAAATAGCAAAATACTACATGATATCGAGCGCTCCGATTGCAAATTACAACCGTCATCCAGCCTCTATAAGGGTCAATTGCTGGCGGTTACTGCTGCTGAAGCAGAAACACAGCACAACTAGTAACCTCAGGCTGTTGGGAGTGCTTGGGTCGTCTTTGCGCAGGAATTAAGGAATGAGAATTCGGATTAGCAGTACGCACCATCATAATCTGGCATTCGTCTACTGCAGAAATAATATACGTTGCCTGACCGATGCGGATAGAAAAGGGCGGATCCTTTCAGTATTAGTGTCAGATCCGCAGCCTGCTAACGCTGCACTTGAGGGATTTCAAACACCTTCAGCGGCGCTCATGGTAGTCCCGAAATGAGTGATCCTTACCATCCAGCTGAATATTCCAACACCCACTCTTCAGAACTCGAGTGACCATGCGATTGCAGGGCCACAAGATCGTCTAGCACGAAAACCTTGGTCAGAACGCCTCGTTTGTAGATTAGCACTCAGTGCTGAAACGGATGTAAGCACTGTGACAGATGCATCCGAAGGTACCCGTGGACATCACAAGGTCATCATGATGGTCTCGTCCTACCCTAGTGAGACATTCATGGGATGATAGGACTCGAATAGCTGATCTCAGCATCTTCTCGAGTCGACACTGACGTATAGGTAAATGCCAGCGGGCGTACACCAGGAGGGGACATTCATATGTTTTGCGCTGGTGACTGTAGACCTGAGTCGAGCATAGTAAGGATACCGAAATGGGTATGAAGGTGATATCGCGAAACCAACAACAGAGACAAGCCCAAACTCCCTTGGACAAGATTCAGACCGCGAACAAAAAAGACACATCAAAAGTGCCCCTTGCTTTGGAATTCCACGAGGTGCAGCGTGATGTAAGTAGTGTTTCAAAACGTTGAGTCGTTGATGTCGGTGGCAGTTGCGTCACATGAGCAACACGGTCACGGGAGTTGTACTGAAATAGAAAATTGAATTGGCATCTTCTAACCTTGTCCGAGGATGACGCGGAAAGGTGGCCACGAACTCAAGGAACCACGAGTCGATGTCCATCTATTTGGTGATTCCCTGTACATCTCTCCCTCATCGAAGCCCATGCATGTCCTCGGTCAAAATGACATTAATATATTCCCCTCACCTTCAAGCCGGCAGCGGTCACAGCTTCCTGAACATTCGTCAATTGCCCTTCACCGCATAAGCATACAATTGGTTGCATCCTTGCTTTTCAAGTTGACAATCTTTTCTCAGTTCTCTGTCCAGGCAAGATCATCCCTCCCCCATGGCACTATCGGCTCAATCGGATGAGTCGTATAGAATCATTCGGTTCTTCTTAGCGTGCCGTTTTCAGTGGTCTTCACATTGTGCGCATTACTATACGAAATACACTCGATTCTACATTTGGCCTCGGTGTGCTGACTGAGTAGTACCATACAAGTCCAATCACTCTAAGATTCGCCCCCTTCGACCTCGGCTGGCCACTTTCGCTGAAGACCGGTCACGACGTTGTCTACATTAAATTCTTCCGCTAATCCTGGTCGTGATCTCCATTACCAGCGCTTAGTGTAATCATACCAGGGTCTATATCGTACGAGCAGCCCCCAACAGCATGGTAATACACGTGTAGTATGAACTGAACCCTCAACCTCTCTCTCAGCTGAACTCTATCCAGTCCCCATATCCTTACCCCCGTCTTCCCTTCTCACAGATTCCGTCCATAACTCCATCGCACCATCATGCCTGATAGCTCAGAAAGCCGATATATCAGGCTTGAAGGCGAGTTCCTCCTGCCTTCGCATCTGTTTTATCATCCTCACACTCTATCTACAGTCATCAACGGAAAGAATATTCGAGTTCCTTCCAAGCACATGGCATCCTATGAGCTTAGTCGAATGCTAGGCGGTGGTGAGGTTGTTGGAGGCCTTCAAATGTCATGGAATGAGCTACTCGATGATGGAGATGAGCCATTTGGTGAGTGGTTCGCTTCTCGTTCATCCGCATACACTAACGTCTCGTAGACTTATCCTTCCCACCCGTGCGCGGTGTCCACCCTTCCCTCAAGCTGAAGGCCGCCATTGTACATGCTTGCAACTATCAGGACGACGCACTGTTCGATGTGAGTGACGCTGGTATCTGTTCTGTTGGCTTTTGCTGACAGAACGCAAACTGCAGTCCCTCTTAGACTGCGAGATTGCTCGAGACACAGATGCTGGCCACGTACAATTTCCCGCATACGTGACGAGCAAGACAGTCTCTCACCTGAACGACGCTGTAGAGCATTTTCAGTTGGTTCTGGACCAGTGTCCGGTCAGCCATCCAGACCATGCAACGGCTCTCACCAACCTTGCGTGGGCCCGCCTCAAAGGCTACATCCGAAATGATCTTCAAGACATCGATGCCACCACTTCCCTCTTCCGCGACGCCCTTACATTGCGTCCGCAGCCCCATCCATACCATCCATTATCTCTATATAATCTCACCGAAGCGCTGACTTGGCGCCACAACAAGAAAAGTACTGCTGCCGACATCTGCGAAGCCGCCCAACTCTATCATGAACTACTGCCCCTCTGTCCAGAGGGCACCTACCTTCGTAGCATCGCAGCAGGGAAAAATGGTGTTGATTATGTGATCAGTGGATGCAACAATCTTCCAACAGACGCATCCGATGAAGGCATCCATCTTCGAAGAGTCGTCCTCGAGCTCTGTCCTCTGGGCCATCAACTCCGTCCCAGAGCCCTCGGCATGCTTGCATACGCAGTCGAAGGACATTTTAATCAGCACGGCAACATCGATGATCTTGACACGAGCATACAGCTTTGTCGTGA
Source organism: Suillus discolor (assembly GCF_016758755.1). Taxonomy (NCBI): domain Eukaryota; kingdom Fungi; phylum Basidiomycota; class Agaricomycetes; order Boletales; family Suillaceae; genus Suillus; species Suillus discolor. The sequence goes on from NW_024541254.1 coordinate 303,648, forward strand.
AGCCGTGTCTCTGTGCCCTGAGGGACATACTGTCCATGCTGCCTACCTGGACAACTTGACCGTCTCACTCGTGGGCACAGATATCACGATTCCTCCTTAAACGACCCCCATCGCCTGTTTCGACAAACGCGGCAACATTGATGACATCACCCGAGCTATCAGCCTCTATCGCGAGGCACTGACGTTGCACCCACCTGGGCATCCACATCATGACACCACGCTTAACAACCTTGCCCTCGCGCTCAATACCAGAGACGAATCGCATGTTAGCGAGGATCTTAGCGAGGCCATTGATTCGCATCGCGAATCCCTTCGGTTAAAGCGGCTTGACCATCCAGGGCGCCATGCAACTCTTATCAATCTGAGCTCGGCGCTTTGCTCTCGTTTCACGCAAACTCAGAAGAATGAAGATGTCAAGGAGGCCATCACTCTCTGCAAATAATCATTAAAGGCTTTGTATTCACTACAGCCAGACAAATACTACTCATATTCCAGGCTACAGGAAGCCTCGTTACCAGATTCTACACAACCCTGCTGATTTGTCGCTCGCTATAAAGAACTTCAGATTTACATTTTGACAGCCACGTGATGACACAATCATCTCAAACTAAAACGCCGCTCTCGAATCTGGTTGTGTCCCACTACAGCTTTCACGTCCATTCCTCTTCATGCAGCTCATCCATTTCAAACAAAGGCAGATCGGTCTGGGAAGGAGCCATGCCTGGAGGATCTCTACATCTGCTCTTACACGCCGACACTTTCTGCTCTGTTCAGGTCTAGACAGTCGATGAAGAAGCGCATGCCTCCGTCCTTTGTGGCGACCGGACAGGGTCAAACGGGTGCACGGAAAGGCAAGGCACTCTTGGCTGTCGGACAGCGAGCTCGAGCTTGTCCATAAGCTCGTCCCTGCAATGGTCAACCGCACCACTATTTCTGGCGGCGCAGCCACACGAGCAGGTGCACTCGAAGTTTTGCAGCAGAACACCTGGGTGCACCTTGCTTGTCATGGCAAGCAGGACCTCAAACAGCCTTACAATTCGCATTTTGTTATGAGAGACGAACATTTGACGTTGCTCGATATCATGGAGAAACATATTCCGCAGGCCGAGTTCGCGTTCTTATCGGCTTGTCACACTGCTGTAGGACACCCGACGAAGTGATCCACCTCGCAGTTGGTATTCAGTTTTCAGGGTTCAAGAGCGTCGTTGGCACGCTGTGGGAGGTCCACGATCCTGTCGCGAAACACGTCGAAGCTTTTTACAGGTATATATTTGGAGATTTGAAGGATGGTGGTGTCGTGGACTGTACGAAGGCAGCCTGGGCATTCAACTGTACTACGCACGCCGTGAAGACGAAAATGCCGCTCGAGCAGAGGATAGTTTTTGCTCATATTGATATTGGTGTGTAGTTCTACCTCGTATTGCTGTCGTCTGGTACATATTTACATGCCCATCACACATCCTGATATCAAACTGCATGACATTCCACGCCTGAATCGGCCTTGGCGTTGTTCCTGTATATGATAGTAATTGGAGAGGCCACGGGGACTAGAGGCCAAAAACAGATGCACAGGTTCGTGCCATAGATAGTGATGCATCAAACAGGACAACTGTATCGCACCCGGGATGTGATTCTGAATGAGCGGCCGGTCCTGTGCTCCTGTGATACAGTTAGAACTGAAAGCTATTTGCGAGCATGCCACATCTAGCGCTGAGAGGGTCAAGCAAGCGGTGGAGTAGGCTCACATACATATATGTGTGTCAGGACATTAAGGGTAAAAATACAGATGTTATATGTACAACTCTCTGAGCTCTGGAGCTTGTATTGGGACGTAAACAGACAAAATGTTTGTTCTATCGTAACATTATGTACATAGCATAGACAAATACTTATACTTATCGAAAGGACATAGGTGGGTGGCGGACAGGAATGTCACGGTGCTGAGGAGGAGTGTGGGAAATGTTGAGATCCGACGTTCTTTGCACTCTGGTGGGCCTGCCGCGGCTAATGATGCATGATGTATTGGCTGTACTACTAGGCAGCGATCATGATGCATCCCTGCAGTCGCAGCAAAACCTTGCATCGATCTGACATGGTCGCCTACCCATATTTAGTCTTGGCGCTCTGGGCGCCCACTTGTACTGGCGATTTCGCCAGGTCAAGGCAACATCTCTACAAATTCAATCCAAATGAACAGCAGCGTCACCGCCCTACTTCATCTGTTGATATCTTCTTGTCATATTTTGGTTTGTTTTGCAATATCTGAGCCTATAGCTACGGATAGAAAGAATAAGAATTCAGTCGTTTCTTCTGTAAAAGAGACGAGGGAAACGGGGTGCCGGAAAAGTAAAAGAAAAGCATACACTGCTTTCTCCAGGATCAGTTTCTTCGGACAGGCCTAAGGCCAATGAGGCCGAGCAATCATTGAAAGGTTGACAAACGTATATATATAGATTTCCGATTGGGTTCGCTTTGTTATTCGTTAGTCGCAGGCCCGGTTAATTTTAAAGGTATCACCAGGAGCTGTGCAGTGCCTTTGGGTGTGGTACATATAAGATTGGAGAAATTCTAGGTGATACAGTACACCAAAAACAACACCCAAGTGTTCCAATGTCTATCAAATTACCACTTAGCAAGGCGTCCTTCACCCTTGATACCTCTGGTGTCATGGGATTCTTCGGCGGAGAAGAAGCAATCTCTGCGATGTCCACTGTCCATCTCTACCAGGGCAGGCATTTACTCGGATGGTACAACTCTCCTGGAAGCTATACTGTCGCCAAGAAATTTGGCCAGTTGGCGAAATCTCGACTCTGGGACGGCATCTTTCCAGGACCGAATCCAACGCCTGAAGAAATGTTTGGCCTGGATGGGAAGGATGGACCTCGCTTTATCGGGGCATTCTCGGGCACAGATATGACGACCACAGGACACCTCGCATACCTCATAGCCCAAAAGGCAAAAGAGACCAAGGCAAAGACCGATTCCGGAGGAAGAATCACTATACCGGGGTCGGTGAGCATCATAGACGTTGACAACGCGGAATGGCAGCAGGGAGGCAACGTACCAAGGATGAAAGGTTTTCATGCCCTGTTTGCTGCCATACCCATCACCAGCAGTCTGGCAGCGTGCCTCGCTTGTGCATATGTTCTTGATTGGCTCGCATTCGGGCTGATCATTCTAGGCATGGTCTCGAGTGGCCTGTCTTGCCTTGTCATCGGTTCAGGGAGGCTGCATTTCAAGCCTGTCAAACCTTCGTCATATGCACCGCGGGGAGATGGATTTCTTATGATGCGCAATGATATTGTCATTTTGAAGGGCGCAGAGAAACAGGTGGCGTCGATAACCAAGGGCAAACTCGTGCTGGACATGGGTAATCATCATGGCGAAGAGTTCAACGCCGTCGGGATCTGCTCCCTGCTACTCCTGTCACAGTTTCTTATTCAACTTCTCCTCGTTCCTCGAGCAACACTATTCGGCCAGATTATGTTCCTGTCGTCGCTTGCAGTGTCTTGGGCGTACAATTCGTTTCTGTCGTCACTGGAGAAAGAGAAGATTCAGACCGATATACTGTGGAAATCACTAGATGAACCACCAATCACGAAATTTGTGCTCCCCAACAGGACATCGGAAGCGGCGTGCGCATGCTTCATCTTGCACGCAGGCGTCGACAAGTCGAGGAAATCATCCACAGATTTCAAGCCGAAGAAAATTCTGGAGTGCATGATCCCCAATGATACAAGAGTTTGGGAGGCATGGAGGAAACATGTGGCGGAGCAGGTGTTGGGTGAACAGAAAATCAAACATTTTAGTCCGATTGGAGAGCTCGTAGCGGACTTGGACGCTGAAGAACAGAAGCTCCTGGGGCAATTACTGGCAGACGCCGAGTACGGTTATGAATGTTACCAAAAATATTACGTAGGGATCAGTGGCTTGATACCCTAGTCTAGAGAAAACGTAGTACGAGAAGGAGTGCTTGGAGGCCATCGACAGAAAGGGTGTCATTTGCTGAATCACACCTGGAGGAAACGATACAAATTGTCAGTAACTTAATTAAAGTAGAGTTAATAGGGATGACAAAAAGCATAATACTACTTAATATTGAGCGCTCCGATTGCAAATTACAACCGTCATTTAGCCTCTGCAAGGGTCAATTGCTGGCGGTTACTGCGACTAAAGCAGAAACACAGCACAACTAGTAACCTCAGGCTGTTGGGAGTGCTTGGTTCGTCTTTGCGCAGGAACTAAGGAATACGAATTCGGATAGCAGCACGCACCATCATGATTTGGCTTTCGTCTACTCCGGTGCCCGACCGATGCGGATAGAAAATGGCGGATCCTCTCAGTACTAGTGTTAGATCCGCGGCCTGCCAACGCTGCACATGAGGGATTTCAAACACCTTCAGCGGCGCTCGTGGTAGTCCAGAAACGAGTGGTATTGCATGCACAGCCACCTGCAAACCAAATTTCGAGTGTCTTATTATGTAATCACCGAGACCTTCCTTCCAATGTCAGACGACTTCAATTCAGATGTTCTCTAATCTCTCCTACTAGTAGACTAATCGAAGAAAGATAGGCATTTAACATCTCTCCCCGCAAAGATGATGGACGATTAAGGTTCCAAGCTTTCTCAGGGAACAAAGCTTGATCTAGAAGTCAGCGCTGGGATGCGGCTACCGACTTAGAGGCCCTTGTGACCATCAAGCTTGTGATAAGCCTCCATATAAGGTATGCCTAACCAAAAATACTCCAGCATGCACATGTACATAATATGGAGAACGTATCTGACCTCAGTCACGCCTGTCCTAATTAGAGCTTTGATGGGCCTCCCTGGGCCTCAGGCCTCAAGTGTGGCAATACTTACCTCGTTGGCTCAAGCATGGATCCGAAATGACAGTAATCTCTGGTAGTCGGACATGTGTGGGAGCAGCTCAAGAGTGGTCTACTTTCCGGGGAGTTGAAATTTCTCCCCAACGTAATATCTGGTACAAAATCACATATCTTTCATCTCCACTTTTCACAGCCTAGCCGTAATACCAACCTTCCCTCCAGTTTCACAGCGCTTCTTTGCTTGACCTGATATATCGGGTCTGGTCATGTCTACGTCACCTCCATCCCTGCCCAGCGCCCTCCACAATGAGGTAGTACAGGCTGAGGACATCCAGTCAGAAGAATCGTCCGACAAGGACTCGAACCAGATTGCTATTTTATCCATCAGCAATGATGAACCGCTCGTGACGAGAAGGGAGTTGTGGAGCTATTATCGTGAGTGGTACACATGTATCGTCCCTTATCATTCTCCGACAAAGCTCAACGCCAGTATACTGTAATGGTGACAATGTGAGTCGGTCGAATATTATGGGGCCCGCTCTGCTTATATATGCTTCACACAATCAGGGTGTCGGTCCTCTGGGCTATACACAAACTCTGTTCCAGGGGCTTGCCACAGCAGCGGGATATGATCCCGTCGCAGGCCCCGGCTCGTCATGCCTTGCAACAACTGCTTCTGGTCAATGCGTGGTTCCCTGGGGTGGCGGCACAAAGTCGGTTTCTAGTGTGGTGCTGATCGCGAATGGCATCAGTTTCGCCATAATGACAGCCATATTCACTACCATCGGTTCTGCCGCTGACTACGGCACGTTCGGACGGTGGTTACTGTTTGCTGTCACAGTGGTATGCTGGGCTGCACAGTATGCATGTATGGCGCTTACCAGTGCGTTTCCGGGCATCTTGTGTTTCCCGCGATGTCTGATCGTTTTGTGCAGCGCCGAACCGATGGGTCCTTGCGATGGTTCTTTACATCCTCGGTTTCGTATCATACGGCGCAACTCTGGTTTTCTTTTCCGCTCTATTCCCTCGCCTCGCGCGTAATACCCCACATGCACGCCAATTGAGAGAGAAGTACGAAAACGGCGAGATTTCTCCTGAAGTTTACGAGCAAGAGGAATCTCTGGAAAAGAATAGGATCAGTAATATTTCTACCGTGCGCTGTAGGGGCTGTGTCTTTTGTCGTCGGAAGCTAACGATCGTTCGATATAGGCTCATAGTAATGTCGGGTATGTAGTTACCTTATTACTAAACTTAACGCTTTTGTTGCCGATGACGAACAACCCGAAGGTGGACAATTATGTCCTCGTGCTGTAAGCTTCTTTTCAATCAAATATTTGAGGTGCTGTATTGATTGACGTGTAGTGTCACCACGTACTGGGTGGTGCTTGGTATCTGGTGGTGTGAGTATATTGTAGCTCGTCTTTAGTAGGCTTCTTACTGAAAACTCTCGAGTCATCCTCCAGGAGCCCAGGCCAGGCCCTAATTTACCTGCAGGCGAACACTACACGACGATTGGGTGGAAGCAGGTGAGTATTTGGTAAAACATTCCTGAGAAATCGACTCACACGAACATCAGATCTGGGCTGCGCTGAAAACATACAAGCATCTTCCCTACACCTTTGTGTATCTGTTCTCTTTCTTCCTTCTCGCAGATGTTTGTTTGGTTGTCTGTCTCTTGAGCGATGCCTGACATCTTGGACAGGGACTGAATACCACCGGAACTCTCGTTAGCATTTGCCAGAACAACAAGTTCAGTTTCTCGTTCCTGCAAAACACCTACTTGGGCTTGTCACAGGCGATTACCTCGACTATCAGTACTCTCGCCTTCTGGTACATCCAGAGATATTGGAAGATCAGCACGAAGAAGATGGTGTGTGGCGTTAGTGTTGCACGTACTCGTTTATCTGACTGTCAACGGTACAGTTTGTGGTGACTAATGTTGTTACTATTTTGATTCCGCTGTGGGGTATGATTGGAATATGGACAGAAAAACTTGGGTCGGTATTATTCGACTTGTTTCTTCTATCCATCGTCCCTCTAACATGTACATCAGATTCCATAATGTCTGGGAGTTCTGGTTCGTGAAGAATCCACCTTTTCTATCTTGTTTTCATATCCTTCTCAGGGCATACAACATTGTGTTCGGCCTTTTCCAGGCGCCCTACTACGCGTTCTCCCAAACAATGATGGCCGAGCTTAGTCCACCCGGTTTTGATAACATGGTGTGTACTTTACCTTTGTTGTGCTTCACATCACATTGCGTTCGGCTTACATTGGCCAGTTCTTCGGTCTCTTCGGTCTGTCCAACCGCGCTTCTTCTATGGTAGGACCCAATGTCATACAGGCCATCATCGAGAAGACGGGGAACAACTGGCAGGGGTTCCCGTTCCTCTTTGCTTTGTGCACGGCTGCATCGCTGGTGATCTGGTTCGGGGTTGATGTCACGAAGGGGCGTAGGGATGCTGTGAAGTGGGCGGCTGAGCAGCGCAGCCACACACACTAGAACGATTTATATATATGCTCTTTGGGTGGCTTCAGGCATTTCTGATATATCCATCATGTCAGGACACAACATCCAACATCCATCTATCAAGGAAACAACAGTGGCCAAGGTGCAGATAGAAGAGGTAGAATTGTGTCATATCCACCACAGTTCAATTCACTTCAAAGGAGCCTGGAGGCCGTCTGATCGTCTTTCTGACGTTGCTGCAGTTTCGCGTGGTACCCAGTGTTCGGATTCGGTGTACGGCTCAGTACTTAACAGCGACTTCGGGTGTTAATGTTTTCAAACTGGCCTGATAATTTGGGCTATGTCGGTTTATACTTTTGAACGTCCAGTTTCTATATCTCTCCCTGAAAGGATGACGAACGATGACTAGTCACTCTCGGCTTGATAGGAAACAAAACCGGTTTTATAATAATACCGTACAAAGTTGCCAAGTTTGTTTCATATTTGTTCCACCACAAGTTGCAAGCTGCAAGTCTCCAGCGACGCCAGCTACCACCTTGAACTTCGGTCCGGAATCTATCTCGTTTGACAACATCCGAGTCAATGCTGAGTTCGTTCGACTAGAAGACATTTGTAATGGGGAAAGAACGATGCGCCGAGAATTTGCCTTGGACTGGGATGTAAATGGTCCAGGGACAGAAGTATTAGAAGAGAGTGTATTCAACTTTGCGAAACCACCGCGCGGTTGACGAGGGACTGTCGACTAGTGCCAGCAGTCACCGAACCACAATGCAAAGACTTGGATTCCGATGCAAATTCTGCCACCTGGCAGAACATGGTTCTGCCGAGAAATTTTGCCAGTTTTGCCGGCAGAACTGCTTCAAAATAGCTGCCCCACAACACTAGCTCAGCCTTTGCCCCATAAGGTACGCGCGCAACCATTAGTAAATGCGAAAGAGAAGTTTGGAGCACACATGGCCAATCACGCATCTTTGTTCGGTCTACCGGAGCTCGTTCTCGACCGCCATGTCTACGTTACCTCCATCGGAAGACTTAATAGCCCGTCCCTTCCACGCTGATGTAAAACAGGTTCAACTAGATATCAAGTCTGACCTGGACGCGAACCAAATTGCTATTTCATCGATCAACTTGGATGATCCGCTCGTGACCAGAAGGGAGTTGTTGAGCTATTACTGTGCGTTCCAATACACGTGCTTCCTCCCCGCCACTCCTTGATTAAGCTAAACATCAGTGTACTCTAACGGTGGTAACGTGAGTCAGTCCCAGAATTCGTGTATCCCCCACTCTACTTATTTCACGTGCCTCCAACCAGGGTGTCGGTTTGGGCTATACACAGACCCTGTTCCAGGGGCTTGCCACGGCGGCGGGATATGATCCCGTTGTAGGCCCCGGCTCGTCATGCCTTGCAACGACTGCTTCTGGTCAATGCGTAGTTCCTTGGGGTAGCGGAACAAAGTCAGTTTCCAGTGTGGTGCTGACTGCAGATGGTATTAGTTTCGCCATCATGACAGTTATATTAACTACTATCGGTTCTGCTGCTGACTATGGTACATTCGGACGGTGGTTACTATTCGCTATCACAGTAGTATGTTGGGCTGCACAGTATGCTTGTATGACACTTACCAGTGAGTTTCCGGGTACCACGCATTTTCTTAAAGTCTGATCATTTCGTGCACCAGCACCAAACCGATGGGTTTTTGCGATGATTCTGTCCATCATCGGTTTCGTCTCATACAGTATTACTCTGGTCTTCTATGCTGCTTTATTCCCTCGTCTCGCGCGAAATACACCACGTGTACGCCAGTTGAGAGAGAAGTATGAAAACGGCGAGATTTCTCCTGAAGTTTACGATCAAGAGGAGTCGCTGGAAAAGAATAGGATTACCGATATTTTTACTGTGCGTCTTCTTCGTGTTGTTGTCACGTGCTGACTATCTTTTGTACAGGTTCATAGCAATGTCGGATATCTAACCACATTATTGCTGAACTTGGCGCTTTTGCTGCCGATGGCGAACAACCCTAAGGTAGACAATTATGTGATCGTGGTGTGAGTTTCTATCGTTTGCGAGTTCAAGTCGTTGTATCGATACATGTAGTGTCAACACATATTGGGTGGTATTAGGCATTTGGTGGTGTGAGTACACATTGGCTGGTCTTTCTGGGCTTCCTGCTGAGAACCTTTGAGTTGTCTTCCAGGAATCTAGGCCAGGCCCCGAATTGCCTAAAGGTGAACATTACCTGACAATTGGATGGAAGCAGGTAAGCATCTAGCGGGATACCGTGAACTTTGCTCACGCAAGTGTTAGATCTGGGCTGCGCTGAAAACACACAAGCATCTTCCCTACACCTTTGTGTATCTGTCCTCCTACTTTCTTCTTGCAGACGTACTGTTTGGTTGTCCGTATTTCAAGCCGCACCTGACATAATTTTGGATAGGGGCTCAATACTACTGGAACCCTTGTTGGCATATGTCAGAACGACAAGTTCAGTTTCTCGTTCCTGCAAAATACATACCTGGGCTTGTCTCAAGCGATCACTTCGACAATCAGCTCGCTCGCCTTTTGGTACATCCAGAAATATTGGAAGATCAGCACAAAGAAGATGGTATGTATCGCTACCTTGTCATGTTATCTCTATTTGACTGTCAATGACACAGTTTGTGGTCACAAATGTCGTGACGATTTTGATTCCGCTATGGGGTATGATCGGAATATGGACAGAGAAACTTGGGTCGGTGTCATTCGATTTGTTTCATGATATCATCATCCCTCTAAGGAGTGCATTAGGTTCCACAACGTATGGGAGTTCTGGTTTGTCAAGACTATGCGCCTGTTTCGTTGTGTTTTTATATTCTCATCAGGGCGTACAACGTGATGTTTGGTCTCTTCCAGGCGCCCTATTACGCGTACTCTCTGGCAATGATGGCTGAACTTAGTCCGCCAGGTTTTGAAAACATGGTGTGTAATTCGCTTTCCTCGTTCCCATCGCGTTCACTCACATTCAAGTTAACTAGTTCTTCGGTCTCTTCGGTCTGTTCAACCGTGCCTCTTCCATGGTAGGGCCCAATGTCATACAAGTCATCATCGACAAGACGGGAAACAACTGGCAGGGTTTCCCCTTCCTGTTTGCGATGTGCACGGCTGCCTCTGTGGTGATCTGGTTTGGGGTTGATGTCACAAAGGGGCGCAGTGATGCTGTGGGGTGGGCGGCTGAGCAGCGCAGGCGTATACACTAGAGCGATCGTTGTATATTTTCGCTCTTTGAGGAGACCTGGACCATTTCTGATCCATGTTAGAAAGTTGGAGTAGTCCCTAGATCTGACATAGATACTTGTAGAGTCTAGACATTTTCACCGCTGCTTTATTGCAAAACAAGAAATCACGTGACCACTTCTGCTTTGAACTTCTTCGTTCACTGACGAGTCTACATCTTGAACTCAGAGTCACAGCATCCAGATTCCACACCCGGTCACGATGTCAAAACGAGGCGCATCTCCACCGCCATCTACAGAAGGAACTCTCATTAAAAGAGCGCGCTCGAACTCCCCTGCTCAAAATCAAATTATCATTTCATCTGGCAACGATGACCGACAGAAAGGTCTCATACGAAGCGTCAAGCGCACAAGCAACCTAGAAGCACCTATCGTTAGCTTGAGCGGATCTCACTCGGTGAGACTTGTAAACAATTTTTGTTTAGGATGGTGTATTAATGAGTTCGAAGGCGGAAATTCTGAGCTGTAGATTTGACCCTACTGGACAAAACATTGCTGCTTGTTCAGCGGACAGAAGTGTCTGTACGTGACATCTCTGAGTGTACTATGCGAACTGTTTACAAGTGAGGTATAGCTTTGTGGAGGACGTATCCACCAAATACCAACTACGGCCTCCTCTCTAGCCACCATAAAGCGCCCATCCTTGACCTTCAATGGTCCCTCTTCTCACCGCTCCTTTATACCGTATCCGCAGACCAAATGCTGTCCTTTACGGATCTTACCACCGGCCAGCGGACAAGAAAAATTCGTGCTCATCGCGGAATTATAAACGCGCTGGACCGGACTATGGCAGGCGGTGCTGGTATCGAGCTCATTGCCACCGCCTCAGACGATGGAACTGTACGTGTGTGGGAGGGTGGCGAAGATGGTTCGAAGAGCAGTGTTGCAGTGTTTGAACTCGGATGTCCAGCGACGAGTGTCGCGTGGAGTGCGGATGGGCAGAACCTCTATATTGGCGCGCTAGACAACGAGATTCATGTATATGACTTGCGCAAGGGCGAGCAGGTTTATGCCCTGACTGGTCATACGGACACGCCGACGTCGCTTGCATTATCACCCAATGGTGCCTACCTCCTCTCACCTTCATTCTCATCTCATACCGTCATTCATGATGTACGCCCGTTTTCGCCCTCGCCAACGAGGATACACCGTGTGTTGCAGGGTGCTCCAGCTGGTTTCGAGAACACGCTTTTGAAAGGTGCATGGAGCAAGGACGATGGGGGACAACGGGTCGCGGTCGGTGGTGCGGATCGGATGGTTTGTGTTTGGGACGTCGACAGTGGGCGTGTGTTGTACAAGGTTGGTGTTATCCCATTCGACTTCTTGCGTGTGACTTACCATCTTTTAGCTGCCGGGGCACAGGGGCACAGTCACTTGTGTAGACTTTCACCCAAAAGAGCCCATCAGTAAGATTTCCTCTCTGTCTGGTTGATTTTCACTGACGTGTCTACAGTTCTTACTGGCAGCAAGGACGGAACTATGCTGTTGGGCGAATTAGATTCTGGTGTGTAAAATAATGCGATGCGTCAAGTAACGCGGAGCGCCGCTGTCACATTTGATAGTTTGATATTTCAGTTCAAACTCACCAGACATCGATTTGTTGTTATTCTTATCATCCATGCTGCATTGAATTAATATTAGTCGCGGCTTCCTCGGAAAGTAAGTTCGTGCATTAGTAATTTAAAAGTATTGTCGACTGTGAGATGGACTTCAAAGTTCCTTACGTTGCCATGTCAAACGATGTAACTTAAAATTAAGCAGCCTCCACGAATTCCAGGAGTCAGGCGGTTATTTTTCGAATTTCTAACGCTACACAAAAGAAAATAAAGGTGTCCCGAAATACAGGAAAATATAATGACCACCGCAGGGGTCGAACCTGCAATCTCCTGATTACAAAGTCGTAGTCAGACGCGATGCCATTTCGCCAGGCGGCCTTGTTGATGGCACTTTATTTATGTTACACATGCACGACAAGCAACTTCATAACGCGGTCTTAATGTAAATGATAATTTTAAGCCGAACTTCTGCTGTTTCATACAAGTCTCATATGTATGGGACACGAAACGTCACAGAACGTATCACAGAGTCTCCTTTTCTCTTTTCGCTCTATCACCAGTGCTAAGCACCAGCTAACGAGGATCGGACCCGAGCGTTGACTGACCCTTCTCTATTTGACTGCTATATCTGTTATCTGCGTCTACCTTCTGAGTTGTCTCATATGCTGTCTGCGTCAGTGACGACCACTCCTCGGCCACGACCGCCAGGTCGGGTACGAAGAATTTCTACCCACGTCAAAACTTCCCCGCCTCCTCCGTACGTTGCCACATCGCTTCTTGATGATCCACTGGATAACTCCTCGGATCTGAAACGAGAGTCTTTCAACGGCGCATCTGCAATCGCTGCATGGGATGACATCCCTACTAATCATCCTCAAGATTGGAATGGGAGGTCTCCTGAGGAGCTGTCTGAGCTCCTCCTGAAAGCTGATGAGCTCATTAAAGACCGAGAAAATGGTGTGTCCTTTGATGCTTTATTCTAGAGAAATGGACTCAAATCGTTATCCCCGTGTAGAACTCAGTTTCACTACAGCTGTCTGTAAATCATTGTACGAAAATAATCTAGAGCTCCAGAACAAGCACAAGGCGCTTCTGGCTCGCTTGCCTACTTCATCAGCATCTGTCTCTCCATCCGGATCCTCAGCATCCTCTCCAACTACTCCCGGAACACCTCTTCCACACTCCCCGCATTATTATACCAATACCTCTTCCTCCTCCCACGCGAGCACCAGTGCATCTCGCTCGCGCCGGTCGCAGAGACGCGTCTCTGTCTCCCCTGCGGACCTTGCTCTACTTTCCGATCAGAATGCTGAGCTCCTTGCTAAGCTAGAAAAGCTTGAATCTGAATCCGTCCAGACTGATCAAGCGGGACGGCGAAAATTGCGCTGTTTGGAGAAAGAGATTCAAGGGCTCCGAGAGGAGCTCGAAACAACTCGTGCCAGGAGCGACGAGCTCGAGAACAAGGCGAAACTTGTTAGTCCCAGCCTTGAGTCTGAGGAAGCGTCAAAGAGGCGACATGAGAGAGAGGAGCGAGTCCGCGCCCTACGGGGTAGGAGCGAGAGCGATGCGAATGACGGAGAAGTACGGGACTTTGCGCCAGGGGGGGCTCTTGCATCTCAAGGGGTCTCGAAGAGATCTACCGTGCTAGGCAGGTCAGAGAAACGCAAGCGTCCATCGCAGTGTCTACGCCGGCATGCTTCTGAAGCCATCTTTCGTTCGGCCCCTACGGATAGCAAGCTTTCAAGAAAGATGTCTTTATACAACGGTCCCTCTCGATCGTTCTCGCAGTTACAGTCTCCTCCCCCCGCTCAGTTGCCAGTCCAGACAACGCCCGAATATGCGCTCGTGTCGCAGCTCCTTCAAAAGATCTGTGAGCTCGAACAGATTAATTCACAAATAACGGTGCAGCAAGAGAAAACGACGGCATCGCTTCAGTCGGTTCAAAGAGACGCCGCAAGCATCCAGCTCCTATATGAGAGCCTTAGTGATGTCGATGCCATTGACTGGCTAGCTGAAGATGACAGCTTCGAGAATCCCGGTGTCCACGAGGAAAATGAACATGACGAGGAAGACGAGACAATTCGTTTCGCCAGTCTCCGTCGGTCTATGCTCGCGGATTCCTCGGTTGATTTTGATAGCGGCATTGAACCAGACAAACAGAGTAGCATGCGGCACGCAATTCTTCCAGAGCTCTTCCCTCTACCTGCACATCATCGCACACGTCGATCTGTTGTTGGATTATTTGACTCCCCGACTGTATCTGATGTCAGTGATGCACCGTTTGTACAATCACTGATTATCCCTGGTCTATCGGCCGTTCCTTTTGTCCCTCAGCCCATTACGGAACCTGTAACCCCCGAAGAATTGGACTTGCCATCACCTCTAGCTGCGGCATTACCTACCGCAGAATTCACGCCCCCCCAGACTCTGGACAATGAGCTAGGGCTTGCATGGGACAACTGTCATGAAAACGACCACTTCCGCACACCAAGTTTAATCGATCTTACATCGCTTTCTCCTTTATCCGCTGGCAATGCCGTCGGCGTTCCGGATTCCGGCACTCCTTCCCCGAAAGACAAGCTATCCTTTCCTCCGTCTTCAAGTTATAGATCAGCTCCCTCCACATCTTCCACCTCGTTTGCGGAGCAAGTTAGCTTGAAAATAGACGGTGTTCATGATTTTGAGTCCCTGACGTATAGTCCGCCCAATGCGCACATGGAAACACTTGCAGACAAGAAGTATCGCAAGTCGCACACCATTCGCATGCGCACAAACCACTGGACTGAAGGTCGCTTTGAAGCAACACTTCTTTCTGCCCCGCAGAGGGGGAGCTCTGCTGATCTCGCCCGTCCTTCCACTCCAGTCCCTCAAAGACTCGTAAACGAGTTCGTGGATAGCATAAGCCGCCATCGCACTCATTCCCTTTCCCGCGGTCTCACAGATAATGAACCAAGGACAGCTTCTGCATCGCCAGCCTCCCTTCGTCAGCGACTTCAGAAGCCCCAGAAGCGACGGTTCGTATCGTTCGTCTTAGAGCTGTGGTTGTGGTTTCAGTTCGCTATCGTTGTGGTCATCTTTCTTTGGGCGATGGCGAAGCGCGGACCGAAGAGTGTGTTGGAGGAAGCTCAGAGAAGGAAGATTCAGTGACAATGTTTTGGGCGGTGTTTCATTGTACTGTAGGTTTAATATTGAACATGCCCTAGGCTAATGATATATGAGATTCTCCGCTAGAGCTTTGATTTGATGTGCTACGGTACGACCGGAACGGTGCACGCAATAGGCTACTTACGCAACCCATTTGCGCAAAATGTGCTGACTAGTCTTTGACCGAATGGCATGTTCTCGAACTCGATGCTGACACGGGTGCCGGTTCCTGGAATCCTAGCCTAGTGCAGCTACGGTGCCACACGTGTGTCCACTAGCTGGTAGTTGGGCGCGGTTGGGGCGCGGACGATTTTTTTCGGAGTGGCGTCTACCACGTACATGCTGTACACGTTTCAAGTAAACCTGCCGAATTATTCATCCTCTTTTCTTTTTTTGAGACACAAGTATGCTCATGTTACCGTTGTGCTCAGGCTAGTGATATAAACATCCTAAATATTAATATACCAACACTCAGACACACAGTCTATTGGTCAGTCAGTACTTCAGTATCGAGTCAAGACTTAGTAGCACACTGGACCCACACACCCGCGCCCCGAACCGATTCGGATCTGGGACGAAGTACTAGTATGGCACAACTACTAAGTGGCCAACTGCGCGCGTCTCTCGCACAAGTCTGAGCAATAATGGTCAAGCCATGATGGCATGGTGTTGCGGAGTGTGTCGTTCGACTATTAATTTCACTTGACACTCGAGCTAAACTGTTCATCCGCTTGAGTCTCACGTGTTGTCCTGGCTTGGTCCTGGCTTCATTGATAAAAGCTCATAATGTAAGCTCCGAGCCTTAGTTACGGTCCCCGAACCCTTGATGACGTTTTGTATGGCTCCACAGGCATATCTATGACTACTAGTACCCCATATCACAAAATGACACCAGTGCCTTGGCAAATGAAGCATTCCTGTGCTGCTACAGTGAGGCTCGTATAGCCAGTTTTGACTTTCTTACCCCAGCTTGTATCTTGGCATCTCGAACGGAAAATGCGGCACTCACGTACAGATGTGGCAATGCGCCATGTGCTTACAAGTGAGGGTTGGTAAACCCCCACTAGATTTGTCTGTTCACACGACTGCACACGACGCCATCAAACTTCAAAACTGACAAATCCGACGGCGTTGGCATGAGAGTATAAAGTGATAGAAAATACCTTTCGATCTAACGCTTTGACAAACAGCTTTCTCTCCTTTTGACGTGTCTGAAAAGTCTAACATACAGGAATCACTCGTGCAAGTTATCCCCTCCGCCGATACCACCGAGTCCCCGCTACCGATTAGAGAGCCACTCCCCGGAACGTCGACAACTTCCTCACCTCCCGCTGTGGAAATGCCTTTACCTGCAATCAAGGTACCGTCTCCAGTCAGCACGTCGAGGTCTGTGACGCTCGAAGAATGCAAGTCCGGCATAACCGAGAGACAAGAGAATGGCTTCCTTCGACGGTGGCAGCAATGGTTCGTACTCTCCAGTCAAAGTAATCGGGCGATCTTATTGATTAATTCTAGGAACTACCTTCATGATTGCTGGAAACCCTACGAATGCATCGAACAGACTCCCCGTGTAGCCACCCAGGAGCCTACTTATTTCTACTTAAACGTTCGACGGAAGACAGATGAAGGTGCGCCCTCAGGCCTCAGGCATTACATAGCTGCAATTGATGTACCAGTATGTAGAGAAACCAAAACTGGTTTTCAGTGATTCTAGTCCCATTTTACTCGCCTGCTTACGGTACGGCGGATTTAAGCACTCAGTTTATCAGATGGTGAATCATTATCTTCTGCAGCTCCATTGTCGGGGGTGAATGCTTGAGCCAAGATCCACAAGTCCACATCGACGAGCTACTTTTGGAGCTAGATTCGTTGGACAGTCGCACCGGTGACGCACGTAAGGCTTTGGAAGATAACAAAGAAGATGACATCGCACAAAGTGCGAAAGCGCTCGGGCATGCGTATGAGGGTCTACATGGTATGTAACTTGTACCCTTTATGGTAACTGCTTTCATACCTTTTATGATGGCAGACGGCGACGTGCGCACGTACCTTACGGCCGCAGTCCAGCAGCTTGACATTCTCTTACTCTTGCTTAAAGAAGAATTCAAATCAATGTGCGACATGTCCTTTGTTTTTATCTCTTGGTATCTGATTTCCCGTAGAGCTGAAAGATTGAAACATGCAGTAGTACACGGTCGCATACCGCTCGATCTGCTGGAGTTCTACTTCCGGAAGAATCAGCAGTACTACTACCTCGACGATAATGATGATTTTGTGAGAGAACCAACAATACTCTGCGAGACCTTCAGATAGATGAAATATGCAGGATGCATTCCGTTTGATCTCAACTTTTTACGATGACTTTGACCAGTAAGTTGTAAATGTTACTTGTGGGAATGGCATTTTCCCATTTTCTTCTGCAGAACATTCACCCTCAACGGCGAGGGTGTATTCTGGAACGGAACCAAGTGGGTTACGGTCGAGCGAGGTCGGGTGGTTAAACTAACTGAGGTCTGTCCCCGATACTATCCTACTTTCGTCGTACTAATGACATTCAGGGGTCGTTGATCTTGGCTGATTTTCAAACATACGAGATGACGCCTGAGATACGTAGACGACTTACAGGTAAGAGCACATGTCCCGCAAATGTCCCGCGTTAACCCTGGCTCTAGAACGCGGCAGGAAGTACGCCTCGCTAGCGGGGTTCCATTACAAACTTCGTGCGTTCTCTAATTGCTATTGAATTATTAAGTCAACCTTACCCCTCTTAGACAGAGGAGTGCGCCCGATCATGAGATAGGTGGATAGTTTCTCACTGACCTGTCGTCTCCAACAGCGACGGATCATAGTTGATCGCTTAGCCTGGAATACATTCGGCTACAACCACACGTAAGGAATTGTTTGCCAGTCATTCATTGTGTGATCTCATTGACTCCGACTAGAGATGATACCTCTTTCCCGTACCCTCTTCTTCAAGACAGAAGCAAGGCCCGAGACAATGATAATATCCCGGCTGTGCCGGAAGATGATATCGCTCTTCTCCCGCGATTCATGCCAGGTTTTGATCTGGAACGCAAGGTAATCACATAAAGGTATACATTCGAGCGCCTCTGATAGTGCTTGGCTTCCTGCAAGTCGTGGGGCTTCTTCGATGTTGATGAAATCGAGCCAATAAGATTCAATGAAAATGCCTGGAAGCACATTGTGCTTGACGAAAGCTCAAAGGTAAAGCCAATGAACTCAAATATTTGTTCGTCTTCTCATTACGACAGGATGTCATCGAAGGAGTTGTGGGTGCATTCGACTTCAGCAAGGAGGCCATGGCAGATGAAGAACAATCGGGCTTGGTAGGTCGAGTTACCTGTTTGTTCAAAAATAGTACCGAATGTTACGGTGCACCTCTCGCTGGCAGGTTATACTCCTGCATGGACCATCAGGGACTGGCAAAACGGCGACCGTTGAAGCTATAGCGGAACATTTTAAACGGCCCTTGCTCTCTCTCGCAGCTATGTTCCCTTCCGTTGGATACGACCTTACTTGTGGACACGTTGACATCCCGTCTGGATGTATGTTCATGGACTATTATCCACCTTGATGCAAATTCAGTATTTCACAGGTAGCAAGATCATGGAATGCCATAGTATTGATTGAAGCTGGAGATGTGCGGTATTTTACATGTTTTTTCAATCATGAGTTGACTTGCATCCAGCTTCTCATGCAGACTCAGAGGCACGAGCCAATAGTGCGCATTAGGTGTCTCCGTCTTGTGCTACCCTGACCTGTGATCAGATGGAGGAACAAAATCGCATCTCGACGATACTCGACTTCTTTGAGCGGCATCGGTGCATTGTATTTGTTACTGCGAGAACTACATGTACTGCATACATGTCGCATTTTGCTATTAGTACAGGTTTTATTTGCTAACTTATCAGTCCCATGCTCACCTATCACTCCTACAGCTATCCAGTATCCTGAATTAGATGGCGATTCACGCCAAACTATGTGGTCCAGTATGCTCTCAGAGGAAGCAGACAATATATCTCGCCGAGACATCGAGGAGCTGTCTAGAGTTGCAGTCAACGGTAAGTAAACCCACCCTCTTGTAGACTGTCGCTTCAATATTTGGCAGGTCGGGCGATGAGGAACATTCATACTACAGCCAAAGCACTAGCGCGTTCTCGGTACTTGTCTTCATTTTCATTTGCTGTGAGATCTCTGATTGATTCAATATCATAGTAAACAACCTATATCTCTATACCATTTGAAGACTGCTGCAAAAATACAAGGACAGGTTGAAGGTGCAGGATATCATCTTTACTGGTGACCTAGTCCAGAGCCGCAAGTTTATTAGAATACCCTTTAACTGAACTGCAAGAATGTAATACTTGGATGGACAATGTATGTAGACTCTCGATAGACGTATAGTAGGGCATTTTTTTTGGATTTCTTGATTATGAACGATGTAGCAAGTGTGATTGTCATCGATCAGTAAATCGCGTGAGCTCCTGTCACGTGTGTCGTCACATGATTCACTGATATCATATAATTTATTATAATTTATTATAAATTTATAATGCATTCCCTTCAAGTCTACTTCCACTAGGCGCCGTCGCCGGCGATGACCTTGCTTTCGTTTGTAATTTGAAAGACGAAGGGAACGAGCACACTTGAAACGGTATTTTGGAAGGACAGAGACTGGTCACAATCGTAGGAAATGTATGAGCGAGGACTACGATTCGCCAACAGAGAATGCGGAAAATGCCGTTGTTTGCAGTTGTGGACGATTTGCAGGTTGGCATATCACCTTGTGGCAAGCAAGGTGAAAATGTCATCTGCGGCCGCCGGCGTCCTCATCAAACTCTTCTAGCCCACTACAGGTCAAGAGAAAGAGAGTTACCGAATAATGTGATGGTTCAATACTACGCCGGATACATTGCGAGATTTTCTTTGATGGCGTCGGGGAGATCACGCGCATGCCCACCAAAAAAGGAACCAAAGAAGAGAATATGGGGTGAGCTAAATTGTTTGCCTGCTAAACGCGTGATCGACTGAAGATAAGCTAGCTTTGCCTACGTCGACTTTGCTACGCCAGATGCCAAAGTCATAGCAATAACCCAGTCCGAACCAGAGCTTCACGGTCGGAATTTACTGATCAAAGATGGTACGTATGCGTGCGGTTTACTCTACGCACTCGATGTTTAAGCTTGCATTCCCGTATATGTAGGAAATGATTTTGTGGGCCGTCCCATAACTACACCACCGGCGGGAACACAAGAGGACGCCAAGGGTCCCTCTTCAGGCAAATCAGTGAGCGACCTGACGAAGACTCTGCGTGTACAGAAGCAGCCTCCTGCACAAACATTATTCCTTGGAAATCTTGGTTTTGATACTACCGTGGACTCGATTCGTGAACTCTTCGAGGCTCATAGACACCCACAAAAGTCTGGAAAAGGTGTGAAAGCGAATGAGGCCGAGGCTAGTGCCGGGGAGGATGACAATGTCACAAAAGATGTTTGGTTACGAAAGGTCCGCATGGGAACTTTTGAAGACAGTGGTGCATATGAAGAGTGAGTGCTTTGTCGTACAAGGCGCATGTAATACCAACGGAAGCATCCAGATTTGCCTTCCGACCTTACATCGCTTTCTCGTTCTTTATCCGCTGGCAACGCCGTCGGCGTTCCAGATTCCGGCACTCCTTCCCCGAAAGACAAGCTATCCTTTCCTCCGTCTTCTAGTTATATATTAGCTCCATCCACATCTTCCACCTCGTTTGCGGAGCAAGTTAGCTTGAAAATAAACGGTGTTCATGATTTTGAGCCCCTAACGTATAGTCCGCCCAATAAACACTTGCAGACAAGAAGTGTCGCAAGTCGCACACCATTCGCATGCTCACAAACCACTGGACTGAAGGTCGCTTGAAAGCAACACTTCTCTCTGCTCCGCAGAGGGGGAGCTCTACTGGACTCGCTCGTCCTTCCACTCCAGTTCCTCAAAGACTCGTAAACGAGTTCGTGGATAGCATAAGCCGCCATCGCACTCATTCCCTTTCCCGCAGTCTCACAGATGATCAACCAAGGACAGCTTCTGCATCGCCAGCCTCCCTTCGTCAGCGACTCCAGAAGCCCCAGAAGCGACGGTTCGTATTTTTCGTCTTGAAGCTGTGGTTGTGGTTTCAGTTCGCTATCGTTGTGGTCATCTTTCTTTGGGCGATGGCGAAGCGCGGACCGAAGAGTGTGTTGGAGGAAGCTCAGAGAAGGAAGATTCAGTGACCATATTTTGGGCGGTGTTTCATTGTACTGTAGGTTCAATATTGAACATGCCCTAGGCTAATGATATACGAGCTTCTCCGCTAGAGCTTTGGTTTGATGTGCTACCGACCGGAACGATAGGCTATTTACGTAACCCATTTGCGCAAAATATACTAGTCTTTGACGAATAGTATGTTCTCGAACTCGATGCTGACACGGGTGCCGGTTCCTCAGTAAACCTGCCGGATTATTTATCCTCTTTTCTTTTTTGAAATATATATTCGAGCTCATCGTGTCACCACGTGCACTGTGCTCATGGGCTAGTGATATAAACCTTCTAAATATTAATATACCGACGCTCAAACACACAGTTAGTAGTACTATGGCACAACTAAGTTAAATGTGCAATACTGGCCAACTGCGCGCGCCTCTCGCACAGGTCTGAACAATAACTGGTCAAGCCACTGTGATGCATGGTGTTGCGGAGTGTATCGTTCGACTATTAATTTCACTTGACGCTCGAACTAGTTCATCCGCTTCAAGGAGTCTCACGTGTTGTCCTGGCTTGGCGCGGCCACTGATCCTGCTTCATTGATAAAAGCTCAAAATGTAAGTTCCGAGCCTTAGCTACGGTCCCCGAACCGTTGATAACATTTTGTATGGTTCCACAGGCATATCTATAACTCCATATCACAGAATAACAAGTGCCTTGGCAAATGAAGCATTCCTATGCAAGTGAGGCTCGTATCGACTTTCTTCTCCCAGCTTGTATCTTGGCATCTCTAATGGAAAATGCACTCACGTACAGATGCTCATGTGCTTACAAGTGAGGGCCGATGCTTCCCAGTAAACGCCCACTAGATTTATCTATTCACACGACTGCACACGAGTATAAAGTGATAGAAAACACCTTTCGATCTAACGCTTTGACAAACAGCTTCCTCTCCTTTTGACATGTCTGAACAGTCTAACATACAGGAACCACTCGTGCAAGTTATCCCCTCCGCCGATACCACCGAGTCCCCGCTACCGATTAGAGAGCCACTTCCCGGAACGTCGACAACTTCCTCACCTCCCGCTGTGGAAATGCCTTCAACTGCAATCAAGGTACCGCCTCCAGTTAGCACACCGAGGTCTGTGACGCTCGAAGAATGTAAGTCCGGCATAACTGAGAGACAAGAGAATGGCTTCCTTCGACGGTGGCAGCAATGGTTCGTACTCTCCAGTCAAAGTAATCGGGCGATCTTATTGATTAATTCTAGGAACTACCTTCATGATTGCTGGAAACCCTACGAATACATCGAACAGACTCCCTGTGTGGTCACCCAGGAACCTACTTATTTCTACTTAAACGTTCGACGGAAGACAGGTGAAGGTGCGCCCTCAGGTATTGCATAGCTGCAATTGATGTACCAGTATATAGAGAAACCAAAACTGGTTTTCAGTGATTTTAGTCCCATTTTACTCGCCTGCTTACGGTACGGCGTATTTAAGCACTCAGTTTATCAGATGATGAATCATTATCTTCTGCAGCTCCATTGTCGGGGGTGAATGCTTGAGCCAAGATCCACAAGTCCACATCGACGAGCTACTTTTGGAGCTAGATTCGTTGGACAGTCGCACCAATGATGCGCGTAATGCTTTGGACGATAACAAAGAAGATGACATCGTACAAAGTGCGAAAGCGCTCGGGCATGCACATGAGGGTCTACATGGTATGTAGCACGTACTCTTTATGGTAACTCGTTTCATACCTTTTATGATGGCAGACGGCAATGTGCGCAAGTACCTTACGACCGCGGTCCAGCAGCTTGACATTCTCCTGCCCTTGCTTAAAGAAGAGTTCAAATCAATGTGCGACATGTCCTTTGTTTTTATCTCTTGGTATCTGATTTCCCGTAGAGCTGAACGATTGAAACATGCAGTAGTACACGGTCGCATACCGCTCGATCTGCTGGAGTTCCACTTCCGGAAGAATCAGCAGTACTACACTCTCGACGACGAAGATGATTTGGTAAGAGAACCAATAATACTCTGCGAGATACTCAGATAGATGAAACATGCAGGATGCATTCCGCTTGATCTCAACTTTTTACGATGACTTTGACCAGTAAGTTGTAAATGTTACTTGTGGGAATGGCATTTTTCCATTTTTTTCTGCAGAACATTTACCATTAACGGCGAGGGTGCATTCTGGAACGGAATCAAGTGGGTTCCGAATGACCCAGGTCGGAAGATTAAACTGGTTGAGGTCTGTTCCCGATACTATCCTACTTTCGTCGTACTAATGACATTCAGGGGTCGTTGATCTTGGCTGATTTTCAAACCTCCGAAATGACGCCTGAGATACGTAGACGACTTACAGGTAAGAGCACATGTCCCGCAAATGTCCCGCGTTAACCCTGGCTCTAGAACGCGGCAGGAAGTACGCCTCACTAGCGGGGTTCCATTACAAACTTTGTGCGTTCTCTAATTGCTATTGAATTATTAAGTTAATCTTACCTCTCTTAGACAGAGGAGTGCGCCCGATCATGAGATAGGTGGA
Source organism: Suillus discolor (assembly GCF_016758755.1). Taxonomy (NCBI): domain Eukaryota; kingdom Fungi; phylum Basidiomycota; class Agaricomycetes; order Boletales; family Suillaceae; genus Suillus; species Suillus discolor. Next base: position 327,708 of record NW_024541254.1, read on the forward strand.
TAGTTTCTCACTGACCTGTCATCTCCAACAGCGACGGATCATAGTTGATCGCTTAGCCTGGAATACATTTGGCTACAAGCATACGTAAGGAATTGATTGCCAGTCATTGTCATTCATTTATGATCTCATTGACGACTAGAGGTGATACTCCTTTTCCATTCCCCCGTCTTCAAGACAGAAGCAAGGCCCGAGACAACAATAACATCCCGCCTGTGCCTGAAGATGATATTGCTCTTCTCCCGCAACTCGTGCTAGGTTTTGATATAGAACACAAGGTAATCACATATAAGTATACACTCGAGTACCTCTGATAGTGCTTGGCTTCCTGCAAGTCGTGGGGCTTCTTCGATGTTGATGAAATCGAGCCAATAAGATTCAATGAAAATGCCTGGAAGCACATTGTGCTTGACGAAAGCTCAAAGGTAAAGCCAATGAACTCAAATATTTGTTCGTCTTCTCATTACGACAGGATGTCATCGAAGGAGTTGTGGGTGCATTCGACTTCAGCAAGGAGGCCATGGCAGATGAAGAACAATCGGGCTTGGTAGGTCGAGTTACCTGTTCGTTCAAAAATAGTATCGAATGTTACGGCGCACCTCTCGCTGGCAGGCTATACTCCTGCATGGACCATCAGGGACCGGCAAAACGGCGACCGTTGAAGCTATAGCGGAACATTTTAAACGGCCCTTGCTCTCTCTCTCAGTATATTCCTTTCCGTTGGATACGATCTCACTCGTGGACACGTTGGCATTCTGTCTGGATGTATGTTCATGCACTGTTGTTCACCTTAATGCAAATTCAGTATTTCACAGATGGCAAGATCATGGAATGCCATAGTATTGATTGAAGCTGGGGATGTGCGGTATTTTACATGTTTTTTCAATCATGAGTTGACTTGCGTCCAGATTCTCATGCAGACTCAGAGGCACGAGCCAATAGTGCGCATTAGGTGTCTCCGTCTTGTGCTACCCTGACCTGCGATCAGATGGAGGAACAAAATCGCATCTCGACGATACTCGACTTCTTTGAGCGGCATCGGTGCATTGTATTTGTTACTGCGAGAACTACATGTACTGCATACATGTCGCATTTTGCTATTAGTACAGGTTTTATTTGTTAACTAATCAGTCCCAAGCTCACCTATCACTCCTACAGCTATCCAGTATCCTGAATTAGATGGCGATTCACGCCAAACTATGTGGTCCAGTATGCTCTCAGAGGAAGCAGACAATATATCTCGCCGAGACATCGAGGAGCTGTCTAGAGTTGCAGTCAACGGTAAGTAAACCCACCCTCTTGTAGACTGTCGCTTCAATATTTGGCAGGTCGGGCGATGAGGAACATTCATACTACAGCCAAAGCACTAGCGCGTTCTCGGTACTTGTCTTCATTTCATTTGCTGTGAGATCTCTGATTGATCAATATCATAGTAAACAACCTATATCTCTATACCATTTGAAGACTGCTGCAAAAATACAAGGACAGGTTGAAGGTGCAGGATATCATCTTTACTGGTGACCTAGTCCAGAGCCGCAAGTTTATTAGAATACCCTTTAACTGAACTGCAAGAATGTAATACTTGGATGGACCAATGTATGTAGACTCTCGATAGACGTATAGTAGGGCATTTTTTTGGATTTCTTGATTATGAACGATGTAGCAGTGTGATTGTCATCGATCAGTAAATCGCGTGAGCTCCTGTCACGTGTGTCGTCACATGATTCACTGATATCATATAATTTATTATAATTTATTATAAATTTATAATGCATTCCCTTCAAGTCTACTTCCACTAGGCGCCGTCGCCGGCGATGACCTTGCTTTCGTTTGTAATTTGAAGACGAAGGGAACGAGCACACTTGAAACGGTATTTTGGAAGGACAGAGACTGGTCACAATCGTAGGAAATGTATGAGCGAGGACTACGATTCGCCAACAGAGAATGCGGAAAATGCCGTTGTTTGCAGTTGTGGACGATTTGCAGGTTGGCATATCACCTTGTGGCAAGCAAGGTGAAAATGTCATCTGCGGCCGCCGGCGTCCTCATCAAACTCTTCTAGCCCACTACAGGTCAAGAGAAAGAGAGTTACCGAATAATGTGATGGTTCAATACTACGCCGGATACATTGCGAGATTTTCTTTGATGGCGTCGGGGAGATCACGCGCATGCCCACCAAAAAAGGAAACCAAAGAAGAGAATATGGGGTGAGCTAAATTGTTTGCCTGCTAAACGCGTGATCGACTGAAGATAAGCTAGCTTTGCCTACGTCGACTTTGCTACGCCAGATGCCAAAGTCATAGCAATAACCCAGTCCGAACCAGAGCTTCACGGTCGGAATTTACTGATCAAAGATGGTACGTATGCGTGCGGTTTACTCTACGCACTCGATGTTTAAGCTTGCATTCCCGTATATGTAGGAAATGATTTGTGGGGCCGTCCCATAACTACACCACCGGCGGGAACACAAGAGGACGCCAAGGGTCCCTCTTCAGGCAAATCAGTGAGCGACCTGACGAAGACTCTGCGTGTACAGAAGCAGCCTCCTGCACAAACATTATTCCTTGGAAATCTTGGTTTTGATACTACCGTGGACTCGATTCGTGAACTCTTCGAGGCTCATAGACACCCACAAAAGTCTGGAAAAGGTGTGAAAGCGAATGAGGCCGAGGCTAGTGCCGGGGAGGATGACAATGTCACAAAAGATGTTTGGTTACGAAAGGTCCGCATGGGAACTTTTGAAGACAGTGGTGCATATGAAGAGTGAGTGCTTTGTCGTACAAGGCGCATGTAATACCAACGGAAGCATCCAGATTTGCCTTCCGACCTTACATCGCTTTCTCGTTCTTTATCCGCTGGCAACGCCGTCGGCGTTCCAGATTCCGGCACTCCTTCCCCGAAAGACAAGCTATCCTTTCCTCCGTCTTCTAGTTATATATTAGCTCCATCCACATCTTCCACCTCGTTTGCGGAGCAAGTTAGCTTGAAAATAAACGGTGTTCATGATTTTGAGCCCCTAACGTATAGTCCGCCCAATAAACACTTGCAGACAAGAAGTGTCGCAAGTCGCACACCATTCGCATGCTCACAAACCACTGGACTGAAGGTCGCTTGAAAGCAACACTTCTCTCTGCTCCGCAGAGGGGGAGCTCTACTGGACTCGCTCGTCCTTCCACTCCAGTTCCTCAAAGACTCGTAAACGAGTTCGTGGATAGCATAAGCCGCCATCGCACTCATTCCCTTTCCCGCAGTCTCACAGATGATCAACCAAGGACAGCTTCTGCATCGCCAGCCTCCCTTCGTCAGCGACTCCAGAAGCCCCAGAAGCGACGGTTCGTATTTTTCGTCTTGAAGCTGTGGTTGTGGTTTCAGTTCGCTATCGTTGTGGTCATCTTTCTTTGGGCGATGGCGAAGCGCGGACCGAAGAGTGTGTTGGAGGAAGCTCAGAGAAGGAAGATTCAGTGACCATATTTTGGGCGGTGTTTCATTGTACTGTAGGTTCAATATTGAACATGCCCTAGGCTAATGATATACGAGCTTCTCCGCTAGAGCTTTGGTTTGATGTGCTACCGACCGGAACGATAGGCTATTTACGTAACCCATTTGCGCAAAATATACTAGTCTTTGACGAATAGTATGTTCTCGAACTCGATGCTGACACGGGTGCCGGTTCCTCAGTAAACCTGCCGGATTATTTATCCTCTTTTCTTTTTTTGAAATATATATTCGAGCTCATCGTGTCACCACGTGCACTGTGCTCATGGGCTAGTGATATAAACCTTCTAAATATTAATATACCGACGCTCAAACACACAGTTAGTAGTACTATGGCACAACTAAGTTAAATGTGCAATACTGGCCAACTGCGCGCCGCCTCTCGCACAGGTCTGAACAATAACTGGTCAAGCCACTGTGATGCATGGTGTTGCGGAGTGTATCGTTTTCGACTATTAATTTCACTTGACACTCGAGCTAAAACTGTTCATCCGCTCCTTGAGTCTCACGTGCTTGTCCTGGCTTGGTCCTGGCTTCATTGATAAAAGCTCATAATGTAAGCTCCAGAGCCTTAGTTACGGCCCCGAACCCTTGATGACGTTTTGTATGGCTCCACAGGCATATCTATGACTATTTTTAGTACCCCATATCACAAAATGACACCAGTGCCTTGCAAATGAAGCATTCCTGTGCTGCTACAGTGAGGCTCGTATAGCCAGTTTTTGACTTTCTTACCCCAGCTTGTATCTTGGCATCTCGAACGGAAAATGCGTCCACTCACGTACAGATGTGGCACTGCCGCACATGTGCATTACAGTGAGGGTTTGGTAACCCCACTAGATTTGTCTGTTCACACCGACTGCAACACGACGCCATCAAACTTCAAACTGACAAATCCGACGGCCGTTGGCATGAGAGTATAAAGTGATCGAAAATACCTTTCGATCTAACGCTTTGAAAACAGCTTTCTCTCCTTTTGACGTGTCTGAAAAGTCTAACATACAGAATCACTCGTGCAAGTTATCCCCTCCGCCGATACCACCGAGTCCCCGCTACCGATTAGAGAGCCACTCCCCGGAACGTCGACAACTTCCTCACCTCCCGCTGTGGAAATGCCTTTACCTGCAATCAAGGTACCGTCTCCAGTCAGCACGTCGAGGTCTGTGACGCTCGAAGAATGCAAGTCCGGCATAACCGAGAGACAAGAGAATGGCTTCCTTCGACGGTGGCAGCAATGGTTCGTACTCTCCAGTCAAAGTAATCGGGCGATCTTATTGATTAATTCTAGGAACTACCTTCATGATTGCTGGAAACCCTACGAATGCATCGAACAGACTCCCCGTGTAGCCACCCAGGAGCCTACTTATTTCTACTTAAACGTTCGACGGAAGACAGATGAAGGTGCGCCCTCAGGCCTCAGGCATTACATAGCTGCAATTGATGTACCAGTATGTAGAGAAACCAAAACTGGTTTTCAGTGATTCTAGTCCCATTTTACTCGCCTGCTTACGGTACGGCGGATTTAAGCACTCAGTTTATCAGATGGTGAATCATTATCTTCTGCAGCTCCATTGTCGGGGGTGAATGCTTGAGCCAAGATCCACAAGTCCACATCGACGAGCTACTTTGGAGCTAGATTCGTTGGACAGTCGCACCGGTGACGCACGTAAGGCTTTGGAAGATAACAAAGAAGATGACATCGCACAAAGTGCGAAAGCGCTCGGGCATGCGTATGAGGGTCTACATGGTATGTAACTTGTACCCTTTATGGTAACTGCTTTCATACCTTTTATGATGGCAGACGGCGACGTGCGCACGTACCTTACGGCCGCAGTCCAGCAGCTTGACATTCTCTTACTCTTGCTTAAAGAAGAATTCAAATCAATGTGCGACATGTCCTTTGTTTTTATCTCTTGGTATCTGATTTCCCGTAGAGCTGAAAGATTGAAACATGCAGTAGTACACGGTCGCATACCGCTCGATCTGCTGGAGTTCTACTTCCGGAAGAATCAGCAGTACTACTACCTCGACGATAATGATGATTTTGTGAGAGAACCAACAATACTCTGCGAGACCTTCAGATAGATGAAATATGCAGGATGCATTCCGTTTGATCTCAACTTTTTACGATGACTTTGACCAGTAAGTTGTAAATGTTACTTGTGGGAATGGCATTTTCCCATTTTCTTCTGCAGAACATTCACCCTCAACGGCGAGGGTGTATTCTGGAACGGAACCAAGTGGGTTACGGTCGAGCGAGGTCGGGTGGTTAAACTAACTGAGGTCTGTCCCCGATACTATCCTACTTTCGTCGTACTAATGACATTCAGGGGTCGTTGATCTTGGCTGATTTTCAAACATACGAGATGACGCCTGAGATACGTAGACGACTTACAGGTAAGAGCACATGTCCCGCAAATGTCCCGCGTTAACCCTGGCTCTAGAACGCGGCAGGAAGTACGCCTCGCTAGCGGGGTTCCATTACAAACTTCGTGCGTTCTCTAATTGCTATTGAATTATTAAGTCAACCTTACCCCTCTTAGACAGAGGAGTGCGCCCGATCATGAGATAGGTGGATAGTTTCTCACTGACCTGTCGTCTCCAACAGCGACGGATCATAGTTGATCGCTTAGCCTGGAATACATTCGGCTACAACCACACGTAAGGAATTGTTTGCCAGTCATTCATTGTGTGATCTCATTGACTCCGACTAGAGATGATACCTCTTTCCCGTACCCTCTTCTTCAAGACAGAAGCAAGGCCCGAGACAATGATAATATCCCGGCTGTGCCGGAAGATGATATCGCTCTTCTCCCGCGATTCATGCCAGGTTTTGATCTGGAACGCAAGGTAATCACATAAAGGTATACATTCGAGCGCCTCTGATAGTGCTTGGCTTCCTGCAAGTCGTGGGGCTTCTTCGATGTTGATGAAATCGAGCCAATAAGATTCAATGAAAATGCCTGGAAGCACATTGTGCTTGACGAAAGCTCAAAGGTAAAGCCAATGAACTCAAATATTTGTTCGTCTTCTCATTACGACAGGATGTCATCGAAGGAGTTGTGGGTGCATTCGACTTCAGCAAGGAGGCCATGGCAGATGAAGAACAATCGGGCTTGGTAGGTCGAGTTACCTGTTTGTTCAAAAATAGTACCGAATGTTACGGTGCACCTCTCGCTGGCAGGTTATACTCCTGCATGGACCATCAGGGACTGGCAAAACGGCGACCGTTGAAGCTATAGCGGAACATTTTAAACGGCCCTTGCACTCTCTCGCAGTATGTTCCCTTCCGTTGGATACGACCTTACTTGTGGACACGTTGACATCCCGTCTGGATGTATGTTCATGGACTATTATCCACCTTGATGCAAATTCAGCATTTCACAGGTAGCAAGATCATGGAATGCCATAGTATTGATTGAAGCTGGAGATGTGCGGTATTTTACATGTTTTTTCAATCATGAGTTGACTTGCATCCAGCTTCTCATGCAGACTCAGAGGCACGAGCCAATAGTGCGCATTAGGTGTCTCCGTTTTGTGCTACCCTGACCTGTGATCAGATGGAGGAACAAAATCGCATCTCGACGATACTCGACTTCTTTGAGCGGCATCGGTGCATTGTATTTGTTACTGCGAGAACTACATGTACTGCATACATGTCGCATTTTGCTATTAGTACAGGTTTTATTTGCTAACTTATCAGTCCCATGCTCACCTATCACTCCTACAGCTATCCAGTATCCTGAATTAGATGGCGATTCCCGCCAAACTATGTGGTCCAGTATGCTCTCAGAGGAAGCAGACAATATATCTCGCCGAGACATCGAGGAGTTGTCTAGAGTTGCAGTCAACGGTAAGTAAACCCACCCTCTTGTAGACGGTCGCTTCAATATTTGGCAGGTCGGGCGATGAGGAACATTCATACTACAGCCAAAGCACTAGCGCGTTCTCGGTACTTGTCTTCATTTTCATTTGCCGTGAGATCTCTGATTGATCCAATATCATAGTAAACAACCTATATCTCTATACCATTTGAAGACTGCTGCAAAAATCCAAGGACAGGTTGAAGGTGCAGGATATCATCTTTACTGGTGACCTAGTCCAGAGCCGCAAGTTTATTAGAATACCCTTTAACTGAACTGCAAGAATGTAACACTTGGATGGACAATGTGTGTAGACTCTCGATAGACGTATCGTAGGGCGGTTTTTTGGATTTCTTGATTATGAACGATGTAGCAAGTGTAATTGTCACCGATCAGTAAATCGCGATTGACCACAAAGCTTCGAAGTACTTCATGGAAATCGCGTGAGCTTTTGTCACGTGTGTCGTCACATGATTCACCGATATCATAATTATGATGCGTTCCTTTCGAAAGTCTACTTCCAAAATGTCATCTGCGGCGTCCTCATCAGACTCTTCTAGCCCACCACAGGTCAAGAGAAAGAGAGTTACCGAAGAATGCGATGATGTAGCGCGCGAAGCAGACACAGCAGACAATGCACCAGTCCCAGATGACTGTGTCGCGTTGTCTCACGCCGAAAAACGCAGACAGAAGAAAAAAGAGCAGAAAGCTCAAGATCGGCCGTCAAAAAAGAGAAAGGTGACAGATGGTTCTGAAGCTGTCGTCTCTACGAAGTCCTCGAAGCCTGCTGGTAATAGCAAGCCGAAACGTCAGAATTCGGTCTGGGTAGGCAATCTATGGTTCAAGACTACGCCGGATACATTGCGAGATTTCTTTGATGACGTCGGGGAGATCACGCGCATACACATGCCCACCAAAAAAGGAACCAAAGAAGAGAATATGGGGTGAGCTAAATTCTTTACCTGCTAAATGCGTGATCGACTGAAGAGAAGCTAGCTTTGCCTACGTCGACTTTGCTACGCCAGATGCCAAAGTCATAGCAATAACCCAGTCCGAACGAGAGCTTCACGGTCGGAATTTGCTGATAAAGGACGGTATGTATGCATGCGGTTTACTCTACGCACCTGATGTTTAAGCTTGCATTCGCGTATATGTAGGAAATGATTTTGTGGGCCGTCCCACAACTACACCACCGGCGGGGACACAAGAGGACGCCAAGGGTCCCTCTGCAGGCAAATCGGTGAGCGGCTTGACGAAGACTCAACAGAAGATTTTGCGTGTACAGAAGCAGCCTCCTGCACAAACATTATTCCTTGGAAATCTTGGTTTTGATACTACTGTGGACTCGATTCGTGAACTCTTCGAGGCTCATAGACACCCACAAAAGGCTGGAAAGGGTGTGAAAGCGAATGAGGCCGAAGCTAGTGCCGGGGAGGATGACAATGTCACAAAAGATGTTTGGTTACGAAAGGTCCGCATGGGAACTTTTGAAGACAGTGGTGCATGCAAAGGGTGAGTGCTTTATCGTACAAGGCGCATGTAATACCAACGGAAGCATCCAGATTTGCCTTCCTTGACTTTACCAGCACCGAACATGCAACTGCCGCCCTGCTCAATCCTCGCAACCACCGTCTCAATGGTCGAGATCTAGTTGTGGAATATGCCTCTGCTGATGCAGTACGTCGAGGCGGCGGTCCAAGATTACAAAGCGAACACAAAAGTGGTCCTGGCAAAAGACATGGTGGTCGGCAATCTGACGTGACTGAGTCGCGTCCACGATCTCAATCACGCCCGGGGACACGTGGTGAAAATGAGAAAGAACATATCGCACAACAAGATCACGCAGAATCAACACGACGGAACCAAAAGGAGGGACCACGACATATAAAAGCTGACAGGGTTCGAGGACGCCCGAAACCTGGTGCCGCACTGGCCCAAGCGCCGCGTGAATCGGCTGCTATCATACCCAGCCAAGGTCAGAAGATTGTCTTCTAGGATATCACGATGGCAAAAGATAGCGAGAGATACGACATGTACACCCTAACGGTAGATAGCTTCACAAAAATTCCGTTGTCTACATGGACATACCGAATGCATTTTTTTCAGTTCATGAATCTTCCTCGTCATCCTGAACCATCCCCACGTTGAATTCAGCGCAGATATCCCACCGAGAGCCAGCAGCGGCAGCTGACACATACTTGACAAAGCGCATAACGCCCTCGTCCCGCAGGACGAGAAGGAGTCTGTTAAAGCTAGGCTGAATGGTTAGCAAAGTGCTCTCGTCATCATCGTCATCATCGCCAGAAGTATCGTTGACTTGGTGATTTTTGCTCGACCCAGAACGATAGACTGCTGGATCATCATCCTCGTCATGGGGCGCCATGTAACACTGGACAACGAATAAATCAGCAAACATCGATGAGAAAGATCTTGGCCTAACCTCCCATCCTCCCCACTCCCCAGCCTGCCAACCATGCGGCTTTTCGTCCTCTTCGTCCTTTTCATCCGCCTTCGACTTGCCATTCGATCGCGTCTCATTTTCTTCAACTTCTACTTGTGGCGTTAATCCCAACACTACGTCCAATCGCGACTCGTCCCCCTCGCTCGTTGCAAGAGTGTAGTCCAAGCCTGGTCTAAACCTTCGCGCTTCTACAGTATAGCTCAGCGGCACCAACTTTGTCATGATGCTTAACCAAGCGCGAAACGCATCACTTGGGAAAACTTCGTCTTGCAACTGACGAAGGATTGTGTCTGATTCACGTAAGGGCTTCGTTGTTTTTTGAAGCGTACAGTAACGCCATTTGTGTGGTGGACCCCGTGCAGACCATGCACCGGAGACGCCAGCAGTGTGCGGTGGTATCCTCCCCTGGCGAGTCTCACCATCAAGACCATCAGCTTGGTCTGCCATACGCAGGTCAGGTTCAAGTTTCGATACGAGAGACGCGGAAAGGAAATGGTGAAGTTCAATACTCGATTCCACGACAAACCGTGCCATCAATGCCTTCATCGTGCGTGTTTGAAGGTAAACTGGGTTTAGGAACTTTGAGAGGTAGGAGATATATTCTCTTCGGAGCGGTCCATCTGGATAGAGTGACTCCAAGTCGGGATATGCAACAAAGGTGGTAGAGCTAGATGTCTGTAGTAGTCCTGATGAGACGAATGCACAGACAGTACATCTTCCAAGACACACCAACTGTTCTCGTGAGCTTTTGAGCTCAGGAACTGCTTGATCAGCTTGATACCCCTCCTCACCCTCCTGTGCAACATGAAACCAGCCACTTATGCTAAGTCTTGCCCTGCCATCCCCTCCTACTACCACCTCTTCTACAGAATGGAAGCTTTTGCCTGGTTGCACTTCGAAGAGAATGAATTGATTCCAGCTTGGAGGGATAGCTTTGCATGGTGCAGCCTCGGGCTCGGGGATCCCATCGGCACCGGTTTGAACAGGATACAACTCTAAAGCACCTCCCCATTCTTTTTGCCATTCCTGGCCGTATGGTAGGGGCATATAGAGGATGTACGATACGCGCCTGGTTCCAATCACATCGTCGTGGTTGAGCAGGTGACACCCCTGCGTGTACGAGTTGACAGACATGTCCTGTTTCGTTCCGGAGAGTGGTCCACACCCAGTGACAGCCTGAATGAACTTGCGAAACTCTGAAGAATAGAGTGCATCGCGGAGAGCAAGGAGGTTTGGAAAAAGTGCAAGTTGAGCCTCAGAGAGGTACGAGAGTGATGCAAGGTCTCCGGTTTGGTTCACCTAGGAAAAAGATCTCGGACAACAGATAGTCGATTAGGACCGAGGAGACTTACCTTGTATATGTCTGTCTCCTTCTCAGTGAAGCTCAGCTCCTTCATACATTCATCCTTCACATTCTTAAGAAGATCGTCCTGGAAAAGCTTTTCGACAATCGCATATTTGAATGGTTCACTGCCAGCGTAAGCCTGATGCAATTGCTGCACATTTTCTGGCCCAAAGAGACCAGGATAGAAGCGCAACCGATGGTCCACGGTCGATGTCGACGAGGAATGTGTCGTTTTTAATCGCTTTAGAAGCGAATTTGAAGAAAGCTCAGGTGAAAGAGATCGCTCGCGAACATGGGCCATTATATTCTCTTGAAAGTGTGGTGAGGGGGCGCCTTGGTTCTCTAGTAGCAGTACATACAGCGATGATAAGTGCTAAAACCATCAATATCATTATCACATTTACGTAATGTAATTGTCAGGGACCACTCGACTTCGAACAGTGAGAATACAAATCTGCACTACATGAACCTAGTGAATCCCCAATCTAATCCTCTCCTGCTTCTTGATCATATGCACATCTCGCAGATACGTTGCAGCTCTCGCCCATTTCTCGTGTCGTCTCTCCGTTTGATGTGGTACAACTTCAAATTTAGTGTACAGAATGTTCTTCAAGTTTGGTAAAACGGAGGAGAGGAAGGCAGCGGCAGCCAATGGATTGTCGATCAGCGATGCCCCGACAGAGAGTGCAGTGATCTTGGTATTGGTTACCCCACCCCCTGGAACCTCGGGTGTCACAACACTGTATGAGGTGGCGTCCATACCGATGCCAAGTGTTCGCAAGTCTGGACAATGCAAAAGCAGACTGGCAAACCCATCCAGGGTGATTTGAGGACGCGTTGGTGTTACCCACGTGGCCTCGTCACCCAGGCGTAATTTTTTCAGCTTGGGCCACGATTTCACGGCTCTAACGAGGTCTTGGTCGTTTATAGTAAGGTTGGCAGAGTGAGCTGGCAGCGTTAGTTCTTCCAACGCGCAAAATGAGCAGAGTGGCATGATTTCACTGATTGTAAGCAGTGAATCACAAGTCAAATCGAGTGAGAGAGCTTGCACTTGTTGCGCTGTTACACGAGAGGCAAGGAGCAAAAGAAAGGTTTCGTTACTGGAAGATCGCGGGACGTTTCCGAGAGAGATGGATACTCTTCTCGCGGGTATCCACGTTGCTTCAAGGAAAGGTACGCATAGCTCGGAACTCTGCGCTCGGATTGTGAGATGGCGAAGAGGGTTTGAAAATGTGGTCTGCCTGTATTTGGAGGAGTCCCTATTCTGTGATAGAAATGAGAGTTGCAAGTTCGTAAGGGATGGAAGAGTGGAGAGATGAGACAAGGCACGCCAATCGACAGCTTCTGTGCTAAGGGTCTTGAGATGGTGCCAACCACATACAACAGCTTTTGAAACCGGGATGGATGCAGCTGAATCAGAGCCAGTGGTGGAGAAGGATTTCATGAGGGGACATGTAACTCCCAGGTTTGATAAAACCGAAAGCATAAACAGGTTACCCATCGCATGTAGATGAAGCTCAGTCAGGGTGGGGCTGAGAAGGTTGGAAAGGAGGTGGGTAGATTCATGGCTACTGTCCGACCAGAACAGTTTTTCAAGGCCAGGGAGTAAAAAAGGCCAGGGATGACTGCAGAGGGTATGTGCAAGTTCCTGGGAGATGTCACCCATGGCACTACGCCCCAGTTTGCCAAGGGCGCGAACCCTCATAAGGTACTTTTCGATGCCCCGCCAATGAACAATCAGAACGCAACTATCTATCTTCTGCACGCCGTTTGAGACATGGGTGTAATCATAGAATACCGGAAACCTACCAGACTACGATTGTGACGATGTCGAGACCACACGTGCCTGGGGAGACATTGTACTACAGGGTTGAGAGTATCTATGTGAGCCCAGAGCACATCCAGAGCAAGCTCCGAGAATGTGCGACAAGTCCTAGCGAGACGTGCGAGAGTCTGGCGTCGAACATCTACACCGTCAACGGGCCTGGATGGTTTCTGTACGTCAAGTGTGATGTCTTCATAATTGTTTAAGGCCGAAAAAATGTTCCGCAGAACTTCACAGATCTGGAGGCAGGAGTGCATGAGTAGTGCGATAGTAAGGGGCATTTACCTGCACCTACGACGTCCTCATCCGGGTCATGACGTCATGAAGAAAGTACTAGTTAAAATTTTCAACAAGCCTGCAATGCTTGCTCAAGGCTGATAGGTGACCGGTCGACCGGTGATCAGTGACAGCTGAGGCTTATGGTAGTACTTGGTAGTAGTTAGTTAGTAGGCAGCAGAGACTCGACGAGCTGAGGATAAGACACTCACCATGATAGAAACAGTGGCGGCCAAAGCACGACATCCCGAACACAGACATCAGAGCCTCGAGACTTGAGCGCTGAGCTCTAGTTTGACGAATCGCAAAATAGAAAATGCCGGCATCACCATACATCATGACTACTACGGTAAAGTCTGACTTTGAACCATTCAACCAACATAAGGGAAACAACATGCAAACAGCCTACAAGTCAATTTCATCCTAGCCTGGTACTCGGACATCATCGGTGCGCTGTAAGTACCAAGTTAGTGAAAATCAGTCGTGCTAATTGAGAATAATGACCAATTGCTTCAGCTTGCTCATTCCCAAAGCACTCGTGTATATAGCAGTTGATCATTTGTCTGATGCGGCAAATAATGAGATGCCAGGCCTCGAGAGTCGAAACCCCGCACACTAAAGCCTATTTTCCTAACACCAACCACTCTGTTGAACTCAAAGGCGACAGCATCAGCGCCATTGCCAGCGAATGCGAGTAGCAACTGGATGCAGTGTTGCACGATGTCTCAGCTCTGGACACAGTTATGGTCGGCTTCAATTCGGTTACTTGTCGAACAGACCAAGATTCCAGTCCAGGCATTTGCACAAAGGATTTATATCGGCTTTCGGGCGACTGTCAACTGAAACCCTATCCCATATATCTCACTACTGTCTCCTCAAACACAAGTACTTGTTCCCCGCATCAAAGATGGCCCCCACACTGCTGACCAGAGCATGCCGACGGAGGCTGCTGCAAGTATACTCAGTTTATGGTGCAGGTTATCGGTAGAAGTCGACGACGGAGACTGGCAGCGGGCAGCTTTTTCCTAAGACTCGTGACTCAAGGGATCACGACTCTCATTAGCACTCGGGCGCCACCCATTGACCAAGTTATTGCGAAGCCCTTCTTCAGCCTTACATCAATCAAATCAGGTCTCTTCATACTTTTTCCTGGGAAGAGGGCCAACTTCAAATTTTGTTAAAAGACTTACCAGCACTTCAGGAGCTGGCTATACCAAGGATGGGTCTTTACAGTGCAGCTTTTGTACCATCTATTTCGTTAGTGCCGTCCATTATGTGCAGCCTCAAAGTCTTTGACGTGAGGCTGCCTTTCGACCTTGAGCTTACAAATTCTTGCAGTTCCTACCTGACAAATGTCGAGATCGCCGTACATCGCCCGAATGCAATCCTGTTCCTGCTCCAACCTCTCCTCGATCACGATCGACGTAGCGTTCAAACAAAGACAGTCCTTAGAGCCACTTACGCAGACCGGAATCCAGACCTTTCGCATCGCCGATACCGGTCCTAGCACACGCTCTTTGGCGGAGATTTTTGACGGTCGTACGAGCATGACGGATGTTGAGCGGGCAGAATATGTTTCCCTCATTCCTTCCATTGACATTGTAGATGATCCCAGTCGCCGATATTTTATGTAAGACTCGATTGTCACACATTTCTCGAAATGATGTAAGTATTGGCCTGCACAGTCAGTCGTTTTGTACGTTCGTTCTTCACAGGAAATTCTTTTGACAAGCATCGACAAAGCCATATTACGCATCTCACGCCGGCACTTTATGTCACGGACGCGAGTGGGTCTTCGATCGAATAGTTTTACAAACAAGATGGTGCCCAGTCGTTCAGCCTTCCGAGACAGTCACCGAACAGAACTTGAATATCTAAATGACAGGAAGTGAGTTCAAAGTTGATGCTTGAAAGACCCTGCTTGACCAATTTCTTGTCAGCTTGGTGCAAGTCCATTGTGAGAACGTAGATGCCAAAATCAAGATTCTTAGCAGAAATATTAACGAGATTTATGTGGTCAATGGTGTAAGTGGTCCCTCTCGTCATCAACTACCCTGTCACGCTAACTTGTAGAGTGACATTTAGAGATGCAAGCCAAATCTAAGAGGGCGAATCGGTATAGCCGATCAAGTTAATGTCACGTATGCATGTTGATCCAGAACGCGTCGTCGGAGTTGAACTACACCTGCAACTAATAGGACCACAACTGCGAGGATATGTCTGAAATGGCCGGTCTGGGTACAAGTCTGCACAGACTCGGAGTCTGTGCGTGCCACTGCACTGCACTGTTCTACCGGGTTTAAAGCTGCTGGCACCTCCTGAGTATAGATGGCATGCACAACCGCCCGCCGCACTCGTGCTCGTCGTGTGCGGCAACAGGGTCAATTGAACGTAAATTTCAGTGATTTCGAGTCCTTCATCGAGATTCTTGAATGGATTTGCCTGCGTTACCAAGATGTTCTCTGAAGTCGAAGCACTACTCGCCCCCGACCGCGGGCAATTGCAGGCGTGTCGAGGCATGTCACGGGGGCGAGAAGTGAGTCACATTTTGAAATTCAAAACGAAATTCTTGGGATCTGGAAACGGGTGGTGCTCGGCGTAGCTTGAAACACATGTCGGGCATGTGTCCATCGAACTTCGACAGGAACTACCCGGGCCAGAACGAACGAACGGCGGAAAGGCGGACCGGTCTATCAAAACATGGCTTAGGTTGTGCGCCAAGATATTACGATATCTTGTTATCTAGTATTCTGGTCTGCCGTTGTTCATGCACATGATCAGTCCTAGCTAGTCGGAGGAGGAATAGTCAAACTGTTTCAACTGCGCAATGGAAGAATAGAATGATCCAGATCACCGGACATTAGGTAAAGATATTCTGTGCATGCCTCGATGGCTTACGAGTTTAGCAAATCGCGAACAGAAGATGACCTATATACTCACACGTACAAGGAACTGCGGCACGCGATGACTGCTGAGCGCTGAGTCACTGACAAGGCCTTAATGACTGTGAACCTGGAGTTCAGCTAGTTTCAAATGGCCGACCCCATATAAGATATGGCAGTAGGTTCAGCATAGTAACGAAGCGCGAATTGTGGTCATGTCATGAGAAACAGCTACACCGGTACCGTAGATTTATCACAGCAGATGCAGCGGGAGCCGCGTTGGGAAGTATAACGGCGTTCTGCTGATGCAACATCTTATCCGCATATGTCTTTGGGTGTCTGAATCATACAGATGTGACTGCACGACAGGAGCGGAGAGTAAACAATGTGCGCACCATATTCATGTGATTGTGGGTGAATTGTTAGCCCGCGAGTACACCGCAGACACCCATCTTGCAGTGCAATACCGACGCCGAGCGACAGTCAAGCAAGCAAGTGAAGGGAACTGCGAGAGCTAGACACCATTAATGATCAGATCCTGAAGAGGAAGACATTTGGGAGAACGAGAGAACTGAAATGGAACAGAAGGGTGATATATTGATGTCAGAGTTGCGAATTCAGTTCAGTACTACAAAGAGCTTCCATGCTATACATCATTACAAAAAGGACGACACTGGTCCTTCTGATTCCGAATAACTGAGATAACTAAAGTACAAGCAAGCACCAACTCATTAACACAATAATACAAGCAAGAGCATAAAGAAGCAGAGACACCACCGCAACATGTCAGAAGTTAATACCGTCATTTCATCCAATCCTAACCTCATGCCTTTTCGTTTCCCAGCGAAATCAAGTCAGCAATCTGACCTGCTCCCGAACCGAGGTCCACAGACTGATGACGTGCCAGCGAGAGGCTGGGCGGTCGTACATGTTGGGCTGAGTGTGATCGAGAAACCCATGCTTCGGTGGCATTTGCAAGCAATTCCTCCGCGACTTGCGAAGAAACATGCGTGAGCGGGACTGGAGCGTAAACGGGAGCGTCTACAAATCGTAGGTCGACGTCGGATGTGCAGCGCGCTTTGTTTGCCATTGAATGGACTGGTAGGATATATATCCGCTCATAGTGAGGTGTGTGGGATGACAAATGGAAGCCTTGATGACTGATAAGAATGGTGTAGTAACTGGATAAAGCCAACACGAAGTGAAGCTGCGTAATCAAATCACAAACGTCAGCCTTGCGGCTCGCCACCAACTATTAAGGCAAAATTTACTCACGCGAATGACGGTGATGACCATCAAAACAATCATGAACACGAATACTCCCCGCTCAAACCATGGTTCACAGTTCTCCAAAGTCAGCCCCAAGTCGATGAAGTCCCGAAGAGTGTCTGGCTGGCGTGACAACAATTCGCAAATACTAGAGCGAACTGATGGTCGAAAAGCAGCGTAAGAGCCTATGGCTGCAAACAAGGTGCCAAACACGAAATCTCCGACAATGTAGTCACGATATATGCGGACAAATGACGCTTTGCCCTAGAGAAGAGGGCTCAAGATTTTGGCAATTAAAAAAAAGAAAATGTTAACGTACTCGGACAATGCCTGCCAGGCCGAAGAGACAGATGACAGATGCCGCAACAAAATATGCGCACAATAACGCCCATACGAGATGCACTCCATCTTTACTGATGGAATACTCAGAACTCTCCCATTCGCTTTCTGGTTCCCATTTGAATGACCGCCAAGCTCCTAGTAGTCGTACTGCAAGAGCGAAATTGAACACTGCGCCAAAGATCGAAACGGCTAGTGATGTAGTCCTATGAGAATTGAAGAACATGTCAGTCGACGGTCAAGAAAGATAGGAAATTGCAGTCATAAATCCAATGCCCGAGCCGGACTTTTGTAAGCGGGCGGCAGGGAGAGGGGCTGCGCAAGATCAAGCGATGTTAGGACAAACCTTGTTACAAACAAGCGGGCCATTTGTCCAAAATTCTTGCTGGTCGGGCCTTTGGAGACAAGAAGAAATATGGTGGAGCCGGTGGTTCAAATGGAAGGTGAGTATTGTGGTCCGAGAAGGAGTGTTAGCTGGTGTATGACTAAGCTTGCAATGTAATCAGATTGAGGATCGGCGTTTCAGGTTAGTCTTAGACTTTATTTAGAATTATCCGGTACATGTCTTGCGAGAGGATGTGTAGATGTGCGCGAGTCAAGACGGGACTCATCGACATCAAGCTCAGTAAGTTGTCTGTTAATATCTGGTTAGTGAAGCGATTTACATCAAGTGGCACAGTGTGTCAACTTGAACATATTTCTGACAGAATATTTTTCATTCAATGGGCTGATTCGTTTTTCCGTTCAGTCTGTGGCCCAGGCTAGCCCGAACGGACAAGTCCATTCGGCAACCATGCGTTTCCCCTCGCTCGGAAGCGACCGGCATAAATAATAAGCCCGATGGGTTTGTTTGATACACTAAGGACACACGACCGGGTCCGTGATTCCCTCCACGAGTTGTCCATGAGTAAATATTGCACAGTCAGGAACATTGACTCATGACTGAACTTTGGATCACGTGACATTCGGGCTTGCCAATTACAGGCCGTCAACTTCGCAAGGATGATTAATATTGGTGGGTGCAATAATTGCAACGCTGGTCGCTGCAGTACTGTCAGTACTGATGAGTTTATAGGTAATTTCCCTTACCGGGTGTCGGAAGTAGTTCTTTTGCGATGGCAATGTGGTTCCTTCTTCACTCAAGCGAAGCATGCTTTATCTGTGTACACATATTGTGCATCCGAATCACATTTCTCCCTTTGGTGTGTAGCCGTAAAAAAATCACTCCTCTGGACTATGTAGGTGAAATAATCGTGTTCCAACGCGGACTTACACCGTCTCTAGAAGTTGCCCACTGTTTATCCCTATCTTTGTTGACTCGAGTCCGCTCGCACAGTCATTTGAATGCAATCGATGCCTTGCGAATTCGAAAGGCTCGTGCCCAATGTGACTCACAAGATCCTAATCTACCACCCCAATTCTAGCGAACAAGTGTATCAGAAGCTTAGTATTGTTATGTTGTCTGACTTGAGTCCCCCATTAGGGCCTGAGTGGCGGAAATCAAGTTTCGAAGCGGAGCGTGCATAACGCGTGTGCATCTGGAGAATTCCAAAATCGATGACTGGCGTTGCTGGGATGGGTTTAAAACATCATCCACCGTTCTTTCATCTCTCAAACTTACAAGCCCACATCTCATTCACATTCTTCCTACCTTGCAGACTCTGAGGTCATGCCCGACGACAACACAGCTTCATTGCAGGACGCCATCACATCCGAAGGCATGAATGTAGCAGAGGACGCTACTGGAGCCAAGGTCGGTAACCCATATTCACCATGTTCACCGTAGAGCGCATCTGAATTTCAAGTTTTGCTAATCGAACGAATCAGGCGGCTTCAGAAGATAATGTCAGTAAGACGCAGAACACTCAGAATCGTTACTTGCGACGTTTTCAGATGTGGTCTGTAATGAGTTACTTGACTGCTCTGACTGTTCGCTTACATGCAAACACAGGGATGGTGCTACATGCACCTGGAGACCATATGATCCATCGTTCATCAAGCCTGTCTCTCAGCGCATAGATCTGAACAACTATTTCTATCTCGATGTCCAATATGAGGATGAGCAATGTACGCACGATTTTCCACGACTGTTACTATCAAATTACTGTTGGCCTGTATTGACGACTTCGTCTAGCACCCCCTGAACTGATTGTGAGCAACTTCAGCAGTGTATTGATTGATTTCTTTCGGTGAGATTGTGATATAAGCTATTGCCTGGTCAATCTTAGCGTCGCCTTGGCAGCTGCGCCATTGGGAATAATTTTATCAAACAAAACCCGACGTATCCTCTTCTGGATTTTTTCGCAAGAATAGATGACCTTCGGGCCGATCTTGCGGACGTCCGACAAGTTCTTACTTCAAATTTGGATGGTGAAGATCTCAAGCAAAAAGCGAATGATATGGGTTGCACAGATGCATTGGGCCGTATGTCTGGCCATGATAATATGATATCCCCATTGACAATCTCATCCCTTAATACAGTACATAAAACCGAGGAAGACGCCCGGCGGTACTTCGAGGACGTGTCAGAGCATTTTGGCGTCCTATTAGGTATGATAGAGAAAGAATTCGAACCGACGTGAGCACATTTATATACTGTCCTGACATTTAGGTTGACACGAGGTTACAGCGCTCAAGAACTCGAGCTTCAACTCTCTTACGGACACATTGCTTTCGACTTGCTCAGATACTACTTCAAGCGGGGTATCAAGTACTATACTACACAGAAGGGTGACCTGGTGAGTAATAATATATGATAGTAACTGTCTGTTCCAATCTTGCTGCAGACTGGATTTACGCTCAGTAGCGCAAGCTATAGTAACAGTTTAGCGTATGTTGCATTGTATACGAAGGATCCGGTCCTCATTACTTGCCTACAGATCATTTTACCTGAATTCCGAGACAACGAGGTGGAACGGATACAGATATATCGACGAGAAAAAGAATTTCTCGGTTCCAAAATACGATGTTTGTACTTTTTGCGCTTGCAATTCATGAGAGCTCATGATCGTTTAGGGAACGATGAAACTGTCACAACTGGATTGCAAAATCATGACAGACGATGTACGCGCCAAGCTAACCGGTACAGTGCCTCACGCTTTTTGTTAGATGTACAGAAGTTCTAAACATCATTTTAGCCCGAGGGAATTTGTATGGATCATTTTCTGGTGGTTTCCATTATAAGTCATGTATGTCTGACCCATTCTACGTTGCCGTCAGACTAATAACTGTGCTCAGACAAAGGGGTAATTTTCCTTCCTTCTCTTTTCTAGAATGGAAACGAGCTTATTGATTCGACCCTAGAGTCGAATCATTATCGATGAGCGTGCATTCAATGTTAGACAGGGCTACACGTGTAACCCGTATGATATCATTGCTTTTGTTTCTAATCCATGCACTAATGTCGTCTCAGAGACGAGAAGATCCCTGACATTCCAGAGGGCAAACACGATCAACTTCCGGCTTTTGTGAATGGTTTCGATCTCAAGAGCAAAGTAAGTTGAACTCTTTTCAAGTTAATTTGGTTCGACTGACTCACGACGGGCTACAGCGATGGAAATCATTCGATGTCGAACATATTGATGACATCACGTATGACGAGAAAGCCTGGGACCACTTGGTTGTAGATGATGATGTTAAAGTAAGTAATAGCCCTCTGTTTATTGTCCGGCTATTGTTGATGGTCAAGCAGAACCTGATCAAGGGACTTGTCAATGTTACTAAGAATGTCAATACGTCGCAGCATCTTATGTCGGACGTCATCACAGGTAAAGGTGGAGGTTTGGTAGGTTTCCCTGTACCTCCCAATGCTGTCAACCTCATGTTATTCTGTGTAAGATTGCGGTACTTCATGGGCCTCCTGGGACCGGAAAGACGCTAACAGCTGAAGCTGTCGCTGAACACCTCAAGAGGCCTTTGTACATCGTGAGCTCTGCGGAATTGTCGACAGAGCCTTCACACCTAGAATCTAAGCTTTCGGCGATATTGAAGGTACATGCCATGATGTACAATTTCGACTGAACTGATAAGAATTCTCTACTAGTTAGCTACCGTATGGGACGCCGTAGTTCTTCTTGATGAAGCCGACGTGTTCCTGGAACAGAGGAGTTTCCATGACGTACGTTTTTGCAATTCATCATTAATTCCACGATACATTTCTCATTTTATTGTAGCTGGCACGCAACGCACTGGTTTCCGTTGCATTAAAGGTCATTGAGTACCACCGCGGTGTGCTCTTCTTGACAACAAATCGCATCCAAACGTTTGACGATGCCTTTCTTTCGAGGTTCTCCATTGGTCCGTCCTCCATTTATATCATATCAGTTTGAAATAAACACAATCTAAACAGCGATCAAATATCCTGAGTTAGATGCTTCGGCCCGGCTTACGATCTGGAAAAAGTTCATCGAGCTTGCTGGGTGGCCATTTTTGGACTCAGAGTCTGAAGAGTTCGTCAACATCGATGGCAAAGAGCCACGTTGTTATATTTCTCACTCAGATCTGGAAGTATTGGCGCAAAAGCCGTTTAATGGTCAGCATATCCCTGTCATCCTGCCTATCAGAATTCAATATAGTTTCTAGGACGCACCATTAAGAACCTTGTCCGGACCGCCCAGGCGTTAGCACTCTCTGCGTAAGTATTATTGTCCGTGTGTTTGCTTCCCTGTTACTCATGAGAATGCACAGAAATGAACCGCTTTCCCTCGACCATGTCAAGGTCGTTATCCGTGCGCAAGAGAAATTTTTGACAGAGTTTGCGCAAATCCGCTCTTAGTTGGCACCTTATCGATCGTATCAGTCCAAGTATATCCATATCAATATTGTAACACCACCAAATGTATTCCACAAATTTCGGGCAGATGACGCTGGTATGAGAGCAGCATCGAGAGCATTAGCCAAGCCCCCATATGCCTGCTTTCCTCACACCATCGACGAGAGCATCTACATTCCCCAGCATGCTCCCTAGTATTTCTTTCTTCTCATCAATGGTCCGCACACGGTCATGCCTGCCTGTGTGAGCCTCTGCACCCTCAGCACGGCCTGATAGGAAGGTCTTACTGCTAATCGTCTCTCGAAAACGTGATACGGAAGGTGTGGTAGGGATGGGTGCATCAGTGACTCCGAGACCTGGTCGGAACCCTCTGGGTTTCTTTGGGCTCAGCGGCTCATAGTCCACTTCCTTCCGTAGCATGAGCATCGAACGTGACTGTAGTGGAGCCGGTATCTTTCTAGTGCTGGATGTTATCGAAGGTGGTGAGCTAGGAGGAGTGCGTGGGTCTGATGAAGTGAAAGTGGAGGTGGAATATGATTTCTTGATAGGCGAAGGTGTGTGGATGCTCTCGAAGCTAGTGGTTGTACTAGTTGTCGATGAACCTGTTGACATGGAGAAGAAAGAAGATGAGGTTGATGAATTCGATGACGACCTGGTAGAGGTACACGCAAATGAGATATTCGAGGCGCTAGATGCAGGACGAGCAAATATTTTGGATTCAGGAAGTAGAATAGGTGTGCTAGGTTGGGTGGCAACGGGGGAGGAAGGTAGTGAGTGTGCTTCATCAGGCTGTATGTGGGTGGGAGTCTCATCCATCAGATAGAAGTAGAGAAACTCGAGGCATTTCATTCTGGATCTACATCAGTGATTGCACAGCAATGGAACGGGTAACCCACCTGACTTCGCGTGGTGTTCCTGCTCGTTTGAGTATCTTTACCACTGCTTGAACCCCATTCACTTCCTCAAAAGCGCGTAGCGCTGGAGAGGAATCAACCAGAATACACAACAAAGTATCCAAGACAGCAGATGTCAAATGCATGAAGGGCGCAGGTTTTTCTGGTGATTGGGAATTGTTTTCCCTCGAAGAGGCATCAATGGTTGGCGTGTGTCGAGAAGTAAGCAATAACCCGATCAAAATCTACGATGGATGATGAGGTTTGGGCATCTCAAGGACTTCACTAAACACAACCAACCTCAAGAGAAAACCGACGACCCAGAAAAGACTTGCTTGATTTGTGGTGAAGAGAGACTCCTTGGATTATTGACAAGCCTTGACATAACTGGGAGCACGAGGTATCCATTTCAGTATCACGCTCTTCTGTGATTCAGTCAGCCATGATGTTGAGGAAGAAAAAGGCTGCGTACTTACTGGTGGAGCTCTTGCTTGCGCACAGTTCTAGTTGAGGTGTCGTACATTGTATCCAAGCCAAGATCCGCGATGGAACTATATATCCGAATTAGACGGTACGCAGCAGGTTGGGTGGTTATTCCCCACCATTGGATTCAAAAGCGTCTTGAAGGTCCAAATACGTTTCTAGTGTATCATCATTGGAGGACTGCACGCATGCAAGCGCAAGCTGGTGCTCAAGAACAGCCAGAGCTCTATTTCGTCTTCCAAATGATGAACGTGTTGAGGTCACCTGTAGTGGTAAACCATTGTCATAACTAACCGAACCCATCCTCAAGATCATCCTTGTTACTCACATCGTCCAAAGCATCCTGCAGCGTCGTCTTCATCGAGCTCACTGTTGACGACATCGGTGAAGAGATAATTCCGTTGTTTCAGAAATCACTGGTCAGGACTTCCCTCGAGGCTCGTGACGAGCAATTGATGAATTGTTTGAATCTTGGAAATTCAAATGGGTTAAACGCGTCGCTGCCACGTGACTGGAACGTGACGCGGAAATTAGCACTTAGTACGACGGTCTCGACCGCGTGAAGCTGTACTGCCAGCAGTGTGGGGTCCAAGTAACTAACGCTTAGGTACGCATTCCCAGACCTTCACAATCTTTGTTGTTGATCATCATGGCACCCATTCTAACAGTATGTGCAACATATATCTATTCTACTATATGCTCACATAGAGGAATCGCGACTGCAGCAATGGACGCGGCTTATTCGCTTTGTTGCTGCAGAGACCGCACAAATCCATATTGGACAACCGGTTGACCCCAGACTTGATGGTAAATCACAAGCTCATTCTGTACCTCCTTGACTATATGTTTATGTTCGTGACATACAGTTGGCCTTGCCGCATGGAACAAACAGACCATCAGAGTTTATGAGATCTCTGGGTCTACCCTTGACCCCGCCTCTCGCGTTACGAGTAATATCTTAACAGTCGAGAAGCTTCTCTCTCCTCTCTCTCGCGAAGAGATGAAGGTCGTTCGGTGCTTGGGTCTCAACTACTCGGACCACGCAGTAAGTTCTGTCGAAATCGAGTGATATAGTATGATATTGACGCCACAAACAGGCAGAGACAAAAATGGCTAAGCCTGCGTAAGTCGATGCTTACCAATTTTTCCTGTATTCTATTCAAAATTGCAAACATTGTTATATCCAGCGCCCCCAACTTGTTTTACAAGCCCCTGACGTCGATGATCGGTCCCAATGCACCAATTTTTATTCCCAAGGTTGCTCAGCCTGTCGAAGAGCACCTCTCCGACTACGAAGTAGAACTCACCATCGTCATCGGAAAGGCGGCCAAGAATGTCTCCGAGGCGGACGCTCTCGACTACGTCCTCGGGTACACTGGTGCCAATGATGTAAAGCTTACATTATTGTTATTGTTTTGAGGCCGCCTTATCTCATATATTCGACAATAGGTGTCATTCCGCAAGCACCAACGAACAACTTCCCAGTGTGGATTCTCCAAGGGGTTCGGTAAGTCATTTTTCTCGGACAAGATGAGATATGACTTCATACGACGAACTCGAACAGATAACACAACTCCCCTCGGTCCTGTTCTTGTATCGCACAACGCCATTTCCAACCCCCAGGAAATCCCGCTAACTTGCACGCTTAACGGACAAGTCCTCCAGGACAGTAACACCAAGTGATACTTATCCATTCCCTCGAGAGAGCACACGCTGAAGTGATGATTGTTTATTAGCGACCAAATCTTCAATGTTCGTCAAACGGTCTCTTTCCTCTCGCAGGGAACCACCCTGGAGCCTGGGTCGGTTATCTTGACTGGAACACCCAAGGGTGTTGGTTTCGCGAGGAAGCCCGCCATTGTACTCAAGAACGGCGATGACTGCAGGGTATGGTTGGGTCACGGTATTGGCACACTCATCAACCCTGTCATTGAGGAGGGCCATCACCAGGCGAAGTTGTGAATTTGTAGTCACATATGTATACAGTCTTGTTTATATACATGCTTTATTCTCGTGAATTGACGACATCAGGTAACAGATATGATACATAGTTTCTTGTGTACAAAAGTGTATTATTTCAGAGCCCGTCAAAAGTGATGAGTTTCTGATTCAAGCTGTACTCCTCGATAACCGTGGCCGACCTAAAATCAAACGGATTCAGCATTAACCAAACAGGAGAACTATTAAAAACTCACCAACGCCACTGAACATCAGCAAACTACCGAGCCCTTGTACAAAATTGTACAAGCAATACAATTCGACAAGTCCCTCCTTTACAAGTTTGTCACAAAGCCTTACAACCTATATAAATAGTCACAATCTTGACATGTTGGACATTACTATACAGACTAGATATATTATACAGTTTAGACATAGCACACACACTTGAATCAAATTCAGTAGTACTGTACGCACATAACATGACGGACACAGTGTGCAGGCCTAGTAAGGCACTGCAGCCATTCTATTCAAACAATGTGATACTGATAACTGAAGATAAAAAACTACTGTTGACATCATCGCTGCCTGCCGCACTGTCAGAATCGTCCCGAAACTCACCGGTGCACCCAGCATCCTCATATCAGCCCATTCCTCTAGCATCAGGCTAAGATGTGTGAGCAAATTGAGACAAAAACAAGCAAAACGCAAAGTTACGAGCGATGCAATACAAGACAAAGTGAAGTTACAAGCATGTTCAAGCTGATACGATGCAATGCGCTCAATGTGCGTTTTCCATTATCTGCCTTATCTCATCATATCGAGTACGATACAAACATTAAATATCATATTCTGTCGTCTCGGTTTCTACTGGGCCTCGAGGCTCGTGATCGTGATGTAGGGTGCGGTGAAAAATTCAATAATTTTTAACAGCGGTTAATTAACCGAGTTATTAACCGGGTTATTAACTGTAAATAATTCAACGCTGGAGGGACATCGGTCAAGAACTGTAATCTATGTGTTGCTAACAGTTTTTCGTGTTAACGTTCAAGAAATCAGCTTTATTAGTTCTGAATAACGGCTGATTTCTAATAAATAGTAACAAATAACTATTGAAGCTATTTGGGCTCAAACCCGAAGGGTTTGCGACCCGAAACATCGTTTCGAACCTGCAGGAAAGTCCAGGATGATAGTGCTGCCGCGGTCCGGTCCAGAACCATGGTTCGAACCGGACTTTTGGTCCGGTTCTCCGCGGTTCGGTCCATGGTTCTTGCGCCAGCCAGAACCGGACCGGAAAACGGTTCTCGGTTCTAGATCTTCCCAAACGGTCCAGTTCTGGTTCGGCCTTCCCGAACCATTCCGAACCCTTATCGACTTCGACTTCGACAACACCTGCCTCGACGTCAGACTGTCGTCTTCGGGATTCACATTGTTGATTAATCAAGCTACATTTAGCCTTTTCGAAGGTATACCGGTAAGCACTAACTAATTAAACTCTCAAGTCTCTCACCCTGCTCACCTCTATAACAGGAAGTTCTATTCATTGAGGACCGGCTACAACACTGCGCAAGACTACCTTTTACTGGAGGTGGATATGTTAGGCACGGTCAAGGTGGATTTTGGAGGGATTGTGTCTTGCGCTATGCTGCAGAGGTGCGTATTTGTGCTCTGAATGCTGATGGCTCCCTCAAGGGCCAGCACCCATCGCTACCAGCGCACAACCCATCACACGCCACGCCACCTGCGCCTATGTTGATGCCCGCCACCTCACTGCATCCCCTCTCACTCGCTTGCTGTTCTTGCCGGCTGGCTTTTGCTGGCTCGCTTGCCAGTGTCTCACTCGCCCACTGTCTCTCACCCTCTGTCTCTCGCCCGTTGTCTCTCACCCCGCTGGACGCGACCCAATCTTTCAATACGATGAGAGTTTTTGGAGGTACGTTTTATTTGAGTTGTGATGATGCGATGTTGAACGATCACCTTGCACTACAGGCTTTGCGCATTGCGCGATTGAGGACATCATTTGGAAGAACTACCATCATTTTCGTCCTCTCACCTTTGGGTTTGACGCTTGTGCTTCAGGGCTATCACAAACAATCCTGAAGTCTTCCCCGAACCACACAGGTTTAATCCTCAGCGTTGGATTGATGATGCAGGTCGCACGCGATGATCTCCGGTTGATCTCCGGTTTTTCACTTTTGGCTTTGGCCGTCGGTGAGTAGTATCGTTCATCTCTCGACCATTTCTTACGCCTTACTTGAAAATGTCAGAGTGTGTCCTCACGAATTGGTCAGTCTTCATCAATATGGCTCTCATCATGTGGGCTTTCCACTTTTGGAGAATCCTGCGGCCACCAGCATCACAATTTTTTCTGAAGCGCCGGCCACGTCAGCATCTTCAGCAGCTACAGAGGCAGAGGGGTATGGAGTCATCATTAGAGTAGCTACTCGATGTGTAAACTAGTATTTCAATGTTTTGTTTTTCGCGCTTGCCACTGAAAATTTTCGGGTTCGGTTCGAGTTCGGACCAGAAAAAAACTGAACCGGACCACAGAGAACCGTTCTCTGTGGTCCGGTTCGGGGTTCGAAGATTTTGCAGAACCGGACCATGGACCGGTTCTCAGTTCTCGTCCAGGGCCCTCTGAACTGGACCGAACCGGACCACGGCAGCACTACAGGATGAGCCATGATTCCCAAAAAACCCGAAAGGAGCCCTGTGACGCGTCAGGCGCAGCATGGACTCCCGTCTCCCAAGGAGGAGGGCAAAGCATATTAAGAATCGATATTACTCACTGTTTAGTGCACTGGGGGCATTGTATACCTGGTAAAAGGTTCTAACGCTGGGGATTCTTGAAGGTACAGGGCTAATATATGCGCATGTTTGCGAAGGTACCCGGTGAAGGCTTCACTGGACCATCTGCCTATCGACTTCACTACGTCGAAAGGCACTCTGCGCAGCAAGTATTCCAGAGTGCCGCCTATGTGCAATCCGTGTCCTTTAAAGTTTCCTAGACCTGCTCTCTTGATTATACCGTTAATCCTTTTCCAGAATTCGTTCCTCGTCAACGGTCTCATTCCTTTGACGTGCTTCCACGCAAAGAGATGTCCGTCGCGCTGCGGATCATTTATTGCGAAATGATGCAATAGCGCCGTCTTTGGATCTGTCTGATTGTCTTGTTGCGCCCAATAAACGCTCTCTCCCGATGCTGATACCTTGGTACGTGGTATAAAGATTTTGGTCGCATGAAAATGATGCCTGTCCTCGACGTCAAACTCCACATCCGAGCGCTTGACTGTTTTCCCCGGGTCAAAGTCTTTCATCGTCTTCGTTGTGAGTTCTCCCAATCGACATAATGCATAGAATGCTGTCGTTAAGCACGCGAATACGGCAGCATCCAACGGGGTGTCTAGATTAAGATGCGCTCGAATCTCAAGGATCAGTTTCACCATGAATGGTTCTCGTTTGGAGCGTTTAGACGAAGAGGGTGTAAGTTCTGCTGCCCCATCTAGTGACACTCGTAACTGATCCTGGTTGACTATCCAAGACTGTCCATGTATCGTGTGCCAAGCTTTGACAGCGTAGACGTAATTCGTAAGTGTTTTGCCTGAGTATGACCCTGCGCAACTGGAGACAAAGTTAAGGATGGTCCGTGTGTCAACCGGACAGCGTTCATCCTCTGGAATTGATCTCTCGTCGCAGAATACATGAAAAATGAGAAAACCTGCGCCGTAACATTCTCTTGTCCCAGCTGTCCATGATAAATTCATGACGGTGAGCACTCTCTCTAAGTCTTCTTCTGTGATCGCGAGATACCTTCCGTCTGGACCTGCAGCTACTCTCATCTTCAATGGATACCATAACCTTAGCCGTTCTCATGCTAGGCAGTGCGGGCGTAACTGCGACGTCACAGGTACTAACCCCTTCTTGTAAGGCTGAGGCTTAGCGGGTAGCTCTGTTGGTAGCGACACTTTGAATCTGGAATTACTGACGATGATGCTGTTGCTCTCGATGGATGAAGAAGAGTGAGTCCTTGGTTGCTCTGTGACTGTCGTTGTGAGATTCATCTGTATCGTTGCGAGCAGAGCTTTTGACGATGGGTGCGTCCGTTCTGTCTGTACTATAGTCTGCTGGGTTCATGGATACGACGAAGGGATCGACGATGAAGGGCTGAAGCTTGGCTGGGATGGGGATGTAGGGGAGGAGGTATTCTGCGCTCTTGTAGATACCTCTTGATGGTTCATCTGCTGGATTACATTTACTTGTGACATAGGCTGGGTGGAATGAGTAAGGCATTGCGGAACTGTAGATAAGGTTGAACATTCGTCTGAAGACCAGGTTAACCGCTTTGTTTCTACTACGACCGTTGCGCCATCCTTCGATGATGCCCTTGTTGTCCCTGTAAATTCTGAAATGTCTCTCTGACTTTCCCATTCCGACAATGTGCATAGCAAGGAGCTCGAATCCAACTGCCTCTGCCCATCCAATGTCCTTTTGTCCATCGAGTGTCTGCCAGCCTTTGCGTAAACGCCAGGCTCGCCATCTATCGCCAATGATGATAGCAATTCCGACGCCCCAACTGGCGTCAGAGTATGCGGCTGGGTCATGCAGCGTAAGCGGTCTGGGAATTGGTCGTCCGACGAAGGAAGATCGCAGAATCGTCGACCACCAGAGAAGATCGTACTCGAGACTCTTAACTGGTCGTCGTGAGATAAATGGCTTTTGGGAGGCAATGCGTAGCATTGCCTCCAAGGACGTAAGGTAAGCGCGACCTTTCGGTACCACCAGGGTAGTGTGCAGCAGCTTACCGTACAATTGTTGTATGTCCAGAAGAACGTGCGTACCTCGTTTCTGCCAGACTTCGATTGCTGTAAGATACTTAGTTTTCTTCTCTTCCGCGAGGTATACTTTGTCCAATTCCAGGTCCCAGATAATGCCGATGTAAGGATTGTTGAAGTTGAATGCTTTGTCTTTGAGTTTCTCCCAGGGAATGTCGAGTTCTTCCGAAAATTCGTCGATGTCCTCCATGCTACATGAAAAACGTCCGTCTTCCGCAGATCGTGGCGATGCTCCCGAGAAGTCCCTGATCGGAAACTGACAGTCCTCGTCGAACTCCTCCAGCATGCCATCTTCGAAAATGTGGCCTCCAAACCAGACTCTACCTCCATCCTGCTGTCTCCCTCTTTTCTTAATCTCCTTGTGCCATAATGCCCTCTTGACGTTGTAGTCCGGTATACATTCTTTGAGGATTCGAATAAAAATGTGATCGTCGACCCATCTAGAGTTCGGTCCAATTCCTCTAGATCAAAATAGGTCAAGACCGGCATCCGCCAGGTTCCCATACGCTCTGGCTGATGGCCGGAGGCTGAAACACATGCACGTGTCGACACAGAATTGTTCTTCTGAGATCCGGACAACCGATCCTGGCCATTGTGATGTGTGGATTGGGATGGTATGATACGCCTCAGAGACGTCTCTGATGGCGATCTGCGAACCGGGCAGCAATCTACTGATGGTGAGTGCGAGGACGTGAAACGTTCCCCAGGTACTGGGAAAGTTGTTGGAATCGATATATGAATTGATGGAAGCATTGGGAAACTTGACAGAAGGAACGTGCAGAAAAGAATAATTTTGAATGATCCGGTATCGACCTGGGCGACCCGGCTTCGGAATAATCAAGAAGGGAGATGTTTGAAACAGTCCGATAAGACTTTCGACTTCATTAAAACTAAGCGGGCCAATATATCTTTCTTTCTGAAGCTCGATTTGCACAATAGATAGGAATTCTTGTTGGTATATAGTGACAGAGTCTTTGTTTGGAGGCGCTTGCGTGATCTTAATATTAGGAATGTCCAACATGAAACCCCGACGTAGGCTCTCAGGAATATGCGGGTATCTGTTAATGAGACCTGTTGCGACGAGTTCTGTTTCCCATGCTCCTGCGTTATATGGCGTGAGCGCTCTATGCCTTCTGTGCTCGAGGACACATTTGAGCCCCGTGAGTCGAGAGTCCGCATCCCGAACAGAAATGCCTTCGGTCGTGCGTGATCTCCGCACATCCGCTGACTCTCTGCCAGTCGCTGCAAACCGCTTTTCCGTCTCGCATGGTGAGATCCTTCCGATTCGTGCACAAATAGTGTCGTGCGACTCGTCCCAGAGTTTGGCCGACTTGCATTCGATGATCTTGTGCGGGTTGCGTCCCAGACATACGGCGCAGGCGGAGAGGACGCCTCCGCTTGCGCCAGCACAAAAATCCTGATGCGGTCTTTTCGCTCTATTGCTATGATCCGGGGACACTGTACGTTTGTGCGAATCTTTGTACTCTCACTGCTGCGAAGACGAGTTAAATCAGTGATCCGACTGTGGCATGAAGCGAAGCGTGTGGCATGTGGCATTTTGGGTGAGGCATGTAGCGGTGTGTGAGGCATGTAGCGAAGCAATTGGTATATTATATCAAGATTTAATGTTTTAATTCGTGACATAATTAAGGCGAAATAATGATTAGTGTGTGCTTGCTTACAACTAATGAAACGATTGCTGACCTTGTAATCCTGCGCATTGTCTCTCTTTGAACGATCCTCCCAGTAGACTTTGCTCCTCATGTCCTCTAAGACCTTCTCGTTGATTATTGAGAGATCATATGGACCTACCGCGGATTTGGCTGCAACGTGCCAACGTCTCCGTTGTTCCACTTGGTAGACTAACAGCGTTTTCTGGGCTAATGGGTCTCGGAGAGACCGGTATTTGTGAATCTGCAGATTCCTCCAAAAGATAGCCGTCATCCTAATCCTGTCTTGCAGCCAGTCTGCTTCCTCTAAGGCTGCTAGGAAACGAGGACATGCCTGACAGAATTCCTCGAATGGTAGGTCCTCGTCGTTGACGACTGAACGTGCGCTACGAGTCGAGGCTGATGACACCCAAGCTGTTGAACCGTCCGGTAACGAGGATAGAATCATTGCATCGTTGTCTACCGTCTTCTTAGTTGAGGCTTCATCTAATCCGCTGTTTGTGAAATACCACAACTCAAGATACTCTCCCTTGTCGAGCTTGCGCAGCGCGTATGAGCAAGGAGTGACCGCCAGGTCGTCTGGTATGCCCGAATTCTGAATTGGAATGTATTTGTGTTTATTCTTTTTGCGTTCTTCCTTGCGTGCGTCCTCCTCCTCATTGATACGTTCTTGTTTCAAACGCTCTTGCTCATCTTCTTCCATGTGTCGCTGATGGGCTAATTCCTCCCTGTCATTCTCCAGCTGTTGTTGCCATAAACGCTTGTCTAGATTGTTGTTAGCTAGCCAGATATTTCTGAGCAACTGCACCGCTTGTTCTTCTGTAGTGTTATCATTCACTAGCTGCGCTCGAGTGTTCGTGAAGTCCTCCGAATTGTAATCCGGGCATAAATTCAAGTTGGAATCACTGCGAATGTGCGGCATAATGATATTAACTGAAGAATGTTCTTTTTAAAGAAGCTGCGACGAAACGAGGGTGCCGTCGCGGAGAATAGTAAATGCGAGTGCTGAGTGGAAGTACAAACCAAGAAGCATGAGAACCCGAAAACACTGCGCCGCCACATAGATCTAATTCTACGTACGTTCTCGTGCCTCGAACTAACGTAGAATACACATAATGTACCATGTCCTACCATGGCATCCTAGGCATGCCGTTATATCAAATTCGTCCTGATTTGCCTCATGTTGGGTGGATAAAGGCTCGTAGAATCTCATACTGACATATTTGTGTCATTCCAGCCATTGGGTTGCACCTGAATCATACTAATATGTCAGGAACATTTTTCGGAGTGTCGGACGACAGAGTGATTGGGATAATAGATATGTCAATTAAAATTCTACTGATCTAACTTTTTGCTTGTATCGCAGACCTCCTTACAGATATGACAGCTATGAGTGGTTCAGTTCTCGACACCTCAGTTCCATCCGAAACAGTTCACGATGGCCTTATTCCGAGTTCTGCAGCAGCCGATTTTCGCCTTTTACTGGCAAAGCTCCCCTTGGAAGGCAATGTGCACCTGTTTTCGATCAGTTAATAACAGTTAATAGAATTTGAATTTTTATATTTGGCCATCTAATAGCTTGGACGAAAAAATCACGTGCCGACTGTCAATATGTGTCAGGTTTTATGTAAGAGTGAGGAACGAACACGCGCATAGAACAAAGTCTATGTATGAGCCGAGTAAGGACAGCTTCATTCTCCTCTTTCTCGCTACCAACAGCCTGGCGCGTGTATCAGCACATCGATCATCTCTTAGAGTCATTACCTTTGAACATCGATCTGCTCTTTTAGATTTTCTTTTACATCTTACTATGACTCGACTTTTGGCTGATCTGCATCTTGAACAGTGTCCGGATTTCACCTCCGCCGATCTTCAGAGCAGTCGTGCGCCTTTGCTCGGTCCTTTGACCACCGACGAGCAAGCTGCGGCCATCTTGACCACCATCTGGACCGCCACTAATTCAACTTCAAGGATCCGCTGGCAGGGGCAACTTGCAGCTGATGCTCTAGCGGCCGCGGAGGAGCAACGTATCATTGACGAAGCATCCACCCAGCGTGCGGCCGCTGAAAAGCTTCAAGCCGACCTGCTTGCTGAAGAGGACAAGAAGAAAAAACCGTCTACACCATATTCCCATCCCTGACCGCCCTCGTCCCACACAGGCTTCCGAAGCTATACTTGTGTCTGACTTCGCTCTACGTAAATTGGACAAAGTACAATTCATTGAGCTTTACTACTGGACCAACAAAGGGCTCGCAGATGCGCGGCTGAATTTCCACACTACTGATGACGATAGTTTAGTACCAACAACTGCCACAGATGGCTCCACCACCTGGATTGCTGCCAACGCTGCGTGTCCTGCCTCTGGTGTGATCGCTGATCATCTCCTCGCTCCGCTCGACTTCTCTCATGCCATCCCTTGCTTCATTGCCTCTTTACAACAACGTGGCTGGGACAGCTCACGCGTTCTTATGTTGGCTAACTTCTTCGGTGCACTCATGTCACACACCTATTGGACGTCTGACAATGCTCTTGAGCGGTGTGCTCTCCTTGCCTATCAGGAGGAACAACGTCGGGCGTGGCATCAAGCTATTCCATTGCCTGCTGGAGCATGGAACATCGCTCTGATTGACAAAGTTGAATTGTCACGGACCTTCGATTGTCTCTATCACACTGAACGAGAGCGTGCTGACTTAGACTTCGAGTTCAAGGTTCGTTCCTTCATTTTAAAATTTCAAATCGATATTAATGTTGTTTGCTTCATTTCCACTTGTTATCCGCACTTGTTGTCATGATACTATCTATGACTTATATTTGGTTACTTGCGTTGCGTTGCATTGCGTTTTTGTTTTGCGGTATGCGATCTGTGTTTTGCGTTTGCGATTATGTTCGGTCTCTAGAGGTTGCACAGTCTGAACCCCAGGTCATCAGGAGAGGACTATCGCACCTCCAAAGAGAGACCTCGCGCTTCCATACCTTCTGTCGATCAGCGCTCATCAGTGGCTGAGCGTGAGCACTCTCCTTCCCCCTCCTCGCGTAACAAAAGCGCTAGGCAGGACAAAACACTGCGTTCATCTGCAGGTTTTTCCAACGGCGCACACGGCCAACGCTCTCCCACCGTGTGCGCCGTTTGTCTCGGGCGCAACAATCATCCTTTCGCCGAATGTCCCGCAGACCGCCTGTGGGACAATTCCTATTCTACTGTCAGCAAACGGGTCCTTCGCCAGTTGCTCGTCCAAAGCAGCGACAAGCCGCTTTGTGTCGATTGGCAACGAGGTCGAAGTTGCCCATCTCGCTTGCATGACAAACGACACCTATGCTCCGGGTGTCTCTCGCTCTCCCATGGAGCTCAAAACTGCCCTCGAGCACAGACGCTCTCATCCAGTGTGTCCTTATAATGTGTTGGCTTGGGAAGCTTTGCTTGAGGAACATGGTCTTCGGGAGCGTTACCACAAGATTACAAACGGCTTTCGCTTTGGTTTTAACCTGGATCTCCCTCACATTCTCGTTTCTCAAATTCCCCTCAACAGTCCCTCTCTCATGGAACATAGCAAGGCACTTGATGACATCATCGATCGAGAACTTCTTGCTGGTCGGTACATCGGCCCGTTCACACGTTCTGACTTGCAGTCTCTGGTGGGACCCTTTCAAACGTCACCAGTCTCGATCATTCCTAAGTCTGGTAAACCCAGTAGATTTCGGGTCATTCAAAACTTCTCTTTTCCGCATTCTCCCTCTCCACGTGCTCCGCAGCCCTCGATCAACTCCATGGTTATATCCGACAACTTCCCTTGCACCTGGGGCACTTTTGACACAGTCTGTTCCATTATACGCCACCTTCCCCCTGGTTCGCAGGCTGCAACCAGAGATGTTGCAGAAGCTTACAGAACTATCCCTCTTCTGTCTGCCCAATGGCCGGCTACTGTTGTGCGGTCCGACCTTGACTCGTTTTATGTGGACACCTGTACTTCGTTTGGTATGGGGCCCTCAGCAGGAGCCTACGGTTACGTTGCTGATGCTGGTGCAGACTTATTTCGCGCATTGGGACTCGGTCCTCTCACGAAGTGGGTCGATGACCACTTATTCTTCAGGATTAGGTGTGAACATCTTCGTGCTTATAACAGCTATCGCGATTCTGTACGCCAGCACCTGTCTACTGGCGGCATGCGTCAAACGGGGGGTCAAATTTGGTTTGAGGGTGATACCTTTGAGGATGGAACATGCGAAGTATTCAGTGAGGATCATCGTTTCCCGCTACGAGACTTCTCCACAGTTTCTAATTGCACTCCTGAAGACCAACCTTTCAGTAGTTCTTTTGCTGATATTGACGAGTCTTCCATCAATTTGGGCATTCCTTGGGAGATTACAAAGGATACTCAGTTCGCTTATACCGTTTTATTCATTGGACTTCTGTGGAACCTCACACATCTCATCATTGCATTGGCTGATGCCAAAAGAGAAAAGTACTTGGCGGCCATCGCTCGGTGGCTCGAATGTCCCACTCATGTCCTTCTCGAAACGCAGCAGCTCTATGGCAAACTGTTACATGCCTGCCTCGTTCTTCCCCAGGGCCATGCCTATCTCACGTCCTTGGAATCCATGCTCAGCATTGCCAGTTCACGTCCATTTGTGCCATATCACTCCATCCGGCATCTCAACGAGGACCTTGCATGGTGGACAGAGCAATTGTCCTGCCCTTCCCTCCACCGGATCATCCCTCAGCCATTCTCAATCATCGACATCCATGCATTCTCTGATGCAAGCTCCGGTGTCGGAATTGGAGTTGTTATCAAGGGGTTTTGGCGCGCTTGGAGCTTGCGCCGAGATTGGCAATCTCTCAACGGAGCCAAAGACATCGGCTGGGCCGAAGCAGTTGGTTTCGAACTACTCATACTCTGCATCATCCGCCTTGGCATTCCCTCGGCTGGTGGACATTTCCGCTTACACTGCGACAGCCTCGGAGTCGTTGAGGGCTGGAAGAATGGAAGGAGCCAAAACTGGGCAACCAACTGCGTCTTTCGACGCATTCTCTCTATGCTCGAACCTCTTGGTCCTCACACCTCCTTCCACCTCTCTTATGTCCCCAGTGCGTCCAACCCAGCAGATGGTCCCTCGCGTGGAGTATTCCCTCCCACCACCATGCTTCTTCCCCCCATTATTCTCCCCTCCGCCCTTCAAGACTTCGTGCACGATGAATTCGACACCCTGTCTTCCTCCTCCTGTTCCCACTCTCAACGGCACTCAAGTACTTTCTCAGTGGCTGACAGGCCAGAGCACTGGGATTATGGAGAGGAACTCTTACGGTTCCGAGAGAGTTGGAGTGATTAACGAGTCACGCTTTGTAAACATGGCCACATTAGCGCCAGAGTCACTGCCCACCGCCAGTCCCAGACCTTACGCAGTTTCCCTCAATCCTTTACCTTCAAACCTTCGTCCTCACTGTTTAGCTCAAGACCGTCTTCGCCTCTGGCTGCCTTCAACTCGCCATAAACCTCTTGGTCATAGTGGGATGTATATTGCTTTGACAGATGTTGATCTCAATCGCATCCTCACAGTTATTGGGCACTCGCTTGCCTCCAGCACTCGTGAGACCTACGGTGCTGGATTACTAGTATTTCATGTGTTTTGCAATGCCCGGCTTATTCCCGAAGACCAACGTGGCCCTGCCTCCTCCATTTTACTGCTGAGCTTCATTGCTAGCTGCGCTGGATTGTACTCCGGAAAAACCCTAGAGAATTACTTTTATGGTGTCCGAGCCTGGCACCTGTTACATGGACTCGACTGGTTACCAGACTCAGCGCAAATCTCCTCGGCATTAGCAGGTGCTGCGTGTTTAGCACCAGCTACATCAAAACGTGTAAAGTGTCACCCCTTCACCATCAGTACTTTGCTTGCTATACGCTCAGTACTAGATCTGTCAGCTCCTCTCGACACCGCAATCTTTGGATGCCTCACTGTATCCTTTTTCTCTCTCGCACGCGTGGGAGAGGTAACTCTCCGCTCTTTGTCTGCCTTTGATCCCTCCTTGCATGTCAAACGCTCAGACATTCATTATGGAGAGGACCGTCACGGTTTACGTGTCACCATCTTACACTTACCTTGCACCAAGATGTCCCCAACTGGGGAAGACCTGTACTTCGCACCACAATCTGGTGATGCAGACCTGGCTTATGCATTGTCGAATCATCTTGCAGTAAACTCCGCGCCCACATCAGCTCCTCTTTTTAGCTGGAAGCATCGCACTGGTCTTCGTCCACTCACTCGCTCTGAGTTTCTGCATGGTCTGGACCACGCCTCACGCTCTCTTCAGATCGAGCCTTTGAAAGGCCATGGTATCCGCATTGGAGGCACACTGGAGTACTTGTTGCGGGGAGTTTCCTTTGAAACGGTGAAGTCTATGGGTAGATGGGGTGGTGATGCTTTCTTAAGGTATTTAAGACAACACGCTGTCATCATGGCACCATACCTTCAAGACACGCCAATACTCGAACCTTTCACACATTATGCATTGCCTCCTGTGCGTTAAAAATTTTGTTGTAAGTCTTCGCTTCCCTCCTATCACTTGGGGCAAGCTTGCGCTATTTGCGTCGTCAAGCTCCTACCTTTCTGGGGAAACATCGCTCATTCTTGCCCTTTTCCCTCTCATTAGGGTCCTGGAGTTAGTCTTCTGTCGAACGAACCTAAAAGAGGTTCCTTTCCCCAAAACATTGATAGTTCAACGATACCATATCTAGTTTCTGAGTCCTTCCTGACTGTTGTCTTGCGGTTGAATAAAATATTGGACTTGTTTGGTTTGAGTCCCTCACGAGCATTGAAACATAGATCAGGTTTTATGTAAGAGTGAGGAACGAACACGCGCATAGAACAAAGTCTATGTATGAGCCGAGTAAGGACAGCTTCGTTCTCCTCTTTCTTGCTACCAATAGCCTGGCGCGTGTATCAGCACATCGATCATCTCCTAGAGTCATTACCTTTGAACATCGATCTGCTCTTTTAAATTCCCTCCCTCCCATCCCTCTGTGTTTGTTTATCATCAAGATGTTCTTGGATACCAGTGGGCAGGCTTCCTGCTCCAGAGTATTTCATGCTCCTTGGTATTGGGTCAGTTAGGACACATGATTTTCATTGTCATTAACATCAATTGGTTGTCAGACCCTTTTCTCTCCCTGGCCTCATGCTTGGGCTAGGCAGATCCATTAGCCTTAATTTGACCTTATGGATCTTTGTCCCATTAATTTGTGGGCGCGATTGTCACCTGTTCAGCTCCTCATTTAGGGACCCGGTTGATGACATTGGAGTATTTAACAAGCGTTGCAGGGTCTTGCATAGCTCCAGTCTCCCTTTCCTCTCCTTCACATGCATATTCTATCTGTTGACCGTCCTAATACCCCAGACCTCTCTCTTGAGCACGGTTTCACTCCCTCCCTCCCTCTAGTCTCCTCATCTGTCATTTCTGTTGCTGCATCTTTATTTATTGATGGATCTCGACCCCTATCTGACCACGATTCCTGGATGTTTGATTGTCATTTTGACACTGGTAACTCTGGCATCCCCTTTCTGGGTGCTGGTGATACCATTGCTGTCTATTGTCAGGCTTGGGATGCCTCCTTGGGGATTGAACCCCATCTTCATCAGCCTGTCTTTGTTGGGAATCTTTCCCACATTGTTGGCTGGGGCTCCTCCACAGTGGAGTTTGGGGTTGAAGTTCACAGTGTCTGGCCCACCCCTCCCACCACTATCCAGCTGCCTTTCTCAGTCTGTCGCTTGTCCATCATAGAACGTCTCTGGGGGTGGCTTTTCCCTTGGCCCAGATGTCATGGAATGAGACGTTGCAGTGTGGTTGAAAAGACCTGCAGACCACCTAGGGTTAACTCGAGGACAGATTTGCCTGTAGCCTCAGGTGTGTTGCCTTTAGGTATTCTTTGACATTTCTTATGTTTGCCCTTAGAACTTGGTTCTATGGTTGAAATGCCTTGACTTGATGTCTGATTCTTTGGCCCTTTGTGTGCGCCTCTGCTCCCTCTACTTGGGGGAAACATCGCTCATTCTTGCCCTTTTCCCTCTCTTAGGGTCCTGGAGTTAGTCTTCTGTCGAACGAACCTAAAAGAGGTTCCTTTCCCCAAAACATTGATAGTTCAACGATACCATATCTAGTTTCTGAGTCCTTCCTGACTGTTGTCTCACGGTTGAATAAAATATTGGACTTGTTTGGTTTGAGTCCCTCACGAGCATTGAAACATAGATTAAAAAATGTCGGTTAATAATTAACTGCCATCTCCTGGGTTAATAACCCAGTTAATAACTGGCTGGATAATTTTTCACCGCACCCTATCGTGATGAGCATCTTTGAATAAATTAAACGCGTCGCCGCCACGTGACTGGAACGTGACACGGAAATTCGGAGGAGCGTTTACGACCGCGTGAAGCCTTGAGCGCTGAGTGTCCCACTGTGGGTCCAAGTAAATAACGAGTTCTACGCTTAGGTGCGCATTCCCAGACCTCCCCCAATCTTTGTTGTTGATCATCATGGCACCCATTTCAACAGTATGTGCAACATATATCTATCAAAGTGGACCTATATGCTCACATAGAGGAATCGCGACCGCAGCAATGGACGCGACTCATTCGCTTTGTCGCTGCAGAGACCGCACAAATCCATATCGGACAACCGGTTGACCCCAGACTTGATGGTAAATCACAAGCTCATTCTGTACTTCCTTGACTATATGTTTATGTTCGTGACGTACAGTTGGCCTGGCTGCATGGAACAAACAGACCATCAGAGCTTATGAGATCTCTGGGTCTGCCCTTGACCCTGCCTCTCACGTTACGAGCAATATTTTAACAGTCGAGAAGCTCCTCTCTCCTCTCTCTCGCGAAGAGATGAAGGTCGTTCGGTGCTTGGGTCTCAACTACTCGGACCACGCAGTAAGTTCTGTCGAAATCGAGTGATATAGTATGATATTGACGCCACAAACAGGCAGAGACAAAAATGGCTAAGCCTGCGTAAGTAGATGGCATCCAATGTTTTCTGGATTCTATTCAAAATTGTGATATGCAGCGCCCCCATCTTGTTTTACAAGCCCCTGGCGTCGATGATCGGCCCCAATGCACCAATCTTCATTCCCAAGGTTGCTCAGCCTGTACAAGAGCACCTCTCCGACTACGAAGTAGAACTCACCATCATCATCGGAAAGGCGGCCAAGGATGTCTCTGAGGCGGACGCTCTCGACTACGTCCTCGGGTACACTGGTGCCAACGATGTAAAGCTTACACTATTGTTTTGAGGCCGCCTGATCTAATATCTGCGACAATAGGTGTCATTCCGCAAGCACCAACTGACAACTTCCCAGTGGGGATTCTCCAAGGGGTTCGGTAAGTCATTTTTCTCCCACAAGATGAGATGTAACTAACTTGAACTTGAATAGATAACACAACTCCCCTCGGTCCTGTTCTTGTGTCGCACAGCGCCATTCCCAACCCCCAGGAAATCCCGTTAACTTGCACGCTTAACGGCCAAGTCCTCCAGGACGGTAACACCAAGTAATACTTATCCATGCCCTCGAGAGAGCACACACTGATGATTGTTTATTAGCGACCAAATCTTCAATGTTCGTCAAACGGTCTCTTTCCTCTCGCAGGGAACCACCCTGGAGCCTGGGTCGGTTATCTTGACTGGAACACCCAAGGGTGTTGGTTTCGCGAGGAAGCCCGCCATTGTACTCAAGAACGGCGATGACTGCAGGGTATGGTTGGGTCACGGTATTGGCACACTCATCAACCCTGTCATTGAGGAGGGCCATCACCAGGCGAAGTTGTGAATTTGTAGTCACATATGTATACAGTCTTGTTTATATACATGCTTTATTCTCGTGAATTGACGACATCAGGTAACAGATATGATACATGGTTTGTTGTGTACAAAAGTGTGTTATTTCAGAGCCCGCCAAAAGTGATGAGCTTCTGATTCAAGTACTCCGTGATACCGTGGCCTCCCTCCCGACCTAAAATCAAACGGGTTCAGTATTAGCCAAACGGGAGAACTATAAAAAAAACTCACCAAGACCACTCTCTTTGACGCCACCGAAAGGAATAGTAGCATGGCTGATCATCCCAGTGTTGGTGCCAACCATACCAACCTCCAGCGCCTCTGCAACTCTCCATACACGCCCGACATCTCGACTGAAGAAATATCCAGCGAGGCCCACATCTGCATTGTTTGCTAGGGCGATCACCTCCTCTTCTGTCTCGAACTTCGTCAGAGCTGCAACAGGCCCAAAAGTTTCTTCAAAATTGGAAAGTGCTCCAGCGGGAACCTCAGAAAGGACAGTAGGCGCAAAGAAAGTTCCGGCCCCATCGACACGTTTACCACCAACCAATACTTGGGCACCACGAGAAACAGCATCTTCTACATGTCGCACAACCTTCGAGATTGCTCTCTCATGAATGAGAGGGCCATGCGTCCTGGAAATGAGTGAGAAAATGGCAGAGATTAACTGGCGCATTCCACCAACGTTGTTTCATCCAAGCCATTTCCGACTTTAAACGCAGTTACTTTCTCAGCGAGTTTAGAAGCAAAAGCAGCGTAGACTGAAGACTGAACGTAGATACGGTTTGCACAGACACAGGTTTGCCCTGAACCACGGAATTTACATAAGATTGCCCCTTGAAGAGATAGATCAGCCTGGAGAGGGTTCAGAAATCTTCCTATGCTGACCTTCAACAGCCTGGTCGATATCGGCGTCATCAAAGACAATGAAAGGTGCGTTCCCGCCAGCTTCGATGGAGACTCTAAAGAGAGTATTTATAAGCACGGAAGGGTGTTTTGGTGGTGCTCACTTCTTGAGTGTGGAGGCAGCCATGCCATACAAGCTCTTAGCGACGGGTGTTGATCCGGTGAATGATATCTTTCTGACTATTTTGTTTTCGCACATCTCACGGCCGACCTCAATGACGTTCTTTTGAGTTGTAACAATGTTGATGACGCCATCTGGGACACCTGCGCGACGAGAAAGCTTTCGAATAGCAACGACGGTGAAAATCCAAAGCTGCAAGAATTATAAGAAAGGTCTTACCTCAGCTAGTGCAAGAGCTGAAAACGGTGTTTCAGGTGGAGGCTTTATAACTGCTGTGCAACCTGCTGCGAGTGCGGCACCCAATTTTCGCGTGATCATGGCAGAAGGGAAGTTCCACGGGGTGAGAATAGATCTGATGCGCTTTCTTAGATAAAGCATTAAATGATCGCATGAAAGGTCTCACACGACACCGACAGGCTGTTTAATCACAACGTTCCGAATGTTGGTGAACGGCGAAGGTATGTGTTCTGGTAACAACAATCAATGTATGAACTCTTTGAAACGGAAATGACAAACCTCCATAGATTCGGACAGCCTCCTCAGCTAAGATAGAAAAAATGAATAAAGGTTCAAGCCATCTGGCGGGATAACCTACCATACCACTGCAAATGACATGCAGTTACATGACTCAATTGAACCGAATTTACTTACCTCCATGAAAGATGCACTATAAGCATTCTCGCCCTTGTTTCCAAGGAATTAGCTTGAGACTGGGGAGATGTCTAGTGATGTTACCTTTGCCTCCGTCAACGTCTTGCCATTCTCTAATGTCTGTCATTGTCAAAGAGTGAGGAAACCAATAACTTGTTCAGGTAATACACGCACGATGATCCTGGCCAAGTCATCATTGTGTTCTCGCATTAGATTATAGAACTTCATCAAAATGTCATGACGGTGCTGTCATGCAGAGTGTACGTTAGTATATGCCAGCAGGACATTCAAGATATCAACCCTGGCCGTAGTTTTGCCCCATGATGCAAAGGCATTCCCGGCAGCTGCAATGGCAGACTTGGCCTCCTCAAGGCCCATCTCTGGAACAGTGCCAAGTTCTTCACCTGTCGCAGGGTCTGTAATAGGTTTCTGAATTAATTGATCGTATCCCACTTGTAAGAGGATAGCATACTGGTAACAAGAATAGTTCCACCCTCCTTTGCGCTCACCCACTTCCCATCGATATACGATTGATACTTTATCAACGATGGGTCCTGCAGACCCCACTAAAAGAGGCTTAGCAACTCCAAGTAGTAGACCTGAGGCCTACTTACAACATTGGCGTTCGTACTGGCCATTCTGTACCACAAGCTGAGACTCGATCGATTGGACTGTCTGGTTGCAATCGGAGCTTTCACCAGCACTCTTAGTGCATGAGAAAATGGTAGGGGCTGCGGAAACATGCTCCTTGTGGAACTGGCCCGTTCGCGGATGCAGGAAAGCCGTCCGCGTCGAAGTTGAAGTCAGGTGATCGGCGAGTGACCTCATATATGAGCTGTGAGAATTTCTCGGACAACGACTTGGTGGCGTGGCACGCTAGTGAGCTGAGTATAGCAGCGAAGCACGGACTCCAGAACTCGAAGTCTCAGAGCAGTAAAATAATTGGTCTGTGTAATATTGGAGTCGAGCGTCTCATTTTATGCTAACTTGTAACAGTTAGACCCGACAGATCACGATTCATGGCGAACGAGCAATACGTATCCAAAAAGACCGTTGCTGCATCCTATCGACCACGCAGTTCTGTACGTCGCATCTGCA
Organism: Suillus discolor; assembly: GCF_016758755.1. Taxonomy (NCBI): domain Eukaryota; kingdom Fungi; phylum Basidiomycota; class Agaricomycetes; order Boletales; family Suillaceae; genus Suillus; species Suillus discolor. The sequence continues at coordinate 372,649 of NW_024541254.1, forward strand.
TAACCAAGTACTCCCGAAAACAAAGCACCTTTGACACATAACATCCATAGCTTATGTCCCCCGGCCTCCAGCGCGCACGCGCACCTTTTCGCCTCCGAAACACTATTACCGGTCTCATACTCGCAGGCTTTGGCGTCGGTGTCTGGGCATACTCTATCAGCGCGGTGAAACAAGATGACTTCTCCGACGTTGATGAGGAGGCGCGGGCGCTGATGCGTGCTGGGCCAATCGTGGAGGAGGTCAAAAGTTTCCGTGATGAACGAGGCAAAAGCTGTGGCGACACAGACTCCGAGCAGCGTACCTGTCAAGGTCAAGGTAGCTACCGTGCCATCAATACACCGAGGTTTGCTTGTGCCCATTCTTGAGAGGCATTTCCCCCGATTGTTGGACCCATCACGGAAGACGCTCATTTGGGGTGCGCCTTCGGTGGACAACATTGGGAGGCTCCGCGATTCGGTATAAAGGTTTTTCAGGCCCTTGGATATATATTTCCTCTACAGATAATGTATCAGTAAGTCATAAGTTATCAAAAATCGAAAGCACGATAACATTGATGAAAAACTTCTACAGCAAAGTACAAGACGATAAACTAATAGTAGACCATTTCGCACATATATGTATGGACACTCGTTCGATCCAGCCCCCTTCATAAAACCGGATAGTGCGAAAAGCCAAAACCAAGAAATCAAGATGATTGAGAAGCAATTCACGTTCATGTTGACGCATTGACGCAACGTCTCATACACAACCTCTACACACTGGCGCAGGCCGACGATGCCACCAATAGAAGATAGATCTCCAGCCAGCGCAAGTCTGGAGAGACGGTGCTGAAAGCCTGTTGCAAAGACCGATCAAATTGAGCCCTTTAGCAAACAACCCATCACTCACCCGCCTCAGCCATTGTCAGACTTCGATGCCCATCTTCTTCAGACCCTCCTTGGCAGCTTCGTTTCGGGCGGCTTTCTTGGTCCCACCTTGTCCGCGACCGTAAATTTCCCCATCTACTTCGCACCTGACGAGCCAAATTGGAGTCGTCTTCGTGCCTTCACCAGTCCCGTCTGCGTAGATCCACTCGACTATCCTGTTGGCCTTCTGGAGCTGCTGATTGAACAACGCGAGGTGGCCTATGGTCGTGGAGGTAGTGCAGGGGCGGGGGTGAGGGGGCGAAGGTGGGGGTGAGGACAGAACTGAATCAAGTGCGACAAGAGCAGTCGTCGGAATGGGCGGGAGACGATGTTGCTCCCGCACACGTTTGTAAGCCTCAGTCGCGTAAGGCGTAAACAGGGCTTTCAACCAGGGCTGGACTCCCGGCAGATCCTGTTCGAGATAGAGCCCGCCCACGTAGGACTTGTCGGTGGCATTGTGTCAGCATCCATTTGTTCGGGTATCAAGGGTAACGTACTTCGAAGACGTCAGCTGGGAACACTTCTTTCGATAAATTGACTTATGAAGGACAATGAAAACGTACCCTGAATGTTGACGGAAGCGCGTAAGGTAATTGCCTGAGCAGGGTGCAGACGCAGTCTTCTTGGTAAGTCGTACATGCGCGAGACGTCAGCAAGGGTGGAGTTGCCTACGACCAGGGCTCGGATTTTCTGAAGAGGATGTAGTGGGCGAGCATGCTTAGTGCCCATTAAGAAATGAGGCATACCGTAGATGGCCCAACGCGCAAGTTGGGGTACATCTCCAGAAGGAGCTCGGTCACGACCAGACCTAACACGGTGTCCCCTAGATGCTCATACCTGCAGAATGCATCAGCCTATCAACTTCACACACGAGCACCTTGATGGAAGCTTGATCGGTTGGGTGTGGTTTTCTGGACAAGAACACAGCCTGATGGCCTAAGGAGAAGAGAAACTTTGCTCACTTTTCATTGTCTGGACTCGGGTCCTGTGGTTGGTCTTCGAATACATGATTCGGGCGTCCGTAATATGAGCGATGTGTAAACACCTGCGTCCGAATGCTGTCCTTGTTGATATCAGGGAGTGGAGGAAACGGCTGAGCGGCATTGAACACTGGATGGAGTATAGACGGTGGACTGTCAGATAGTAACATACGAATATTGTTAGGAACACGAGAGAGCATGTTCAGCCAGTAGCTGCTGGAACCCACATACTTGATAGACATCGTTGTTGCCTGGGAGGAAGAATTTGGAAGAGAAAAGAGCGACTCGGCCTACCTTCGACCCGGTCAGTGCCTTCCGTCTATATGAGGTTGATAATTATACCCTGACTAGTAAATCGCGGCGTTTATTAGCGGAATCTATCACTGGTACGTGGCCGGAACCAGTACTGTGGATATGAATTGGCTGGTCACTGGCATCATGTGATAGCTTTAGGCATACTACTAAATGCTTCTAGTAAACCATCATTTATTATTAGTAGGCGCCTTCACCATGGCGTAAAGCATAGGGTACTGACATGAGATTTATGACAGGGATTCGACATTTGTGGAATTCCCCTTCAACCTTGAAGGAAATCAGGCGCATCTAAAATTATAGCTGAGAGATAGAAGCCAGTGTACTGTAATTCCAAGACTATCGAAGCCTTTTTTTTGCCTAGATTCGTCAAACACCCCGAGCGTCAACGAGAAATAGATCTACACACCGCTCTGATCATCAGATAACGAACGTTGCACAGCCAAGAGAAATTCTCAGACCCTTAGACCAGCACTTAGACTGAGAAATGGACAGCGATACATATTCAAGACTTCTCAGCATCGTTACACCATTAAATTAATTACGCAGGAGGAGTGGCTACCTCCGAAGCAGTTGTTACTTCTTCTGTTGGTATGCGTTGCTCCTCGAGCTAATATCATTATATCATTAAAACATCCATATCACCAGCAGATCAACGAACCTTTGCCCTCGATTTCATCTCAGAAAAGTTCTTATGGAGACCACATTCAGTCTTCCCCTCCTTGTCTGCCCATCTCCCAGCACGTTCGCCAGTATCGCCCTCACGACTGGGCTGCGTGCTATGCCAGTCACCGACACTGCGATACCCCTGATCGAGCAATTTATTCCTTGGAACATTGTTCTCGCGAATGTATGCATCGACCTGCGCGAAAGACCATGCAAAAAGTGGGTTAGCTTGAGGAGCCCTGTTTCATCGACCTCAAGCGGCTGGAGGGAAGCACGATCGCCGCCCTGAGATCTACGCCGGCCCGTGATAACGCTATGCACGCCAAGCTCCTGGTACGCGCGCTGGGCGGGTTCAACCTGTATGTGCAATCCAGCTCAGCTATCTATTGAAACGTCGGGATGAACAACACACCTTGACCGCAAAATCGTATATGTCTTCGTCTTTCTGCCACAATTCTTCGCCGTGTTTCTTTTCAAAATCTCCAATGGTCTTGCATCCCTCGGGCTTGTACACCTTTATGTCGACAGCATAACGTTCCCGCACCTCCTGCACGAGCTCATATGTTTCCGCAAAGTGATACAGCGTGTCTAGAAAAATAAGCTTCGGGATTGGGTGACCAGACTTGGAAAGCATATCGAGGGCGACGAGCCCGGTGAGACCAAAAGCTGTGGTCTGGTAGAGGGCAGGGAGGTGCGTGAGTGCCCATATGAGGATGTCTTGTGGAGAAAGCTGGGAGAGGTGGGCGTTGATAGCTGTGAGACTTTCTCCGCTGAGTGGCAGCTCAAGTGGGGTGCTGAATTGGTCGGCCATTGCGTTTGCGATAACAAAAAGCTTAGATGTTAAATCGTGTAGAACAAATAAGAAAACAATAAATTGTGGATGGGCCAGTAGTATATATGTTATTTGAGATGGTCCACATGATGGGCCGGGATGGCGTAGTGATTGCAACACAGAAACCACGGGACTACGTTTCTCACTACGGCAAGGGCTTATCAACCATTAGGAATTCGATCATTGGTTACTTCATTCAACTGCTCGCGGCTCACTATGGCGCCAACACAAACTGCAGCCCCAGCTGCAGCGCCTGCTCCAGCACCAGTAGCGGTCCCGAAGAAACCCTCAGATGGCACCAGTCGCGACTACAAGTACATCCAGGAGATATCCCAGATGGTACGTCATTGCTATTTACATGTCACACTCGGCATGAACGAACGGAATGCTCGCAGATGTTCGTCTTTGGCGAAATCCAAGACCCAAATCCAGAGACTGTCAACCTCGTCGAGGATATCGTGCGCAGTCAGCTCATCGAACTCGTGAGTGACTTTAACTATGAGATTCTCCTGTGATGTCTTATGCTACTCTAGATCCTGCAAGCCCGCCTTCACGCGAATCGGCGTGGTGTGCGCTACATTACCGCGGAGGACCTCATCTTCCTCATTCGCCACGACCGCGGTAAGGTCAACCGTCTCCGGACATATCTCTCGTGGAAGGACGTTCGGAAGCATGCCAAAGATTCGGGTGGTGATGGAGGTGGTGGTGTCGAAGTCGAGAATCTTGAGGATGGAGCTGATGGTCTGTATTTCTCCAACATTTTCCAACGGGTCTACTGACATTCACATAGAGAAACTAACGACCAAGGCGCAAAAGATTACTATCAAGCTTCCTTGGGAGATTTCGACAATCTATAGCGAGGTGCTCCGTCAGTCTGGACACCAATCTGATGACGAAGAGGACGAGGACGATATTGAAGCCCATGAAGCAAGTATACAGCGCCTCAAAGAAGCCGACGATGCCACACGACAAATGACGAGGGAAGAGTACCAACATTATTCAGATTGTAGACAAGCGTCGTTTACGTATCGAAAAGGTGAAGTCGTTTCATGAGCTAGACAGAATCTTACTGACACGATGAACAATTAGCCAAGCGCTTTCGCGACTTCCTTAACCTTCCTCCACACCTGGACCTCAAAGCCAATGACGATACCGTCGACATCGTTGGCTTTCTCGCATTCGAGATGGTGCGCTCCCTTACGCTCGCAGGCCTCGAGGTCAAAAAGTCCCTCGAAGAATCATATCTACGAGACGACTACCTTGGTACCTCGCCCATCCTTGGCAAGCGCAAGTCGCACCACTTACACAGGCGAGGGGAACAACGGGAGAAACGCGCGAGGAGAGAGGAGGAAGAGGAGGAGGAGGGAGAAGCACCACTGCCTACAAGTTCACTGTTTTTACCCCCACCAGAAGCAAGGACGGCTCTGCGGCCTGAGCACATTCAAGATGCATTTGCGCGGATGCAGGGGGACTGGTCGCACCATCGCAGTGCGGGGATGTGGAATTGGCGTGGCGGGCTTGTGCGTACGAGAGTCAGTCTTATCTAGACTTGCTCGTGTGGTTTGTGTTTTTTGGTTTGAGAGGATGATTGGGCATCCTTTATATTTGTATATCTGCAGACTACTAATACTTCTGTATAATTACCAAAATGTAAGCGCGAATTGTACTAGTATGACATTCGACACGACTACCCATGTATGTTCCGGTGGATATATCTGGAGTGAAAAGGGACAGTCGATACGAGGACGAGGATGTCAGCATCAGGCTAGTTACTTTGTGTGAAAGACTGATGCCCGCTTAGCATGTCCGCGTCCCAGTATTATCTTTCGAGGCAACAGTGAAGAAGCTGATGAAGTTCTTGCGACGAGCTAGGCATGCGAATTTACTTCATTTATCATTCATCACATCGTACATTTTACAATTCCAAAGATACAAGATCCAAGAATATTGATGTCTTCTCATCATCCCCGCCCACCCTGGGACTCAGAACAACAAACTTGCAGCAGCATCCACATTCCCACCTGCGGCATCCAACATGCTGATTGCCACCTCCCGCGATACGCCAAGTCCCATGATCAACTCGATAGCAGAATCTGGGTGTCGTGACTGGGCAGCGGCGGGACGTGTCGATGTACGTGGTGTAGGCGCAGAACCCAGTGTATTTCCTCCACCTGGGAACGACGAGCCGCTGGCACCAGCACTTCTACCACCACTCGTCTGTGGAGGTTGTGGAGCGCTGCTGGAAGAGCCCGGGGTAGACGCGGTGGGATCGTCCGCTCCCGATTCGATCAACCGTGCTTTCTCGGGGAGTTCGTGTTCGGAGAGGAACCGTACTTCGCGCCCTTGGATACGCAGTACGGATTTTTCGAGGTCAATGCATGCCTGGTGTGCCTTCAGCATGTCGAGCCCGAGGAGAAGATCTACATCGCGGCCCTCAAGTTTGTGTGAGCTTTATTATTGGTGGAAATATATCAGAAAAGAAGAAAGACCGACCTCCATTATCGTGAACGAACACGGAAGATGCAAGTCCGCAAGTCGCATCTGTGCACTATGCACACGTCCCAGAATCTTTGCAGTCCCCACTCCACGTGCGATGCCTGCAAATCGTCCATCAATGAGACGCATTATTCTGTGATACGTCAGTTTCGTCTAATTCAGAGAAAAATTGCGCACCCGCATGCTTCTGCACATTCGGGGCTCACTGTACAAGTGAAGTGAAGTCAGACAGACACGACAAGGATGGGACAAGACGTACTGATCGTCTGTTGCGCTCCACTATCCACAAACGCTTTTACAGGATGCGAGTTCACCTCCACCGGCACGCTACCGTCCATCAGTACATTTACACTCTAAAGTCAGACAAGTACTCACTAAAGCATCGTTACCCGCCCAAACGCCTCCGGGGAATATTCAAGTGCATGTTCCATGTTTTCCATGACTGCCTGATTACGGATAGCTTCTTCGATACGACGCTGCGCCTCGACATCGAACGGGTCAGCATTGAGAGCTGCAATCTCGCGCTGCCGACCAAGTTCAGCTTGCTGTGCGCGGTCACGTTGTTGGCTTAGGAGCTCTGCGAAACGTGTGGGGTTAGATTGGGCAGCAGCAGCTATTTCCGGTAGTGTCTGAGCGAGAAACTCTCAGTGAGAAACTAAAGCAAGAAAGAATAGTCACGCACATCTTGTAATTGTCTCATAAGTTGCGGATCTCCAAGGATTTGCAGTCTCATCATCTCTGCATCTTGTTCTATGGGTCTGTAAAGGATCATCAATGAGTGCGTACAGCAAAGGCCGAGAACAGATTGGGTGCCCACCTGCCTTCGGGCCCGGGCACGTTGACACGCCTGCGTAAGAGGAGCATAGCATGCTCGCCCACACCAAGCGCCCGGATGGTAGCTTTTGGATCTGTAAGTTCGCGCCCATTATGCGAGATGCTTTGTTCGCCAGGGGGTATACTCGACTGCATGATCCAGAGATGTGGATAGCACCATGCAGGTCATCGTATGAGAGGAGAAATCAAAGACAAGAACAGAATTGGCATGTCACTTGGTTAGGGCTGAATGAAAGTGGGGTAGATAAGAAGCGACCCACCTCTGCCTCTAGCAAAGCCATCACGTTCTCGAGCTCCATGTCAGGGTCGATATCAACAGCATACGTCTGGCCTAGATCCGTCACGAACGTCAACTGCATCGTTGCCGCGTTCGCTGTCTGCCAGTATTGTTTTGGCTCGGAACGAGTGTATATGAAGGGTAAGCGGAAGATGGAATCTCGATGAAATTGGACAAGTTTAGATTGTGGGTGTTGTACTAACTGGGAAGAATGCAGATATGATCGAGAGAGAAAGTGAACGTGATTTTTCAAGGCGCTTTATATCAGCTCTCAAGCGCCTTTGTATTCTGACAATCCTGTGCTGATCGGCACAAGCACTTAGTAAGTAGAATGATCATCATGGACAAGAACACGCTCGAATCATGTAGAAGCGGAGTAAGAGCACGGGACGCATCAGTCCAGACTCTGACGTGTCTAGGTTGATAAGATTAGGAACAGATACACGGAAGCTTATGATAAGAATGGTAGTGGTACAGTTTTCTTTGAACAGAGCTCATCAATAGAAAACAATAATGAATCAGTCAGATGGGGGTGTGCTACAACCGCACACCACGTACAAACCTACTTCTTGCAATTGCAGACCTGTGGGAGACAATTCCTGGTGAGTGCTTTACAGCAATTACTAATTTCTAGAATACTTACAGACGAGACCCCGCTCCTGCAGGGACATTTGACATCAGCGCGCTCTCTAACGCTGACGCCGAAAAGCTTGCTTCTACGACAACATTGACGTGGGGAACACCGAAGATAAACATAATCACGTACCACTTATGTCACTAAAGCTCGAGGCAGAGCTTCCATGACTGCTCTCCTGCTCGCTAAGCCCCGCAAGTGTCCCATAACGCATGTGCGACTGCCCCCGTGCATTCCGCGTCGACACTATTGGTGGGCTGCTCGACTTATTCGTGGTGATATGCCGGGTCATCGGAGATTGAGACTCTGGCGAGGGGGACGGGATCGAAGGGATTGAATTCTGCGGAGAAGATGCACTCGATACAGACGCGCTGTGATCGCGGTTCCGTTCTTCATGATGTTTGAAGCTCTCATCATTGCGTTTGAAGCTTGCGATATCCTCACCCTCGCGTCCAGGGCGGAAGATAGGCACTGGCGCACGCCCGCGGATCACGTCTCGTGCTTTGCCTTTCTCGTTGGATAGTGGGGAACTTACAAGGCCGAGGGCCTCACTCGTCATCATGCGCTGCAGGCTTTCAAGTTTGCGTGACAAGGTTTCCGCTTCTTCTGCCGCACGGTCCGCTTCTTCTTCTTTGGCGGCCAGCTCATCCTCGGAATCGCTCTCGTCAGATGAGAACGGAGAGGGCAAGCGTAGGGGTCTCTTTATCTGAGTTCCCTGAAGAGTAGACGTTGATGAAGACGATGCTTTCTTGCACTTTGCAGGTGATTGGACAGAGTTGTGTTGGGTGAGGGAGTTGAGCCGGGCACGGACGCCAAGAGGCGTTGCCAGCTTGGAAGAGGAGAGCCTACAGGCGCTATTCAGGGAGTTGATTCGTGCAGTAGGAATCTGAATGGAGGGGGGACGGTCTGGGAGGACAGGTGTTACCTCTGTGGACTTGGTAGCAGGCTGGTTCTGTTGATTGCCAGCGTGGAAGCCTTGCAATCCCCGTAGGTCATCTTCATATCGGGCCTGTGCACGATAAAGTAGATACGGAAGTGGCACTTCCAGATGTGCTGCTAAGCCTTTCCCTATTGGTAGCTCGGTATAAGCTGTCGTCTACATTGACTGGTAGACTACTCACAATCCGTGCCACCATTATCGCTCGTCCGAGAGAGTGCGATAACCTCCCATAGAATGTTAGCTTTCTCCGTGTTCCATTCAATCTGCACGGACCAAGCTTGTTCAGCCAAGAGCCTAGAGAACTACAACTGCCAGTACGCACATGGGGAGGATCGGGAAGTGGGTGGTCAGGGCGGTTGTGGGGGAGCTGCACAACGACACGAATGCGTGGCTGCTGGGGCATAGCGTAGCTATGAAGCTGTTGGTTGATTAGTCCTACAGACAGATAGAAGACTGTCGCTGAGAACGCTGCCCTCTTATACGCGCTCGCTGATGGACGCGACGAAGCGGCTGTTAGTTACCAAATTCGGTGCATCTCCTTTCATTCACACCAAAACACAGCATCAAATTCTTATCTATTTACATAAAATGTCGCATTCTGGATCCAAACTCGAAATCGAGGACGAGGAGATCAGGCAACAAAGGATATGTGAGCAGCTTTGTCTGACACACGACCGCTGGCTCAGTTATATCTAGGTAGCCTCCTTGAGCAATTGAACAGCTCTTCAAGCTCACCACCCAAGAATACATCCAATGCTGCTCCACCAACCTTTGACTTTGGTGAGAGAAAAACCTACGCAGTAGATCCACCCAGCGAACGTGCGTCGTCTTTTATTTACTATCTTTCTCATATCCCATGGGTGTGAATTCGATGGCAGTGCTCGCACGGATACAAGACTTCCTTCCCCGCCTCAAGGAAGAGAACGACTCGCTTTCCCAACGCATCCGGGACAACCCATCGAGCGTGGATATCGAAAATATCGAAGAGGATGCAGAGCAGTACATCGAAATGGCAAGTCCCAATCCCAACTATTCCTAAGCAAAAAAAAACTTATGATAATTTCATAGAACCTCGGACTGGGCGTGTTGGAGACTCGGCTCAGAGATTCAGACTCTCATTCAGACGACGAGGATTCCGAGAGCGAAGATTCGTCATCATCGTCGTCATCGTCTTCCCCTTCGTCAGTCTCGTCCTCCGAATCAGACTCAGAATCGGATGGGTCGCACTCAGACAGCAGCTCAGACTCAGACTTTTCATCGATTGGCATGAAAGCTATCTCTTCCCGCCCACTCAAGCCCCTGCCTCGGCGTACCGCACAGTTTGATATCGACATGCTTCCCGATCCACCTTCTGCCGGCTAGACACGGCGATGATCACTTTCGATCCGGCTCTATTCGCATCAATGATCCACGAATCCGACTTTGCCCACTCATGAAAGCCTATCTACATAGCCTATCTTTCATGTCGGGAACTCAAATTAAAGCTTCGTCAAATACCTTGTAAAAATATACCAATTACAAGAAGATCGAGAAGAGCTGCGGTAATACATTCAATTCCGGAGGAAGGTGGTTATAGTAAGCCAATACATGACGATGTAGAAGAGCTGACATGCTACATGCTACCTGGTATATGTAAAAAGTACCTGCGTCGTAACGTAGTCAAAATAGTAACAGAAACTACGACACTAAAGTAAATATACCGTCCCTGCCAATCTATCTACCCTTCCCATCGCTCAGGTTGGACATAAACGACGACCAGAAATCATTATCAAGGATAATGTCCGAATTCATGAAGTAATTTGGGTCGTTGATTGGGAACGACGGGAATGACTGCTGCTCTGTGGAGTACACAGAGTGCTCAGCAGGTGCTGATACGCGCTCTCGGAAGTTGCGCGCAGCCGTATCAAAGTGCTCAAGTAACGGCTGGCTGAACTCCCGGGGATCTACCTCCGACTTCTCCGACGAGCGCCTCCGGAAACTCAGCACGCCAGCTTCGATAACCCGAGCGCATTTTGCGGGAACATGATCCGGAGCTGCGCTCACCTGTTGCATGCGATCGATCGTCCGCGCAAGAATGCTGTCACTTGACCCTGGCAGTTGCTCGCCGGCGTTTTCCATCACGGACCATTTGCTGAGGATGACAAAAAATGTCGCGAGGGTGAGCATTGCGAAGAAATTATCAGGCGCAGCGCTGAGAAGCACGAGCTCAGGTCGTGATAGTGCAGTGATGAGGATGCCTTCAGACAGCACAAGCGCTTGGTGGCCCCAACTCCGTCCGAGATTGATTCCGTTATGTTCTGCAACGAGGAACCAAGGGTTTTGCTGGTCGCACTTGGAAATCACAGCCTTCGTTTCCATCAGGGCATGGACCAGGACCAACAGCCTGCAGAACTGATAATAGACCTGCAACATCGTGAAGAAGAAGACCTCGTGCTCTGCTAGGACTGGTGTCAGGGTTCAGAGTTAAGCTCTCAAAAGTGAATGATGCGGGCTGCATACCTGGAAGGGGATAAATGAGACGTTCGATCACATCCATGCGCATCAGGAAGTCGAGCACTTCTTTGTAGAAGACCCCAATTTCCTCCGCGGAACGGAGGTGTATAGAGAGCCCGTATTGCGTGGCAGCGAACATCTGGGATATCAAAGTGAGTCGCATGTCACGACCAGCCCCAATCGTTGCCATCGATGTTGTATCGATGGCGTCATGTATAAGACTGGCACAGTCCGATATTGGGCTGCGCCCGGTACCCATACAAAGCCTGCAATAGAATTTATCAGCCGGAGGCACCGAGTGGATCACACTGCTGTACAGACATCGACTCAACATTATTCAATGCGAACCACTACAGCCACACATTCAGGTTAATTATTTGAGAGCCGGTTGAAGACGTACGAGGCGTGCTTTGTCAATGGCTTCCATTAGCTCCGCACTAGGGAGGTCGTTGGGTTTTTTCTGCCTCCGGAGAGTTTTAGAATATATCATGGCCTCGCTTAGGCGAAGGTTCATAGCCATGCTGACGGCAGTCGAAGCAATTAGCCGACCATCGCGCGACTCTTTTGTCGTTGGATCCCCTATGGGTTCCCATAGTGAAAGCACGAGCACTGCATGTATTGCATCTGTAGATGGCAAAGGGTGATAGGCCTGTTTGAAGATAGACTCATCTGCCAGGCGGTATAGCTGAGGAGAAACTACCGAGCGTGTTGATGAGCCGAGATGTCGTGATGCAACGCAACACTGTGCCACTTTTAGAAGTGGTCCTTCTGGTTGCTGAGAAGGCTGCAAATTGAGCCAGGGAGCGTAACGTTCCTCGAAACTATGCCAAGATGAGAGTCTCGCAGGGGATAGAGTGTCAAGGCTCACATGTCAGTCAGATAATCCATTTGCTCCCTCCCAAGAATATGGAGCAATGACTGATCCACCTTATTCCGCGAGGAGTCATCAACCGAACCTGCACGGGTAAGCGCCTGCATAGCCAGCATAGGCACCATAGTGCCGTCAAACCCTCCAGGGAGCTTTAAAAATCCCCACGGTTTGTGACGCTCAGGTAGTAACCGTTGAGGATCTAGAAGGTCGACTTCTTCCTCTTGCGGCTGAGATCTAGAAAACGGCGGCAGGGTGTTTGAACTAGAATCCCAATTCCTTGAATAACTGGGACCTGTGTGAGCGCGAGAGTCGTCCATTGGTATATCATGGGATTTTTGGGAAAGAGCAAGGGAAGGACGACGGTCCTCACGTTCTCGCATGGAACGGATGTCTGGTGTGTGCACAGGGCGGGAGGGTCCAGCACGATCATTCGACGGAGCGCCATTTTCTTCGAATGAGCAAGGGAGGGAGAGGACTTTACAGCGGTGGCATTGGGCGCCGGAGTTGTCTCCATCAAGCATTTCGCAACGTGTTTTGTGTTTCCTGCATGATAAACAAGCCTGGACTGCCTTGGCGCGTTTTGCGGGCGCAGTCCTGGGACTGTGAGCCCTTTTGCTACCTGCAGAGACTGCCGTCGGCTCTCCTGGATCAGAAGCAGACATTTTTACAAGCAGATTTATAGCGTGAGCAGCTGATCGCAGGTCGGTGCACCTGGTAGCACTGATGAAGGATTAAGGCAAGTTTATGTGTTTCGTATGATGCAGCGTGTGCGTGTTATGTCATTGTCGCTGACTTGCAGCGGCACGGCTCAAGCCGCTTGGCATGCCGGAAGCATTAAGCGCTGCCTTGGTATACGTAGGCTACTACGTACTACTGTTGCCTCAGTGTACTAAATCAATCTGATCGTATGCTCCATCAGATCCTTCAGAGCTGTGAAAGCGAGCCCTCGAGGCGCTTTCTTTGACTCAACAGGTGAGCATCTTTCGAGTTCGACTTATTATATTACCTTGGTCAATAGCCGCCCAATCTTACGATGAATTCGAGTCATCAAGACGAATATTTTTATTTTTACCTATGAGAAGCGGCTAGGTATCTCCGCGCCCCTCGTGGATATCGACACTCGGGGTTTCACATGAATTTTCCGATTCTCGGAGTGGTAATCATAGCTTCATCTTCTTGCAATAATTTCCGATCTTTAATGGACAGGTTTAGCTCACCCTTTCAACTTACCAACTTGGCTGTCTTGCAAGACAGCCTCGAGGCCTAACTCGCAAACCTTGTCAAAATATCAAGTGACTCCAGGCGTAATCGTCGTCGACCTCGCACGGCTTGTTTAGTATAAGGCAAGTAGTGTTTTGCAGATTATAGTAGCTGACCGGCAACTCATAAATTTTGCAGTCAACTCCTAATTGGATGAACCAAGCAAGGGCCCGAGTGATTCACAATTACAGTTCAGCACAATGACAAGGTGCTGCCTTCTCGCATCTATACGGTCGGCGCCTGTGGCAGGGACAAGGTCATTCTCTCATGGGAGAGCCAGATGTGAACCAGATAAGTATCATGATTTGCTCCATCTACTACAACGTCTACGCGATACACAGAGTCAACTTCCTTTGTCGCTTAGTTTTTTTTACCGACTTTAGGTAAACCTGAACCAGGGTCCCTAGTCTAGGTAGCCATGACTCAGTCATCTGCATTATGACTCTGAGGCGTACCAACTATGGACCATTCCGAGTCAATCACGAAGTCGAATTTTGGGCGTGCACCAGCTGAATATCCAAGTGCTCATATCAATTTATCTCAACACACTGAGACCTATGGGACATACGTTTCAGCCCACGTCTACCTTGCACTGTTCAAGTTGTTATCCATCAATGGAACGTACGCTTCATCCACCTACCCACCCAAAGACCCTTGCCCTCTTTGCCTCGTATCACGTCCTCATTTTTTCACAAGGATGTACACGCGTCGTACCTCCACCGGCTCCGCTTGTCCTTGTCTCCCCACGAACACAGCACAAGCACAAGCTAATGGTGGGAATCTGTCATTTAAACTTTCAAACATATCGGGTCGAATATGGCATTTGACAGCGTAGGACTCAACCATCATGATGTATTAGCAACCCTGAAATGCATGTGACAATGAAGTAGTTTTTCCATGAGCTAAAAGGACTTTTCCTGTACCGCCGTGGACATCATATGCCGCGGACTTCAAATTCCTGACCTGGCCTCCGTAGTTCTTCCACCTTCACTAGGAGATTTCCTTTGCAACTTAAATCGCAAGAATTCTCGAATCACGTACAAGTAATCTTAGAGCCTTGAAGCCAGTGGCTACTGCTATGGACACCAATGTCTCCACTCAATCAACTGATTCGGACACTGCGATGGAGCTCAGGGACTTCATTGCGAAGTTGATGCAAAGTTCCGACCTCGAATCCGTTGCTTCTGAGATCGACGGTAAGATCTGATCATTCAAAGTTTCTCGACGGATCCTGATCATTACAGTTCTCCAGTCCATATACGGAGACCATGCTATCCACCTATACCGTTCATCGCCCGGAAGCCCTAGAAGCGGCATTCCCAATCACTCATCTAGCAATGCTTCAGGCGCCATCCGTTACGAAATTTCGCTCAAGTGAGTGTATCATCGCACTGCTCGAGTTTCGTTCCGACGCCTGCTCCGGAAGTCTGCCATCCCACGAAGATATTTCCATACGTATACTGGTCTCAATTCCCCCAACATACCCCGCCTCAAACCCCCCTCAACTCCAGCTCCTCTCCCGTTATATCGGCGCTTTTGGTGTCGACTCCTCGCTTTTTGGATCTATACTGCGCACGTTCATATCTGTCTCGGGAGTGGAATGGACGCCGGAAAGTGTCTGCGTTTTTGATGGACTACAAAATGTGCTGGAGCGGTGCGAAGCATGGTATGAAGATAAACTCAACAGGGAGACGGCTGGAGAATTACTCAGAGAGGATGCACATACCCACAACCATGTCTCGGTCGAACCCGATGAGCCTTTTGCATCATCAATTGCTGACGAAAAGGACCGAGTACCTCTCGACACTGCTTTACCGGAAGGAATCAAAATCGTTGAAGCGGAACCTATTGTGGACAGAAAAAGTGTTTTCATTGGCCGTGCATGTCGAATATCTGATCCCTCGCAGGTATTGTACGCAATTGGACGCAGACAGATGTTTTACTGACCGATTTGTGCGCAAGGTACCACTCATTTTGAATAATCTCATGTCGGAACGCCATATTTCTCGCGCTGCTCACCCAATCATCAATGCCTGGCGTTGCCAGGTGGGTAGTGTGCTTCACCAGGGTATGTAGTACAAATTCTTGTTTCAACGATGTGAGATTGACAGTCTTCAGATAATGATGACGATGGGGAAACTGCAGCAGGTAGTCGATTGGCCCACTTGCTTTCCATCTTAGTGTGTACGCTATGTCAAATCCGAGGTCATAACTCCTAATTTATGATACAGGAAATCAATAACGTCCTCGTTGTTGTGACCCGGTGGTTTGGTGGAATACATTTAGGTCCTGATCGTTTCAAACATATCAATCATGCTGCACGCAACGCACTAGAGCTTGGCGGCTTCTTAGAACAAACGGACGAATCAAGGGGTGGTGGGCGAAACGCAGGAAAGGGGCGAAAACGATAACACAATTGTACTTATTCTGGATACCGCTATGCTGAGCACCTTCATCACGTTTTTATCGACATTTGAATCAAGTACAGGGAAAGACGATGGTTTCATTTATTAGGTTACCCTGGAACTCCTCCGCTCCATCTAATGGCCTACTTGCGCAAGGAGTTCGTTTGTTGAATTCTATCCAAGTTCTACCATGGCCACAGCCAAGTCATCGGATAGCCATCTTTCAATCACACACGAATAGTACCATATTGGTTAGCGACATTCAGCTAGCTAGTACATGCCATGTTCTCGACGCTTGCAAAGGCTGCAGTATGCGGCATTGTACAGAAGGAGCGATATCTAGAGATCACATCACAAGTCAGCTGCTGTGAACCTCTGGTTGCCTTCGGCTAATCTCCACGAGAGGGTCGTAGGTCTGGTATGTCGTGGACTCAATCCCCGACCGAGGATATTGCTGTAGTCTCAGAGGGACGCCTGAGCACACTTGTTCTGATGTCCGTTACTTTTCGCATGCTTACCAATATCCTAGAGAGACTAAAGTCACAAATTAGGGTGCGAGGGTAGAGTTGTTGGCAATTGCTGATGCTCACCCAACGTCTGGCAAGATCACTCCTTCGATGTAAGTAGCTTCTGAAGTCTTTCGAGCTCCTTTTCTTTTTCTATCAAGGTGGCTCGCCATTTCTCCTGCTCTTTGATAATCTTGCCCTTCGCTTCTTCCAACCTATCGGCCTCATCTTTCTCCATGGCACTGGTGAACTCCGGCACACCACCCTTTAGACTCGCCTCCAACGATGCGGGGTTAGACGAGTGGAAAGGAACGGGCTTCTTGTTTATACTCGCTTTCGGCAGCGGCGTTGGTGGATGTGCAGTTAGAAGATTAAGGAAATTTTGGAATGGGTCTGTAAAGACAATCTCGTCGTATTGCCAGCTATGCACAGGCCCGAGCTTGGCAGCGTTCTCGGGAGACGGAATTTCAGGCTCTACAGGAACTGCAGATGCATTTGGCATAGGGAAGGTAATCGACCAAGGATGCAACTTCAGGTGGTGGTATAGCGTGGTGGCTTTCTCACCAGACTCTGCTACATATGTGATGCGAATTTGAATCTCAAACTCCCCCCAACTGAAAGAAACTTGTCAACCTTGGTGTCTGACGCGCTCGAACAATACGTACCCAGTCTCTGACACCTCAAATGGAGGTTTATCGATATCTATGAATGCGTTCAGACACTGCAGAGGATATCAAGACGAGACTTTACTTCTGGTCGGATTTGGATATGTATCGTGCAATTTAAACGTGACTCGTTTTATGAAGTACCCCAAGTCATCTGCTCCACCTACAACATCAGAGTCTGGGGCGCTCGGGGCGCTACGAACTGCGACTGTCCACCGATGAGTGTGATCTGGATAGTGAGATGTCTCCCTCTCAGCAGGAGTAAGGACTGTCGCAATGTTTCCATATATTACGGGTCTGTGTATTGTGACACCCTAGACATCACACAGAACAGTGAGCAGGTAAACATCTATGAAACGAAAAGCATAGCAAACATACTCGGACGCGGACGCGATCAGCCATGATCGAGGAGGGGTTCGGGAGAGCTCGGCAAATACCGTTCGGACTCCGCCACATTTCCTCTCGCGTCGAACAACTGCAGTAACAAAATACAATCCTCCAAATAACTACCATGATTGACGCTGTAGTTCACCGTGAGTGCATCGGTAATCTGTTCTCCATTTTCTTTCTCATTCTTGTCCAAAATTTCTAGGCCCAAACCACGTTCCTGAGAGGCAGAGGGCCTACCAGGTAACAGTCAACTACCCGGCATTGTATATGTGATTGACCATCATTTTCAGGCTTCACACTCGCCCGTTTACTATCGCCCACCTCGTTCAAGACTGTATCTTGGTAGGTGGCGTGGCAGCGTAGTTCGGTGTGCATGTCATTCATTCGGGGTACCGTCTAGGTGCCTACTTCACTATCTTTGGTGTGGGTATGGTTGGAACTGTGTATGGTATGTACCAGCTTACCATGGTAAGAGTTGAGCTGTTATTAGCAGTTACTGTGATTGATACTGTTTCCAGGGCAAGCCTGTCAGGCAGTAATCTCGCGGACACAACATGCTTATTACTTAGATTTGCCAAATAAGTATCTACTCTGCATGGAGTATCGCCATTGTCGTCCCAATACCTGAGTCGGTGTGAAGAGTCATGCTACCGTGAGATAATAAACAGGACGTATCACGCAACAATACGATATGAGCTCCTTGCCAAGGGTGAATTCCTAGTGCCATGCAGCCCATCCAGGATACATCTTGCCCTAAAGACGAGTCAGTATTCTATAAGTTGACAAAGTACGGCAGCGGTCTCACCAGGTTCGCGGGGTCGATTGCCTCCTGTATGAGCATCTGGACGAGATTGCTTGTTGAGATTTCCCGTTCGTCTTCTCCTCCTCTTGTGATTCCTCCATAGGTCCGCTCCTTCACATTTGTCGGGGAATATAATCCTTTCAATTTCCGTTCTATCGGCCGCAGCGCGGTCTTGGCCCATGATCTCAAATCGGCAGGCTTGACGGTGGCAGAATCCATTTTGTCTTTATCCTTGTCCTTGGCATTGCGACGCTGCTTTGAAACATAAAAGTTTGAGTCGTCAGCAAAAAATACTTGGAAGACGTTGACATACTCTCTTTCTCGTCTCATCCTCCCATTCAACCAGCGGATCATGTATAAATGCATCGAGAACATTCATGAGGGGGTCCTTGTTATCGCGGAGGAGTTGCATTGTAATTTCGCAGGCGATACGGAAGACTCCTTCTATGCCAGTTACTCCAAGACCGTCAACAAGATTTTGAGTAAGTCTGAAAGGAACCCGTTCGGGTGTCTCAAGCGTTTTACCCTAAGCGCACGTGAGTGAAAATAAATAAATGAGAGGAGGTTTGGAGTACCTTCTCGAAGAGACAGTTAAAATCAACATGAACGACGTCTCCGTTGTTGGTGTCCAGAAGGATATTTTCGCAGTGCCTATCTCCCAACCTTCCAAAAATCGGTTAGGTGTTGACTACCCTCAAGGTAGCCATCAGCTCACCCTAAGATGAATCCGACCATTGACATCACTGCCATGGTACGCCCATAATTCAGGCGACTAGCTAGCCATACCGACGGCTCAGGGAATGTTTCCACGAACCACTCGTGAAAGATCGGAGGAAATCTGCACCACTTACATAAATCGCAAAGCAACTTATACACAACAACCACTTACTCAGGAAGAATTTTGGTCACAAAAAGTTCAGCGGCTTCTTTATCGGTACCGTCTTTGATGTGCCTTGTGACATCATTCAGCTCCTTGGACTGCTTCTGTCAATATGCGTGTTCTTGGAAAACTGGAAAAACGTACCCAAGCTGGAACATTCTTCGCCTCATAGTATTTCAACAGTACGGGTCGCACAGGTATAGTGTTCGGTACCCATTGAATAACACCACAATCCTCATTCAGTGCCACTACGCCGTACGTCCGAATATCTTAGAAAAAAAGTGAGCCTAATGTCATTTTTAGTTCGTTGAAACGTACGAAGTTGCCTTCTCCGAGATTCAGAGTTAGTCTTGAGGAGTTTATTGATGATCCCATTGAAATCCATAAGGCGCGCATCCTTCCGCAGATCGTCCTTCGGTTTGGCAAGAAACATATATTTGATACCATCGGAACCGGTAACGGTGAGTTTTCGTGGCTTGGCCAACGAGTGCATAATTTCAATTTCGTCGTAGAAGACTGCATGGAGTTAGTCAAAGTCGCCGCTTCGAGTTGTAGGTATAATTTACCAGTAAATGTGGGCGACAAAGGGTCGAAAAGATTATGTCGTTTATCACGGTGATTCATAGACGAGACAGGCGGGAGGTTGACCGTCAATGATGATTGCAAAGGAATGAGGATATTGCTCTCTTTCATTCCAAGTAACTTGGGAAAATCTCGGCGCATGCTGAGCGTCTTGCGGTCGCCGATGGAGTAATTGCAAAGTCGAAGAAGTTCGTCAATCATGGCATGAAGACTTGTGATGAGGTGCGGAAAGTTAGAGTCTGTGTTCGCCGGGCTGTTCTATAGCATCGTCTTGAGTCGAATACTTCAATAGCGGTGGATATATACGACCTACTTTCAGCTGATCCAATATTGTTCTTCCGCGTTGCTGGCGAGTGGCTTTCGTCGAGTTAACGACTGACGCGAAGAACCAAAGCGCTTGACGGGGGTATTCTCGGATGACCGATGAAATAAGTCTGGATAAGACTAAGTATACAATGCGATTGGGATGCCCGATTCGAGACACGATTTGAGGGAATGCAGTGAACCACTGAACGCAGGAATCAGCAAAGCGTTTCGTTGAGTTGTGAAAACTTCACACCTTGTATACCGGGATGCTATCGATGGAGCTGGCAACGACGTTGTTGATCTTATCAAATAACGGATGTTCCGCTGTCACCTTGCGCTCGCCCATGTCTAGCCATAAGGTGAGCAAGCGAGGAACAGTCTGGTATACAAATTTGTTTCCATAAGCAGCAGCTTCTGTGAAACACTTGATGGTTTGAAAGTTCATTTTAATTCCACTGTAACCATCTATCAGCAAAATATCGAGGCGCTCGCAAATAACCCTAAAAACTTACCGGTTTGACTTGTCGTCTGCTGATAGATTCCTATAACACTGATCCTGGAAGTGGCCAAGGTGGTAAAATGCACTCTCCCATCCTGGAGCTGAGTCTGCGGCATTCTGAAACTGCTTGAGCACGTAGGAAGCCTCGTATCGATCAGACTCGTTCATCCAACGTGCAAGGAGAATTTGCGCCTGATTGCGATATCGTGAGCTACATATCCATCCGATAAATGTGTCCGTACCTTTGCCTTCATCCGTTTGGAATGTTCATCTTCTCTTGTCAAGTCAACAGTATTATTATCCACAAAACCTAAGAGGCGCATGGAGTTTTCGAGTTCTTGTAGCGCGCGTAACGGCTCTCCCCGTGCTCTGACCAGCTTCCCACTTTCCATGAAACTAAATCGAGCGTTGGTGTATTGCGCTTGCAGCATTGCACTGTATGCGGTCTGCCACTGTCCGGCTTTTCGAGCAATTTTAGCACTCGCCAACCACGATTGACCAACTTGACTTGTGATCGATGGTCGAGAGACTGTACTAAACATGGGCGGCGTAAGAAGAATGTCAAGTCCAGTAGGGCGAAGTGATTTACCTTAGTGAAAATGCTGTTCGCCGCATGCTAAGTAGGGATTCATGTACGCGGAAGGTAGGTAATGTACGGTCCAAACGTGCACTAAGAATTTGGCTTAGAGCCACAATGGCAGATTTACGGCCTTGTGAACTTGGCGGCAAGTTGGACACAGTTTCGTGGATCAATTCGAGTTCGTGAATCATGTGGAGATCGACCAAAGCGTCATAAGCACGACGATGCCCACTTGGCCCTGAAGCAGCAATTGGAGCACCAAGGACAAGGCGTGCTTTCTTAAGACTTTCTTCGACCTGTAAAGGTTCACCAGACCGCATAGCAAGAAGAACTCGAGCTTTAACCACGGAAGGGCCTTCGTGTTCTATATTCGCTGTGATGTTATGAACGTCGTCCCATGCTCCTATCATCCACGCGCTTTCGACCTGGAAATCTGCCAAAACCGACTGCCACCCTGGGTTTCTAACGAGAACACCCTGGACATGCGTGCGGAGCGTATCTAAAAAGGCTTAGCCTTGCAGCCAAAAAAAAACGCAAGAAAAACATTACCATAATGTCCAAGATTGCGTAAACATCGAAGGAGTCCAAGATGGAAGTCCAAATTGTCAGGTTGCTGCTGGAGGCGGACTTCCCAACAACTCTGAGCAGCAGTCCAGCGTCCAGTACTTTCGTGTTGACGGATTTGATGTTCCAATGAAGGGGACAAGATCAACGTCGATATGCCCTCCATTCCATCTGGTTGGTCAAGCTGAGCGTAAATCTCGTGAAGGCGTTCATAATAGGGTGTGAAGTCTGTCGCAGGAGGAGGAGGTTGTCGCTCTCTCATTGAGACTATCCGCTTCTCAAAGTTCATAAGTGAGCGAGCGTGAGCTCGACACTGCAGCGCAGCTTTAGCCATGAGTTCATGGTCGATGCTAGAAAGTACTGAATCGACCCGGATAAGCTGCTGCTGACGTATCGCGAATTCAGAATTTCCTCGTGATCTTCTGCCCTCGACTTTTTTCGGTAGATCCTGTCGCTGGACTCGCACATATGCGCTGAGATGGTCCAACAACGTGAAAACAGCCTGGGGTAGATGTTTTAGCGATAACGATGAAAATGATCGAATTTGAAGATACCTGTGCACTAAGGAACTTCTTGTCCGGAGTGGACGAACTATCAGAAGCCACTTGATCTTTCAAAACAGCTGTCAATTCCTGAATGATGCAGCCGGTATCTTCTTCGTTCTCAGAGGCAAGGATGTTCAATACGAGGTGAGGCAGTATGTGGTGAGCGACGCCAACATCCTTGTTACGCACTGCTGAGCGAAAGACCCCGAAGATCTGCTGTGCCATATCATTGGATGCTTTGGTGATCAGATGAGCTGTCCATAGCTGTACCCACTCTCGATAAGTCTTCTGATGAGGGTAAATGGGCGAAGGGAGATCAGGCAATTCCTTATGCGAAGCTTTGAATTTGCCCGCCAAGAGTGGAGAAACTGTTTCAAGCACATGCTTTGGGAGCCCGTTCCACCTCTGGCGGACCCGCGCCGGAACGGATGTCGTGCTTTCTGATGACACCAGGGCAGGCGTGAACTCGCACAAGAACAAGAGTTCTTGTATCGTGTAGGCGAGATGTCCTTGATACTTTATGTCGCTAGTGGACCGGAAAGCATCCAGGAGAACGTCCTGGATCACGTGCAGAGCAAACAATTTTGCTTCTGCATCATCTTCAAAGTTATTCCGCACGATCATTTTTGTGTCTGTCGAATTAAGGTCGCAACGATCCGGATCAACCGCCCCCAGAATTCCCATGCATTCAAACGCCAGTCGTCGCAGAGTGTCGGAGCCCTCTCCATCACGAGTGACAACCTGAAATAAGGTCAATTGTATACTTCCAATTAAGGGATCAAATGCGTCGCCCGCTGCAAGGTTCTGTATAAGCGAGGGTTGATTGTTCTTCATGAAGTTTTGGAGTTCAGCGAGAGCCACCTGAGCAACTGTGATGTTGTTACTGGAGCACCGATCTAAAATCTTCTGGAGTTGCGCGTGCGGATCCCAGATGCGAACACTTTGAAGTTGGATGTGTATTTCAGAGAGTTCTGGGATATGACCGAGGTCCACGACCTCGTTTAGATGTGCCTTTGCGTCATTTCGGACGGTGCTTCCAACATCAAAGACGATATGATGCAAACACTTCTTGGCGGATTCCCGTACAGAAGGAGATAAAGCAGACCAGGCGGAAACGATGGCTGCGCTAGTAGTGCCGATATGCGGAATAACGTCCTCGACATTCAATGTGGATAGAAATGTGTACCACGTAGACAAGGTGACTTCAGCAAGTTCGGGGACCAGAAACATAGTTTGCAGGGTAGCCATAATCTGGGAAAGTTATATATCGACACGAAAACATTATAAAAGGACGTGCCTGAGGGGAAACCTCGTTTACAAGAGGTCCGATTTGGACAATCAGTACTCCTAGACCGCGTAGAATCTGCTTCTTTGCTGGAAATGATTTCTTGCCATGAACATCTTGTAGCATCTCATTCAAGTTGGATACAATGCCAAGCATGTACATCTTGAGGAACAGAGACATTTCGAGTTCGGTATTGTCCGTTACTGACCGCTGGACCTTTCGCAAAGCATCCACTGCCTAATAACATGGTCAGGTATCATGAACGATCGAACAATAAGTAAAGCCAGACCAAGGCAGCCCGTTCTTCATTTTCATGTCCCAGGACCACAACTAGTTCTGCAAGCAATGCCACCACACAGCTCTGGACCATGCCTCTGACGGTGAGATCAGCAGACTTGGACTCGGCACCCCTAAAAATTATGTTCTTAATGAACGTCAAAGACCTAGTCGTTTGTGCTGGCCCATGTTGTTGATACACATAAGCAAGGATCTGGTGAGAATGCTCCATGAACAGTGACAAAATAGTTCGCCTGAGATCCTCCGAAATCTCCTCTATGATCTTCGCTTCAGAGTTAGCAAAGAGATACGGAAGAGTTTTGGGTAGCGTGACAGTGATAAAATCGGCTGGATGCACAGATAGAAATCGACACATCTCGAATATCAGCATTGGGTTCGTACATTTCCGGGAGACGACGAATGTTGCGACCTGAGAGAGGTATGGTGAGACAAGAATGTAGGGGGACTTCATTTGTGCTTTCGCTATCTCCAAAAGCTGTTGGGAGCGGGTCAGAGTCTGATAGATGTTTCATAAATTGACGTACCTGTGTGTACGCTAAGCCTTTCAATACATGATTATCTTGGCCCAGTTGGGATATCAAACAGTGGACAACTAATCCGAGAAGCTCAAACTGGGCATCGCTGGCGCAGGGAAAGGTTGCATTGGTCGACGACTTCAGGGACGTGTGGACAAGCTTACCGCCCAATAGAACCGATACTAACCAGCAGCGTTTCCTTTACTGCATCCTTCACACCTGATTCAAGTAAGCTGTTTATCTTCATGAAAATTGGTTCGTTGAATTTGCATCCCCTGTCAGTTGCACGGGCGTGGAGGTGGACCAAATCCGAAAGTGCGCGACTATACATGATGCAAATGAGAGTAATTCGACCCCCAAGTAAAGGGTTTCGTACCCAGCATCGACTCTGACAGAACGGTCCTTGTCATTGAATCCGCGTTGCAAGAAATCAAATACAGGTGGCGGCTCATCAGACTGAATATCTGCTGAATGTTCTCTGATGACGGTTCGGAAAGCATTGAACGCCTGTCGTCGTACATTAACGTCGACTTCAGTTGACGGGCCTTCGACGATTTTGTTCAGAGGTAACAGAAGAGCGGCGGCAACGCGGAACTGAGATGACTGCTGCTGAGAGAACGGCTTGAGGTGAGAGGCAAGGGAGGTAACATTTTCAACCAGTGTTGCACGCGCAGAAGACGAGGAATGATGCAGTCCCCTGCGGTAGCGTTCAGAGAAAACTTATCATCGACGAGTAACGTAGACTCACCGAGCCCACCTGGACTTGATCTTATCTAATATTCGTTGCATGTAGGATGCGGTATCTTTGCGCCAAATACTCTTCCACTGCAGTTCATCAGGCACAACGAGCGCACTAACGAGCCTCTGCAATTCTGTGCGCCAATGCAAAGAGTCTATGCTGTCTGCAGTCTGGCTCATTGGACTATGAACGCGATTACCGGCAGTGATAACCAGCGGTTCCAAATCGGGGTAGGAGGGATTTCGTTGAAGGAATGATTGCACTGCCTTCAAACTTGCTGCATCTAAACGACTAACACAACCGCGTATGTACACGACTGCAAGAGCCTACACCGTTTCAGCTTGCGAAGTGTTTGAAAAAATTTACAGTGACTCACCCGAAGCTCACTCCCAGGTGACTCCCATGTTTCAGAGCGCAAGAGTTCCAGAGTATCATTCACATAATCGACTGATAGATTTGTATTGGACGTAAGAATTTCATGTAACTTGCGGTCGACTGATCGTTGCGCAGGATTTGGACCACACTGGAGTCGTTGAATTAAAAGACGACAAGGCAGTCCTGAGAGTCCTCCAATAAGAGATGGGTCACTAGACATAAGAGTGTGAGCAGCTGCTGCTACTCGAAGCAGGCATCGGGATCTTGTTGCAGGAGAGGTAGGACATTCAGAGCAAAAATCGTATACACGACGAGTAAGTTCAGAGACGTGACGGAGCATAGCAGCCGTGATGAAATAAGAAAGCCTCGCAGTTGAAAACAGTCTGCCAAATAATTCGACGATGATGCTGGTCAAGACAGGAAAATGAGATGGGGACGGCAGCCTGATCACGTTTATGGTGTCTATGGGACACTAAAAGATGTCTAAGCATAAAAAGCATCTGACGGGTAATGACAATACCGGAATGGAACAGTCCTCAGTTGTGGTCTTTAAACACGGTGGGGTAGAGAACCAGTGAATGTCAAGAGGACACGATTCGTGTCGAGCAGAGATTATTGCTACAAACTATCAGTAACTATGTAGAAGTTTTACGAGGTAAATGAGACTCACTAGTACATAAGTTTGTCGCTTCGTACAAAATGTCCTGCAGGACTCCCCTTTGCAGATCACTAGAATCTCCTCCTGGAAAACTTGAAAATGACAAAAGTTGTAAGAATTCGACGAGAGTTCCGCAAGCTTTGGAATATAGCGTGTTAGATGCACCGCCTGAATCGCCTTCGTCGGCAACTTCTAACCATGATTCTGTCGAAGTGCAAAGGCCCAAAAAGTGTACAAATACTTTTTTAGATAAATGCTCCTCATCAGCATAAAGCCAGTCAAGTGAATCAGCCCTTTTTCCGACACGTGAAAAGACATCTAGCGTGACGTCTGTAAGCTCGATGCGCTCGTTGGTGGTGCCTAACATTGTTGGCTTGAAATAAGGAAAACAGCCAAAGACTTGCTCCAGTAGGCTGGCAAGCAGGCGCAGCCAAAGTGGTTTATCCAATACTAATGGTGGATTGTCGTCATTTAAAGATTTGAGAAAGTCCCGAAGATCTTTGGGTGATGCATTATTCGCTCCATTAGGTGTTTGGAAGGTTGTAGGAGGAATAGGAGGAGCGCTTGAAGGCGGCACGCTCATGGTTGATCTGAGAGTGAAATGATATTGTAGATGGGGGAGAATGGTGGCATTTACCAGTAAGACGAGCTGAAGGTGCAACACTAGTACTAGTGCAGATCTGACGCGTTTGCGAACGCGTGCCACTAGAATTTCATAGCATCACGTGAGCACCATTTCTCTGACTTACACTCTGAGGACATGTACCCGACATCCTTACCAGTATCGATATGGCCTGCACAAGAAGCAAATTTCGCCGTCCGAAGCAACACTTGGTTCCGCGCGCTGTAAGCGAATGATAGCGTCTGTCATATCTCATGTCCCCGCCCATTAACGCCTCTGCCAACGCCATCCTGCATTCCTTCATTCCCTTCACCAACTCCTTCTCTTCCGGCACGAGGGTAGTTCCTCCTATTAGGAATGATCAAATTCGCGATCTTTGGGGTGTGTGTCTCTTGTACATGTTTCCTTTGCAGTTAGCCCTCCATGTCTCTTTTACAGCTCCTCACTACATCACTCGTACCTTCAAAGCGCTCTCCTTCGGCACATGCATCGACTCAAAGGTTTTGACATCTAAATCTTCGCCAGAACGTGAGCATCCACTCCTCTAATCACAGTCATTCAACTCACTTCTTATCAGCCTCGACTTACACGCACTGCCCACTACCTCATCCCCTACCACCACATTGAAGGCCCGCCTAAGCCAACTGTTCACATGGTGGCCCATCCATGCAGGTGGTGCAATTCGGCCTATTGTCGACGTTCCTCTTGCACCAAGTAAACTGGTGTGTTGAGTTGAGTTTTCTCACTGTTCGAGGTCTCAAGTTGATTTCCAGCGCTACACCGCAGCAGGTGCTTCCGTGATGATGACGATGATTTAATACGTGATGAAGACGCCACCTTTCCTACTCCTTCGCCGAACCCCAATTCACGACCACTCGCAGCGGGCATATCAACACCGGATAACATGGAAAGCACCAGCTGCTTTTCTATAAATAGTGGCGATTTTTCTTGAGTGTTGCCCCTCGTGGTATGTATATCGTCCTTGACTTTCAGTGAATATCCGTGATATTTGGTCACTACATTGTTTTACTTGTTTTTGTATCACTACAGATATAGTATTGCGAGCAGCACTACTCAGTGTTCACAGCACAACTCAGTCCTACAGCATCGAGGACAGTCCCGCTGAATATATGAACAATGCCTCAGTTGTTCAACAGCTAGCATCCATCATCCTCGCCACCGGACTAATGCCGCCCTCCCTTCATTTACCTTGTCGTTGGATTGGTGCGTCGTGCACAAATTGCTGTGGTATGCTACATAGTAGACTGGTGATCAGCCTGTCTATGATGTCTCGATGTAGATTAAATCACCTGAATGAGCTTAAATCGAATCTATGTATTGCGATTCAAAATATTAAGTTCACGGATGTCTCAGATGTCAGGAGCAGGCACGAAGATACGAACACCCACACACCTTCCTCGACTGTCTCACCCCGAATATCAATCCTTCCTATGCATCCCGAGTCATTTGCATATTTACAAACATCCCTCCACGACACCTACATTGTACTGCAGATGCTACGGTCAGAGCGCCCGGGCTGCAAACTGACGCTCGCTCTACAGCAAGTATGGAGGCTGTGGGTTGAACGCGAAAAGGAAAGGCCGGTCTAAAATAATGAATGCTTAAAAAAGTACATGCTGTGTACGGGAAGAGCTTATAAAGAGGTGGATGTGCCCAGACGCTCATAATCAGACGATTGCAGTCAGCCTCTTGGTAACATCATGCTCCCCAGTCCGAATCTCCAACGCAGAAAAACTGATGTTTGATTTCAGCAGGGAAAACGCTGCAGTGTTCTCGCGATCTAGACATCTTCAAAATGCCTATCAATGTCAGGTCTATGGAACACCAGGATATCTCACCAGCGGTCCTTCAGAGTTCGAATTCAACCTCGCCGGTGAAGACATCGGCCACGGCCTCCAACTCGATGCGGCCTGTTGAGGCAACGAAAAAATTGACTCTGAAACCGATCATGACCTTGGAGGGTCATAAACGAGTCACAGATGGGGTCATTAATGCCAAGAATTACCGACAAGTTTCATTCATTTCCTACTTTCCACTGAACGGTAAGGGAATACTCGGCGCATCAAATGACAAGACCACTCGACAGTGGGACCTGCGGAATGGCAAAGAGATTGAGGAGGCGCGGGATGTTCGCGAGCCACAAACGCAGATGATGGCATTGTCTGGGGATGGTCAATGGGTTGTCACTTCGAGACTTCCGAGTGTTGCTTCATATATTGATGTCGGGAAAGTCGAAGCCCGTAATGTTGAGACGAAGATCGTGAAAACATTTGAAGGCCACTTCGATTGCATCGACTGCATCGATGTCTCTGCGGACAGAACACTGCTGGTGGGCGGGTCATGGGGTGGTGTATGGATATGGAGTATGGAAACCGGCAAACTTGTGGCTGGTCCATTCCGATTCGTCAGAGCTACTAATAGAAGTCCACGTCCACCCTCGATCGGGATGGTTCGATTTTCGCAAGACTCGAAGAAGTTCGCAATCTCATCAGGCACAGGGAGGCGGCTTGAGGTGTGGGATGTCCAAACACATAAATTGGATGAAGATATCAACACAAACGCCAATATTCTGGACAACCAAAGATAAATCCATCGTAGCCGTATTTGAATTCAAGGACAAGGAACAGGGCCCAGGTGGGATCCCGCGGCGGGACGATATATTTGGTGAACCGGTTGACCTCAACACGATCTACGAGTTTGACGCATTGACGCTGGAGATCGTCGGAACTCCCTTCGAAGGGCACACCCACACTATTTTTGGTTTAGCACTTTCATTTGATTGTGCTCTTATCGCCAGCGCTTCTCGGCACACCACCAAGCTATGGGCCTTCGAATCTCGCCAGCTCCTCGCTTCATTCGACTATGTCGACCTCCTCGTCTTCTCGCCCAACTCATACCAACTAGCTTACACTAACAGGGGTGACACCAACATATACATTTATGACGTTCCACCCGACATCCTTTCTAGTATCCGGCCTGCACACGATGTCCATGCACAGTCTAAGGTATGCCCTTGCATGTATCTATCTGTTGATGCGCTGACTCATTCTCTTGCAGACCACCAAAAATCCTGATCTACTCGATGTACGTTCATTTAGCCATCTACACCACCCTGTTCATATATACCATTATTGCAGTCCGATGCAACACCCCGTCGTAAGCCAGTGATAGTTCCCGTCCCCCGCACACTCAGGCCTCCTCCCATAACACACCCAAAGCAACGTCTTATTCGCTACCTCCGTAGAATCCTTCATTCTCGCACACACGCAGGTCCTCTTGTTCGAAATGACGAGCCTTGTGATCCTCTGGATGTATGTCCCT
Organism: Suillus discolor; assembly: GCF_016758755.1. Classification (NCBI taxonomy): domain Eukaryota; kingdom Fungi; phylum Basidiomycota; class Agaricomycetes; order Boletales; family Suillaceae; genus Suillus; species Suillus discolor. Next base: position 402,706 of record NW_024541254.1, read on the forward strand.
TCTACCTTGTTCCTTCGCAACTGGCTTAACGGTCCCATGCAGTTCCCTGCTACATCGCCCCTACCTCGCTCTCTTTCCGTGCAGGCCATAACTCAGAGGCTTTCAGATACAGATTCCCCCGAAAACGTGAGTTATTTACTATTGACCACCTGAATCACATGTTCAACTTACATCTTTTCAGTCTCGATCCACACCACCACCGCTAACCACTCAATCCTCTGCTACAACCTCCTTCAGATCTCGCCTACACCAGCTATCAATCTGGCGGCCTGTCGGTGCAGGTCATACATCACTGCCTGTTGTCAATACTCCCCTCGCGCAGGCTAAAGAGGTGTGCTGGATTCATTTTCTCACTGTACTACATGATTCATGGATCCATTTATAGCGCAACGCTGCGGCGGGTGCTCCCAAAAAGAATAAAGACTACATAGCCGACGAAGAATATGCTCCTTCTCGTCCTTCCTCACCCGATCCCCATTCACAGCAACCACCTGCAACAGCGCCAATTACCACCGAAGAGCATGGAAGCGGTAGATTGTGCGGGTGTTTCTAAATATCGTGCACGGTGTGGAGATGTAGTAGCCTCACAATGTCGATGTATCTGCCAAGAGGCCGATCCCCATGGGACTTGATTGTCACTGTAAGATATACTCTCATGCTATGTTTTTGATTGATTTTGCTTGAACACAAAACACCTGCGCATGATACCATCAAGGGAGGTGGTATGCGTAAGAGAAGACACTGCATGCAGCGCCTGAGTTGACGTTTGGTGGTTTACAGGAAATACTACATTCTGGGTGGGTCGGAGCGCTCTAACATGGGAATGTCATGTCAGTGAGCCGGAGAGAGAGAAGCTGGTTTGACAAGGAAGCAAACATACTGTGCACAGCTACTTAGGTTTGAACACCAGTTGGTGTCAGGGGCCTACGTCGCACGTCGAAAAGTCACCCCCAGATCCTCGAATGCATCTCAATTGCGATAACTGACATACTTGCCAACTCCTCGTGAATACAACTGATCAAGTTTTCAGCTCGATACAGCCCGCTGCGGCACTACACGAATTGATTCTGACACCGGTTATCAACCAAACACTCATTATAAATGATGAGGAACATAACGTCTATGTTTCATCCATTTTCTACTTTCCGGACGGATCTGCACTGAACATTTCTCGGAGTAAGCAGCTATGGCTACACGATTCGGCAAACAGCAGGAAATCTTGAACAGCTCGCCGTATATGTTATGATCGAGGATGACCTAAGAATTAGAAGCCCTAAGATTTCGATAGTAAAACTAGGTGGGTATTTGTACGTTGATATCGCAGTGTTTGTAGTCACTCATACCGGACTCGGATAGTCATCCCTTCTTTAGAGTCGGCCAAATCCCTGACTTTCACTGGAAATCATGAGACCCCAGGCATCAGTACGGTCACTTTGATAAACCTGCCTTGCTATCGTCTTGGATACCCATAGCATCTGAGGGGAACCAGCAGAGCATGTGAGATGACCCAACACTAAGCGGTACACTAGTTAATGGATGTTGCAGTGTATGTGACACTTTGAATGTACAGCCTGTAGCAATAGGTCGTTCGTATACCTGATTTTAAACTGCGTCTGCACTGTGCAGATCTTATGTAAATAGACGACGACGCCCTGACTATGAAACACGGATGAGCGAGAAGTCATGATGAGATTAGTTATACATGCAGCAAGATTTAGATGAGAGAGGGTGACCGAGCGAGGTAACAAACAGCAACTGGAACTATCACAACAAGTCGACGACAAAAATAAGCTATCTAAACTGAGCCAAAATCTCACTGCTCGCTGCAATAAATAATACATCCTGATTCCGTGTGAAGAGAGAAAACAAGGGGTCAGCGCAAAAAAAACATGTATACGTAAAAATTGAAGTAAGAATGTTCGAAAAGCAAGAGGAATGAAGCAAACACATAGCCCGAAAAAATCATATCTTCCATTCACCGTTTACTTGAGACGTTCCACACACCCTGGATCGAACCATTCACGGAAGTCTTGCTCAAAGTGTGTCCGAAACATGGATGGGTCTAGGTCCTCCAATGCTGATATAGATTGCATGGAGTCTGAAGATAAATTGGATTGTGGTTGGCTCGTGGGATTTGAAGCCGGAGGTACTGAAGGTGTCGGATCGAACCATTCACGGAAGTCTTGCTCAAAATCTGCCCGAAACATGGATGGGTCTAGGTCCACCAATGCTGACATAGATTGCATGAAGTCTGAAGACATGAAATTAGGTGGTAGATCTGATAAATTGGGGTGACCTGAAGGGTTATTGATCATGAGTTTAATATCCTTCTGATCTTTCATGGGACCACCGATACCTGGTGACGCAGGTGGCGACATGCCGCCCATAGGTTTGGCTTGAGCCAAGTTCTGTCCGATTCGATTGTTCTGAGGACCAACAAACTGCTGTTGACCTTGCACAGGATGAAAACCTTGCTCAGAAACACCGGGAGCAGCCGCTACTAATAGGTTCTTCATCTTTGCGGTCATATCTTCCAAGGCCTTCAGAACAGTTGAGCGCCCGTAGCCAAGCGCCGCAGCAAAAATCGACGACTTACTGCATTGGCATTGGCCAGATTCATCATGTTATGACCTGGTCCTGGAACCATGCCTGGGCTCATGGCGTTACCAGGATTACCCATGTTCGGTGGAACACCATGGGGCTGGAAGTTATTCATGGGCGCGCCTTGCATCGGCCCTGGACGCATCATGTTGCCATCGGGCATTTGTCGTGGCCCACCTGGCATACCCTGCTGTTGCGGGTGCGGATATCCTGGCCCGGGGCCCATGGATGATGTTTGTTTCATGGGGGGAGGTGTACGGCGCTGAAACTATTCGGGAGCGTGCCATGCTCACAAATCGTAAGGCCGCGGACGCGCCAGTTCCCGACTTCGCTGAAACACGTGCCGTACCTACCAACCTCACAATCGCCCACAATGAGTTATCGGTCTTACACACTCTTACTCACCCAATTCAGACAGCCGCAGACCATCTGAGACCTCCCCCAAGCGAGACTGTGTGATCGAGACAACTGCCAATGAGTCTTCCGCAAGACACCCCGAATACGATTGATCGAGCGTTTCACCCAAGCCGTCGACCAGCTACTGTCGTAGGACCCGCCATTCATAAGCAACGGTCGCATCGCGCCCACTCCTCTAATACGTGTTCCAATTCCGCTTGAACTCGATATGACCACCGTCCTTAGTATCGTCATGCGCGCCACACTGTTCGAAGTTGCCGAGCAGCACTTTTGGCGAGGAGGGTTCATATTGGGTACGCCGCACAACTCTCCTTGTTTTCTCTTCTGCTTAAAGGATCATAACAGTTTCTCGGCTGCATGGCAGACCTGCACGTTTTTTTGCCATCCCGTGCACAGCAATCCGCCACCGTGCCTTGCAGAGACGAGTGCACAGGCTTCAACGCATCACAGTCGTCGACTGCGATATCCTCGTCAGTCCCGATGTGAATGCTTACCGCGGTCCGTCTCATTCATCACTGCTCGCACCCACGCATTAAACTTTCTCAGCGCTTATCAATTATATGGCTTTCTCGTCCGGCCTTACATTCTATTACATCGAGCAACGTGTGCGGCTCATCCGTACCGCTATTGATGTTGCACGCGTTGCCAGTATTGCGCGTCAGACTGACTGATCCTAAATGCCATCCGTGTCTCATAACGAGTTGTCTCACACATAGCAGTAGTTAAGCCCACGTCGCATATTGTAAATGACAAGCCTGAACCATACAAGTTGGGAAGAGACCAGAGGACAGGAACGCACAAAGAACAGTCGAAATTTTTGTACCACATTTGAAAGGTCGAAGACAACCACACAAGTTGGGAAGAGACCAGAGGACAGGAACGCACAAAGCACAGTCCAATTTTTTATACCACATTCGAAAGGTCGAAGACACCAAGCCTCAACGGACATAATGTACAAGTGAAAACCCAGAACTCCAACGAGGGAAAAGAGACACACCAAGCCTCAACGGACGTAACATACAAGTGAAAACCCAGAACTCCAACGAGGGAAAAGAAACACACCAAGCTTCAATGGACTTAACGTACAAGTGATAACCCAGAACTCCAACGAGGGAAAAGAAACACGCTATACCATGGGCCTTCCGAATTGTGGACACCCTTGCTTCTTCATTAAGGCAATGAAATATGTCAGTAACAACGAGGGCACTAGCGGCCAGCGAGAGACAAGAGATCAAGATGGGTTGGAGATGCTGAGGGAAAGCATGCGTGTCAGTGGAGGTATGGGCAAGCATAAAAACTCACTGGCGAGAATAGAGGTGAAACCAAGGAATGGGCTGGCACGGGAGAGTGTTTTGGACCCACCGACGAAAGGAAATGGAAGTGCAGACTCTGAGGCTCGCCGTTCTTAAACGATCGCGAGCGGGTTTCACATGTGAAAAGACAAGGTTCCGAAAGCGTTTCAGATATAGTGCATCAACAACTCGATATGCATGGAAATGAGGTAGACAGGATACATGATTAGGCCAGTGCGAGCTCCACCTATTTACACTGTTCGCCACCCGGTACACCAAAGGCAGTTACTAAGTGAGGAGGGCAGAGCTACAAGCATCGTCCGATAACCATAACAGTGGGTGTAAGAAATGTATGTGTCTGGACGTTGCTGAAGTAATCGCTGACATAAGAAATTCCCGCAATCATTTTTGTAGAGAATTAGGCGTATCCTTCCCACAGAACCCTCCTTAGAAGTCGGGAATTATGTAATGCGCTGTAATATGATTAAGCCAATATTAATGATCTTCGAATGCATCTCAATTACGATAACCGACATAGTACTTGCCAACTCCCTCCAACTCCTCGGTGAATATAACCGATCAAGTTTTCAACTCGATACAGCCCGCTGCGGCACTACACGAATTGATTCTGACACCGGTCACGAACCAAACACTCATTATAAATGATGAGGAACACATCATCAATGTTTTACCCATTTTCTACTTTTTGGACGACGGACAAATTATCTGCACTGAACATTTCTCGGAGTAAGCAGCTATGGCCACACGATTCAGCCGACAGCAGAAAATCTCTTGAACAGCTCGCCGTATATGTTATGATCGAGGACGACCTAAGAATTAGAAGTCCTAAGATTTTGATAGTAAAACTAGTATTTGTATGTTAATATCGCAGTGTTGAGTAGTCACCCATTCCAGACTCGGATGGTCATCCCTTCTTTAATATGCCCAGTGCCTCAGATTCATTTCACCCACGAACTCGAATGCTCACTGGCAGGTTCGTCCTTGTAGTCCACCATCACCGAGCGCTCGACGCGTACCTGTATATCGAGTTCCATGTCGTTGGAAGTGCAATGCGATGCGGGCCTGAATTCCGCATCGCCGGCGGTTTTACTAGTACAGCCTTTGGAGTGACCCTCGGACTCGAACTGTGAGCGCAGACCGGACATTTTCTTCTGCGCACCGAGTGTGGGACGCGCGACGATCACATTTTCCAAGTGTTGAGGGTCTGGTTTTATATTTTCTTTGTAGATGTGCGTGAACGGAAAGAAGATAACGGAACGAATGAACATTGCGGCATGCGTCAGTGGAATAGCAGTAAAGTTGTGGAGTGGCGCGCACCTCGTACGTTGATGAGGATCCGTTGGGTCATGATCCATGTTACAGCATAGCCTACTGATGCCCTAATAGTGTTCTGAGTGGTCTGGTCTCCTTGATGTTATCCAACGCGAAGCTTACCCTGCCGTCTAATAATAGGAGTGAGCCAAGCTGAGTCAAAGTGGTGTATCCGTAATTGAGCATACGTACCTGAGTCTGGATATTGGGTGTATGATAAAAGACGAGATTCAACACATTCGACGCTGAGGAAATGTCAGGAGGGTGCTTATTATATGCAGAGCGTACTTGCCAGACAACACGATGAAATACCCAATGCCATCATAGATCAGGCTAAGTATGATTAGCAATATGCATTGACCCTGCTAGTAGCTAAGGACTTACACCCGTATCAACTGCTCTACTCTAACAGCAATGATTGAGCGATCATCAAGACAGAATATAAGAGGCGCACCTGCTACTGAGAGGGTTATAACGTAGAAGATGCATGGTTGAAACCGTCACAATCACGACGTCATACAATATCACAGCGAGGTAGTAGAACCAGGTTGACAATACTTTGCCAGAATTTGTTGAGGTACAGCTAATATTATAGATCAGAACAGTCCAGACTGGAGGTCGAGGAACCACTTACTTTCCCTAAAAAGGACGCTATTTGCATGAGATCTTGTTGTAACAAAACACTGACGTACATCAATAACACTAGCTGTTGGTTCTGATGGTCAGTACAAGTTCAAGATTAAATTATGAGCCCTGAGCTTACGGGTTCCGTGAAATATATCGGCAAACCACTCCGCCTAAAACGAATCAGAGGAAGGATATCATGGTTGTGTAGTAAAAGCCCACCGAAGTTGACAAGAGGTATAGGCACAATAGTATAATTCCTATCTGCCTATCTTTTCTTGCAATATGGAATGTCCTACATGGTATTTCAAGTCTGTGCAGCTGCAACCCACAAAAAGTTCAACAAGACGTACCTGACACCCAAGGTGACCTGTGATATCATAGTTTGTATGGCTACAATGTGATCAACAGAGTCCTGGTGAGTGGATACCGATAGAACAGACCTTTAAAGATAGGCGCCACAATATAGTATTGTTGACACGTTTGTTGGGTATAGGTGGTGGAGAAGTATCCATAATTACTGACGACCATAGCAATGATACTAACGTAGCTGCACTTGATGTGAGCGAAATAAATCAAAATAATAAACTGGGGACAAAACGTACCGTATGAGAATGAACAAGACGCAAGCAAGACTGATGGAAATCGAACTCGTTAACGATGATACGTGAATGCCCTGCTATGTGCATACCTTAAATGAAAGATTGACGATTGGCTTCGGTAAAAGCGCCATTCTGCGGGGAGTGTTAGGATATAACTGAACATAATCGGTCAGAATATTTACGGCAACAAAGAAAGACTCGGAAAGGACTTACTCGTAAGTTGCAACGGAGATGGATGCTATTCGCAAATACTTCTCCGAGGTTACGCTGTTTGTAATTGAGCTCTCCATTTAATAGACGAGGTATGAAAAAAGGAATGTAGGACCAAGCAGGACTCGGACGATGTAACGAACGCTTCTGGGGACACTACTATGACCCGGACGCCCCGCTTTCGAATTCGATAGAAAGGAAGTAACGCGACTCAAAGAGGAATGGAAGCAAGTCCCATCGTTTTTCTACCACGACCAATTCTACTCAATCAAACATTGGGCATTTCGACGAAATACTAAATTGTCAAGTAAGGTTTGCGTCGCTGTTCCTGTCACGGAGAATGAATTACGAGCAGCCGACCGACTGTGCGAAGGCCAAGGAGGCACTAGGACCCACCAACGTGACAGTTCAGTGCAACGCCAACTCGGGGCAGGGAGAGACAGAGTCCACGGACCTCTTAAGAACTCCGTAAAAAATCAGGTAGTTTGAACACTCAATGTCTTTAACATGTCGAGAGCTAGAGCTCTGTCGATTTTTGGGGTGTGAAACCACCCTAAATATTAATGTATGTATCATGTATCATGTACCTGATTCTTCGGGACTATGCCAGATTCAGACATATTCGAGTGTCCGAAAAATCGGAAAAGTAGAGTGTTTGAGCTCCTCATTTAACACTAGATTGGGACTGCATGGGAAATCCAAGGCCACACCTTTCAGCAGGAGGCGGTGCTTAGACCTGAGACTAAATGCAGGTGACCGACTACGAGCCAGGACTCATGCCACTGCTCCAGGACCCTAGCACTCCCGAGGACCTGGTGCAACACAGCATGCTACCAATAACTCAGGAGTTTCTTTGACACTATTGCTCAAAATGATCCACGACTCAAGCACCTGTAGACTGTGTTCACTCACCTCCCAGACTGCATCCCTCAGGGCAACTCAAAGTGTCACTTTGAGAACTTTGCACCAGATCCAGGAAAGGTCAAGCTGTATGGCAGTACAGAAGTACTAACAATGTATCAGAATTCAGATTTGCCAAGGATTAGTCTGTACCTTGTCCATCCAGATTTCAGAAGCGCGGGCTTGGCCTCACTGCTGTTGTGGATGTCCTTAATGCTGCATTTCCAGATCCAGCATTACTCCAAAATGGGCAGAGGAACTATGGCGTGCTCCAGTTATTAATCCAAGTCTGCAAAGATGACAGCGGGTACATACCTCGTCAGAATGACATAATCCAAAAGGAAGTTTAAGAGTTGAACACGACCCACTTTACCAGGGCAGTGACAGCTTGACTTTAGCTGGCAGCCCGTATGACAATCATCTTGATTCGCCTCGCGGTTCTCGCCTGTTGAACTTGCTCTCTGATGAGTTCGAACACAGCACCTCCAGAGAATGAATCTATGGACTTCAAACAGCGAATAATCTGTTGAATGAGGTTATTGATTAGACATGCTCGAGTAGGCAATAGAAAAAACACCTGTACAAGCCAATTAGTGCAAGCCAGCGATGCAGGAGTCAACGCACATTAATTAAGGTCCAACCCCAGTCGGTAGTGTCAATCGATTACGGTCATTTCGTGGAGTCCATCGATGATGGCATCACACATAGACCGGATCGTAACTAATAGCAACCGATAGTACAGACACTAGTACTGAAGGCGCATCCGATTGTCACAAGGTCCTGGTCCAGATGTCTCGAATCAGGTTGCTCTTATTTCAATTATTCATCATTTGTGATCTTAGCCAAAATCGGGCCAAGAATAATTTGGTCGAAAGTCGAAAGACTTCTGACCCATTTGACGTCGAAACGTAACATTCATGCTGACAGGCTTATCATCGCCAGGAATTTCTTTGATGGTTGTTTTCAGTTTTCTGGGAGATGAAAGGCAGGGACTCCAAGTAGCCACGTAGCTCCAGGGCCTCTACATTAACTGGGGTTCGTGCTATATTTGAATGCCTGAATATCAACATAATAACAAGACTACGAGAGACACCAACATGTCTTCATGATAAACTTACGAAGTAACGATGTAGTTGAGGAAAGTTGGCACTTTGCTGTATACAAGTGGCAGCATACAATGAGGGTGGATCTGCCAAAGAGGCAGATAGCCTGGGTACGACTTGAACGTTGGTGAGCACTAACGCCTACACATAACATGTCATCAGAGGAGAAAACATTGCATACGGCGCTCGAAATGGCACTTAGTAGCGCACGGCAATAACTGCAGGCTGAACGGGCTTGAGAGCTCGAACACAGGAATGGCATGAAAATTGACTGGAAAGTGAGGTTGGTTTGAGAAGGAAGGTATAAAAAAGCACATGTGTCTAGAAAAGGCTTGTTAAGAGGTAGCAGGCGCGCCTATACAAGTACTCACCAAAATCCTTTGGCAAGATGAAAATCCTACCTCAGCATGTCATGAAAAAAAACTGATGAATTACGATTGGGGTCAAGAAGTTATAAATTGCAAGGATTCTTGATCGTACAAGTTGGGTTTGAAATCCCTCGACGTCGATGTCAGGCCTGGTTTCCAGCTGAAGATCGATTCTATAAATGACCAACGACGGGGATCGTGAGAATGTTACTTCAAACATCAGCTGCATTGATATCTCCGCGGACAGCTGCTGGCAAAGCACGTCACTCGAATCGGAAGCACAGTCATATGCTCGGACAGTGGACACTAGAAAAATCATGCATCATGGCTGGTCCATCGAACTCCATTCCAAATTGATGACTGGCCGGGCGCGGTTCAAGACTGGAAAAAGCTCGCAGTCAGGCGGGATGCCTTGAAGTGTGGGATGCCCAAGCACAGACATTGGATGTCAGTGTTGGGCGGGCAAATAACATATACGCCAGTGTTTTGGATAGCAAAGAGCAACCACCGTGACATTTCGCTCCATGAACGACGTTACTCGGACGCTGCCAGGACCATCTGGGAGTTTGACTCGTGTGTTAACGTCGGTGACTGCAGGAGCTCCTTTCGAAGGACACATTAACACCATCTCTGTCCTGGCACTTTCATTTGATTGCGTTTTTCTCGCTGCTAGCGCTTCCAAGGACAACTTGAACACCATCAAGTTCGGGCCTTCGAGTTCTGCCAGCTCCTTGCCCAAGCCAGCTTGCACGAGCTCAGAAGATACGAAGATCTACATACGCGACACTCCACATGTTTTTTCTAGCATCGCAGTTTACTGTAAGCATTCACCCACAGTAGGTGTATTCGTTCGTGCACTAATATGTTCTTGTAACTCACAATCAACGTCTCGCTGATATACTCAGCATAGGTGACCCGTACTCATCTCCTTCATTCTGTCAATGCCAACATTACAGTCTGATGCAACATGTAGTGCCGCGCGCTGTAACCTGGTGATATCGCCTCCCATCTCCCGCCCACTAAGGGATTCCCCTAGGGCACACCCGCAGTAACGTGCTTCCTATTGTTACATCCGCAGGCTTCTTTCTTCTCACGTAGATGCAGTTCCATCTGTTCGGAATAATCAACGTCATCCCCTGGATGTAGGTCCCTTTTACCTGTCTCCTTCGCAGTTGACTTGATTCCACTTTAGCACTTTCCTGCTACATCGCCCCTACCTCTCCCTTTCTGCGCATGCCATGACTCAGGGGTGTCTAGTTTAGTCCCGATCCGCACAACCACCGCCGCACATTACCCGATCCTCTACCCCATGACCTTGAAAGCGCACCTACACAGCCTATCGTCCTGGCAGCCTGTTGGTGCAGATCGCCTGTTGCTAATGTTCCTCTCGCACAGGGTAAAGAGGTGCTCTGGATTCATTTTCTCAACGTACTACATGATTCGTGAATCTCTTTACTCCTAGAAAGAATGAGGACTTATACCCAACGAAAAGCATGTTCCTTCTCGTCCCCCTTCACTGAACCCCAATTCGCAGTAATTACCCGCTGCAGCACAGATTGCCTCGGGGAAGCACGACAGTGGCCGATAGTGTGTGGCCGATTCTAAACGGTTTTGCATGCGTTATTCACTCTTTGTTATCTGTGTTCACCTTTCGTTCTCCATTTACAAGCAGTCTTTTATGTCTAGTCACTTACGATTTCTTTCAGTACCATCTGTCAATCGAACACTACGGTGAGTATATATCGAGCTATATACGTACTTCGACTCTTCTGACTACAGACTTAAATGTTTTGTCTTCCGGTCTCTAGGTATGCTATCGTAGCATAAATCTCTCAATTGAAGACTGCCCGTCTCTAGTCCTCCTTGAGACAGTTTCAGCACGATTCAGACGGATAGAATGAAGGTTTTTTGACGAGTCTTTAGTAAGACTGTCGCTGATGTTTGCAAAATGCGTGTCTTTCACACAAAGACGAGAAATGATCGATCCAAGAGCACAGTGACCATAAGTTATATGTACGTGTTGATAGGACAACGCATGTGCGACGATAGTCAAATGCTAGTAGCAACCCGGAAAATGTGTTCGGAACCGGTCTACAAGCAGAAACACTTGAAACGGCTGCTTCCATGCCTTTCCATCTCACCGGTCTTAATGATTAATCTGCGCTACCGCGGATCATCACGGTTGTAGTGAATTGGGACATACCCTGTTAACAGCGGCAACGCTGGTACTGAAGCTTGAAGGCCTATGAGACTAATGCATTAGCAATTATTGCCAAGTATTTTGAGGCTATGCTAGTCACGATCGCTGAGTGGTGGATTATAGTGCGCGTGTTGCTAAACATCAACTGCGCAACCTCAGTACCACTATCAACTCAAAGCTGCGGTTGCACATTCAATTATATACTCCAGATACAGGCTTGCGCAAGCAGACTCAAAGGAAAGACCGTGGTGCCAAGTTTAGATCCGTCGGTCCAGGGTAGTGCGGTTACGGTATTGCGCAATTGAGGAACATGGACGCATCGGGTAGAATGGTGATGGGCAGGGTCTGTCGGTCGACCATTATTCTGCATCCTACCGTGCAAATCAACGATGTCTGATCGTTACACACAATGAGTGGACGGCCCTGAACGTCCGCAGCTACAAGAGCCTGTCTTCGACGGACGGAGATGAAATCCGTGTTGGTGGCGTGGTAAACGGTGGGAAGCCTGTGCACCTGGACCAAAAGTCTGGCAGCACTTCCCGTACTCGTCGTATTCCACGATGACCACGATCCTTTCTCCGTCGTGTTGCCCGGTCTTGAGGTCTTTCATTTTTCTGTCATTTTCCGCGTCTCTCCTTTCGACATTCGCACAGCCCGCAACACTTCCGTTCTATGACTGTTTCTCAGGAAGTGCATCACAGAAACTTTCAGTTGACACAGTGTACTCGCAAATAATCAATGGACAGACGCTGAATATCACGATTCTGGGGAATGCCTCCCAGCAGATTGTCGCATCTTCTGCTAACAGCACCAGCCTTTGTACGCATACTTGCTCGTGTGCTTTAGCGGCATGACTCATGTTCTTCCCTCCAAGCTACCCTCTTCACGGAAGCCACGACGCTCACCATGAATACCTTTAGTAATAACTCTGCTTTGTGCGATACATTACGCCCACCTTCTCCTCTGCCACCTCTCGATGGAAATTCCACATATTGCCCCATACCTGCAGGGCAATTTGCACTCTCTGCATCCATACCATTTAATACCCAGAATTCTTTGACAACTATGGACACAGAACTCCGAGCTGTCGACCCATCTGGAAACGAGATATTATGCCTTAGCGTCACAACCACGCCACTTCATCCTGGACCACTTGATTCGCCGTATGGCAATGCCCACATCATATTCTGGGCAACAATTGCTCTTGCAGCAACTTATTGGCTCGTTGTTGGGTTTGCTCGGATCGTATCTGCTTGGAGTCGGGGCTTCAGTAGACCTGGTCCGGGCATCTGGCACCGGTTTGAGAGTACTGGGTTCATTCTTGCTAGTGCCATCAGCGGTGAGCGTTTTTCAACATCACCTGCATTGATGAGATTTTGTAAGTAATTTTACATGTTCTGTTCGTATTTTTGCGGTGCTCATGGTTCATCAGGCTCCCCATCATTGCGTGACATCATCTTTCACACGCAGTGGTGTGCAGCCCTAGCTATGGTCGCTGTTCAGTGGCCGCCCTTTATTTGTGAGTAGCAATTCAGAATTTGATATACACCACACGTGCTAATGCATTTCAGATCCCCTACTTTCGCAAACCGCCTGGGCATCGCTGACGTATAGTAGGTTTAGATCTGGATAGTGCCGTACGAACTGCTAATGGTCTGTAGACATCACATTGAACGCACATTCCACACACTGGAATCCGCTGAATGTCCAACCGTATAATCCACCATCAGACTTCGCCGATCAGTTGGCCGATCCATCTTCCGTTATTTACATTGACCAGTCAATTCCGAACACAATTTTCCTACTTCCACCGAACACTACAACTGGGATGCAATCATTTGCATGGAGTGTTGGAGTACAACCCCAAGATCTCTTTTCGATCTGCTTAACCCTGTTCTTGGCCATTATAGCTGGGACAATCTTGCTCAGTCTGTTCCTATGGACGGTAGATTGGGTATTTTCACAGCGGCCGTCAGGCAGTTTATCAAGTTCTGCTGTGCTTACAAACGCAACGAGCAAGGGTCATATGCCGCGGCTTTCAGCGGGCAGTAAGGACATGCTCGACACAAGTGGAGATGAGAGCAGATCATCAACTGGATTTGGCCACAACTATACTTTACTCAGGAGACGCTTATTTCGACCGGAAGTCAGCTCTTTTCACTCTAGCGTGCTCATAGGAAACCTTGTGCGCGTTCTCGTCCTTTTTCATTTACCCGTCACCATATTCTCGTGCTACGAATTTTCAACAGGAAGCTCAGCGTCTTCAGTAGCCCTTGGTGCTCTCTCATTCGCACTCTTCTCTGTAATCGCTCCTTCTCTTCTGCTCCTGCGGCTAAGTCGGACGTCAACAACCAAATTATACGATGAAACACGCACTCTTCTTGCGTTAGGCCCACTCTACAATCACTACCGCCAGAGCTCGCAGCTTTTCTCAGGCTTGCTTTTCCTGTCCAACCTCGTCCTCGGGGTGACTATAGGGTGCGGACAGCACAGTGGAACAGCACAAGCGATTGTAATTTTGGTGGCAGAAGTTGTTAGCGCTTTGGTCACGAGCGTATGGTTACCATGGGGTGCAGGAGCAGGCATGGGCCTCATCAGCTTCCTATTTTGCGTTGCACGTATCGTGGTTGCCGTGCTGCTAGTCATTTTGACCCCAACTGTAAGGTCACCTATCTCCGTGAAGTCCGATTCTAACAGCTCGTTCAGATTTCAATAGGCGCAGGCGCAGGCGGTTGGGTAGCCTATGGCATACTGATCGTCCTTTGCCTTGTTTATCTTACGTTGTTTCTGATTCTTGTTATCAAGGTCATCGAAGCTATTGTGCGCATTCTTGGTCGGGTCGGCTTTGATCACTCCAGACGGCCAGTCGATAGCGGATTGATCGGTGTGCTTTCTCTTCTCGGATGTTGCGGGCCACGGAGAGGTGGTCGCGAACGAAGACACTACAAAGCCACGGAAGTACGACATTCACCCGTTGCTCGAGACTCTTTCGCTGCACGCGATTCATCTCCTTATGTGCCACCCAACGCATCTTTCGCGCAGAAAGACAAAGGTTCCAGCTCCTCTCATCATTCTGGTGGGCCCCCGCCATCAGTATTGCGACCCGAGCATGCTCTGCAGCCTTACAGAGAGGACAGCGATGACGATGCAGAAAGTGGTTATATAATGGGCGCGTGGCAGCCATTCCCAGGTCCAGGTCCCCGCAGCTCATACGACCGCACATCCATTAGTACACCTCCCCAACACTCCAATTCAGGTTTCTCCCGCATCGGTGGCGGTCGCGCCCACTATGACTCACCGTACGCGATTGCCAGTGAGACTGGGGGGAGCTCAACTTTCACGTTCCCTAGCATGGAACGCAAGCGCAGTGGGCCGGTGTCTGTTGGCACACCAACGAAGACGATCTATGACGATGAAGAACTACCTACTCCAACTACTTCCATAGCGAATGTTGCGCGCCTTCCTGCGCTCATGAGCTCTGGAGTACCTACTGGAGCAATGTTGCCACACATGCGCACGAAGAGTCAAACAGCAGTTATTATTGGAGATGTGGCTGCATTGAATGCAACACCTGTAAGTGCTCCTACGCAGGAGGAGCATCCTTCGATGGCGACCAAGACGAATAGCGGGGAATCGAACAACAGTGATCCTGACCAGCCAAAGAAGAGACATTGGTATAACATTCGAAGGAATCGTAGGCACAGCGAGGGTGATCGACTGGACAGTGGGGTGAGTGAGGTGGAGCCTGAAGGCAGTTCATCTCCCAAGGATTCTGGAAAGTCGTTTGTTGTTATTAGGGCACGGAAGCCTCAATCATCACAACCCGATACTCATCCACACATTCACAAGGTTAGATACTCAATGGACGAAACTGGAGGAGGACCTTCTTCTCAAGCAAAATCTCTGAAGCCATGAATTGACATTATAATGTGCATACACGCCTTTTATGCTTTGTTTTTACTTTGTCCTACTTTGCATGTATGATGTACCACCTCGTGATTCTTACGGTACGCATCATCTCTTGCATATGTAATATTTACTGCACTCGTGTGTCTGAACCACACTCTGTTTTGTGTTACTGGTACGTACGGTTACAGTACTGGATTTGATACATGCCCTGACATGAGATAAATTAAGTTGTCGTGATTAAACCGAAATAAGATGTCCAAGGAAGTTCCGAGTCAGTGAAAGGTTAGGGTCGTTCAGTCATCCACAGGGCTGCTGGTGTCACTTCCTAACCAGAAGATTCGCCAGTCCTGCCACTCCTTCCGCCACCACCCATATACACCTTCCTCGGCCTTCGCGCGCGACAAGAGTTCCTCCGTCTCAAACGAGCTGGTAGACATGGCGGACATGGCGGAATTCATTCTCTCCAACTGAGGCGCGCCGATGTAACGACGCCAACGTCCTCCAATCGTGAGGAACCCAGCCTCGCCGAGTGGATTCTGCGCAAAGGGAGGCTCAGGAAGTACCTTGCCTTTACCCTTACAATTCCCGGAAAGATATGATAGAGGCACTTCGTGTGCCTCAACGCCTTCATCGCCCATCCCAATCAACTGTAAGAAAGGTTCAGGGACTTCTTGTGGACTGCCCGGCGCTGGTAGATGCGTTCGGACAGTCACGCTCGAAGGCGGGAAATCCCAGGTTATGGTGTACAAAGGAGGTGTGGCTTGAATAGATGCAGGAAGGGGGGCAGCAACGACGTGTGTGATTTTGCCACGCGTGAGGACAAAAACGCTGCTGTGGGAGGCACCAATGTGAGGAATATGTATGGTTGGGATGTCGGCTTTTGAGGGTAAAACCCAAGCGCCTTTGTGTTCTTTTCCAGCCGCGAAATCGACCGAACCTCGAGACCGACGACTTGGGAGAGATCCTCCAGTGTTCAATGTCAGGCTGGATCCACTTCCACCTACAGGGGAAAGATTGCTAACGCTCCCTCCATTTTCGAACATATCCACTTCCGTGACTGCTGAATCAGCTACTCGTATGATTCCAGCCCTTTTGTCGAACACCACAAAAATTGCTGTTTGGGCTTCATATGCGATGTTCACAGGTGCAGCTACGGGTGTACGCGGGTTGCTCGAGGCATCTGCGGAAGCTACACGGTTATGACTATACCCAACAGTCGTTCGAGAAGATCCAACATCAGACAGGGATCGAAATGTATCTTGTACACATTGCTGAACGAAGGTAAGAGAACGTGGTGGGGATGGAGTGTAAAATTCCTGTAGAGTCTTGTAGTCAAATTAAACATCAGAAGATCGATACACACCTTCACGAAATGAAAAGCCCTCTCCCCTCTCGGAGTCTCGTATAAAAGTATGTTGGTCTTAGTTGCCACAGCAAGCAGTGCACGGCGAGTGGAGCTCGTGCTACCTTCGTGCCAGAGGGCATAGGAAACCACACTAGTATTTGACATTCTGGACCCAGTCGACGAGAGTGACGTAAAATCAGTAGCCCAGCGCAATGGTAAATCGTCAACGACATCCCAAGATGGTTCTCTCTTTGGTGGTATCGACGGGCGATTTGTATTTGATGTTGGAAGGAAACTGGATCGTCGCTTACGAGTGGGGGGCTCGGTGATGAGATTTCGTAAGCCTCTCGTAATACTATTTGCTGGTCTGTGCTTCTTCACTGGTGTCTCTTGGGGATGCCAGTCTGACAACCTGTGCAAATCAACTGGCTGTGCGTCCTGGCATAGCAAAGTGAATACGTGGGATGACGTGAGGGAAGACTAAGTAACTGTCTCACTTGATGTGCGATGGTCCACCTCGCCAGGCTGGTCAGACTTGCGAGTTTATACATTCTGAGAAAGCGCGGGGATTCTTGATGCGAGCCAGGAGATAGAGAATCTTCAAGCTCAGGACCGACCAAAGCAAGTACGACTCCCTGCGGGGCGCTTTCACCGGCGTCTTCGTACTCCAAAAGTGACAACTGGTAAACACTGTAATATACTGTCCGTTAATAGCTAGGCAAGGGGAATATGAATGATCGTTTACTTACGCCTCCCCTGTCCACATTACTTTGGCCTGTGCGTCAGCAGGTCCCTTCTGGATGAGGCCAGTCACCCCATCAGGACTTGTTTCATCTGCCCACTTTGCAGGGAACATATTAAGGACTGACAGCCCGACATCGGTACCCATGAGCAGGAGACGATCATGCTGGAGAGGAAGAATACATCTGATAGGCGCAGTTGAGTGTGGTAAAAAACGGGATCCGAAATGATGGATTGAGAGATGAGTTGGGGACAGGTGTTCCTCTGGTATGTGCAGAGAAGGCTCCAGCGATGGTTCTGGGGTTGTATATTCATCGCGAAGTACCTGCGGAGGAGGAGGAAGATCTGCATTTATTGTTAAGCGCTGCGGTGTTGAGCTGCGACACTCTGGGATAGAGTCGTCTTGATATTCCTCCGAATCCTGTGCGATGCCAGATGAGTAAATAAAAGCATCATGAGGCAGAATAGACACATACAGCAGCCTGCGAAGACCCATCTTCACTCCACCCTCTAGCTCGCCTGCGCTGAAATTCCTCGGCAGTGACGTCTGCATAACGCTCTGCGGCTCTGCATTCCGATCAAAAGCTAGCATACTAACCAAGACCAGCGTGCTCACCTCTTTTCTATCCAGCCTCTCCAGCGACCAAAGCTACCATCAGTGAATACGTGAGATTATGTCGATCAACGGGTTCTCCTGTTTGCGCACCGTGAATTTGGACCGCTTTGAGCTGCAACATCGTTATAAGTTGGTAGGTCCCCAGAACCCTGTTCATCTCGCTCAGCTCCCTGAGTGTAAGTCTCAAAACTCTCAACAGTGCCTCCTGGCGACGTGGACATTTCTGTTACCAAATTGACAGTGTCAGCGCTCAGCAGATACAAGGTGATGTGTTTGTTTGTAATGTGGCTAAGGTTACCGGCTGTGCAGGAAAGGAGACGGCAAGTCAAAACTAACAATACACACTACTAGCATGCAGATTTGCGTAAAAGTACTTTATGAATGAACTGGTTGTCAATGTATTGGACAAGGAAAGTCATTTCAAGAAAACGCCAGTCCCGTGAATGTCGCTACAGCACCCACCAGTGCTCCGCCAGCGGCAACACCGAGATTCCCCTTTTTTTTCCGCCCTTTCTCTTCTTCCTCCGTCAGACGTTGTTGAAGGAATTCCGCTGCATCCCCCTCCTTAGCCAATATAACCCATCGGTGCTCTTGTGAGCTTCCATTGGGCAGCACTCGGACGCTGAAACCTAGTTTTTCTGCGTCGCACTGTACAGCCTTGAGATCGATCAATGGGACGGAGAATAACATGGCAGGTGCAACCCCTGATGATTGCGTGAGATTATCGAGGAATAATGATCTCTCATCTGCGCTCATTGTTCGTGCCAAAGGATTTGGTTTCCTTTCGCAATCGGCATCAAGGAAGACAGTTTTGTTCATATCGACGAAGTCATTTGTGGGGTGGCTAGAAAGTGGTTCTGTGGACACTAGGCTCGCAGTTGGAGTCCGCAGCGTGCACGGCATAAGACGTGACAGGCCGGTACCCGGACTAGCACGACCAGTTGTGTATGGCTCGTTTCCCGCCCTGGAGCTGATTTCTGGAGCCTGATCCGGAGGTGATTCAGGACTAGTTAAAGTCCGTCTCCATCGCATTATTGCTCTCTGATCATCGCCATCGCCACCACCACCACCACCATCATCATGATCTTCATGATCTTCACCATCGGACACGTTACTCATCATTCCTGGTTGGAGAAGTCTCTCTACGATTTCGGAAGATGTGGTGGAGAGTGAAGTGAGACTTCCCGCTGGAAGAAGGGCAAAACGAACAGAGAGTCGGCGTTTGAGATTCTTGGATTGGGTGGGTGTTTCAGTGGAAACAGAAGAACGCTCGTCATTGAAATTTACAATGCGCAAGGATGACATTTCGTCCACGATATCTTCTGTGGCACCACTAGTCTGATCCGACATCGTAGGCTCAATATAAGGACAGCCGGAGCGAGGATGTCCCTGCCTGGGTCGGTGGCATGTCTTGCAGTGTGGAGCACGGCGCGGAGACGTGCCTGGAGTTGAAAGATCTGTGGTCATTCCAACACTAGAGCAAGTTTTGGCTTTGGATGACGTTGATAGTGAATTTGGGTTGGCAGAGCGAGTGACAGGCATCATTCTGCCAATCAGATAAAATTGTATGACGAGTTAGAGAGTAAATGAATGTGAACAACAACCTGAGAGTTTCTGTTGCGAGTCAAGGGCAAGGTATTTAACGCCCTTTGATGATTCTCTCCTCTACAAAAAGCACCTTCGGAGTTAAATAATACGATTGATGAAAGTGGCTGCAAAGACAATAGACTTTGTTTAGTCCAAGAAAGCTCCATTAGTGAATATTTGGATGTTCTCACTGGTGTCCAAGACGACTATATGTCAGACGTTGATCTGCTCACAAAAAGGGCTTCGTCGCGACCGTGACTGATTTGTTAGGCTCCTGAATAGTTGAAGTCACGTGTGCGATCGTCATCAACGGTAAACCTTGTGTGGAGACCAGCGTCTAGCGGCGCTATTACTAGGTTCACCGTCCAGACATACTGTCACAATCCACCAGTGCTTTGCACTTGAAGCTGAGCGTCCTTCTTCTCATCAAACAAAAATTGATTTAATTTTGCTCTTAGTTTATTTTCGTCATGCCACTCATCATTCTATCAGATGATTTAATACAGGGCGTCACGTTGCATTGGGCATTGTCCCCTCATTACTCCATCAATGGCCCATGCATGATAATGTCCAGCTTTGCTTTATAACCACACACTCTCGCACCCTTGGGACGACGGTGTTGTCTATCTGGACCGATACCGTGACATATCCTGACTTTCAAAGGCTCCAGAATACGTCCACTACCGCGAATTGTACTACATCACAATCAATATGTGAATAAACGTATGTATGGTATATGTCAGTCATGGTTTCTACGGTCTTGTCGATGCTCCTCATAAGTGGTTCAAAGGGCGTGCATCTCTTTATCCAGCAAAGTAAGCCACGAGTTTTGTGTCGCTGGCATGGAACTGACTTGACTATATAAGAGCAGCTATTTTTTGCCATCATCTGCTCTATGAAATAGATTTCTATCACGACGCCGCACCGTATGACCTATGCGTATTTATCTATCTTGAGCATTCCTGGTCGGCATTAAAGCTGTATGGCTCAATGATTATGAAGTAGAGGCCCCGAGTCAGTCACGCTCCGAGGCTCCGCCGTGACCACAGCACACATCGCCATCCATAACCCCACCGGTCTGTAATAAGAGGCTCCTTTCAATTGTCATCCACGGAAGTCTAAGGAGCCCTCGAACACGGAAAGTCTACCCATATTTGTGCTTTTAAGTGTCACCAGGGACACTCTCGAACCCTCTTGATCCCGAACTGACACTTCCTTGCTTCAGGTGCTAGTGAATTTAGCAAGCACTGGCTTTACCTCTCTCACGTTTTGTGTATGCCTAAATGACAGGATGCCCGGTTGATAATTCATGCATGCCACACGAATGGCAGCGTTTATTAACGTTGCCTTCACAAGACATCTCAAGACAGTTCAAGAATTCCAAACTTATCCTCCTGTTTTGGAGTATTTTTTAAATCAGCTACTAAAAAAGTCCCTCAAGCGATCATGTGTATAAAGACTAACACAGTATGCAGTGAGTCGCGGTTCTCTAGTTTGGTGCGGGGGTCGGTGTTCTCACCTGACAGCAAGACAGGTGTCAGCCGCTTACACTCAAGAGCGAGAGCCTGCATCTTAATTTATGCAATTTCTCCCGGTCAGAACGAACGCAAGTATTACCAAAGTTCGGTTCTTGCCGTGACCGTCCTCATATGATTTCATGCTGCCCAAAAGGATACCTTCCATATATCCGAAGTCTCGCATGTCATTACATTATATGCAGACTCTGGCGGTGTTAAGACACAGCCATAATAAAAAAACACACTTCTTATTACTCATTTCTGTCATCTCTTGTCATCGTCACCGCGTCGCTTCTTGGATGTTTTAGATTTCTTCGATTTTTTGGATTTTTTAGATTTCTTCAGGGCTTTTTCTTCTTTCCTCTGTGCCAAAATGTAGTCCCGCATAGGATCTTCCGGATCGATGGAAATAACCGAAGATGCATCTGAATCCGATGCTTGACCTCCATCTGGGACGGCAACACGCATTAAAGTGTGCCTGCAATTTAGGAAGGGGGCCACTCACTAATGATCATCTCTGGCCTGGCATTCAAACTCTGTTCTTCAGGTTCCTCCCACTCTCCATCCTCGCCTTTCACCTTTGGCTGTTTATAGTTCTTTACGTGGTCTACACGCAGCGTCTTGCCCAGTACATTGGCACCGTTGAGGTTATCGACAGCCAACACAGTGGACCTTTGATCTTCATACATGAGGAAGGCAAATCCCCTCGGTTTTCCAGTCGTTTTGTCCCGAGGGAGATTGACATCCATAACTTCCCCATACCTTTCCAAGCGGTTCAAACGACATTCAAATAGCTAGAGTGATTGACGCACTGGGAAAATATAGTGATCACGTCACCTTCAGTCAAGTCAAAGTGCAGACCGCCGATGAATACATACGCAGAATCTAGTGTAATGCGCGCGTCAGAGCACTGGAACACTGCAGTGAACTGCGACTCACCCTTGTATTCATCATGCCATGAACCTGAAATCCCGAGTTCAAGTTCACGTTCATTGATCTTATTTATTTCCCGAACGACGCTGCCAAAATTCAAGAATTAGATGGAATAGACTTCGGAAGAAACGATCATAGACTCATACCCACTTCATGACTGTAGAGGATGAAGACGAGATTCCCACGCCCTCCTGAACTCAAAATTTCGGTAGCTCATCTTGTTTGCCATCAACGCAGACCACAATGGCTTCCTTCACTTTACCGCCAATTCATGACAATCCTGATGGAGGATGGGGTCCATCGTCTTCTAACATTCCTGAACAGTTCAAGTTCAAGGACATCCCATATGCGCCATACTCAAAGTCTGATAAGCTTGGCCGCTTCGCTGATTGGAATGATACCACAGGCGATACTCGCCAAACTGCAGTAGGACTTCCCTCAACAAGGGATGCCCGCGGTCCAGGTCGCTCAAGAAGAGATGGTGCTCAGGCATTCGGCAGTGGGACTGCCAGTGCTTTCGCTTACTTCCATGTGGAAGACGAATCCAGCTTCTCTCTGGTGGACAATAAAGCTGCTCCTCCACGCAGGGGTGGGTTCACCCGTGGAAGGGCTACTGGCCGTGGCGGTATGTCCTTTGCCAATCGGGGGGTTGCTCAACGAGGTGGCCGTGGCTGGTTTCAATAACCGAGGGGGCGCACAGCGTGGGGGTCGGAAAGGATGGAGAGATTGGGAAAAGGTTCACTGCGTGTCCTATTTACTCCTAGCCCAACTAATATTTTCGTGGATCAGACAAATCGCACTCGTGAATCGTCTGTTGCAATCAGTCCACAATGGACCATGTTGGAGGAGATTGAGTTCCATCGGCTTGCCAAGCTCAAGCTTGAAGTCGATGATCCGGAAGATATGTGAGTGTTTCTAGTTCTTCTGCTATCGTTCCCTATCGAAGACAGCCACTAGTGACACTTACGGCCGCGTTTTTGCGTATGATAAATCATATGATCGAATTACAACGAAGACCGAACGCCCGTTACAACTCGTGGACCGCATTAAGTATAACACTACAACTTCTGATGATCCCGTCATCCAGCAGGTATGTTCTGCTATCTCTGCACCTTATGCTGCCTAATGTCGCACATAGTTGGTCTCCAAAAATGTTGCCAATGTCTACACCACGGATGCTATTTTGTCGGTCCTTATGTGCGCACCTCGATCAGTCAACCCTTGGGATATTGTCATTCTCCGTGAGGGTAATAATCTTTACTTCGATAAGCGTGATGGTGGTCCATTTGACACTGTTACGGTGAACGAAAACGCTTCGGACCCTCCGCAGGACCCTACACCCCCAAACCCAAATAACCCGGCCGAGAAAACAGCGGTTCCAGAGCCACCATCCATTAATTCAGCCACGTCACTTTCTTTGGAGGCGACTTACATCAATCAAAATTTTGGATTCCAATCTGTTCAGGAAAACATCACGGCAGACTTTGCCCACCCTAACCCATTTTATGGCCCAGAAGAGACAGAGCCTTTAGCATCTTGCGGATACCGCTACCGTGTTTTCGACCTTGGTATTACGGAGGACGAAGATGTGAAAATCTGTATCCGCACTGAAGTGGATGCTTATGTTCCCGGACCAGGAAATCCACAAGAGGGCCACGGATTGGTCACCATTCGTGCATTGAACGAATTTGATCCCCGTGCCCAAGGAGCAGGCGGTGCTCCTGACTGGCGGTCCAAGCTGGATTCACAGCGTGGCGCTGTAGTTGCTACAGAAATGAAAAACAATAGTTGCAAACTTGCCAAGTGGACTGTACAGAGTGTGCTGGCAGGAGCTGAACTAATGAAAATAGGGTAAGCACCGTTTCTTATTCGAACTTTCAAGCACTTTTGTTCTTTTTTGTGTTTAACAACTCCCAGTGTCGAACTTTTTTGACCTGCGTTCATAGTTATATCTCGCGTGGAAACCCTAAAGACAACACGCGACACGTCATTCTGAGCACAGCTTCCATGCGTCCAACCGACTTTGCTGCTCAGTTGAATGTCTCTCTCGCCAATGGCTGGGGTATCGTCAGAACGATCACCGATTTATGTATGAAAATGCCTGAGGGCAAGTACGTCCTTATTAAGGACCCCAATAAGGTAAGAGCCACACCAGTCTATTTGGGTTCATTCTAATTCATATGTTTCAGTCGGTGATCCGTCTCTACGCTGTGCCTATGACTGCTTTCACTATCGAGGACGAGGACGGTGAGGGGTACGAAGGGGATGAACCCGAGTCCGCGGCTTGAAGATACTCTTTCACACCGAGCTATGTATCTTAGTGTGCAAAAATATATATGCATTCCAAGAATGCGTGAGACACTGTTTACAAAGAGATGTATGCGACGGTGTTCAAACTGAAATCGTCAGGAAGCCAAGAGCAATTCAACTGCTCTCTCGATGTTTGGACTACAAGTCACATGTCAGAACCTGACACTATCTTTGGAATAATAGGAAAGCTAACCTCCTTTGTAACGCCCCGACGATAACGGCTCGTTGCATATTTGGGAACATTGTTGTCAACTGAGTAATCTCAGCGTCAGTCGGGACACGAACCCCTGTGGTGCCTTGCTCGTTCCTCCCCGTGAGTTCGTTAACCCATTCCCGCATGACAGAACCTCCTGTTTCTTCTGTGCCTGTGGAAGGACGCGCGGTGGCAATTATCTCTTCATTCCCGACGTCAGGGCTAGACACTTGATGAGTTGTTTCGGGACGAGCGCGGGTAGATCGTCGTGGTGCGCGAGTAGAGCCCACTAATGGAAGTAAGAAACGCGTACTAAAGCGGATTATGGACGGTGACAGTCGCCAGCTTTTAATATTGACAAGTTCTGAACGATATATGTAGCCAGTGAGCAGTCCAACGACCGCCGAAGCAAATGAACCCGGAAGGTGCCCTAAAGCAAGCTGATGATAGTTATATTAACGATAGAACGTGGACCAAATCCAGGTATTACCTGAGAAGCGAGTATGTACATGAACGCTTTATTGCTTCCAGCAATTCCAAATATTCGAAAATGGTACGCTGGAGGAATTAGCCTATACCACTGATATAGGATGCTGAACAGTAGCGCCGATGGACCAGATGGGATCTGGTTGATTCCCATGTTGTGGAATAGTATGAGAGCAAGAAACTCTAGTATCGTTGCAAGTAGAACGGAGGCAACGGTAAATGACTTTATTATAGGTTAGGGCATCAACATCAGAACGGATATGTTGCTACGCACCGCGAATTTGACACTTCCAAACTGACGTTCTACATGTACACCGACGCCATATAGCACAATCACAGCAATGAGGAGATCGCTTGAGTTTGAAAACGCAGTATGGTGAAGCAAGAGACGCCAATACTGTAAAGAAGTGTTTCTAGTTCAGATTCAGTTTTATGAAGCATGAACGGACTTCACTCGGATACCTGATGGTTGCGTGACACGTGAGGCACGAGCTGCAAGAATACAGTTAGCTGAGCTAAAAAGTCTTTCTGTTTACTGATAAAGACTCGAACCTGAAGGTGTAAATAGTGCTTGACATCGAATATGCCACCGACAATGGATGTCAATGCGCTACCCATCATGAGACCTATAACACAGTAGGGAAGAGTAAGTGAACTGGTTCATGAAGTGAAGCAACCTCGTTAAACCTTTGGTGACGGGAGCGTGCTCGAACGACATGACGGTGCTTGGGAGGACTCGAGAGTAACACGTCGAGGTCACCGGGTGCTGCCAGTGGTGGGCATTCAGGCGCTCAGACTGTGGCTGTGCACTTTTCTCCCGGCTGTGATGAATCATGATGCCATGAATCATGATTGCACGATACTCATTATCTAGTCAAGGATCATCGATGTCATCGATCGAGTCCGAACGGACTTGAACTCAAGTAAGTACCGGTATGGCACGACTCGCTAATTTTTGTTCGTCTAGTCGTTGTCTTGGCGCAAAGAGACAGTGTATCGCTCGCGGATCCTGCTGCTGCGTGCGGTCCACTGTCTAAATGCACTGGTATAACTCGTATATTAGCTCGGGCCACTAGGTGCACATGAAATCATGAAAAGCCGTTTCAATCATGTGTATGGACTCTAACGTGTTTAGGCTCTACTCGTCTTATCGACTCAGAATTCTCACTATCTCAACCTAGAACCTCATAATCTTTATCAATGGCGGCCATCCCGTCTAGTCATTTTCCCTGGTCGCTTCGGTAAAGAAGCAGCTCACGGACTTGCTAAAATTCCTGGCTTCCATGCTCCACAACTCCATTCGCAGGGACGTCTTTCACATTTACCGAATAATCCAACCTGTGGCACCGGATTAGGCTTAAGATTGTTTTGTGATCTTAAACTGACGATTCATAGAACGCGTCCTTGTTTTTACTAGATCTGCCATACAATGTATTGGCTGGCTTGTGGACGGACAACGGTCCCTCTATTGATGACGGAAGGTTGCGACCTCATTCTCCTTGTCCCGTGTCATGATCCACCGACAATTACTTCCCATAGGGGTAAGAATTTCAAACCGGATCGATAAGGACATTGATTGTCTAGGCACCGAGGCTCACGCGTCTCATTCTTGCGTGTGACTTGCGCCGTTATAACAGCGCACGGGTACACATTTTGCAGTACCAGACGATTCAGTTGATCAGCAGAATACGGCAGATGCAAGGATTTAGATCCCAAGGACTCCGCGGAACTGTGGGTGCCAATAATGGATGAATTGTCGCGGGCTTGGTGAGATGCTATGAGGGTGTTTTATGTTGGGCTTCTTTACATCCCTGCAAGTTCGTCCAGGAATCTTTTTGACACTTTCAGCTCAAGTCGCCGCGGACGGTCCTGCCTGCAATAGTAGTCTCTGGCCCCTGGGTATCTTGAGCTTAATGACGCTTAAATCAGGTTCTCAGGTGCTTACAGTTGTTCGCGTGCTGTCCAGCAGCAAGGGACTCGGACACTAGGCTGGTGGCACGACAGCTGTCTTTGAGCACGCGCTTGTCGCAGTCAGTGACGTAGAGAGGTTCACGGATAGCGAGAAACTCGGCGGCGGGGGTTGCCTGCATGCAGGTACCCGTATCAGATAGACGCACAAACGTTTGCCGTCATTGCCAACTAACTTAACTGAAAACGGGGTCCGTTTTTCGCATGGAGAGGTACGCGTGTCCAAAGAGTCTCATGCACACGGCCATTTTCATCCGATGAGTTACGTCCTCGTCACGGTGAAGCCCCTTTATTGTCAGTATTGAGGTGAGTTGAGAGGTACCGCACGGAGCGTATTGAGTCACACAATCAATTTGGTTTTCCGATAATAGTACTCTGCAGCTAGACACGGTGCCTCTGCGACATTTTCTCGCAGTGGCTAATCTAGGCAGTCCCCCCGGGCCGCCATCCTCGCTCCCGCCCGGTTCCTTGTCATCTAGCAAGCTCCACACGCTACCGATTACGACGAGCGCGTGCTGTTCAGGGTCATCGAACGACTCACCGTATAGCCGCTTTCGTCCGAGGGCACTAAATGTTCCCCGCATAGGGTCATGCTCTATAGCAGGATAACAAATTAACCCTGCGAAAACTGCCCGCATATGTCAAGGACAAGCTTAGTTGTAGATCTTTGTCATACATACATGGATGACAGTTGGAAGCAGAGCATTAGCTCTTCTTCTAGGAGCCTTCTCATAGCATCATGTGCATGGGACTCGGATCTAGATGTATGACTTGATCGAGTTGCCCGCGCGCGTGCTAGTTAAACGCAGATGGACACTTTTGAGCATCAATGGAATTCGGAGGGTGTAATCTCCATTTTACTTAGAGTTTTTCGGTGCTGTCCCCTCTGAAACACGAAGCCGAAGAATATATACACTCGTGACCAGTGATAGTGCGCCTATGACACAAGTCCGCAGGTCACCAGTCCACGCCACCGATCGGTTGGGAACACTAACACAGAGAGCTGGGGCAGTACAGAACTTCCTACAGGGCCATCATATTCAGCAAAGGCATCGGAAGACCAAAAGTGAATGAGATGCGAACTAGCTTAGACACCCCCGACGGACTCAACCTTAACGACGACATGTAGGGTTCAATAGCAATGGCGCATTTAGTAAGAATTGACCACGGTGGCATCGCTACATACTGCTGAATGACAGTGCGGAGACCTGCTCGTGGAGTTCGCATCAATATAAGATGATATCGAAGGACAGAACTTTGTGTACATTACATAAACACAGCATTACCGCAGCTTCATCGCAATGAACAGCATCCCATCATTGTTGCGGCTTCACTACGGATAGCCAAAGATAAGACAAAGTGTAAATGAACAATTTCGCGAGGTAGAAATGCGCCCCAAGGCGCATCATTACAACCATCCCATCTCTGATATGATTAGAACACTCCGAGTCGTTGGTATCTCTCCGTGCTTCGCAGACTGTTCAGGGATTTGAATGTATTTATTTTTATTGGATGGTTATTTCAACACTTCATTGTATTCGCCATGGTGGCGTCGACAGCGGAGTATTCGACCGGGACTGAATGTCGTATTTCAAAGATATGCACAGCCGAACCTTCCACGCTACTGCGAAAGCGGATGGATTGCAATGTTCCTGATAAAGTTTGTACGACAGGTGATGTCAGTAAGCGTCTGGGCCTTGAGAATGTGAAGACGACATTGGCTGACCTTGAGTGCCAAGTTCAACGCGGTACATCTAGTATACTATTCTTGTGGTTATCATGGTCGACGTCGTCACACGGTCGTTAAAATGGCACATCGGGTGTGTTGGTGATCAGGTCATCCCAATGTTTCATCCTGTGAAAGCGTTTCGATCGTGTCAGCGAAAAAGTCGATGACATGAACCTCACCAAAATTAGCACATGTGATCATAGATTCGCAAATGCTGTGGTTTTGTGAGAAAGTGGGAGTGTAGAAGTCCGCATAACCTTCTTCGTGTATTCGACCAGCACCGACTCGGAGAACTGGTCATGACGGAATTGACGCACGGACAACAGAGAAGACTTGCACAACGTGCGAAAGTTCTCATTGAAAAAGCGAGGTGCCCCGTTAGCTTCTTTATTTAGAAGGGACGACCGTCGTCCTTCGTCTATAAGGGTCCGGATAGGGGAGACTACTTTGATCCTATCAGTGGCGCAGGATGCTGGGCATAAGTCGATGTTCAGGCTGCACCATAGCAGTTGGGTATAGTCAGCGCTATGCTTCCGTTATTCCATGGCATTGTTGCTGACAGAACCTGCGAACAGCTGACATCGACCTGTTCGAATATGTCGACACCCTTGCGCCTTGACTTGATTCGAGTTGGATGAATGATGAACGGTTTTCATTGGTTGACTGCGCCTTATTACTTTCATTACATAACTCCAAAATTCGCGGAGTTTGAACACCACGGTCGTGGTTTGTCATCTGGTCAGCATACCCTGAGCCGAAACCTCAACGACTGACGATTGACAATATTAGAACGTGGAGACCATGAGCACTGCGAGCGTCCAAAATTTGGAGGAAGCTGTCACGATAGCGTCAGAGTTCATAATGAGTGAGCCAACCTCAGAGTTCATGTGATTTGGCAAGCTAAAGAGGCTCAATAATCAGCTCTTGACAACTTGCCTAGCGAAGTACAATTTCTGCTGCAAGAGCTTCGTTCGAAAGAGACCGATTCTCAAGGTATGCAGCTACAATATTACAGACTCTGACAAAACATTTATTTATATTGAAGACATTCAGAATGATCTAGCCAAAGAGGCTCATAAATACATGCGACATGTCCTACGATCAGACGGCACAGACCCCATTTCGAAAGAGAAGGATAGGACGATAGCACCGCCGACTGAGAAACTGAAGGATGCTCAAGAGAAACTTTCAGTGCTTTCAGACGAGAAAATTGCTCTGGCCTCTCGTATTGTCGACCTACTCTCTAGGAAGCGGGCCCGGTTAGAATATGACCTGGGCCGTGTCCTTGTTCTACAAGGAGAAACAGATCCAGCATCTGTTTTCGCCGGAGCCGCATCTTCGACTCCAGTTTCTGTATCAGGACTTGGTAGTGGCACTGCCGGCTATGTGCTTGGAGGACGCAATCCAGCCGCTCAAATTAATGAAAGCTTGCGAAATGCGTTCGCTGGCGGTACCGCCACCCCTTTGGCAAGTGGCTCAGGAAGCATGGCCTCTGCCGGAGGGCGTGCTTCGGTTGCTGGAGAAGACAATGCTTTCAAAAGTGAGTTCGCGCTTGTGCGATTGAACTTTGGTGCTGAATGTTAGATTCAAGAACGGAGATTGATGGCGACGCAGGGATCTATCAAGCTGCCATCACCGGCACCGTCTGCTTATGTACCGTCTACTCGAGGTCGCCGAAGAAGACGGGGAGCTTCATCTGAGGCTGAAGACTTCGATTTTGATTATGGAGATGAAACTCAAGGTGCAGAGGAAGCAGAAGCAGAGGAAGGTGATGGCGAGGAGGGCGAAGATGGCGAAGACAAGGAACTGTACTGCTTCTGTCAGAAGCTGAGTTACGGAGAGATGATCGCGTGTGACAACCCAGATTGCCCGTATCAATGGGTAAGCCTAATATTTCATCTTTTGGCAACCGTAATCTGACACGTTTGTAGTTTCACCTCCCTTGTGTCAACCTCAAGCAACCACTGCCCGAGAGTTGGTTCTGTGACGACTGCATTAGAAAGATGGGTCCTCCTGCATCTGGTCCTGGCCGTAAGGGCCGGAAGAAATAAACCTTGCTACCCTCGCTCACCATTTCGGGCTTTCCCCTACTATGTCCGTCCTTGGCAACGTTCGTGGCAGTGGAGTACGGGATAGAACCCAGCCAGATATGACCGAGTAAACCGAGAGTACACTCACGACACAGGCTGAAGTGAAATCAAATCACAGGTCCTCAAGCAGGGCGTCTACTGTGAGAGCATTCGTCCATAATGGAATACTTCTTCCTCGTCGTGATCGTGATGGACCCAATCCGTACGTTCGCTTGTTGTCTTACTTGGTTGGTCTTCTGCTTTGTAGTATACTGAGTGCCTCTCTGTGGCCTGTGCATGTGGCTTCGGAGCTGTCTAGGTTCCGTTGGAAGCATGGATCCACAAGTAGATTGTACGCGTGTACATGTGGTGAGGTGGTCGACTCCTGAATAAGAATCCTTCCTTCCTTCATGAATAAGCGCTGTCAGCCCGTCTGAATTTCCCGCGTTTGAAACTAAACGTATGTGTGTGGCCTAGTAGTCTCGCCAAGTAAAATTCCAAGACTAAGCCTCCCACAGTGCAAACTACACTGCCGCCGGTGTACCTGTTATGCGGGGTCAATTTCTACACGTTCGGTTTTCGTTGGTTTGTTGAAAGCGAAGAAGAACCTTATTGTTGACGTGCCCGTTGAGTGGCGTAGCGCTGCTCTCGAAACAGCAGCACAAGCGGCCTGTACTAATACTCATACGATTACTGTTCGTGGTGCTAAGATCTAAGATAGCTAGCTGTTGACCATAGGGGATAACTCCCATGACTTGCCCTCCACGTGTGATGACTGTAGTGGCGTTTTGCAGGCACCGACATTCTTATTGTGGCGCGAGACCCACGTAGGCCATATGGATGGATGGTGGAACGCACATTAAGGCTCAGCTGAGTTGTTGGCTTAAACAAAAGAAGGCTCCTTAAGATGGAATAGGAGAAGCTCTTACATACTTGAAAATGGAAGCCGGGTGAAACTTGAGTCAGTAAACAAACGACGACGGACCTGTACCCACTCTTGGCCCACAATTAATGGCTGAGGGCATAATTACCATATGCCATAACGGATTCGTAACGGGTTTACAACTATATTTTTACTTCACGAGCACCCTGGTTGCGATGTATCGATGCTAGGACCGCGGTTAGATATAATGCCGTGATGTCAAGTCTTTTCCATGTCTATCTAACCAAACCAACGATCGTATACTCGGTGATGCCGGAGGCGTAACTGTGTGAATGAAGTGAAAGCTATCGACTGGTTCGCTGGCATCGGCTTTCCGTCGTGTCTCTGCTCCACTGGGTAACCGACCTCGGGTAGAATATGGGCGCAAATTATGTTCTCTAATGAAAATCTCGCTAGAGGGTCGTACGGCTAGTGGGGGGCTCACACTAAATTACTCGTATGTAGCTTAATACAGAACAGGGTTACACGCTTGTCTCGACTTCTGATTACGGCATCATGATTATGGCGGCGCGTTCAAACCGTCCGACGGGTAACGTAAGTCTCCCTCCTGCCACCACACGACCGTCCCCGGCGGTGATCTATTGTACGTAGCACGTCGCTCTGAACAGGGCACAGACGTCTTAGAAGCCTTCGTGGCGTTTATGTCCAGGGCCCGGGTTAAACGGCCCGACAAGTGGCGTTAGGAATGACTCGTCCACCACGTACTTTTCATCCATCAAGCACGCCAGGAGGAAATCCAGGCATAAACGGATCACCCAGGCCAGAAATGTACCACAGTGCACAAGTGCCCACATTCCCTGCGCCCTGTTGCCAATACGTACATAGTGCTAGTGCCCACGGCGTGCCTCCGGATAATTTCAAGATCACCGTAGAACTTCGTTTGAAGATAGAAAGACGCGAACCTGCCTAGAAAACTCTGGTTCGCTGTGAAAAGTACGGAGTTTACCGGTGTGAGGAGCAGCTCATTGGGCAGGAGAAGCGTTCATCGCGAGCTGCCGAAGACATGTGCTTCCAGTTCGATAAGTAGTAAATTACTATCCTATGACCGGAGCCGCGCAATCGAATCCTACTTTGGAAGAAGCCCTTGCAAATGGGTGTGGCACGCTAACAAAGTGCTCTTGATAAGACCCTTTGAATGCCGGAGTACCAGTGCACCCGCGAATGGTTCCTGTCAATGGTTATGAATAGAAAGGGGTATGCCACTTAATTCAGAGCTGCGGCGACCTCATGATACCCTGACGCCTTTCCTCCCCCCCTCTTCCAATACCTGACGATAGGAGGTTGGGCTGTGGAGTCTCTGTGGGTCACTCATCCGCTGACATCGCACTGGAACCGAGCGAGCTACCATTCGCTTGGACTCACATGATACTGCTGTCTTTCCATAACAGTGTACCCTCCTTTGGGCAATGGTGAAGAGAGACAGGCACATTGAGTGTCCGACGCCCATACAAGACGGGAAAAACCGAATCGACTCAGTCTGAGTTAGCCAATACTAACCTTTGGGGCACGTGGAGTGGGTGGGTAGACATAGATAGAAGTGGGCGGCCTAGGACGTCCTCAAATTTGCAAACAAGGGTTTCCTGAGGGTTTGCGCTAGGAACGTTCATCTTCAGGGGTTCGGGGAGACTAGCGACTTGCCCGTTCATTTAATCGTAGAATGTGCCAATGAATGAACGATAATTGTGGCCGTTAGTACTATGCTAGTGAACCACCTATGAGGTGGCGCGAGAATGGCCCATCGGCTTTAAACTTAAGTTGCGCGACGAGTCACGATAAGCCCCCGTCCCGCTTATATTCAGTACGTTGACCCAGTATACTCCACACATAGCTTTTTTGACAGCGGTATCAATGTAATTGTGCAACGTGATAAACTTATGAAAGGCGCTCAAGCAAAGTTCAAGACCTGCAGACAAAAATACGTCATCTAGACCACAATGCTGGCTACAAGCAGAACACCGTAACCTGACACGCGTCCTGCAGAGGGGAAGGCAATGTCAATCCTTATGCCTTTTCATCTCCGTCTCCGCGCTGCACAGTTAATGTAATGAAAAGATGAAATCATGGAGGTGCTTCTGGGGCGGGCGATGTGATTATAACACATGTCCCACACTAAACCCATGTTTCAAAGTCGAGGAAACCTTCTTCAACCTGTGCCACATCAGTGATCATACTGGAAGATTCGCGCTCTGGGATTTGAATATTCACCGTACTTGATGCGAGGGATGATCCACCATGTGTCTGTGTCTGTGTCTGTGACATACTTATGATGTACAATTGCTCCACAGGGTTATAGGATGAACCAGGCAACCGAACAATTTCAATTGACGACGGAGCTTCTGGTATTTCCCCGACTCGGATTGCTAGAGGTTAGAGATACCAGTAAGATGAATAGAGCCTGTGTTTCATTGGAAAGTTGAAATACAAGCGCCATTACGTTGAATACTAGACTCTGGGCCACAAGTGCCCAATCTGAGGACCATAGGACTCCCGGAATGAAACCGACAAAGTTACACCCCGCCAGTGCAACAATACAGCATCGCAAGCATAGCCCATGCAAAGATGATCACATGGATAAGCTTTGGGGTTATGCCGTGACAGTGCTGTAATTCCGACGAACCATAAGGTCCATAAAGAGGACACAGCATGGATGCATGTGGCAGGATGTTCAATTGTCCTTTCGGGTGTAGCGCTAGCACAGGAATTCAAGAAGGGCGTTAGAATGATGCTGAATTGAGGCAACATGAGAGCGGGCTATGACGGGTGACGAAACAAGTTCATTGAATTGGACTGAATCCAATTGGACCTACCTCTCGAACCTTGATCTTCCTTTGAGTGAGTTTCGGTGTACAGTATGGCGTGATGGCGAATGCGGATGATCGCAACAAGGGTAGGTCGGAAGTTGGTAAGATACCGGAGTTTCAAGTTGAACTGAAGTTGTGGATGACCCCGCGGAGGAGAGTTCAGATAATGGTTATCGAGGGGAGGTTGAATTAACCCGCAGTACTCGTGAGCGGTGTTCAGAAGCGATAGGCCTGGTTTAACCATCAAGAGCTTAGACCACGGATATATTTCATTTATCGATTCGAGCTAGGGGACGTGGGTGTCGGGGGTGGATGGGGCTCGCCAAGCGGGACACCCCACAGGATAGGATATCGCACTGGAAGTTAGGACCAGCAAAGCAAGTTCCATATTTAGACACGAAGCACTGTGAGAACTAATAATAAGAATGGAGCTGCGCAGGCGGCCACTCGCAAATAGGTACGGTAAGTGGCAGGAAGACCTTTGTGGCAGTGAAGTATTGTCAAAAAGAAGAATAAAGGTGAACACAGGATGACTCAAAGGCTACGGCAGCGTATGCGGAGGATCAAGAAGACTTCCTAAATTGGATCTTATGCGAAAGTAGAAACATTTAACTCACTCTTTTCAAGGGAGACGGGGTTTGACTTGCAATAATTGGCGGAGGGTGAGGGGAAGCGTGAGATAAATAGTCTTAAATAAGTAAAAATGGTACAATACACGGGGTCACAAGACGGCACGATGTCGGCACGGAGGGCATTATCCAATCAGGACAGGCCAACGAAGTGAGACTAGGACTCAGTTCCGACGGGGCGCTACTCTCAAGTTAAAAATTGTTAAAAATGTACAAATTTATTGTGAAGAGAGCGTTTGCATGCTGTGCGTGGGAATTCAATGGACGTAATATGGAGGAAGCGGTTTGTTTGTTTGTGTTTGCATTATATTTGATTATATTTGGGGCGCGATAAGAGATCTACCGGAAGAATCTGAATCTTGTTTTGAACGGGATGTTCCGCGAGTACCGAGATAGTGGAACGGGCTAGAAAGAAAGAGTAACCAAAATCTGGGAGAGGAGCTTTTTGCTCTAGTCCAAATTTGAACACTGCATGGACCTTCTTCTTATAATTTACCCGTACAGTGTCCTTTACCGATTCTTGTCTTCAACAATTCTAAACTTTTTTTTTCTTTCAATCCTCTGTCATGGATTTTGCAGCCTACGCATCTCCATACCCCGACTCATCCCCCGCCTACTCCGAGTCTTCTTCGACTCCTCGTACTCCATCTCCTCAATCCGTTGACCTCATCCCCACTCATAACTTTAAACATCCGATCCCCACTGTTCCAACAATATTTCAGGAAGACTCATATCTTCCATCCGACGTAGGATCAATGATCCAAAATGATTCTTGGGTTTCCCAAGCCAACTACAACAATTATCCTGCGCCACAAGGCTCCCTCCTTCGCGAGTTGTACGAGCCCGAACCCTACCAGAGTGAAGCGTACATTGACGATCACGCGCACTACAATGAATGGCAGCACCAACAACAACAGCAGCAACATCATCATCAACAGCACCAGCAAATGCACTTGCGCCAGCCCGACCACCACACACTTCGTCGCGCCACTTTCCCTTATGTCAGACATGACTTTCCCCAGCACCATATACCTCACCACCCCCAATTTTATGACCAATACCCGTCCATGTACAATGACTCGCTTTCAATGTCCCCAGATCCATCTGAGTCCCGTCACCCCCACGATCCTCAGTCCATTAAGCTAGAGGACACCCCCCTCATTGTTCCTTCCCAATTGGGTTTCGCAGCTCATACTCTTCACGGTCATCACCACCCTGGTTTCCTCCCCTCCGGAGCCGGTGCTTCAGTTCCAATTCAACACACAGATGATGCTGCTAGCAAAGAGACTCAGTACCTCAGAAGGCGTTGTTTTAATTGCCATACCACAGAGCCGCCTTCATGGCGCCGCTCCACTCTCAATCCTGGAAAGATCGTCTGTAATAAATGTGGTCTTTATGAGCGTACCCACTTGCGTCCACGTCCCCTTCGCTTCGATGAGCTAAGGGCGGGTGGAAAGACGCGTAAACCTGGCGAAAAGAAGGTACAAAAACCTGCTCCTCTGGCTGGTTCACCCCAGATCAAGAAGGAGCCGCGAGAGTTCGGTATGGCAAGGCGTAGCTCCGTTTCGAGCACCGCATCGAGTGGTGGCGCAGTCAGCGACTGGGATGATAATGGTAAGTTTCATTATTTCTTACCCGTTGTTAAGCACGTGCTAACAATTTCACAGTGTCGGTGTATTCGTCACAGCCTCCTACCCCTGGCTCTATCTCCGGCCCTCCTTCTAGCTATTCATCGCCTTCCATCGCCACGTTCCCCATTCCTCGTAGTTCGCAGAGCCCGCCTATCGATGCCGGCCCTCAGGGTCCAATTCGTCTCCCTAACGCCCCGTTGACAGACATCGCGTCTCTTCAACAACAAGCGCCTAGGAAGTCGGCAACTGCCCCGGGCTACTTCCCGCAACCTCCAGTCTCATACCAGGGACAGGAGATGTTGCGTCGGGGCTCAATGCCTAGGCATTGCGAGCAGCCACGCCAAGTGCAGTTTGCTTCGCCGCAGATTCCAACGCAATCACTAGCTCCCCTGCAGGGTCCTACTTCGGAAGCGCCCGCTGAAAAGTCGCCGCAGATCGCGCAGATGCAGATTTTGTCACCTCAAATGATCACTTCATCGCCTGTACCCGCAACAGCCGAGCCACCGTCATCCTGAGAGGACGGCACGAGACACGTGTTTTTCATGCCTCACCCTGATTATCACGCTCGTTTGGATCTTGGTATTTATTCCGTTTTACAACTCAATTCGCACATCGTCATCTTGAGCTCGATTTTCGCGGCCTATTTAATTATTCACGTCGTCGCAAAACGGCGACCGACAAAGACGCGGGCAAAACGGTATCTATATCCCGACATATATCCTGTATCCTATATTTCCCGCCTCGCATTCAACCCTGTCGACTATGTCTATATTGCGCATATACATATCGCCTCATAAACCATACCCTGCCAGCCATACCGCGTTTTGTATGTCGTCTCGATGATAGATACCCGTCTCCAATACGAATGACTGCCGAATGTGCATGGAAGAAGAAAGGGAGTGTACTTGTATAACGCCATTGTTATTAGTTAGTATACCTACTTAGAACTCTTTTCGAATTTCAGACGCAGGAACATGATTTTTTGCTATGCACACTGTTGGAGTGGCACCATTCAAATATTCATGTCCGCCAAAAAGTTAAGGTTGACTCAACCGCGTTAGCAACGACGAGGACTAAGTTAGCCTGGAGAGGTAAATTGCTGTAAATTGATAACGTTCTTGAGGTGACCACGCTGGACACGCCCCTTCATTAACCTGCTGCTTCGGGAGGCACACGCTCGCTAGGAAACCCACTCATCCCCTTTGCGTCGCGTCATATTCCTATTCAATTTGGACTCCTTGACCGCCCAGGTGCGGCGAACATGAGGCGCGCGAGAAGCACCAAAGAATGGACGCTTAGTATAATGTAAGTGAAACGTTCCTTGAAATGTACCTCTAGCGTCATGAAAGGCAACGTTATTCTATTCAGTTCTCATCAATTGGAAAGCTCCAAGACAGCCCCAAGAGCGCTAAAAACGGGGTGATCAGGCGCAATACGTACAAACTACGTGGCAACAGTGGAATCCGAGTAATGGACCATTATTCCTCGGCTGTGCAAGCGCTGAGACAGCAAGTTTGAAGTTAACGTTCATCGTACCTTCGAAACATTCGTGTGACCGGCCGCCATACCATCGCTTTGAGTGGGGGCGTGACACGCCGGAACCGCCCTAATAGCATCCCCAGTTGAAATTTTCTGCCAGCGAAGCACTTTGTTCTTCCGAATTCTGCTCTTCTCGTCGGATGCAGTCTCAGACGACGCTTCGAGGGCTCACGTGTCTTGTCAATGTCACTCTTGTCAGGGTCGGTCGTGGATCTTAGTATTCTTACACTTGTGTGTGTGTATCTCAATGCTCCTGGTAGGTTCGCCTCGGTCGCACAGCTACTAGAGACTCGGTATGTCCCCACACTATGAAATCACACGTGGACTCAGGCAGGGTTGGTGACAACTGACAACCCGTCCACGCCGGTCCACGCCCGGCCCGCTCGAATGGAATCGAAAGTCAGTTCCTCGTCAAGATCTGCCAAACGAAGTGCCACCGTTAATTAAGAATTCAGCAAACTGAAACAATATTCAACGTCCATGGGCTCCGGTAGTTATGCAGGGCCGAGGCCAGCGTTTTTCCCAATTCCCAGCCAGTCTTGCTTGACAGCGTGTGCAAGTTGGTGGTCTCCGCCGTAGAAGTTCTGGGATGAAGGACCTGGCGAGACGAATTTTTGTCGGCTCGATTGTCTTTGGGTGACCTGAATTTGAATCTTCACAGATGCGGGTTTAAGGAGGAGAAATACCATAAATTTGGTGGAGCGTTGATAGGACTAACTGTTGAGGCTACGATGTTCCAGATAACTGGTCACGCGCGGCCGGTAAGTAGGACGATCACATATATGAATCGTCAACCATAATTTCACTGTAACATATTATATCTTACCAACGTCGAGACGCAAGCTATAAGATTTTGATTTTCTTTGACGTGCGGGTGAATATAATGGTAATGATGTTTTGGTTTCATGCCACGTCCGCCATTACTGAACATCAAGCTCTAAATTGAAACTGGACTAATTACATTGTGCCTGTAGCGACCACTCGGGTCGTCATACGGACCGAGGGCTCGCGTTTTATGCTCGCTGGAAATGAGCCACGAGAACCAATGGTCCGATGAAAGAAATAGTAGCCCTGGAAGACGAAGGACAGATGAGTTTGCAGTGCTCCTGACGATAATTTTAAATCTGATAATACCTAGCAGAGGAACATCCGAGCCAGTGGGTCACCTGGTAACGCGAACCTCCCCTATTTTTACCCATGACCAGGAAGAGCCAGGAGGTTCCGGGTTTACGGTCGTTCACGGTAATTAATGTGGGCACATAACTTTTAGGTGCATCATGCAGGCACAGCTGGCCAATGGTGCAGGTTTTGCGCTGCTTGTGTCTAAAATTTCATCCCTGTCTCCGTAGGTAAGTGTTTTGAAATTCTCGGGCCATCCGCACGAAGGTGAGTTCGTTATGCTATTGGGTAGACCAAAGTAAAACGGATTATTGCAAGTTTATGCGGCTGGTTTGGCCTTGCAAGTTCCCCGCACTTTTACTGCGATGGAATATTATTGTCAGCCGCCGCGAGTGAATATTACGGTGACTGATCATCGGATATGATAATTTCCAATCCCAAGGCTGTCGTCGAGCAAGGACTCAAACGTTTGGAGCTGTCAAAAACGCGGGGTCATTTATCGCTACCCCTGAAGTTTGGCTCTGGATGTTCAACATCTCCCAACATTTCCCCCGACTGCCGCACCGCATCGGAATGACGTACCGACCGCCATCTACGGGCTAGATATCCTGGAGGAATAACCAACGCAATAACCAACATTTGAGAAACAGGGGAGACGCTGGGAAATGACCGTTCTTGTGGTGCAGGAAGTGTAAGTAATTGCCGGGAATGAGCCAGCGCTGATCTCAAGTTGAATGCGCAGGACTAGGCTTCCTTTGAAATTTGAGACTTACGACAATGAAGTGTACCCCTTTTTACTAGCTGGCTCCAATGATTCTACTAGGATGACCGGCACGGTCTCTCAGGCTGGTGTACTCCGACACCACGGATTTACAATTTACTGTATGGTTTGGTTGGAAAGCTCCATGGCGT
Organism: Suillus discolor; assembly: GCF_016758755.1. Taxonomy (NCBI): domain Eukaryota; kingdom Fungi; phylum Basidiomycota; class Agaricomycetes; order Boletales; family Suillaceae; genus Suillus; species Suillus discolor. The sequence goes on from NW_024541254.1 coordinate 443,332, forward strand.
AGCTGCTAGCTTTGTGCAGAGCGGTGCAAAATTGCCAATAGAGTGTGAAGTATACGGTGATTTGAAATAATTCACCACATGGTTCCAAGGTCGTCGTCGTCATCGTCTGGTGGTGGATCGTGAGTTCGTGCGTTGCTTATCTTGGGCTCAATTCTTCAAAGCATACCGATATAGCATCATGATCTATGTTACGACTGGTTACGACGAAAATAAGCCTTTCAGAGGTTGAACTTCACTGGTGGAGATTTCCAATTCCGGTGCGCTCAAACGCACACGGATTACTTTACTGGTGAATGTATTGCATTTGCTGCATTAATAGCGACTCCACGGCGAATTCATTGGTCTCGCCGCCGCACTGATATTACGTGCTCCAACCAAGAGGTCGCCTCTACCCACGAGCGACTTCACTACACCACAGAGGTACGATACGATCCTATACATCTCGGACTTTTCTCCGCAACCGAGGCAGTCGAGGCCTGTCATCTCCGCTACACGAGCAGTAACAGGGATCTGCGCTGCCATGGCTGAGCGCTGATTGATCGATGAATCGTGCAATGCACAGCCGCTGATGCTACCGACCTCCTTCAAGTGAGCAGCCACAAGGCATCGCAATCGTGATTGCGACATGTCCACTGAGAAGTTATCTACGTTATCAACCCACTGCCACCACTGATGCTCGCTCACATACCCATCCCTTGACCCTTGTGCCACTACTTGTGACCTGAATATCTAATTCGGACGAGAGCCCCCGTTGATTTCGAATTTTCTACGATAACGGTCCATGATCCACGTATATAGATGCCTTCATTTATTTTTCATAGATCAAGTTCTCCGTTCACTGCAACGTTGTATTGCGAATATACAGGGATTTTGACAGTACGGTAGAGTCGGGCCCACAGTTTGTTTTCCCACCCACGTTTCGGGGCACATTTGAACCGTACGTTTTGATGCCACTCCAGCAGATTCAAAATTTCCATACACATGAAACTCAGCGATCTGTTCCTCACCCAACCTACTTCAAGTTTGAGGGAAGGAAGTAACCACAGCTCGAAACCGAGTTCACAGCCGCAGAATGCCACGATTTATGGATCCAAGCCATTTCTAGCACAACTTTGATCCGGAAGCTGGACGTCTAGAACACGAGTCGTGCTCTCCATGCGGTGCTTACTGCGTATCGACACTCACGCTCGACGCATGAGAAGGCCTTGTTGCCACAAGTCGCAACAACACTGTTTCATGTGAACATCATCATGCACATCTCCATCTCTTCAGTGCGCAAGGCCTTCCGACCGACCGGCAAACGGATGTCATGCTCTTCCTTCGAGATGATTCAAGCTGTTATCTCATTTGAAACTCTACCAGAAGATATACTCTACCATATTTTCAGCTACCTATCAGTAACGGAAATCGTGAGGTTGCAAAGGGTATGCTTTGGTTTCGCATTCTGTCCCCTGTGGCTTCGATTGACAGAAATATACAAGGTGTCCAAGACACTCAAGTCAGCCGTGCTTCGCGACGCAACCTGGTTTAATATCTACCGTACTTCCTCACGACCACGTATTCCCGCATTATTGTCCACCAACTCCGCAAGCTATCTTCAGTCGTGGCTAACTTCAAGTGAGAAATTCGATCGCTGGTGCTCAAATGGCCCACGAGATGGGAAGATGACTATGGACAATAAGAGATATAATTCCCGAGCACTGAATTTCGGCAACAAAGAACTTCCACTCCCTGGAGTCGCTCGCAGAAGAACGGTCGAGCTCTATCCAGATGCTACCGGGAATCACACCCCTTACGGCCTCATTTTCAGCCGTTGGTTGATTGTCACCAGCATTTGCTCTTCAGAGGCACCTGTCAGGTGCTTTGACCTGGATGCAGACAAAGGAAATGACCCAGCCGAAGAAGCACCCCTGCAGCTTTATGCTAAACATTCGACTGTGTTGTACACGACCTCCGGCATGATTTTTGACCTCCGTTGCGTCCAAAGCACGCGGACGAACGGAGAACGTGTGGCATTTGTAATTTTGGTGGAGAATTTTTTTGCATTGTCTGTCGCTGTTTCTTTTTGTTCCATGTCGGTGAAGTTTAACGTTGGTTTTGATACAGGAAGGTGTTTCAATTCCATATCAGCTCGAAAGGCGCTCAGCCCCACGTCGTACTTCAAGATGTTTTTACAAGACATGACATGCATCTATCTAGTCTTCGAGAGGTTTCGCTTGGTCCGAGGTTAATTGCCATCAAGTACGCGCGAGGTGGCACTTTCAGGAGCCCAGGACCCAAGAGTGATCACATTCTCTGCCTTGACATTGAAACGTTCACAACATTTACTGTGACGCACGATGTAATGCACATGTCCATGCCTGTGCGCAGTTTAGCTGATTACTAGTCTGTCAGGATGCTGCTTCACCGAGCCCAGTCGAGTCTATGCTTTCGTGCACCTCGCACCTGCTGCTACTGCGCGCGTCATCGACTCACACGTTGGTCGAAGCATATGAAATCCCTCCATCCCAACCCAACGAGTGCAAACTGCAGGGCCCGGCTAACGATCTTAATCCAAATACGTCTGCAGGTCGCCTGCAACGTAGCCACGAGGGTGTCGTTGGTAGCAAGCTGTCCAATGTAGTCATTGTTCACGACCCCATGTTTCCTTATTCTCGTTCTGCCGCCAGTGGCGAAGGCAGCTATCACGATGACGAAGGCGTCACAATCACCGCCTCGTTCCACAATCGCACGGATGACCACAAAACATTCCTTGGTCTCGTGCGACTGACTTTACTGCCCCGGGATAGTCTCTCCAGCGGGGGCATCGCCACTAGAATATTGGGCTCACATATACATCCTACGGATCCGTCCCCGCCTACAGTAGTCATGGACTCTTCATTCAATGGTTCAACAAAGGGCTTCGTTTTCTATCCTGAAGAAGTCACAGAAACATCATTAATACCTAGGTTCCGCGTACGACCTGCACTGAGCGTTCGTTCGCCCCAACCTCCTGAAGCCGAGTTCATCTCCGTCATGCTTGGGGAGGGAACGGGGGAAAGATTGAAGAAGCGTCGGGAGATCACATCGCTGGTACGAACTACCGCAGCATCTCTACGATACACCGACTTTGCGTCTGGTGACGAGGATACCTTGGAAGAGGCACAAGCTGCTAGGAGGGCGCGAGCAACAATACGCGTGGTTCCATGTCCACTTCCGGTCGATGGTATTTCGGCAAGAGATATCTTGTTCGACGGCTGCACAGGTCGGATGGTTTGCAAGCGGCCCGTACGTGTCGCTCACAGATGGATGAAGAGGATCGAGGTCTGGGATATCGTTTGAGGCGCTCGATGAGCCCAAAGCATTCTAATAGGCTATAGCATGTCCCGTGTTTTCTAGACTTTATGTAGCCTCGTTTGCGCTCAGTTTATTTCGCGTTCCCTCAAATAAAATTAACGAATGTACGGTCTATGAACACAGGGAAGACAACTAGCTAACCAGTATCCCCGTCTTTTGCACCAGGTTCTGAAGGTACAGGTGTCGAGGGTTGCGGCGCTGCAGTCACGATACCTCGTAATGCAAGCTTGAACTTTTTTGGTGGATCCTCCCCAGGCTTCACCGCATTTGTTCTACCGCTCGAAGGCTCAGGCTCCTTCCGTGAGCCTAGATCAGCTCGTTTTGGCTTATTAGCCAAAAGATCTAGTTGCTCATCATCATCCTCTCTTCTCCGCTTGTCACCAAGCCGTATCGGCAGCATTGAAAGCTTGGATGATGCCTTTGAAGGCACGTTTGAAGGAGATGGGGCTATGGATTTAGAACGGAGTAGAGACTCCAAGAGGTTGTCCTCTTCATCCAAAGAGGACCGCCGAGGAAGTGGGGGCGGGCGTGAAGAAATTTGTCGATGAGATATTCTAGGACTGGGTGGTATGTCTGCAGCAGGTGAAAGGGGTGAGCTGCGTTGGCTGGCTGTTGTAGCGGCTTTGGATATTGGTCCCGAGGGTACTTTGGGCGAGGGTGGGCCAATTTCTTCCTCGTCTTCGTCACGATATTCCACTAGAGATTTCAAGGGCGGAGTGCGAGGAAGTGCAAGTGTTTGTGGACGAAAGCCTTTCCCAACCATAGCACCGCGTCGCTTTCGCTTCAACGCAGTATGCACGGGTGATGACGAGCGCCCGCGTAAATGAGGAGAGATAAACGGAGGGTTTTCGTCATATGGATCACGACTGCCAACTTGGGGAGAGATGGAGGGCGCATGGTTATCGCTTTCTTCATCCTCAGCATTGAAATAATCTTCTTCCTCGGCATCGACATTTCGGCCCATATGTCGGGGATCTCGAAGACTCCTATGACGAGAATGAGCAACGGCCTGTACGTCAGACAATAAGTACGTACTTGACCGGTTGTGACTCCTCTTTGGGAGGAGGTTCGATGTTGATCTCCCACCGCCGAATGAAAGACATGAACCTGTGACCACTGAGTGGCGATGCGGCCAGTTGTCGTACCAATGATTCATGCTTCGTCATGCAGTGATTAATTGGGTCTTTAATATTTTCCTATACAACATAATCAGTTAAACGGACAAGGAACGAGGAAATGACGCACACGACGCATATGTTCGAAGAACTCCTGACATGAGGCACTTAGTAAACTATCTCGCCGAGACTCCTGTATCGTGAGATCCAAGATCGGTTTGAACACGTCTAGTTTCATAAGGTGAATCATGAAATTTGGGTTGTTGACCTTGAGGCATATTCGGAAAAAGCGAAAGGCAGCTGCGCTCTTCAGTTAGTATAAGTACTACACAATATGAACGAGATGTACCAAGACGTAAGTGCTTGTCCCGGGCTTTTAGGAATGAGGCCATACGGGCAGAGATGTGGGAGGAAAGCATGGAAAAGTGAATGCGGAAGCCATGCTGTTGAGCAAAGTTGCATACTAAGTCGCATAAGTATAGGTAAAGGTTAGTCTTCTCGCGTGAAAGCTTCAGCACTGGCTCTGCGATCAATAAATCAGTTACAAAATGTGATTCACGCGTCAGGTAGAAACGAACCAGTCTGGGTCTTGAAATCAGGGATGTCGTGGAATGGTTTGAATAGGAGTTCTATACATCTCTTGTAGAAGTAATCGAGAAACTTCTCAGTTCCTGGGTCGTCTTTCGGACGAAGTAACTTGACGTTCAAACCAGCCTGAAACCGCTGTGAGATAGTTACAATACGTAAATCAAACAACGCTTACGGGTGTCAAATCAGGACCATCCTTGGGAGATACATCCAGCATGGTCTTCAAGGCATCTCCGACCTGACATTGCAACGCCAAATCCCGAGTATGTGTCAATACTTTGCACATTATTCGTAAAAGCGTCTCAGCTTGCTCTCCCATCGGCCGTCCCTCCTTACTCTCCCTCTCAATAGCTGAGGCTTGCTTGGTGATGTGATTTCGAACACCATTTAAATCGTGATCGAGCAGCGCAGACATCACTTCACCCGCAATGCTGATTGTTGTTTTCGCTTCTGGGTCATTCTCTGAAAGTGAGAACGCCCACTGAACAGCGAATAGGATACCCCGGTTGACAAGGGATCGAAAGAGGGAGATACGAGCAGCAAGCGGCACATTTTTACCCATGACGCAAAGCTGCTGTATGAGCACCAATACCTCTCTACGGAGGGCCAATTCATGCTCCGAGAGATTATCCGGTGGGCCGAATGAGAAAGGCCTTGGGGTTGATGTAGAGCCATTCGCACGAGCGCCGTTGGGTTTGCCGTCAACATCCATCTCCTCGCGCTTCTCATCCTTGTCTTTCCCTCCCGTTAAAACCTCCTCGTTCACATATAGCGACAATATTTCGCGGAGAAACATGGTGTCCTGCTGGACATGGTTAATTATGTCGATTTGGTTGAAGATAATGCAGGAGTTGAGGACATTGAAGGTGGAGTCGTCGAGAGCGCGCGCAAGAACGACGTCTTTGAGGAACTGTAAGCGATAGGTGTGGTGGATTTTCTTCTGGATCATGATGTCCTGTATGGGAATAGGTTGGTGAAATTTAGAGGTTACGTGGAGAAACTCTCGGTAGTTCGCTTTGTGATTTGGGAACTCCGGGTCATCTTTGAGGAAGTCAGATTGAGTTTGATGCACATCGTGCAGGAATAACAAGCAACATACATTCAAGCATGCCTACGGCACCAAAGAACACACTGTCATCGAGGATATGCTCGTATAGTCCATGATCATGAATCATTACTACTACAAAATATCGTCAACAAAAATTCGTCACGGCGGCAGACAAACGCACATATGGTTTGCATGAGACTGCACAGTGCATGAAGATTCTCGGCATTCTCTAAGTCCTCTGCCAGCTTGAAGACTTCTATCATCTTCGCGATATATTCCTGCTCAAAGCTTAGCGGTCCATCGTGAGGAATTTGGTGATCTGACGACGGACCTCGCGCAGAATATACTCGCATATTCTCTCCCTAATCGCCTGTCCACGCACCAGTGTTTTAATGGCACGTTCGATATCGGGAATATTCCCGAGTTCTGGTTGAGGCAAGTGGCCCGAGCGAATAATCGCTGCTGTCGTAGAGTGGTCGCTTCGGGGAGATGATGAACCGCCAACACTACTTTCTCCTGGAGGCGTGTAGGTGAGATAGTGCAAGAGGCAGGGGACCAGAATAGAAGCAGCGCGGCATAGGGTCAAGGGTTGTACATACCAACAACATTCATGTGACGCTGGACCTCAATGATGAAATTCCACACCTCTGCACACCCTTCTGCGTCCTGGAAGCTCAAGGCGTAATCTGCACCGTCCGGTTCCGTCCAGACAATCAACGTATCTGGCGGTCGCGTGAGTAGGTATCAGCAGATCCTTGCAAATATATATACCAAACGGACCTTGTTGGCGTTGATAGACGTCAGTGGTGCGGATGCGAGTAGTCAGGATGAGTTTGTCGAAATGGACTTCTGAGCGAGCGATAAGGAAAGCCTGGTTGGTCTCGTTCTCGAATTGTCCATAACAAAAAGCGGTCCCTTGGTCAGCCCATTGTGAGCCAATAAGTTTGTAAACCTTTGTAGAACGTGGCAAACGACGGTCAGAGTTGGCCCTTAATGAACTCATGAAAACAAGACAGGCACGGAAGAACGAGCAAGAGCGTCGGCACTCTTGCTGGTGCGTAGCAAGTTGGTCTGCGCCAAGGTACGCCACGTTGTTGAAACGACCCATTCCTGGCATAGTTGACAAACCATACAAGGACGAGATGCAAGATGCCGACATGCAGAAGGGTGATGGATGATATATGCATGGCTCACCTTGACACGCTTAATATCAGGCTCTGTGTCTCGACTTTCCTGTGTGTCCTCGTGTGTATCAGAAGGATTCACAGCCTCGAGCATTGTCATTTCGTCAAGTTTAGGATGGTCTCCCACCCGGTGAAGGTCACCTATAAGCGAACTCCGTGGGTCATGGAGGTCAATATGATTGACAACATGATTTCCTAGTCCATCCTCCGTTCCAGAAAGCCCAGAAAAATCCAGCGAGAGAGGAGGCTGATGTGAATCCTCTTGGTGGAAAAGATGCGTAGCCTGTGATGATAAATTATGATGTTGTCCTTCGTTGTCGCCAGACGTCGTAGACTTGGATTGACTGACAACCTCCAGGCCGCTCATGACCAATAAATTGGTTTTGTACGTTGTCCTCTCGGCGCTGTGGTATTTCCCTCCAGAAATGCCAATGCCTTGCCTTGGGGAATGTTTTGGTGTGAGCTCCCTTCGACCAACTAGAGCTTGCACGCCCGTGAGAACAACATCCAAAGACGCCACGGACCTTTCCGGCTCTAGTTGCTCCCAACTCCTTCATTGCTGAGCTACCTTGCTGACGAGCTTCGACTATGTTCACGACTTTAACTCCCTTGTTGTGGTATCAAAGAAAGGTTCAAGCGCTCTTCTGACGATAACCCTCGTGTAGTATTAATCTGGATCATGGTGCTATGACAAAACTCTCTCGATTTGGTGCACCAGGGGCATTTAACGACACCATCCAAGATTCCTTCTCATCGATACTGCTACGTGTTGCTTTGGTTCCGCACTGCATACATCTTCAAAGCTTTACGCTCAAGGCAAAGCTTGGGCAAAGCAAAACCTTTCACATCGATATCACATTACGTAAGATATGTGCCGATCAGTTGTTGTGGACTGCAATTGTCTCCGCTTGCTTTAGGATGAGCCAAAGCGTTGTGGCCCCTTCCCAAGTTTTGGCCACATCTACATTAGTGATCCAGTATTTCTAGTGGCACAGAATATGTCTGAGCTCTATTTAACGTCTGGTCTTTCCAGGACCCAGTCATAGCTCACATATCATCATAACGCCCCCCACTTATCAATGGCCCTCAAACATCTGCTTGCTCGCATCTTCAAACGTTTCAAGACCTCTGCATCGGATGTCGCTACTGCAACGCCTGCCCCTGCATCAAATGTCTCATCCCTAATTGAACGGTCTCCAGCTACCCAAGCATTTTTCCCTATCAATGTAAACCTTCGCTTTCATGTAGTTTCGTCCCCCATTGCCGATGGCGCCCACATGTCAATCCAACAAAGTCAAGTATTACCTACTCTTGACACAAGTTACGAAGGACATGCGCACACCGCCCAGGGCTCTGCACTGCTTCTCGAGCCTTCTCCGTCAGATTCTGCAGTTGTATCTAACCTCGAAACGACCGCCACGCAGTCGACGGAGATGGTCGATATGCTTCCTGATTCCGCTCTTTCTTCCGCACAAGGACTAAATTTCTCCGGACTCGGCACGACGTGCCCTCAAGGTATGTAAACCATCGATAGCCTTGGAGAGGTGTCTTTCATCGGTGTAATATGGATGCTTACTGTTGAGTTTCCAGATGAGCAACAACCCTCGAACATGGCTGCCTTAACCCGATCTGCCTGCCTGATGGACATTACTCGAGACAGTGATATCCAATGCATAGCACCGGTTGAGGTCATGGCGCCTGTGATACCTGTTCATTCTCCACTTTCTGAATTTGCCGTCGCGACGCCAGTTTTAGCTCGGACCATGCAGACCATCGAGAGCAAGGACATTGAGACGCCCCGAAAATGCGCTGGCGCAAGATCACTCGTTTACATCGCAGGACCTTCTGTTGGACCTACCGCTGAAACTGGCGTACCATCGATGGCCCCTACTATCCCAGATGAACCTTCCTCTCAGAAAGCACGCCTGGGCTCACAGCAATATGACTATGTGTTTCCACATTCTCCCCTTGGCCAATCGCTATCGTCTGCTACTCACGCTTCCTCCTATAAATCATGCCTGGACCCACATCGATACGATCCTCTAATTCCACAACTTCAATGTGATCGATCACCATCGTCTACCCCCCATGAACCACCGCAATGCCCACCTGGTCTAAAGCTTCCCGCAGATAGGAAGCCAGGAGTCCAAGCTGGGCACTTACGTGCACCATCTGCACGACTTACACAGCTGGGATCTCCCTCCGACTTACTACAGGATGTTACCAAGCGGAACCTCGATAACGACGCATCACTACGACTTGCGCGAGGCAATACCGAGCTAAACCTCGGCGATATGTTCCCGACTCTTGAACCCAGTGACTCGAATTTTCAGTCGTCGCCGACACCTGAGGCAAAACAGGCCAGTGTTATCGTTGAGAGGATTTCGAACGATGGGAATATTGCCTATTCCATTCAGGCAGGTGGTCATAAGTACATCGCCACGGCACAGGTCGGCAGTGGAGGATTCGGTTATGTCTGGTACGCTATCAAAGACCAAACAGAGGAGGTCGCCATCAAGGTGATCGACAAGGCTGGGTTGCTTGCACAATTTGTTCACTGTACCAAAGACAAACGGCCGACTATGCAACAACTGCTCGAAGGCTCTCAGGCGGCAGCGGCAGCTATCAGTGCTGAATATGAGACATTCAAGCGCGTCACCGAAGAGCAATCCCCATTTTTGACTCCTTTGTTGCATGCCTTTGAGGACGAGGATAATTTTTACTTTGTGATGGTGGGTTTTCCTGACCATTATATCATTATCTGACTTTATGCTAAACGTGCCCCAGAGGTTCTACCCTCAGACTCTTCGCACTAGGGCAAAATTCGGATTCATGCATTGGCAATTGCGTCTTGTTGCTGCTGAGCTTGTAAGTATCTCCTATGTTCAGCATCCAAGTTTGATCTAACGTGCTTCACTACCCCTAAAGCTTCTCGCCCTACAGCATCTTCACAAGCTGCGCGTCGTACATATGGACTTGAAGATGGAAAACGTGCTTGTAACTCCGTCCGGCCACGTATGCATTGCAGATTTTGGCAATGCTGAAGTCCTGGACCGCAAACTGACCTATCAGCAATTTCATGACGAGCGCATGCACGGCGTATCGGGTACCAAGGGTTACCTTCCTCCAGAGCGAGTCGAGGGAAACCAGCGATATAACTTTAAGACGGATACCTGGACTTATGGTACCATTTTACTGGAGCTTTTACTAATAAACGGCGGGGTGAGCAATCCTTTGTGGTTCCAGATCGCCTTGGCATTAAAGCTTACTCAACTCCCAAGCACTGGTACTCTATATATCATTTTAGTGACGGAACACATAAATTTGGCAATGACCACAAGATCCCCGAGGGTTACAGCCGACTGACCTTCATAAGACCGAACGATGAAATAGATCTCATCCAAGATAAGGACGCCAAGGATCTTCTTTATTCTGTATGTCTTCAAGTCTTTGTGTCGTCGAGGTTGGTTTAACCCCTCATCAGATTTTCTTTCCCAAACACCATGCCATGAGACCCGAGTGGGAGTCAATTCGCAGTCACCCATTCTTCGCCTGTATTGACTGGCAGAAGTTAGAGAATCGGGGATACGATCGTAAGTCTACGATCAAACTCTACTGGCGTGCACCTGCTCATGTCCAACTAGCCATGTTCAAAGCTTGCTTGGGCAACACACTGCTCCAATCTGTCGACTCTGGCAAGATTGCCATTGAATGCTCTCACCCTCGGCTACCAGACTTCAAGAAAGCTGTGCACGAGCAAGCCAACGATGAATTCTCTCCTGGGCGAATGCACGTGAACTACGAGTGCCCGAATGAATTGGTGCATGATGCTATGCATGGAGCAACTTGCAGGGCTCCAGGGACTCAGGTACCCCGGAGGCATGTTTGTAAATGTGACTTGCCTGCCGATTGGGAGAAGGATCGATGAGGCATCTGAGCATGTCGCCTTGTAAATTTGTATATTCCAACTATTTATGATCGCTGTACCTGTAATATTTAGTATACATACTCACGACAACTCACGAACGTCAATCAATGTGTACTTGAATTGAATTGAATTGAACGCGTAGGGGTCGCTGACATAATTAATTTTCCGGCTAAGTGGTCCAGTGAAACGTTCGAACCTTTTCTGTTCTCTTCTTCTTGCGCAAAATGAACAGGTCTACTACAATAATGACCGTTGCAAGCGTCGCGGTCGGCGGCGTCCTTGCATACGCCGTGTACTTCGACTACAAGCGGAGAACCGACGCCAACTTCCGCAAACAACTTCGTAAGTTTTCACCAACAGAATGTTCTGTCACGCAGCTGACATAGGGTTTCAGGGAAAGAAAAAAAGCGTGTCAAGCAGAGCCAGAGCCAGACACCGTCTGAATCTGCTCAGACTGCAACCGAAGGAGTGGACGCAAATGACTTGCGGAGCGCGTTGGAGAGCGTACGCAACGAAGAAGTACCAGCTGGGCCAGAGGAGAAAGAACAGTATTTCATGAAGCAAGTTGGGGTAGGTGAACAACTATGTGCGAAAGGTACTTAGCAGTTTCGTTTTTGGAAGGATTCCTGCTTGATTGGTTTTCAAGGTCCTATCTACCACCTTTCTGCTGCGATGTGTTTCTACCGCGCGTTGCGTGTGTATCCATCACCCGTGGAGCTGGTTGTGATTTACGAGAAGACTGTCCCTCCACCTGTTTTCCAGGTACGTCTGTTGTATGATGACTATTGGTTGTGCTGACCTGGCCATCATAGCTTGTGATGGAACTTACTAATTTGGACGTGAGTAATGATCATTCACTGGCAGAGGGGAAAATTGGACCACTGTCTGATGGGGAGGACGAATCGAGTCTCTCACGGGGCCCACCCTCGGAAACATCCTCACAAGAGTGGGTCAAGGTCACAGACTAGGGCAGTCAAACGCCTGCCCTGTGACTATGACTGCGAAACACGGATATGCTAGCCCTGTAGCCTGCACCCTAACCCCTAATCTGTCAAATTGCATATCTATCTCTTTCTTGGTTGTTTCAATGGTATCTGATTATGAATTTTGTTTCATGTTTTGGTCGTCACCGTTAGGTCAAAGACCGAGTTGAAGGTACGCTGCTTGGGTGCGTGTTTCTTATGCAGGACTAAAGATGGGATAGGATATTATACGTTCTTCCCGCCGAAGGCAATGAATGTCGCAGTTGAGACTATCAATGTCCCTGACGGCAAGGGCGCAACCATGTCGAAGAAAGTCCTTGTCGTGACAAAAGATTTCGAGGCTGGTGAAGTCATCTACCAGGTAAATCGCCTGTCCCATGTTTCCTGAATTCTTCCTGATCTCCTCCACAGGAAGATCCAATCGTGGCCGTTCTCGATGCCGATCTTCAAGGGAAAGGCACACACTGTAGCTATTGCTTGCGCCAGATCCAAAACGATCCCATCCGTCCAGAATCGGATCGCCTCCACAGTGTTTATTGCTCATCTGATTGCCAGACCCAGCACAACGCGCATTCGCAGACTCTGCTCTTCACGCTCGAGTCGCCTTTACCTGCCGCCCTAGCGCCCGAAATGAAAGGCGCGCAACGTGATGAGCGGGAAAATGCCCAAAAAGCGTTCGTCGAGTATCTCATACAGACCAAAAGGGCTGCACCAGAGCTTGTGGCACGATTCGTTGCGCGACAGGTCAGCGCGGAGACTGCTAAGATGTTACCCCGCGGAATATTGCCTGGCGTTGCTTCCGAGCCGGTGCTGACAGATGGTGGGGAGTACTCGCTGTACGATCACCTCGAGCGTCTAAGATATCTCGAGGTGAATCCCGCAGATCACGAGACTCGCGTCTTGAAGGATGTGTTGCAGACTGCGCTCCCCGGACTTGAACAATTCCTTACGGAGGATCGACATGCAACCTTTATCGGGAAGATGTCGTATAACTCGTATGGGGTATACTTCGGTGAAGGAAGGGAGGATAAGGTGAATTTGTTTTGCGTTTGAGAATGCTATGTTCTTACATCACGATGTAGCCTGACACAGCTGCTCGCCCTGAGAACGCCGAGAAAACACGCACCCCCTGCGGTACCTCCAAGCAGATCGGCACGGGTTTTTACGCAGTGTCATCCTATGTGAGTTCCTAGTTTTTCGATGCACCTTTTCTCATTACATCGGGCCCCAGATCTCGCATAATTGCGCACCCTCCGCTAAGCCCGTCTTCCCAACTGGCACTGCACAGCTGCAACTTATGGCCACTCACACACTTCAAAAAGGCGATGAGATCACTGTCGCGTATGTGGACGTATTGCAGCACTCTGAGGAGACACCCGAGGTAGCACGCCGGCGTCGTCGCATGGAGCTCGCGAGGGGATGGCGGTTTGCGTGCTCTTGCAAGCGGTGTGCTGAGGAAGGATTGGAAGGTGAGATTGAGGAAGGAGGAGATGAGAGCAGGGTGGAGGACGTTGTGACCAGGGTCGAGGGGTCATAAGGAGATTTTGGTGCGTAATGCGGCGACTCGGGGGCTGGTGGATCAGCAGATTCAAAATGGATTTATTGGCTCGTTAATGACTGCATGCATGGACCTTTTCATTAGCATATTATTCCCTACTCTCCACCATCATGCGCTATCATCGGCGATATTGCTATGTTCTGCGTCTGATAGGGGAGTGTACCCATGAGTTTTGTGCGCATGAATTATTACTGGTACAGCATCTGATATTTCAATGGGTTACTAGAATACAGGTACATTCGGAATTGTTCTGCTCATCATAGATCCATCTATAAGCTCAGAAAACGATTATTATTGCTTGTTGTTTGACTTCTGCGAATCAGCCTTCTTTCGTTTGTATTACTTCCACGATGTCTACATTCATTATACACCGCTTCCGCTCCTCACTGTTACGACGCGCCTTACATACGACTGCAATTCGGCATGTCGACCGTCCAACGGTGTTCACAAACATGCTTGCAGGGGATATTCCACCCCCCGTGCAAGTTAATTCCATAACATCGGCAGGTATCCAGCTAGCAGACGGGCTTATCCTTCCATCTGCATGCATCTTCCTGGACGGTAAGGTCTTTTTGTGGAACGTTCCCTCGCATCTATGGGATGGCTGGGGTCGCGAGCATTTGAGTGTATTTGAGACTGCTGTCCCAAAACCAGGTGCGTTCGGAGACTTGCAATTTGCTGACCGGGCAGGACTGAACACGAAGTAGAAATATTGGTGTTTGGCACTGGGAGACGGATGGAGCTTCCACCTCCGAGTATAAGAGGCTACCTGAAAGAAATGGGAATACAACTTGACATTATGGATACAGTGAGGTGTCTACTACCTATACACTGCGAATGTAGTGCTAATCTCAATGATTCCTCGTACTTCCAGAGAAATGCGTGCTCGACGTATAACTTGCTCGCGGAAGAGGGCCGGCGGGTAGCTGCTGCATTGCTCCCATACACCCCGCGCCCATGGCGGTCATGATACTGGCTGCAGTAATATGATCTGACTCTTGCCTCCCTATGCTCTTCGTAGTATATCCTTGCAATATAATATCCAGAACGTCATGCGGCGTAAGATGACTATTCAGACAACGCCTTGCGTTTGCCTTTATTCACTGGAGGCTCTTCCTCTTCGTCATCGAGGAGAGAAGGCTGCGAGACTTCGACTGGCATCAAATTACCTGGTGGAGACATCAAGATCAAGTATTAGCGGGACAATGAATCTCAGAGTTCGCATAGTACACTCACCTTCTTCATCTCTAAATTGAAAATATAGTACCTCCCAGTTTGTTAGGAGGCCTCTGACAGCCTTGTTTGACTCGAGGGCCTCATAAGTCACCCCTGACCTATTCTTCTCCTTCTCTTTTACTGCACGTGCCAGCTCAAAGTCGCTTGTGCTTTGAACATGAGGGAAGCTGTCATCCTCGGTTGCGACGCGAGATGTGAGCGCAGATAGTGCCTCATCCTTAAGAAATGCAATTGTTGCGGTTTGGGGGACTGTTAGGAATATCGTGACTTGGTGTGTTTTGGCCAAAATTTGGTAGGCTTTTGGGGCTGCTCTTGGAGGCTGGCAACATCGTACGCATCAGCAGGTTATACTATGCTAACAGTTGTAACGCGGACTCACCATCTTCCTTGGCTGTGCAAGTACCGTGCAGGAGAGAGTAAGCTTCTGCAGACCTAAAACGGAAAACTGAAAACTCCGCGTGATCAAGAAAGGCAATCGTCCACATCAAGTCCACATTCCGAAGTTGACCGTTCTCAACGACAATGAGCGGCTTTCGCGACAGCGCCACAGGCAGCCAGCCCTACAAGGACCCAACACCACTCCCGGACTCTGTTCCGCGCATCCAGGAGCTTGGCGCAACCAGTGCCCCGCTGAAGTCCGCTGCATTTTTCATTGGCGCTTACTGCAAAGAGTATAATGGTGCGTTGGAACCAAATTACATGAGGAGTGATGTTGATGAGATGTCTATTGGTAGAGGATTTTATGCTTTGCAAAAATGAGGGCCGGGGAGACCCAGGACAATGTCTGAAGGAGGGCAGGCGTGTTACGCGGTGTGCAACCGACTTGTGCGTATCGTTCACTGTTTGTTTATTTACTTCTAAGAAGGCCGTCAGGATTAACAAGATGCGGGAAAACTGCCTTGAGCAGTTTGACGCGCACTGGAACTGCCTGGAGTTGAACAATCAGGTGCGTAGAGTCTCACGCTAGATCAGTGGCAATTCTTACATTTCCCCCTCGTTTCTTAGGAATATTATGCATGTAGAAAACCTGAGCGTACCTTGAACAAGTGCATGTTTGAAAAGCTCGTACGTTTCTTGTTCATGTCACAATTGCTGTCTTTGTGTTGACGTTGACGTCCGGTCACTCGTCAGGGCCTGACCAAGACGGTACCTGGCACTCCAGTAGGGAAGAAGCAGATACATGAAGTAGAGAAACCGATATATACCACAGTGCAGCGATGAGGGCTCTTCCGACATTTACTAGACTACCTGCGGAGCCCTGGGTTGATTGTCCGTGCTGTTATGGATCAACGGTGCTTCCTTTCCTCGGAATTTTTGTGCAAGAAGCTTTTGAGAGACGATCCTCAGTAAAATCATGAAAGCGCCAGCTCGTGACCACCTGCTGTAAACATACGAGTTTGATTATTGAAAGATGTAAAATGAGCGCCCCTTGCACGCGTCCGAATACGAATATTAATGATCTTCTTCTCGTTCCGCTATGTCCCTTCAGCGGCGCGCAGACTTTACACAACCGCATCAAGCGCAAGCTCGGTCATAACACCCACACATTCTATATACCTCAGCACGTCAACCAATCCATATTTCAATCTCTCGTTCGAAGACTGGTGGGCTGTTTGCTACTTGGTACTTGGTACATGCTAATCTGACTGTTCACTTGGGCTCGAACTGGGAATCTGATGATAATGAATGATGCTGGCTTGACCCTCCAGGTTATTCAGACATGCGCCTCAGAAGGAGCCATTACTCCTGCTGTATAGAGATGCACCGTGTGTCGTCATAGGACGCAACCAAAATCCATGGAAGGAGGTCAATCTCCGTGCAGCCCGTGCGCAGGGCATTCCGTGGGTACGTAGGCGCAGCGGCGGCGGGACAGTGTACCATGTATGTTTCCATTACCATACAGTTTATCCTGGCCATAATAAAAACTGCGCGCTAACTTACTCTAACATTCCGCAGGACCTTGGGAATACGAACTTCTCCATCCACGTCCCACGCACAACTTTTGACCGCGGCGCTACTGCACAGGTCGTTCTCCGGGCCGTGCGCGCGCTCGGCATCGATGCAGGTGTGAATGAGCGGAACGATATTTGTGTGGGAGGTGAGAAGGCGTCGGGCTCGGCGTACAAAATCGTGAGCGGGCGTGCATACCACCACGGGACGATGTTGATTACCACGAGACTTGAGACGCTAGGAGATTTGTTGAGGGTGGATAAGGTTCGTTTTTTATGTCCTAACGATATTGGAATTTCTCTGTTTTCAGTGCAAGGAGCTTTTTTTGCTGATTGATATGTTGGCGTGCAATAGGACACAATGATTACGAAGGGTGTCGCGTCTGTGCGTTCGCCAGTGTGCAACCTCGCTCAATTCAGTAAAAAAGTTAGCCACGAGATGTTCGTGAATGCTGTCGTGGACTCGTTCAAAGCCGAATATGGCGTTCACGACGAGGTAACATTTTCTTATCTAAACACATCTTACGCCAGCTAAAGAGAAAATGTTAGCCATGCATCGTCAACGATACTGACGATCTCGCGAAAATAGGATATATCCAACGCGGGATGGCAGAGCTACCTGTAAGCTCCCTTTCATTATTTGCATGCTGTTATATGACCCTTCCTGCAGAGCTGGGACTGGGCTTTTGGCCAAACTCCCGAATTCGAGTACACGATCAAGAAGCCGTTCGTGTGGGGCGATGTTGTAAGTCCGTTCCCTTTTGTTGCTGCATTCTCTAAACTCTGTACCAACAGACAGCACACATCCACGCTCGACACGGGGTGATTCTCTCCTGCACGCTGCAAGGGTTGGACTCTGAGCTTGGAAAGGCTCTCGAGGGCAAACGATATGGGTTTGTTGAAGATGAAGAGCTGGGTGTAGATCTGAGTGGAAGGCGAGAGGTTGTGTGGGCATGGCTGAAAGAGGAGATGAAATCCTATGATTGATACCTTGTTTTCAGTTGGATGTGTACAAACGACAGTGCTGGTGGACACGGATATAACGCGAACTCGCGAGCGTAGACATCTTCGATTCTGGTAAATATGTTTTAGGTGCTTTTAGACTTTGTTCTAGCGCAAGACTATTTGTTCCTTTTGCAGGAAATCCTCCAATGACAGATCTCTGCCCACCGAATGTTGGTGTTTAGTATCCATCTAAAGAACAATTTCATTCAAGGTAGCATGGTATGTGGTATCGTTAAGATGTAGCTTCCGTGTACCAAGCGCTACTCGTCTCGAAACCTTCTGGAGGTACGGGGTTTGACTAGAAAAGTACATGATATTTATTCAAGCGTGGACAAGCGTAAAGACAGCACATACAGATTGTCCACGTGTGTGTCCTGTTAACCGCCTATCACGGTCCATCATCATCTCGTCCCAAGAATCGACGTGGTATCGAACAGGCTAGGGAGTTGCCAATGTTTCCAGGCGAAATGAGTTATGCGAATTAAAGAACACGGTGGAACAGTCAGATACTGGTGACATTTAGAACTTTACAAAACAAATTCTATACATACCTTGCCTTGATTCTGAGCCCTTTTAGAAACATTCAAGAGCGTTCCGGCTGCTGCAAACATTGAAGTGAGCAGGCCTGTAGTGTTATTAAGAATATGAGATTATCAAGTCAGCAAATTATCCTTTTGGATTTTGAGGCAGCATACCAAACGGAATGAGAGCTTCCCATGGTACAGGCATGGTGGAATGTGCTTCAGTGATCAGAAATGTTGTGTATGTGGATTGGTGTTCTGCAGAAGGTCGGCGTTTCCGATTTATTTGGTCTCATTTGTTCCAGTGAGCTGTGAGAATACAAGCGACGTATTATCCGTTCCCTCAATGCCTGAGTAATCCTTCCTCCCCAGTTACATATATATTCGTCACTTGATAGTTATTCATATCTATTACCGGATAGTTTGCGAGCTTTCTGACTTCTTTAGTTCATAGTTGAGCCAGAGGTCCTGAGCTTATGCGTGGTCTGACTTCCTAATCCGGTACAAACATAACAAAGTCACCAACCTCCGAAGCCCCACTGGGATTTTGCTCAGATTGGGCCCGGACTTTGGCCCCAGAGTCAGGCATCTCCCGGACGTCAACGTTCTCGTCTTTCTGAGATCGACCAGCCTGGCTTCGTCGCTTGGCATGTCCATAGTGTATAAGCCAGGCTGGTCACGATCCTAGGTTTAAATTTCAAATTTCAGGCCTCGTGTCCTGGGCATCTAATGATACACGAAGCAGGTCGAGGCTGTGTTAGATCAAGACACCCTAGACCACAAGCTCTCCAGCAGGTCGTGCTCAACACCATCCACCTCGAGCAAAATGACGGAAGCGGAACACCCCGCCATTCGCATCACCACGACTAGTCAAACATTCAAAGGTCATGAAGATACTCTTTTTGCAGTTGCAGTCTTCCCCGATAGACGCCGTATGGTGACCGCGTCGTACGACAAGACGCTTCGTTTGTGGGACTTAGAAGATGGTGTTACATTGAAGATAATGGAGGGACATCGCTTCGGCGTACGAGAAGCTGCAGTATCAAGAGACGGGAAATGGATTGCAAGCGGTGATTTTGGCGGAGAGCTCATCGCTTGGAACAAAGACGGCGAATCTCTCACCCAGCCCATCAGAATCCACTCCAAACAGATATGGTCGCTTGATTTTTCTCCAGACAGCACGTTGCTGGCGAGCGGCTCAGTGGACACCACAGCGGAGCTCTGGAACACACAAACATGGCAAGTGCAAGGAGATCCAATCAACTGTGGGCCTGGTGCTGAAATCCGCTGTATTCGGTATTCACCGTCTGGTGAATATCTTGCCATCGCAACCACGATAAATATCCAGATATGGAATCCAGGCAAGAGGGAATGCATCAAAAAGTTCCAGGGTCACTCTGCGCTCAATAGAGCATATAATATGTCGCTCGCGTGGACGCCCGATGGCAAACAGCTTGTCTCAGCTGGTGATGAATGTGATCCCACCATACGGATTTGGGATTCATCGACCTGGATGCAGGTCGGTGAACGCTGGAAGGGTCATACTGACTTTGTCTTCATGATTGCCTTGAACCCTGCTGGCACCCTCCTCGCGTCTGCATCTGGAGACCAACAGGTTCGCCTTTGGCGACTTTCAGATCGACGAACCATCGCCATATTCAAGCACCCCAATCAGGTGTTTTGTG
Source organism: Suillus discolor (assembly GCF_016758755.1). Classification (NCBI taxonomy): domain Eukaryota; kingdom Fungi; phylum Basidiomycota; class Agaricomycetes; order Boletales; family Suillaceae; genus Suillus; species Suillus discolor. The sequence continues at coordinate 463,468 of NW_024541254.1, forward strand.
TCAACTTCTCCGCGGATGGCAAACACGTTCTCAGCGGAGGTAGGGATGATATGATCTCAAAGTGGGCAGTACCTTTACTGGGCGATATTCCCGAGGACCAAGTATCAAATGTAAGATTCTGTTCATTCTCCTTCCGTTCTTCATTTCATTTTCTCAAAGGATGCATTACAGGAAGACACTTTGAAGGACCATGCGGCAAATCATGTGAGTTCCTGTTCATTTATAGTCAGTTTGTCTTTTTGCATATTGATCCTCAATCTTAAGGTCAAGGCTCAACAGTCTGATTGCGAGGCTTGTTTCTAGCCTTCATTCTTACTACGCGATCTGACCATGTGTAATGCAGATCCTAGTCATCAACACGACAGCCCGCGATGCATGCATATCCGGGGACTTGCCTACTGCTGACAGGCTGCTCACCCAAGATATCAACGCCGATAGCAACAACTACAACTCTTACGCGAATCGCTCGTTTGTTATGGCAAGAAAAGCCGACTGGGACCGCGCACTTGATGATGCGCTAAAAGTGAGATAGTCTTCTTATCGTGACCTCTTTAAAATAGGCTAAATTATATGGTGATATAGAGCATCAGTATTCAGCCATCCTTAATGGGCTGCATCTCCAAGGGCATCGCCCACTGTGGAAAACGACAGTTCCAAGATGCGATGAAAGCATTTGATCTTGCGTTCATGTACGTAGACGCAGACTTAAACAAAACTCGTCTTCTACTCTTAATTAAAGTACGTCAATATTGTTTTATGTACTCGCTTCTTACACGACAGCTGTCAGGCCATCGCCCTTTTCAATGCAGATCAACATGATGAGGCAATTCTGCGTGTCCAAGAGCTAGCTACCACTCGTCCCAATGCGAATTTTCTTGCCTGTGGTATTGTGGAAGTGAGCGCTCCTGACACAGTCAACTCCAGATTCATGTGTCGGTACTGATTTTGTGAGCCTCCTGCTTCAGGCTTATCTACACGTCCAAGTGGGAATGAATGCATTAAACGACGCACGTCACAACGAAGCAACTGGTCACTTCACTGCTGCTGTCAACAATATCGGTATCCCGTCTATTTCTGACATCCATTCTAAGTATGATGTCTTCGCGGTGGTAGGTTGATTACAATGCAACTGGTCATTTTTTCATGCCCAGCTGCTTTTTCTAGTTATTCGGATGGGACCTCAAGTCCTTGTGGCGAACTGTACACCAGAATTGGTGCCATGCGTTCCTTCGAGCAGGTAGACTTCCAGAAGCCATCAAAGCATACCGATACATGATGGATAGGGCTGATGAGGCTACGAAAGCTTGCTGCCTTGATTGGTCCACTGGCAAGTCTTTGTGATATCAACCGGGTATCATTCTCAACCCCGCTTTACTTAGTTTTCAAACAAGATTGCAGCGTTCTCTATACTGCTGCCGGTGTGACTGACCTCGCTGCAAGCGGAGATGATGCCCTCGTTGCGGGTCATTACGACAGGGCTATCGAGCTTTACTCTGCGGCAATCGACCTCGATTTTGCAACCGATACCGTCTTTGCGAACCGCAGCAAGGCAAGGTCGGGAAAAATGCTATGGGACGTGGCACTCCTTGACGCGGAAAAGGTGTGATGACATTTACCATTTCGTAATCGGCGCTCATTTTGGTGATATGCAGGTCATCGAACTCAACCCCTCATCTTACTTTGGATATCAGTTGAAGCATGCAGTACTTCATGACGCACACCGATACGACGAAGCTATCGATACGTTCAAAACCACGGTCTCCAAGTTTGAAAATGCTCACGACACAGAAACGACAAGTACGCCCCAAATAGCACGTTCTTCAAACATTGTTAACTCTTTGTCCAGACTTCCGCCAACAGTATGTCAGTCCATCCGAAGCAGAAGGTGCTATTCAGGAAACTATCAAGGATCAACTCGACGACGCTCCGCATCGTCTGCTCAACACCTTCACTGGTCGCTTGTGCAATCGCGAGGTACAGATCAAGACCTTCAGAATGAGCACAGAGTACAAAGAACTTTTGTCATCCACAATGAAGCATGCAGACCTTCAAATGGAGCGCATCCAAGACACGGTAGCAATGTACTTCCGTTATGTCATGCTATCACATAGGTGGGAAGGAACGGAGCCGTCGTTGCATGACATCCAGGGAAAAGTGGTATACGAGTTGGATCCAGTTGGTGGCATCGCAAAGTTGCAGTCATTCTGTGAAACTACTCGTGGCAAAGGGTATCGCTGGGCATGGATTGATACGTGTTGCATCGACCAGACTAACAACGTCGAGCTCCAACAATCGGTCAATTCCATGTTTATCTGGTATCGTCACTCAGCACTTACCATCATCTACCTGTCGGATGTTCCGCCTTCGTCACAACCTGGCGCACTCGCCAGTAGTGCTTGGAACACACGAGGATGGACAGTTCAAGAATTTCTGGCCCCAAGATTTGTCCTATTTTATCAGAAGGATTGGTCCCTTTATCTCGACGATCGCTCTCCCAATCACAAAGATTCCCTTTCAATCATGCAGGAGATGGGAGATGCGACAGGCATAGATGCACAAGCCCTCGTCGCATTCAGTCCAGGGATGAGAGACGCCCGGGAGAAACTCCAATGGGTGTCAGCGCGTGTCACCACGTGGCAGGAAGATATTGCATACTCATTGTTTGGTATCTTCGGTGTCAACCTGCCTGTCATTTATGGGGAGAAGAAGCAAAGGGCGCTTGGAAGGCTCTTGCAGGAGATCGTAGCCCAGTCAGGTGACATCAGTGCCCTGGACTGGGTGGGGCAATCATCCGAATTCAATAGCTGTTTGCCGGCCGATATTACCTCGTATAAAGCTCCACCATACACCCTGCCATCTCTGTCCGAACATGATATTCAACTGTCGATTTCCTCGCTCCGACATGCTATCGCTGTGGATTTGGCATTGGAAATTTACGCCCTGCTTGACAAGCTGAACGCGCCTCGTTTCGCGAACTGCAGACTGCATCTGCCTTGCATCACATTTCGTGTCACAGCAGTCAAACAGAGTCGCGCTGAAGACCAGGAGACATATGAAATCAAGGCCGAAGGGCTTCATGACCTGCTGATCACCACGAAGGACAAGCTGAATCAGCCCTCATCAACACGACGCACTATGCAGTCATTCTTGCTTGTTCGTCCGTGGAATCGTTATCTCCTCGAGCTTCCTGATCTCGCAGAGCCGTCTGGCTTGGCAGAGCTGTCAGACGTTGCTGACGATACGCAGAGCGAAGAAGTTTATTGGTCTGCACCCGGGTCCCCATTACAGAATTCGCCCGGGGGGTTCCCTGAAGTACAGGAGTCGGTTGATTCGGAACTGAGCGGCCGAGCTTTGCGATTGATTGTTCATCTTGAACAGCCTTTTGGCGCATTTTTGCTAGCGCATCAGCGTGGCGGAGAATACAAGAGAGTCGCGTCGGATCATAATATTATTGCACAAGTCAAAGACCTTTCTTCTATTTTTATTCCGGACATGGTCAAAACGCTAGAGATATTGTAGCATGCATTTGGGGTGCTATTTATATCAATAATCCAAGAATGTGAATCTGTACATATGAGACGAGTAATACGATGTCCTCGAAGCTTAAGGTGATTTACGAGCAATGAAACAACCAGCTGTTGGCTGTTGCACGTTTGGTAATCGTACGTCCGTTTCTTGCATCGGCACATGCCACCAGCGTCTTATCATCTTGTTATCACCCTGAACCATGTGCTACGTACTATACAGTTTCACCTTCGACGCTCAGCCACAGATTCGCCATGTTCGTATATCAGTAGCACCGTTCGCTCGTCTCACCTCAGCGTTGTCCTAACATCACGTCTCGTTCTAACTCCGATCACCTACCCTGTGGCTAACGGTTTCGTCTACCATCATGGCCTCTGCGTGCTCTTTTCACGGCGTAGTCAGAGTTCGCTGCTTTTATCCTGAAGACACCTCACCTACTGGATCCCACAACTTGCCTCCAGCGAGCGCTCCTATCTTCTCACAATATATTTGTAGCCAAATTCAATGATATTACGCTAGACGCCCTGCCTGGAGATTTCGGTGAGCACAAGGAAGAACTAATCACCGGAAAGACTGATGACAGAATGAAACAGAATCATACTTCACTTCCGACTATCTCAAAGAAGCAGACCAAGCACCTCCAGACGCACCAGAACAAACGCCCGAAGATGAATCGATTGCGAATAATAGTGCATCACTGCTATTCGTTGTAGATTAATCGCGGTCGAGGTCCCTCAGACCGGAGAGACTCATTGCCCGCCTCGCATCACCTTCTCTTTCAAACCTGCGCGGTGCAACTGGACCGTCAATCGCAAACAGTTTCCTCTCAGACCTGCATATGCGACTACGTTCAACGGATGTCGAAGGCTCACATTGCAGAAAGCCGTACTGACAACTATACACTGCGCTTTCGAGAGTGCGATGTCGCCGAGACATTCGGGCACTGTTTCCAATAGAGAATGAGGAGTAAAAGACGACGATGAACCAGCATACAAGCATCTATTACTGTAATTGACGATAGGAAACGTCCGAAGGTGATCGGAACGCTTGTATTCAATATTCAGCTGTTGCCTGAGCGCTGAAGCTAAGCGCCAAATTAATGTTCCAACGTTCCAACGTACACTTAGATCCTACCATGTACCCTGTACCCGTGGAAGAGATTGGATGACCTCCCATTATTGTGGTGGGGATATCATGGCGATTCGAGTTCCTACTAGAGGCGAGTCGTTACTTTCCAATCGAATAAATTCCTTTTTGCTCATTCACCAATCAGTCGTGGTTCGATGGCTGCGTTGCACGCACCATGATCACTTCAAGTTGGCTTTCAAGGCTGTCAAATTGTCAGTATTGCGGAGCATACTCAGTTTCAGCGCGTCTTGGCCCACCCCATTAACCGCCGGACACATGGTGGTAGATGACAAGACCCCGTCTCAGCCTGTAGTGCATAAATGAAGCTCGAGTAGGGGTGGGCGTCCGACGAAGTGGAATCTCCCACGAGCAAATATTCGTCAGTATGAATTTCGTTGATGGCAGGATAGTTTCACCATTATTCGAGATATTGACAGCCTCCAAAGTCTATCACCATTCTGCCCGTTACAAGTAGTGTATGGCCATGGTACTTACTCCGCTTGTCACGGGCAGAATGGATCACGATCGCGATGCATTTAGACAGTTCGCAAAGAAGGTTTGCTGGTCCTCAAAAATCTTTTTAATGTACGAGCTTAATTACGTCGAGACATTCCGCCCGCAGCACGATCAAGACAAGACACAATTTTTCATTCCGTTCCGTAGTCTCTGCAAAAGGAGTAAGCATTTTTATGGTGGCAAACCTTAACTCAGAACTTATAAATCCTTTAGATATATTATATCCCCTTCCCGTTCAGAGTGTATTAGATACAATGCCCAGTTCTTTAACATCGTGCTAGATAAGGACGATATGGATGTACTTGATGCACTCGATTAAGGGGAGGGAAATTTGACAACGTTAGTGGCCACCGTGACTGGAAGGATGGCCCTGTCGAACACGAAAAAATCCCATTGTCAATGCAAAACTGTGCTGATTTTTCCATGGGTCGAGACTTTTATGAATCATTCCGATTTCACCGGTTCACCGACTGACAGGTGCACCCACTCACACCGTCGGCTGAAAACTTCCAGCACTAAACCCTTGTGAGCATGTTGGCTGACCGAGGAACAAGACCGAGCCGATGTGCTTGCCATTTGTGTATGCCAATTGGGGATGATAATAACGTAGTCTAGCCGGATGGTGCGTGAACTGGACCACAAAGTTACGTGAATAATTGAGCCATATCTTGAGCAACATCGCACGAGGCAAAGCACAATCAATTCAAAGTGGTGTCGGGGAGTTAGGGCGTAAACGCCGACACGACGCGGTAGCGAGTGAGTAGCCATGTCACATGAAATGGACTACGAGTGTTTTCAACTGTCCAGTCAATGCCAGGTCGATCGAGTTTTTATTCAGGGTGAGTCTCAGTACACAGCAGATTGACACGCCCCTATCCTTCCAAAGGAAAGACCTTTTTTAAAAACAACCTCAGATCGTCCATCTGAGATTCAGCCAACAGTGTCGCCACGCCATACGACATGAAGCTCACACCCGGCTCTCCCACCTTCGTATACTGTCCATATCTCACTTCGAGTCTATCTCCTATGAAATTGGCTGACTCCCAGCTCAGATCCCAGGTCACAGATTCATTCTGTACCCCATGACCCCAGAACACGGGTATCGTAGATGCGTGCACGGACAACCGCTGAAAACACATCTAAGACACAGCTAAAACCACACTTGAAAGTTTCCTCTCACCTTTTTGTATTTGTCTCGCATGGGGAGCCAACCGCCTAGACATATGACTCCTCCCAACTTCCAACCATCTTGCGTGTCAGAACCACCCCTCCACTGACTGCCACCCAAACCTGCGATCAGGGATATTGCTCCCCCTTGGCCAAATCCCCCAAGCACGATACGTCCTTGTGAAATTCCTGAATCGATCTCAGACTGGATAAAGGCATCTAAATGCTTGACGCTTTGCATGATTCCCTCATCATACTCCTGAATGTCATCGTGTTCCGACAAATATGTCAAAGGCTCGTCTAAGACGTCAAGCCAGCCCCTAGTCGAACTTCGCCTTCTTGTGTCTCCTTTCCATGCGGTAATGGTGCGCTCGGGCGCATTCGGAAACACCCACTTGATGTGTGGAAGCTGGGATGCGATCGTGCGCATCTCCTTGTTGTTTGAAAACTCCAGGCCACTATCTCCTAGTCCCTATGAGCAAGTCAAACATGAATATGTCCCTCTCGCGATCACCACAGCACGTACATGAGCAAATATGACCGTGGCGGTGTGCTTCGTCTTTGGGGTTATGGTCGCAAAAGTTAGTGGTAAAGACATTATCTCGCAAGACAGAGCAATTCTGGAGGAGCAAAGAGCGCCACGTGTAGGAAACTTAAGCCCCACTCTGCACCCAGATTCTCACTCATTCTCACTGTCAGGATGTGGCGGGCTGTGATCCATGCAACATCAAAGAAGAAGCGTGGGATTATATATAGGTGGTGATTCGCACACGAATATCGGCAGCAATTCAGAAGAGAGCATATACAATCTCAAAATTGTCTAATGTACCGATATACCGAGCACACGAATGGAACCAGTCCTAGACATGTACAATTGATTGGCTCTACAGGTTCTAAGTTTGCTACATATTGTCAGTATGTATTTAGTCGAGGAGGGTCACTTAACCATACCTGCTGTGGTACGACACTTCCCAAGAATGTCACCAAGTCATCCATCTCTTTCTTGCATGAAGCGTGGCCCATACGTTCATAAGACCGAAAGTTAATCCCAGGAGCGCCAAGTTGGTCATGGGCACCGTGCTTCACGATACCAAGTTGATCTTGAAGTAATTCAACTGAAATCTCCCCCACTTTATGGTATATCACCGTATCTGCTGTTCCGTGTCCCCATAATACTGGCATAGATTTGGCATGCGGGGAAATGCGCTGTATGAACGTTCAGTATCATCATACTTAGTACACGGGAGAAGAATTTATGATGGTGCATTACTACTGACCGAGTTGAACTTGTCTCTGACTGGCATCCAACCGCTCAGCACGACTACACCAGCCAGCTTGCTTTCATCCCCGGAACTCTTCGTTCTCCATTCTTTACCACCCAAACCCGCCACCAAAGCCAGAGCTCCTCCTTGACTGAATCCACCCACTACGATGCGACTTTCTGGTATTCCAGCCTTAACTTCTGCTTGAACCAAGTCATCTATGATCTTAACACTATTCTTCATGCTCTCGTCATCATCAACTACTTTGCTCAAGTACAGCTCCGCTGGAAGCGGTAGATTAGACATATCAAACCATGAAGGCATCTCACTGCCAAAATTCGCCGTGACAGCTTGCTCGGGCGCATCTGGAAAGATCCATTTGACGTGAGGAAGACGAGCGGGGATTGTCAGTTCACCGGGCTTTCTGTAGTCGTAATCACCGCTTATCGCTGCGCGCCAACTTGCTCCCTCGTCGCCGAGACCCTACAAGGTGAAACTAAATCAGCATATGCTTCTAGCACGATCAAGAGTTGGCATTATGAACACACATGAGCAAAGATGACGGTTGCGGTGTGCGCTGCGGTCGGCTGGATGATGGCTGACGGCATCTGATAGGTACTATGTCTGTGTGGATAGGTAGAGAAAGTGCGCGCTGCCAACGATATGATAGATTGCAATGCACGTGAACTAGGCATGGCTAATAGCATCATTGGTGAATATACCGGCTGCAATTTCCGGCCTCGTTCCTCGGCTAACCGACATTCCCGTGCACCAATGATAACTCATGTAGTCACAGTAGTAGACGGCGATCCTGGTCTCCCGTAGGCAGACCAATAGACACAAGGCAGTCGAACGTTCCTTCTACCGAGACAAAATGGTCACCGTGAAACACAAGTGACGCTATCAACAGGGTTATAACGTTAATGTAATCATGGGACATCAAGCAAGGTGAGCGTTAACCCCGGTGACAGCGCCTGGTTGTTTAAGCGAAGTTGAACATAGTATATGATAATAATATCTTCAAGTGGAGTTCGCTTCGAATAATATTGATTGCAGGGTTCAAGTCATGTCCTACTCTCCCCTAGCGGTCTACAGCCTGAAGGAAGACAGTTGTTACCCCTATTCATGGTCATGCCCACCGCACACGGTCTAAACTTACCTGAAGTACGTAGTATGCGCAACGCAAACGCGAATTTAGCACAATATGCCTGGAAAATTTTAATCACACGATAGTCACACTTACAGGATTCGGAAGGATGGGCAGGAAAAAAAATTTAACCAAGGACTTTCGCTAGAAGCAAGCGGTTCGTCCGTTCATGATGGAAAATGCATCCCAATCTGTTGGCTCCGCGGTAACTGTGCTGGATGTCACTTGCACTGCGCGTCTGATAGGAGTGCAGGTAGAGACATTATTAATATGCCATGGATAGCACTGGTTGGGGTCGAGAACCGGAAACCCCGCCATCCTGGTTATCTTCTTCCCCGTCCCCGTTCTCGTTCGAAGCCACCAGCTCTGCTTCGTCGGCATCCTCCTGGTCCTCCTGATCTTCATCTTCTCCAACATGCTCTCCTTCAGGGGATGCATCTAGATCGGTCGGTTTGTTTTGGAACTTTCTCTTTGGAATAATGCTCCAAAACGCCTGCTCCCAGTCTCGTGTTTCAACCCACTTCAGTAAGATTTCGAATACCTATAGGTAAACCGGACAGCCTTTGCTATCAGAAAAACAAACGACGTAACGAATAGATGTCACCTGGTTGACCGTGAGCACTTTCCTCGTCGTTAACGATGCTATATATCGGCCTATAGGAAGGCGTGCGTGTCGAATGGATGCCGTTTTAGCTTTGTCAAGGCAGAGATTCTGATATATTTTGTTAGATCAGGGTGGAGGAATTACGGGAGATCTGGGGAGCAGATCGGGGAAGGCGAACATGGGGTCGCTGAAGAATAATAACGGCTCCATTTTCTGGTTTTTGCGAAGGAATACTGAACAGGGTATGAGGTTTTTCAAAGCACATACCTTGTATCGGTTGTGATCGCAAATACCTCCGATAACGTATATTTCGCCCTCCTTAAGTTCTGTCAGCTCTTCCTCGGAGTCAGCGGTCAGGTAAACCACACTCGCGCGATGTGCATCCATGTCTTCATCTCCGCCGCAAGAATCAGATTTGGACGTCCATATTCGATCGTAACCTTCCTCCCACCATTTTGTATTCGTCCATCGCTTGTATCCAGCATCGTTTATGGCATCTAGCCGCGCCTTTGTCCGCCCATTGAGGGATGTAAATAATAGTGATGTAAACGGGGTAGATGATCGTCGATTCGCGCTGTATGTATATGCCAGTTGGGAAGTCAAAGAGGTCACTTCCTGCAGGTATGCTCATGTCAGTTTTAGGTAATACCGATAGTATTCGTACGCACCTTGTCCGTCATCATATCATCGAAACCCAGGTCTATCACCACTTGCGCAGCAAATGAAGTCTGATCAAATCCGCCCATCTTACGACGCTTCCGTGGCTCCGCATCGCCTGCTTCTGCACGCTCTCGTCGCTTGCGTTTTTTCGCCTCCTTCTCGCGCGCACGACGTTCAGCCTTTTGCTCTTGTAAGCGAGCTGCTTTTGCGGCTCTCTTCTGGGCTTTTTTTGAAAGGGGTTGTGAGGTAATAGAAATTTCTTCGGCCTGGGCAATCACTGGTTGCTCCATGATGTTCACTATCCGAGCTTCGGTGACCGTCTAGGGATCTCGGTGGTATTGGCACCAATGGTTAAGGTTGAATTGCCACCGCGGCCGGGGACCGCCGGCACTTACGGGATCAGTAGATAAGAGATCGATCGTACTGAGCGTAGAATTGGCGTAGAAGACGGGTCAAATATAACGATCAAAGTAGCTATTTGGAGGCTTGTACATACTTAGGGAGCCATTCTTCTCCTCCGGTGCTAAAATTCTTTAGACGTGCCATTTCTGACTCACTTGACCCATCTCTCACCTCCTCAATACACGAGGGAGACACCCAGCGATGTCCTTGCCCTTCCTAGTGGTGCAGCCAACCAAAACACATACCGCAACTGTAATTTGTGTACATGTAGGTGCTCTCTCTCACCCCGCATGACCTTCATCCATTTGCAACGGCGTTGGACGCCCAGTACCTTACTTCTTCTGTGACTCGCCTGTTTTGTCGTTCGTGCTGATCACATGCACTAGGGCATCGGTGATGATGGCAGAGGATTGATTCCCCTCACAAACGAGCTCGCGTCTGCCCTCCCACACGTCAAGTGGGTTCTCCCCCACGCACCTCAGCGACCCATAACAGTGTATAATAAAGAATGGCTTCGTGCCTGGTTCGATATACCATCTTTTTCCTTCACCGAGACCGAGGATGCACCGGGGATGTTGGACTCGCTACGTAAGCTAGACGCGCTTGTCAAGGCCGAGGTCGACGCTGGCATTCCACAAGAGCGTATTGTCCTCAGTGGCTTTTCGCAAGGTGGTGCAATGGTACTCCTTTCTGGTCTCGGAGGGCGCGCGGTACGCGAGGGAGGTGGGGGCTGGAAACTTGCAGGAGTCGTAGTGATGAGTGGATGGCTACCATTACGAGACCGTTTCAAGTCACTTATCTCCCCGCACGCGCTAACAATGCCGGTTTTTTGGGGTCATGGGACAGACGATCCACTTGTGAGATATAGCTTCGGGCGAAAGTCGGCGGAGATCTTGAAGGACCAGGTCGGTTTAGCACTGAGGTGGGGCGATAAAGGAGAAGCGGAACGCGCGGCCTTTGGCAGCGCTGGTGTGAGTTTTTTGGGGTATGATGGTGTACTACACGCAGTATGTTCTAAGGAGCGTGCTGACCTGAAGGAGTTTTTAAAAAGAGTAATCCCTGACAATCATACTGGATGATGAGATAGGGGTTATTAGACTGAGATGGTGCTACCATTTATTTTTCTTGTTCTTCATAGGTCGCATACCACGTTACAGTTGGGATTGTAGGATTTTAGTAATTCTTAGGAAGTGAAAGACAAATTCGATAGTCGGGATCTGATGTTGAGTTTATGAAATAGGTTAGCAATAGTTCGAAGCTAGAATGAGATTCTAGTCTACAACGATAGCGCGAGAAACTAGAGCACATCTTTGAGATTGGTCTGGGCTGATCCACGTTCGAGGGGCTTGGGTTGATTCGGCGAAGGTTTCCAGCCAATCTGAAATAGGATGAGGTAAAAACTTATCAAAAGGGTTTAGATATACCATGTAGATAATCTGGAATGTCGCTGGAACGGAACCGTCTTCATTTCCATGCAGCTCTATTGAAAAGAATTAGATTTTGTAGGTTACACATTGTGCTGTCACACCTTTATAAATAGCTGAGGCAGCAGCCAACGTATCCCTGTGCAAGAAGTGTCGCCTACAAAGTCACAATAGGAAACAAAGATACATCCATCGAGTTGGCTCACCGTCCAACAACAGCGTTGCTCTCACCCATGTCGCGCAGATCTTCGAGAAGCTCCCACATGCTTGGGTACCCAACCCGTACTTCATCGATATCTACAGTGAGTAGAGTGAATCCTGCACGAGAGAGAAGATTTGAGATGTCTTTAGTGTCTATACAAAAGCAAAGTAGAGCTCATGAAACAGTAATAGTGCGAGAGTGCATAAATGAGTTACCTGTCATGGGCGAAATATGTGGCGAGATGCCGCCCTCGCGGTCTACTTCCGCAAGCTGAAGGGCAGTCCTGTGAAAAGAATGTCTTTCAATGACATAGACGACCGTCCCAATCTCTTACCGGAGCTCAAACAAGGTATCCCCGCCAAACATGGCGCCTAAAAAGAGCCCATCAGGTTTCAGGGCTTCCTTTATTTGTACAAGCACGCCTGGTAGGTCGTTCACCCAGTGGAGGCTGAGACAAGATACAATGGCCTCTTGAGAGTTGCGAGGAAGAACATCAAGAAGATTCTCTTCATCTGCATGTACACGCTCTACTTCAACTGTGGATCGCTCGTATTATTGTCAGGGCGTTACCCCAGTGAAATAATATGACGTGCCTTCGAATTCTTCGTCCCGATCTCGGTTAAGGGTGGTCTCTGTACGACAGTCAGCTAAAAACGTTAAGAGTCAGAAAGAAAGAGCAAACTGCTAGAATCTATCATGAGTACTTTGCGCGTTTTTTCAGGCTCGAGGAGCTTGGAAAAGTGACCAGGCCCTGAACCAAGGTCCACGATGGTGTTGAATTTGCGTTTAATATCCTACACATGAATCATTCAGTTAAGTTGAAAAAAACAAAACAAGTCAACCGACAAGTAGTCTCTCCATCATTCGGTCTGCAACTTCGTCCCGGACGTAGTCCACAGTCCTGCTCCCAACACCTGCATCTCTGCTCACTGCCCGATCTCTCTGCTTCCTCTTAGCAGCCCGGTCGAATACTTTATATACCCCACTAGTTGCTGGAGGAAATGATGAGGGTGATTCGGAGGCAAATGCACGCGTCCAAGGACGAGTTGCATGACGAGCAACCACTTGGAGGTGGGACATCACTTGGCCTCGGAAGCGTCCGAATTGCGCTGGGTCGCGTCTACGCGTGACATGTAACTAACAGTCACAAGACAATCACGCGTTGTCTCCTACTTTAACTCTTTCATCGTCTTAGTTTGCTTTTACAGACTCGGGGCTCCCGCTCTGCAATTTTTCATTTGACTCGCTCGATAATTGGATATCGCGACAATGAACAATGGTGGTCAATCCAACTCAAGTGACTATCGTGCGATGGCTCCGTTTGTCAATGTCAACCCCTTCAATAGCCAAGAGTACGCGTCACGCAAGGCCAAGATCGAGGAGGCTAAGCGAAAGCTCGTCGAAATGGAACTACAAAATGAACTAGAGGAGATTGCAAGACAAGGGCGGGAGGCTGAGTGAGTGCTTTGTTGTTGAACAGCGTTGTAGCTAATGCGCCAAAAGGCAGAGACTGGCAGAGATGAAAGCGTCCATGGCAGCGGAAGTGCCGTGAGTAAAGAGATTTCGCAACATTCTGTAGTGATTAATATATGTGATCACTTCACTAGTGTCCCAGCAGGGCTTCCATCAGCAAGTGGCTCTAGCCACTATCCTAATGCAGTTTATCACTTTGCGGAAGAAGTGCCTTTGACAGCCAGAATCGAAGGAGAAATACGCGACACATCTCCAAATGTATTGCTCGTATTTGCTGTATCTTCTTTAGTCTCATTTTGTTCAGTCATCTAGGCCGCAAATGCCATATAACTACCAACATAACTACCCGAGCACCAATCAGTCACAGCAAGCAGGATTTCAGGCGCATGTTTCAACCCAGCCACCGTCGCAGAGGCCATCCTTTGCGCAAACACAGTCACAGGGAGCGACAAGGTCCCAAAGTTCGCATGCACCATATCCTCGTGGCCCCGCATTTACTGTTCGCGGCTATCAACATTCACAGCAAGCCTCGTCTACGCCTCATCAACAGCATCGATTTAAACTTAGTATGTAGAATTTTGTCCGTTAATTTTGCATGTTTATACTTACTGCTTCTGTGTTCTACAACAGATGAGGAATACTGGGCAAAGCAGAGCCAAAAGTATGCGGCAGAGCTGGCTGGTGCAAGTGCGCAAACTTCACAAGCAGGCGTCAAACCTCGAGCAAGCACGTTTACTGGAACGGGGATACCCCAGTATGCCCCTCAAGTTCAACATCAAGTGGCATCCCCAGCTGCACCGGCCGTTGCGACTATCGTCTCATCGACTGGGCGTCCATCTTTGTCATCCGCTGAGCAACCGTCCACCAATCGTCAATCATCGGGCAGCCTTGCTCAGTCCGCCATCACGAAACCAGAGTTCATTCGGCAGTTCCAGTTGGCTTGCAATGTAAGTTGTGACGTTGGTAAATTATGTACCTTCCTTTACATACTTTCTGACAGCACGGCCCGCAAGCTATTCAAGACTTTCTGAGCTCATGCCCTGTGGCCGTGGAATGGTGGGCCGAAGCTGCGCGCAGCCTCAATCCACAAAATTTCAAAGACGAGGGAGTTTTCAAGATGCTTAATGACATGAGAAATCTTAAGTGGACCCCCTTACCTCGAGCCAATTATTCTGCCTCTGCCGGTACCAACGTCCATGTTCCTACAGGGATTTCGGCAACATCTGGAGCCACAATTCAGCCTTTGCCTTTGCCCTTGCCTGCGAATCCCCTGCCCGCTCAACAAACGCCAGCAGGTCCCGGTACCAAGGAAGCTTTCGTGCGATACTTTCATGAACGATTTCAGGTGCATAATTTCGTACCTCGCTGACTAACCGAGTTTGACGATTTTTTCATCCTCAGGGAACAGACATGGACGTGACTGTCAAATTCCTTATGCAAAATCTGCATTCTGTGCCGGAGGAGTGGCGGAAGGCGCTCTTCGACAGTCTAGCTCCAGAGTTTAAAAAGGAGCTTGGTCAGGCATTGACTCGTGCAAAGGCTTTAGCAGCTAGCAAAACTTTACCTGTGACCAGTGCCGCGACGCCGAATACCTCCTCCGACCGTGTGCCAACTGTCGCACAGCAAAGTCGAACCACTACTGCCAGCAACGCTGTTACACCTGCAACTGCGCACACTACATCTGAGTCATCAAAGTCGATTCCCGTACCCCCCAGACCGTCTGTGACTAAAAATACACAGGCCAAGTCCACGAGTGTACAACCCCCAAGGGCATTGACTTCAAATCCCACTGCTGCAACTACCGTCGCTGCATTGGCTACCAAGGCAACCCCCGCACCTCAAGCACAGGTATCTGCATCGACCACGCAGACGGCGCTTTCAGCGTCCTCAATACAGCAAGCTACATCTCTGACCGGGACTAGTATATATGGACAAGCGGCGGGCGGTGCTTATAAACCACTCAATGTACCCCCTCCAATGAGTATACCAAGTGCCGATGGCAAGGTCGCTCAATACGCATATGATCCATATTTGAAGAAATATGTGCGGGCAGATATCCCAACAGAGGACGCAGTGCCATCAGGATCGAACACGGGTATATACTCCCACGACTCTGTGTCCAAAACATATGATAGGCAGCAGCCACCAGCTCTCGTGCCTCAGGCCATACCGGCGCCCACGCAAGCTCCAGCTACTGTATTGATTCCGCCTGCTACTCCGCCGCGACAGAAAGAGAGTGGGGCTACCCCAGTGGTGCGCACACCGCAACAGGCCGACAGGTCACGGCTTGCAAAAGATATCCTAAGGTCACTAGGAATAAACCCGCCACCCGTGACGGCGGAAGAGGAAGAAGATGCTCACGAGGAAGCTGGCGTATCACCGGAAAATCTACCAGTAGCCGCAGAGCATCAGCAGGAGACGCCACCATCTGATGACTTATCAGTAGCTGAAGCCCCACAGGAGACTAGCGTCTTACAATCTCCGAATGTTTTGATGGAACAAGAACAGCCTGAAATACAAACACCGCAAAGTCCTATCAAGGAAGTCACTGCTGATGACATAATCGTGGATGATGAACCAAGTACTACTACCCCCGAAAAGGACACTGCCTCCCCCGAATTCCCACTACCTGCTGCTACACCATGTCCAGCGTCCACATCTTTGGATCAGGAGGAGTTAGCGCGTGGAGTTGATGGAATGTCGATAACCACTGATGTACATCGTTCCAAGCCCAGTCGAGAAGATGGGCCTATCGATAGTCCCATATCATTCCCAGATCTGGATGAGTTTCTACCGCCTGTGCTTGAACCTGTGGGCATCTCATCTCCTGCCCCCAGCTTTAAGGCACAATCGCGCGAGCAGAGTGAAGACAACAGGAGTGGGGCTCTTCCGCTTTTCCTGCCGTCACTATCGGTATCACCTGCACCCTCGGGCCACTCTGGTGTCCAACTTCCACCGGAAACAGACGATGAGGTTTTAATAGTAGAATCCATGTTACGCGGTGGTTCGCTTTCTAAGAGCCGTGTAGATTCGTTGGATGAGGATCATGCACAGACCTCACTACGAAGTGTGAAGAGGAAGAAAGGTCAACGGGTCTATGTGTTAGTACCACAGCCTCCTCCTGAGCTTAGGAGGGCTATCAAGAAACGAAAGCTGGAGGATCAAGGCATAGTCTCTGGCTCAGAGGAAGAGGAAGAGTGTACGAGTTTGTTCCAGTTCGGGTGATTTTTGTGGCTTATGTTCGTTGCAGCCAAATACAATGATTTCGAGCAAGCCCTCATAGCGGACTGCAGAGTTCGAATGGTTGAGAGACCCTGCCAGTGGAACGGATGTGATGCTCTGATGAACAACGGCGAGAATCTCTATTTGCATCTCAAGTTGCACGTGCAAGAGGCTGGCTCTCAGGTAAGTGGATACTCGATGGCAAGATCAAGGTAACTCACCAACCATCTCAAGGAGTCCTTTACATGCCGCTGGCAGTCATGTCCTCGGAGACTCAAGTCGGCAGCAGCTTTGGAGAAACACCTACAGAAACATTCGTACTTCCCTCTGCCATGTCCTCTTGCAAGTACGTGTGACCTAACAGTCTCGTTTACTATATTCGATTGACGTACTTCAGGTTGTTCAGATGTTTTCGATAAACCAGTTGAAGCGATGGGACATGAAGTGCGCCACCAGCAACAGGAATCAATCAAGAAGTTGGAGATGAAACAGCCCCCAAAACCTTTCGCGCCAAAAATACCTCCCATGCTAGATCCTCCACCCAATAGTCTACCATCCTATCGTGTAGAACCGAGATACATTCGCCAAGCTCATATCCCACCTCAACGCCACGCTGTGATCGGTCCCTGGGTAAGTTTTATAATAGACGCTAGGTATGCCTGCGCTATAATTGACATGATCATCAAGGTTCTTCAACATATATTTGGCCCTGTCGAACAAAGCCTGAGAAAGCAGAACGCACCTATGCGACTCCGATACCCGCGCCCCGACGCTCGGCCGGAGAACCTGGATAATTTGAGGGCAAGACCGGACGAATATGACTTCCTGGCATCACTGTCGACATCACCAACACGAACGATTCGATATGAGGATCTTGATTCTGGAGATGTCTCGATGGCACTACTTGAGGGGCTCACGCTCTGGGATACAGATTTAAATTCAAATAGTCGTCAAGAAAAATCGAATCTCGAAGAGGAGGGCTCGGATCTGACAAAAGACATGGTGATCGAGGTGCCAGAGGGAGGTACATCCAATTCTGTACCCGTGGAAGGATCTGGCAATTTACCCATGGGCGAGGTCTCAACCACGACGGACGGAATGGATGGTAGTCACTCTACGGAGGGCGCCGTGGGGGATGAAGAGGCTGTGATGATGATGTTATGGGATTGATGTCGTTGTTAGTGCACACGCACGGTCCTTGAATGAAGAGGGCCTCCACAATATTATTGTGACTTGGACGGATGTCATTGTGGACAGTGCTGTCATATGTAACTAGGATGAGGAATTGAAAAAATAATTTTGTGGAAGTCGGCCACAAGTTGAAGCTTACTTTGGCAAAACTTCCCTATTGATGAGAAGCGTGATCGCAATCTGAAACCGGGTTCTAGGCCCGTCACCACTTTGGCCGCGTTATTCTCCTACGCTTTCCCGCCTGTACATTATGATCGAGCCCAGTGCTACTCAAGGTGAGCTCAACACGACGCTCTTCTCCAAATACATGGTCGTTGACCAGTTCACAACAGTTCCAACTTTTATTTCGTCTCGTTCTGCCGATGTCATCCTGTCCGATATTCGTCCTACTAAATTAACTCCCGACGCTCTCAACTCCATCAATGCCCTACTGGACGAGTTACTCTATAGCATACTTAATGCAGCTCGGTCGTTCAACCCTTCCCGACTCAGGACTGCAATGCACAAAGTTCTACCAACCACCCTGGGCAAAGAAGCTATACTTGAGGCTGAGATGGAACTTAGAGCGTACTATCAGCGTACCATTACCGCTGTAGGTTCGGGCTCGTCGAGCGAGGATGGTGTTTTCAATTTGCAGTGGGCAGCCGAGGTGCGTTTTATTGCATTGCGTTGCGTTCACTCGAACCTCAACACCACTGTGTACAGCTTTTAAGGCTTAAATGCGAAGCATATTCAACCTTAAGCGATACAGACGAGAATTCAGATGCCGAAAATCGCCTGAAGGAACGTATGCTTGCAGACGGTGTCCCTCCTCCCAAACAAGAAGTCCTTTCACCAGCCTCACTCTATCTAACCGCCATCATTGAGTAAGTACCTCTGCTGTTATTCAGAGTTCTCGGCCTGATAACCTATCTCGTTAGGTCCATATGCGAGTGAGTCTTAAGTTCTTTCGAAAGTGATGTTCCTGGTCCTGAGCTCATCCACATGATAGACACATTCTGTCAAATGTGGGACGTGTTGCATCACGAGATAGTAGCCGAGCAACAGCTAACTCTCAGGATTTATTCATTGCACTTTGCGAAGACAGTACGATATATGGTTTTTTCAAGAACATGAAAGGTTAGCTTATTTTTATCCGAATATTGTTCGGCACATTGATGACGTGTTTCATCGCTTCTAGTCTACGGGCAAATTGAGACACTGTCAAAATTACCGAAACTAAGACGGAGTAAATCCTTTACCCGGGAAAAGTTGTCGGGTGCGACGTCCCCGGCGTCCTCTCGCGAGGGAGATGCATCACGAAAGGACAGCTCACGCCATCGCATGTCGTCTGAGTCATCTAATATTGGACCCGCCATGATTTTGGGCTCTAATCCTCACTCTGCGAGATCATCTATCGACAAGGCACGCGCGATTAAAATATTTAGTGGCAACAGCAATAGAGGATCAAATGACCACCCAAATGGAACTGACTCTGTAATTGGTCATAGGAAGACAGATTCGTTAGTGAGCGCGAATGCGAAGCAATCCATTCAGAGTGGGGACATGTCTCCCATTTCGCCGACATTTTCCGTGCGACTTCCATTGCTTCTCCATTATGAATGCGTTGACTCATAATGCGTTCTAGGAGGATCGATCACAAGAATTTGATGACATGATGCGATCAGGGTCGACCATGAAAGTATCGCTCACCCCGGATAGGCTACGGACGATGGAGGTATATAAGGTTCCTTATCACGAAATTTTACGGATTAGTGATGATTATTTGCTAGGCTCTTAACAAAGAGAAGGCACGCTTTAATGGTAGAAAAACCTCCCTCCAATCATCCCACAAGGACTCTATCTCGTCCGAAGCATTATTAGCATCCACTGCACCTGACCAGCCCAAGCGAACAACAAGACCATCCTTGCGGCACGTTGATTCTATTCACGAAGACGACGAAATACAGCCCATAGTTAAACCCCCTCCAACGTCACGCCCTCGACAGCTCAGTGCCGCTACTACTTCAGGATTTAGTCCACCCTCTTCCACCCGCGCTCGCTCTGCCTCTTCCGCTGATCCAATGGTACTAAAGTCTACCACATTTCCACTACCAAGGCAGCCGCATCCGAGCCTTGGTTCGTCCCTGAAGCTACCGAACTTGACACCAAGCAAGGTACAGCAGAAGCGAACAAAGCCCGTCTCTCATGGATTGGACGTCGACCAGTCACGACCTCCTCGTACTCACACCGTCGCGAGAAACCGAGAGTCACTTGATCTTGATGATATCATGGGTGCTTCGGAAAACGAGGATGAGGCAGAGAAGCTGAAGAGTACGCCCTGCTATAATTCGCAGAGAGGCATATCAGCAAGCGCTAGAGAGCTTATTGACTTTCTCGCCGAGGGCCCACCAGAACCTCCCGCAACTTCCTCAACTAATGTCAACTCAGGGTCTCTCTTGACTCCAAAAAAAACTGGCCGCCTGCAGCGCATGATCTCTAAGATCACGCTCAACGGCAACGAGAAGGTTCGTTCCGATAATGAATCTGGCAAAAGCTCTCCCCGGAGGGCAGACGGTCCTATCCCTCTCCTACCCAACAAGTCCCTGACGAATCTCAGCTCCCTCGCGAACAGACCCGTTCCACCTCGATATCCTACCGACTTGCCCTCTGCTACATCATCAGACTCCCGTAGCTCTGTTGATAATGCACTCTTAGATCATCGGGTTCGGAAACAGTCTTTTTCACGCAAACCGGTGCCCCCACTTGATCCCAAAACAACCTCACCAGACTCTCTTGTCTCTACATTGGCTCCCAGCATGGTTGTGGTGGATGTTGGCTCCCCTGTACCTCCTATGCCCACCAGTTTAGTCCCAACCACCTCCAAACAGCATAATCCTGTCAGCAAACGTGGTTTTGACGATAGCTCATCGGCCGTAGTGCTCGTGGAAGCCCCTGCTCGTTCGAGCTCAGAGTCAAAGGCACCTACGGTGCAAGCACCAGAACGTTCCTCTTCCAGAGTTGTACTCTCACACCTTGCCAAACGTCCAACACAGTTGCCCACTGCTGCATCTTCACCTTCCATCCCGCCTTCTGTCATTGATCATGCTCATGACATGCGGCGAACACTCTCGCATGCAACGAGCGCAACCGAATGTCGTCTGCTCATAGATATCTTCTTGGCTCGGGCTGGTCTGGTGGCTGACTCGTCAGAGCTTCAAGTTCTAGTCTCCGCCCCGCTAACGCCCGAATCTGCTGCAAAGGAGTCTCGGATGGAGCACGCCATTGTTGAGCTATTGCTGGGTGGCGATGAAGAGTCGTCAGACACAACAGTCCAGTCTGAACCATAATCCACGCAAGCCTCATACCTGTTTCATGATTCAAAGTCACTATGGATACACCTAATGATACCCAACTCTCCTTCACTCGATCTTCCATGTAGATCTAACAACTACTCATTTCTATTGACTCTCGTTCTCGTTATTAGTGTCAGCGAGCTGACAGTCGGCCTTTTGTTCCCTTGGTATCCATAGCCTAATGTTATTAACGATGGTCTATGTATGGTTTTTGAGCCACGAAAACGACAAGAAGAATATTGATCTGAACACTGAATGGGCAACAAGTGTTTTCATCGTACTTCCAATGAAACGGCAATGCCCATGGCGGCCAGCTCGGCACAAAGATAGCGGAACACGTAGGGGACCGCCACAACATCGAGATCGCCACCTTTTGATGAACTGCGCAGCACGTTCGATGACGGTATAGCCACCATCACGCCTGGCAACGGACTTCGATCGGGATTTTGTCCCGTAGTCAGAGCCTGGCGAGCTCGTTCGTCATCTTCCTCGGCAACCGCGCGGCACACTCTACAGTATTCTCCACCTGGACCAGTTGCTTTTATCGTGCCAGTAGATGACTCGCCCAAGCTTATATCATCGTAACCAAGGGATATGAGACTGCCACAGGTCCGACAGACCCATGTAGTGGAGTAATCTGAACAATTCATTAACCGGTCCTGGAGAAGGAACGACGTCCCATGAGCGATCAGAGCGTCGCGTTCCATCTCCCCAAATCGGATGCCACCAGCACGTTTGCGGCCCTGTTCAGGTGATTAGCAGACATGCAGGACCATATATGACGACTTCCCTACCTTGACTGGCTGACGTGTCACGGGGTCAACCGGGCCAGTGGTTCTGACCTGGAATTTGTCTAAAACCATATGCCGCAAACGTTGGTAGTAAACAACGCCGATGTAGATATCCGCGGCGAACTCTTGCCCAGTGATGCCCGAGTACATGGGCTCGTTACCGTAGTAATTATAGCCAGCTGCTAATAGCTGTTCGCCAAAGTAGTCAATCGCTCTGTCTTCTTCAGAAAACCTGGATGCAATCAGATGGCGTTGTCAACAGGAGCAGTGGTGATTTACTGAAAAGGAGTCGCATCTTGTGCTAGTCCATGCATAGCACCAGCCTTGCCAGCCATGCTCTCCACTAACATGCCGATGGTCATACGACTTGGGAACGCATGTGGATTGATGATGACATCAGGTTGCATTCCGCTCTCCGAGAAGGGCATGTCAACAGTGGGCCATTTTTGTGAACATACACCCTTCTGACCATGACGAGACGAAAATTTATCTCCAATGACGGGAGAACGAGTTATGCGGAAAGTAATATGCAATTTTTGCAGCTCCGTGTCCCCGGTATCACCACCTTGAATTCCGTCAGCAGCTACCCGGATGAGGGCGAAGACCATACCTAACATGCGGATTTCATGCACGATTCCTTGCTCATCGCCCTTGTACTTGACGAACCTCGTGCGCCCAGTAGTCTCATCGATGTAAGCGGCTATAGGATCCCCAGAATCCAATTTGGTCCCAATGAACGGCAGGCCATCTTTATCCAAAAATTGACAACAAGTATGCTGTCCATTGCCTTCAGCTGTTCGAACATCGTGACCAAGACCAAAATGCAATGTAGGGGATGCTGATGATTTAGTAGCACCTCGCATTTCCTTTAGATCGATTATCTGAGATTTATAAACCGTTCCGTAGCCGAAGCCACGTTCATGAGCGGATTTGTTCAGGATCATGGCGTCCTCCATGTCGTAACCGGTATAAGAAATGACAGCAACGATGGCATTGGTACCGTTTGGGAACGAGTCCATGGCGTAAACATTGTGTAGATGTGGTCGAACGACGGGAGTTTGGCCAGTCTGTAACCGGTAGAGCTTATTGTCCGTTCTGTGTTGTAGGGCGGTAGATGGGGTACCCATCGTTTGTTTACCCATCTTGAGACACGAAGTCAAGCTGGGGTGATGGTTCTCGTGTACTGTAACTTACCTGACACTGATAGATATTTCTGGGACTCTACGCAGCAGATTAGTAGCAGCCTACATGGTGCGTTTTTGTGTATTACCTGATTAAAATCCGAGAACGGCGTTAAATTAGCCAAGATGGACAAGAAATTTGTCGGCGCATGTTCCACGTGTGTTGAAACACCTATCTCGACCTCGTCAGGTTTGATTGCAATGTTCATGTAAACCTGTTCAAATGATCCAACTTGGTCGTCTTTCCCGTTGGCAATGAACTTCACAGGGCGCATCATCCTCGCTCGGGTAGAAAACAAGAACAAACCGGGGTACTGTCCACCTTTCGATTCGGGGACGAAACCAATCTCTAGATCGAGGGGAACCTTGTGTCGACCCTCGGTTTTCCATATCCGTAGATTGGTGGCAAGTTGGTGAGCAACCGACTGTCTTGCCCAGCCGATGACGCGGCCATCAAGTTGAACGCAAAGGTTTTTTCGGCCATCTATTGAAGATGAGAAGGCCTGTGTCATGCCGTGAGCTGCCAGGAGTGCAGGGATTTCAGCAACGGAAAGAGGCGCCGTGATAATGCGGCACGTCCTCGAAAGATGATTGAGCAGACCGCATGGGGCACCATCAGGCGTGTGCACTGGACATAGGAAACCTGAATAATTGTTAGTACAGGGCCAGAATGACTGAAGCGCACTACTTTACCCCAAGCTTCTGGTAATAACTTTCGAACGGTTGTTGTCTTGAGCTCGGCGAAGAAGGCACCACGATGAATACATCGAAAATGACTTATATACCTCATCCAATTGAGTTTTTCGGCAACAATAGTAAACCCAGATGCTTGTTGCAAATCAAGACCCGACGGTGAAACCAGATTACCAGTAGCCAAGAAATTTGACATTCTGGAACCGATATCCCAGTTCACCTTATTGATGACCTTCATAATATATCGTTCTAGGATTATCATCAGTTCATCGCAAGGTTGAAGCGAAGCATTTGTGCATACTGTCAAGAAAATCGACTGGTGGTTCTTCTTTCCTGACGTCTGTCGCAATCTGGTTTCTTACTTGGCTCAGCGCTTCCTCAAGGCGCTCCTTGATGATCATGCCATATAAATAACCAGGCAGCAGTACTTCCTGGTGCTGTGGGGAATCTGGGTTATCTGCGCAGCACGAGGAGGATACCACACTATATAACTTTCGCAGCATGAATCTGGTGTGAACGTCAGTTCATATCAAGAAATGGAGAAAGCAGCTACGAACACCAGCATCCGGAATTTGTCGCGAGCCGATTTAAGATGTACCAGGACCATCTTCTGGATTAACCAAGCTCCAAGAGCTTGGTTCGTCCAGTCTTCGGGCATGCCAAGAACGACTCGAAATTTGTCGCCCAAGTACTCAAGACACTGATCACCAGTGTACAAGCTATACATCTTGAAACTACGCAGAAGAAGCTCAACGCGATCTGTTAGAAAAGTGTTTTCGTAATCTTGCATCATGACGCTATCAAAAATCTCCTTGTCGGAAGCACCGATGAGAGCTTTGAGGATAAGCATGATTGGTATCACATATTCTTGTTTTCTCCAGCTAAATCGTAGCATCGCGCTTCCGTTTGAGAGATAGTGGAGAGTATTGGTAACGCTGGATTGATCGGGGCGAACGCAGCGAATTTGTACTGCATATTGTGTGTACGAAGGACCACGATTAGCGAAAGATGGGCGAAGCAGAGAAGTGACATGATTTCGACGGGGAAGAATAAGATAGCGAATTAACCGTTCGTTTCCATTGATGATGAAGTAGCCACCAAATTCTTCTGGCTCTTCATGTCGCCTCACAAGTTCTGCAGAAGGTAGACTACGAATATTGCACCGAACAGACTAGTAATAGCAGTCAGTTTACCGTCTAAACAATGTAATGGGTGCTTACCCGAACCATGATCGGGACTAGACCACAGTCCCGCATTACAAATTGATCGGGATGAATGTTCCCGTTGATGCTCCAGCAGACCTTTGCTTGCATACGTCCCCGATAGGAGGTTAAACGCTCACGAGCCTGTCATGTACATCAGCTTTAGAGCATCCATCTTCAAACCTGTAGAACTTGGGGATTCGATGGAAGCAACTTACCTCTGTAGGAAATATTTTGCGCTCAGTGCTCCATGTATCTCTGTCTGGAACTCTAGGAGGAGCTATAGATACCTCTTCTATCCAAACTATTCCATTGATGAACATTATATGCAAATGGGAGCCTGACGCATCACTCACTGCTCAGTCGATTACCCCAACCATGCTGACCACTCTCTGTCCCAAGCTCGCCGCTGCCATCAAACACAACGCGTTCGCCTATGTCCTTCAGACCCAAAGATAATAGTCCTCGACCATCTCCGTCTCCCTTGGGCAGTCCAGAATCATCGAAGAGCGCGTTGAAGGATTCGATGTGAGGCGTGACAAATTCATTGAGGATCGGATATGTTGAGCCTGTTTTTGGTGGATTTTTGAATGATTCTTCGCGCTGGATGGTGTTAAATGTTGGTTGCCGCTTTGACTTATGTGAGCCGTCTGGCATAATGTCTGACTGAACTAGAATTCCCCCTGGCTTTTCCCCTGCTCTTGCCAAATTTTTGGCTGAATAAGGTTAGTTACTGTGAGAAATAAATTCCAAATATGTGCACATCGGACCTTCGATATTATAAACTCCGCATCCTACTCCCGATGTCGACAGCATCAGTGACAAACGACTGCAGGCTCTTTCTTCAGATATGTTCGGAAGTAACACAGTGCAATCTTCCTGGGCAAATCCTCAACAGAATCAGAGCCAACCGCAGAGTTCTGGTTTTGGTCAACCTAGCGGCTTCGGGCCCGGAACAGGTAAGCGAGTCATTTGCCTGTACAGCGTTTTACGCACCTGTTAATCGCCGAACAGGCTTTGGATCAACAGGTGCTTTTGGTCAGCCCCAGCAGCCACAAGCCAATCCAATGTTTGGCAACTTGGCGAACCCAAGCACGGGAACTTCAGCATTTGGTGTGTCCTGTCACGTTTATTGTATCCCTCATGACTAAATCACATTCGATGCAGGCGCATTTGGCCAGAATCCTCCACAACCAGCTGCGGGCACCTCAGCATTCGGAGCTCCGAAGCCTGCCACGGGCTTATTTGGAGGGGGAGGCACCTCAGCTTTCGGAAGTGGCAGTAGCACTTTTGGCTCAACAGCTGGGACGGGGCCCACGGGTTTCGGATCCAATCCCAACACTGGGGGTGCGTTTGGTGCTTTTGGACAGAATAGAGCCACCACTGGCTTTGGTGGTACCTCTCCAAGTAAGTGCTCTTTTCTTTTTACGAAATTATTCAAAGGAGCTGACGATTGTCTTCAGCCACTGGCAATGACACCACTGCGCCTGTCACAACAGGCACATCGAATCCCCCCTACAACTCCTTCGGTGAAAAGGATCCAACGTCAGCATCTATTACCCTGCAATATCAAACAATAACGGCTATGCCCGCTTATCGAGGGACGTCGCTTGAGGCGAGTGATCGCCACCTCCAGATATTAATCCCTCGCTTAACAGTCTTGAAATCTCACTTAGGAGCTTCGTTATCAAGATTATCAACAGGGACGGAAGACTGCAGGGGCATTCGGTCAGCCGTCCTTTAGTGGCACAACAACTACCCAACCAACGAATTTATTCGGAGGTGCCCCTGCGCAGCCTGCCACCACATCCATATTCGGCGGTGGCACCGGCGCGGGGACAGCGTTCGGAAGCACGGGAACAACAGCAGGCAATCCTGGTACCGGCTTTGGAGCTTTCGCACAACCCCAGCCCGCGCAACCGGCGACAGGTACTGGAACGGGAGTATTTGGGTCAGCCTTTGGTCCACCCCAACAGCAACAACAACAGCAACAACCTTCAACCTTTGGTTCCTTCGGGCAGCCACAGCAGCCAGCCACAACTGGGACCAGTATCTTTGGTTCGGGTGGTACATTTGGGCAGCAGAACAAGCCCACCACTGGCTTCGGGGGTGGTACCTTCGGGTCAACAAGTAGGATTCTTGCCGCTACCGATCTCGTACCTTCTAACATTCTACACAGTAGGCGGCGCGTTCGGTTCTACAGGAACCTTTGGACAGCCAGCCAGCCAGCCTACTGCAGGTACCACAGGCATTTTTGGTCAACCCCAACAGCAGCAGCAACCTGCAACTGGGAGCACATTCGGTGGTTTTGGTACATTACAACGTTCATGTTCTATGAACAATACTAACTTTGTCGCTGTAAGGTTCGAACACGACTGCTGCCAAGCCGTCGATTTTCGGTCCGCCTGTTCAGAGTGGCACAACGTCTACCGGCTTTAGCACGTTTGGCAATCAGCAGCAGCAGCAGCAGCAGCAACCTCAGCAGCAACCTCAGCAACCGCAAGCGGGTAGTATATTCGGGAATACGGGCGGTGGCCTGTTTGGCCAGACCCAACAGCAGCAACAGCAACCTCAACAGACTGGGTGTAGGTTTTTTTTCCTCCAGCAGTTCATCTTAGTGATCTTTTTCACGAACAGTATTTGGTTCCACCCCAGCTCAACCTCCAGGTGGCTCATTTGGAAGTTCGACCGGTGGAGGTTTATTTGGGAATGCCCCACAAAATCAACAGCAGGCCCAACAGCCCACTCAACAGGGTGGGCTTTTTGGGACCAAACCAGCCACTGGCGGGGGTTTATTTGGAAATACGTTTGGTCAGACGGGCACGACGGGAACAATAGGCTCACAACCCCAAACGAATCTTTTCGGGCAGCCTGCGGGTCAAATAACGAACCAGCAATCAGCAGCTGGCACGAACGCGTTGGGCACGTCTTTATTTGGCCCCAAACCCATTGCACCTGGCCTTGGCATCTCAACATCAACGGGTGGCTCCTTATTTGGAAATGGACAATCACTGTCTAGTCTAAACTCCTCTGCTACTGTTCCTGGACCACAGGGAACTCTGTTCGCCTCCATTGCTGAACCTCTTTCTCAGAATCTACCAATCTTCTCGATGCTCCCTCCTGGCCCGCGTGCTGTAGACCTTGACCAACAACCCAAAAAGAAACCCGGCTTTTTCGTCGATGTTCCTACACGTTCGCCTGTTCCATATCTCCAGCTCGGCTATACCCCCGCTAATTCGAAGCTGCGAGGCTTTGCAACATCAACGTCAGGGACTGCGCTCGGGTCCAGCACGAGTCCCTTCGCTACATCATTGACGAATGGGAAATCCAATGCGTTGGCACTTAGTCGCCTCGATGGGAAGGGTCCTGATGGATTGTTGGGGCGAAGCTCCACACCATCCCTAGGAAGTGGGGGACGTCAGAGCGTGAAGAAATTGATACTGGACAAGAAAGTTGAGCCTGCAGACCTCTTCAGTCAATCTGGTTCGCGCGCTAGTCCCAGCAGAGTAACGTTCAGCCCTGCCCTTGGCCAGGCTGCACGCGAAAAGGAAGTTGCAAGAGAGAAAGAAGCCGCCGTCAGTGCAACACCTGCTACTCCTCAAGTGGAGACTCCGACACCTATCACTCGCAAAGTTCCTGGTCGCTTTTCTGCACAGAGCACCACCAATGTGTTGGGCTCCCAACCGACCTCACCTGAAAAAGAGCCTCCAGCACCAGCAGCATTGCAGCATGGTAGCTACTGGGTGAAGCCCGACCTCCCGACCCTCGTCAACCTTGGTTACGAGGACCTAGTAGCATTCAAGGACCTCATCGTTGGGCGTGTCGGCTATGGCGAGATCCAATTCCTGGAGCCAGTCGACCTCACTAATCTTCCAAGACTTGGCGCTCTCCTGGGCGAGATTGTCAAGTTTGATGATAAAGAATGCAGCGTTTACCCGGATACTGATGATGCAGACAAACCTGCACCGGGCTCAGGGCTCAATGTTCGCGCACGCATTATTCTTGTCAGATGCTGGGCGACGGATAAAGCAACTCGCGAGCCCATCAAGAATGAGAAAGATCCTGGTGCAGTTAAGCACCTGAAGCGGTTGAAGACGATCAAGGAGACCCACTTTGAGGGCTTTGACATTCGGGAGGGAAAATGGACATTCACCGTGGATCATTTCTGAGCATGGTTCTCGTTTTACATGTGAGGTGTTGGTTCTCTGTCGGCATACCTGTGCGGTGCAGTAGTATTCCTCTCCATATATTTGTAAGGGTTGTCTATGCCAAAAGTGCTGTTCTTAGTTTAGGTGCAGTTAGGAATACTTTGTACGCAAGTAGATAGCTTTGAATATTTGAATAATAGGTTAACAAACACCAGAAGCGGACAATGATGATATCACCTTGCGCCTGACAAGTTGGAATGCGACACCTTGAAATTACCAGCTTTCCAACCAAGTTGCCGACTGCCATCATTGACCTATCATGCACACGTTGAATGCAAGCACAGGTCGTACAATACCCGAAATCATGCTGACCGCGTTTGACAGATGCCTGAAAACAAGCTTGAGGGGCAAAACGCGGCCGTCGCGCGCGGTGCCATAGAGGGCGCACTCTCAGGCTCGGCAATCGTAGCACCAACATGGTACCTGCTGAATCGCAGATGGCCCGCTTTTCGTGCCTTGCCTACTACGTTGAAGACGCTGGGTGCCGTCATCACCATTGTGCCCTTGATTTCCATTAGGGCGGAGCACCGTGGGCTGGACTTTCATCGTCAGCATTGGTATGTCGGGCGTTTTGTTGAGGCATCGTCTAACCTGGACTGGTATAGGACGGGTATTGGAAAGACGGAGCGGGAGAAGGAGCGTGAGGAGGAGCAGAGGAGGTGGGCTTCGTTGAGCCCGAAGGACAAATTAGCGGAGTGGACAGCGAAGCACCAGCTCAGCGTTATCGTTGGCAGCTGGGCCCTCACTATGGGTCTTGTCGGGAGGAAAGTCATGCGTGACCCGTGCGTTTTCCTTTTGCAGTGTGGTTTGAGCCGGGCTGACCACTGAGATGACAGCTTGATATCTATGCCAAACAAGGTATGATGAACCTTTGTCGCTTTGGTCACTGCTTGTTTTTGTGCTGAAACATGTTATATCGTTGGCATCAGGTCGTTCAAGTGCGTCTTTGGGCTCAGGGGCTTACTATCGGTGTCATCATCGCAGCTGCTGCTCTGACACACTCCCAGCGCGCACAGGCGGCCAATATGAGGAAGGTGTGCTTCTTTGCTTCTTTCCCCGTGTTTGGCAAATCTTTTAATGGGTTCATTAGCACTCTCCGGATCATACTTGGGTTTACCTGGTATGAATTTACACCCTTCAGTTTACATGTTGTGTTGACTTCAGTTCTAGCTGGACAAACAACGCCTTGAGAAGGAACGTGCACAAAATGCTTAGTACTTGCCCTGCCCATGGTTTACCTGCATCCTGAAGTGTTTATCTTTTCGTGTTGTATTAATACGCATTCCGTTTACCTATACAAAACGCCTGACTCATCAGCGCAGTCCATCA
Source organism: Suillus discolor (assembly GCF_016758755.1). Taxonomy (NCBI): domain Eukaryota; kingdom Fungi; phylum Basidiomycota; class Agaricomycetes; order Boletales; family Suillaceae; genus Suillus; species Suillus discolor. The sequence continues at coordinate 494,130 of NW_024541254.1, forward strand.
ATCGTTTCATTTCCAATACAGATCCTTGCTTATCGGAAGTTGATTCAGGCTGAACCTGCAAGAAAAAATGAAGCTCTATTATATCCCAAGGAACCGTGATAGATATAGCGACAGACAAGGCAGGTTCATGGGTAACGAACAAGAATATCATGAGGATATAAACATGATGGATGTACGCCAAGATGTGTCAGGGGGACAGAAAGTCGACCCATGCCTTCATGCTCCATAAAAGCGCCATGCAAAGTATGCTCCCAGTAGGGTCAATGGGATAAAGTACATCAGGCTGCAGAAGAGGTTAGTTGTGAAGCGAACGAACGTGCAAGGAAACTTACTTTGAACCCTGCTCAACGGCGTCAGAGACCGAAGCGCCAGAGCCAGGAGCCTTGGTATCGCCGATTTTCAGAGCCTGATAAACCGGGTTAGTGTATTTTGAATGGGAATTGCTGTGGACATCTTACGCCGTCCTTCTCAAAACTTCCGACGAGGAGGGGAGGGAGGAGGTCACGAGCCTCAGTCAGAGTGGCCAACATCTTCGAAAGCTTGGGTTGCATCTTTGCCTGCAGACGACACATTTTTAGCCTGGGATTAGCCACCCGATTTCACAGAACACATACCAGCTTCAGCCAAGATCACGTCGTCACCTCCCGGGTGCTATAAAATGAAGTACCATCGTCAGAGAATGATAGCTCGGTATCCATCCTGGCGGTTGCATACCTCGTCGATGAATTTAGTAACATCGTACACTGCTCAACACGTCACCACGTAGACACAATTTGACAAGTTTCCTTGTACTAACCTTCTCCATGGATAAGAACATAAAGATTGTCCTTAGTAGAGTGTGCCTTGAGCTCTTCGTACGTGACGACCTTGGCCATTGCAAGTCCTGTTGGTTGCAAATGAGAAAGACAGCGATGACAGAAATGACTATGAAGCAAACAGGAAGTAAGTGTTTCAATGGCATAAAAAGCCCACTCGACTAACGTGGGAGTCGGGAAAACCTATCTTCTCACACAAACCAGAATCTCACGATTGGCTGCCAAACGTTTTCTCTAACCCGAGTTGTCTTAGCTGCCAATTCTCCACCGATCGGGATTTTTGTTTTGAAATATCGACATTGTAACGAGTTTTTGCCAAGAAAATAACATTATGCGCATCACGGACAGATACCATGATAACGTGGACGTAATTACACGACACGTCGTGGAAAAAATGGATTACAGAAGTATTACAAGTGTAGAATGTATATCCGCATCGGTTTAGTACTCGAATGACCACAGTAGTTACTGCACAAACAGCTGGACATTCAAGCGTGGAACTGAGCACGCTCTAATAGCTAAATCTTCCACATCATCAGTATAGGGACGAAAGCACTGTGAGCCATGTCCCTAGGCATTGGCGAGTGGAGGTTGCACATGAAAGAGTATTCGATCTAAGTCTACACCAAGTCACTTCAGCGATGTCCGTATGATTTGGCGTAAACCCTGGTCGGAACCGTCTGCTAATAAAATACGAATGAGGATGTCGAGAAGTTCCGGCGTTGGCAGCGAAAGTACGTGTCGATGAAAACTGCAGTGTGGCTGAGCACTCTAAGACTCGCTATCCCTCATCACTCCAGAAAAATTTAACAGAAAATCAAATTTTTGATCTCCGATTCACTCCGCACTCGGGCCGTGCCGAGGAGTGTGGGACACCTTTCTTGACCACTCCTTCAACTTCTCCCGCAAGGCGTCGTACCATGGCTTACGACGATGAGCATGCTGACATTCTCGGCGGCCCCATTTTGCAGATACCAGATGCTGGTATCCTGGGACAATGGTCCCAGTACTCGATTCTATTCAGGGCTAGTCTCATCCTAGCACTTGGTCTATTGGTATCGCTCATCTCAGTACGCGCCTGGGACATATGGAAAAAAAACCAGGAATTGGGCTACAGAAAGTGCGTCATTCTTCTTAGATTTCTTTAGCCTTTGCTTATGACACCTATGACAATCAGAGCGATGCGTCGCAAACATGGAATCCCAGACTCGGACTGTCGTCCCTTTGCTGTAGCATATGCTGCGGCCACCCGGGCGCGCGCTGAACGCGAGGCTCAGGACAGACTACAGGCCAATAACGTCACGGAAGAGCCTCCGGTGATAAATAATCAAGTTCCGTTGGCAGACGCGCATGGATTGAGGCGAAGGGCGGCCGAATCTGGTGTGTGGAACTTTTTCGTGTTTTGTTGTCTCGATCTGATCGTTATACAGTTACGAAGCCACATGTTAATCAACTCCCTGCCACAAGGCGTACCATATCTGGTTTTGATCACAAACCCAACGGATTTGACTTTGCGTACCGATATAATCCCCGCCTTCGGGATGGCCTCCTTCCTCTCTCGCGCGAGTCCCTAACGCCTGTGAAACGTTCTTATCGTCGCGCTAGCAGAAAGGATCTTGTTTTCGACCCGAACGTGGCGGCGGAAGGCAAGAAACGAGCTTATGATCATGAGGGCAATCATGAACCTGCAATATCAAAGAAGTCTCGTGTTGATAGTGATGACCTCATTGACGATGATGAGGAACTTGAACTCCTCGAGGAAGAGGATGAGCTAGAGCCCGCTCAACGGGGATCAAAACGGACTTTTGACTCGGATGAAGAAGTCGATTATATGCGCACCGATGGTCGTGACAAGCGCCCTCGGAATATGTCGCGAGCTCAGACACCTGAAGACGAGGAAATGGAAGATGTCGAGGACGATGTTGCTGAATTGCACCCAATTCCTCGTGGGAAGAAGCGTGATCGTGCTGAGGCTGGCTCGACTTTTGGCGGTGATGATGAAGAGGGGGTACTGGATGATCAAGATGACAGGTCTCACCGTCATCGCAAGCGTCGCACGGTTCGTCCAAGAAAACCAGATGGTTCTTCTCGCGGCAGGAAGCGAGATCGTGATTCTGAATCCCCAGCAAGCGAGGGCAGTACTGGAGGTTCTCATAGGCACAGCGAACGCACCTCCAAGAAGAAGAAAGGGGCCAAGAAATCTTCTTCGGTGGCAGCCAGCGATGCTCTAGACGGCTCGCAGGATCCCCTCTGCAAAGGTAGAAAGATTGGCGAGGTGTGGGAATCAAATGGTGTTCAATACAAGGTCGGGAATGAAGGCGAACGGCTTCGTCTCACATTGGTGAAAAAGGCTCGAAGCAAGTATTCAATGGTAAGTTACGGTCCCTTTGTTAATGTGCTTGTGGAGCTAACCGAAACACAGCCCAGGGATTCTCAGCACCCAGATCGGCAGGCTAATATGGAGATTTACGTGGAAGCCTGGCTGACAGATGAACAATACAAAGACTCTGAGGAGCGGCAGGAACTTGTGTGGCAAGAGACGCCTAGAGCCTCGATTGAGCCTAGCACCCCCGGTGAAGCTCCTGTATCACCAACGAAGACGGGTAAGGACCTGCTCTGGGATTCGATGAGGAACAGCCCTGTTTCTAGTCGTGCCTCCCGCCAGTCGTCAAACAATGGCTCAGTCCGGGTAAATCCATTTAAGCAGCCTTTACCTCAGGCTACAACTGGTCGACGTGTTGCCTCTTCAAATGTTCATACTCCACCATTAATTCCTGGTGTGGCGGAGGGTCCATCTCGTCCCGGGTTCCGTGCATTCTCAAAATGGGAGAAGCAGGATCTTGAGGCTGAGGCAATGGCGAGGATGCGTGCACGGATGCTGGAGCAGAAGAAAGGAGAGATCCCACAATCAAAGGCCTTTGAGCTTCCGACCAGCGCCACGGCACCTGAGCTAGGCCCTAAAGCTCCGGCTGTGCCCATCATCACATTCACCCCGCCACCCCCTACTGCATCCACGTCTGGCAGCACTGAGACAAAGGCGACACCGTCATTATTTTCATTTGGTAATACCTCAACGAGCACGGATACCTCAAAGCCCACTGCTCCTACTGCGTCTTCCACACCAGCAAGCGTTACTCCTGCAGCCTCAGCTCCAGTTGCCAATAAACCTAGCCTATTCCCTACCTCGTCTACTCCACAGATAACCTCCGCAGTGCCGCCGTCTTCATTTGGCCCGCCTACGACACAACCTACTAGTACCACCAGTACCATAACCACCACTGTACCTACCACATCATCCGCACCCTCTATACCCGACTTCTTCGCCAAGTCAGCTGCACCATCGACTCCTGCGCCTGCAGCAACCGCAGTTCCTACATTTTCTTTTGGTCCCACGCCTGCACAGCCACTGTTCGTTGCACCCGCTTCCACATCCACCAATCCCTTTTTTGCACCAGCAGCATCAAGCACAGAAACCGGCAAACCGGCACCATTCCCTTTCGCAAAACCCAGTGTACTACCTTCCTCGATGCCAGCATCTACATCAGCACAAGCTAACCCCACATCGATATTTGGGGCCCCTTCAAGCAACGCTGCCCCAGCTTCTGCCCCATCCGCACCTGCTCCACTGAAGTTTGACTTTGGCAAGAAGCCTGCGAGCACGATTCCCAAGCCTGCTGCTGCATCTCCCCCTACCATCACTGCTACCGATGCTGCAAAACAGACTAGCCCTTTATTCGCATTCTCGGCGGCTGCTCCCCAATCCAGTCCCTTGGGGGCAAGTTCACAACAAAAGATCTCGTTCGGTCAGCCCTCGTCAGCATCAGTATTTGGTTCTGGTAGCAATGCCACTGCTACATTAAAACCTGCTGAGACCTCGGAAGCGCCCAAGCCCAAAAGAGCAGAGACTGAGACGCCCAAATTTTCGTTTAGTCCGCTCTCCGGTGGTTCAGCGTTTAGCTTTACAGGTGCTTCATCGGCACCCAAGCCAACGCCGAGCTTTGGAGCACCGTCAGGGGCATCAGCCTTTGCCATAACTCCGTCTTTGGGTGGTGATGCGAAGAAGACGGACGCGCCATTATCAATCTTTGGCGCCGCAAATGCTACCAAGGAAGATGGAAGCAAGGCTGGCGCTTCTACACCTGCAGTCTTTGGTGGTTCTAGCTTTGGTGAAAATGCAAATGGCATCTCGAGCAATATCTTTGAGAAGTCCAGTGCTCCACAGCCCAGCGGTGACGCAAGCACGTCTACATTGACTCCCAAGAGTGTATTTGGCAATGCCACATCGAGCAATGCATTCTCTACAACTCCTGCTGGATCTCTTGCTGTATCTGGCAGTGCCCAACCGGTCACTTTCACGTTTGGCAATGGGTCAGATAAGCCTACAGATAGCGTGAAGCCGTCACCATTTGCTCCACCAAGCAATCCCACTTCTTCTGCCTTTTCATTTGGGAAGAAGGAAGAGACCGCAGCGCCTTCTTCGTCCAGTATCAATACTTCTACTGCGCCTACATCATCGACGCCCGTGTTTGCGTTCGGATCTTCTGTGTTCGGTCAACCTTCGGCGGGTACTTCAAATGGGCCAACGCAACAGCAATCGGTGTTTGGGAAACCGTCAGTATCTACGCCCAGTGCGTTTGGTTTCGGCAGTGGGGCTGGAACTGGAACTGGAACTGGAAACAGCACGTTCGCTTTCGGGGGTCAACCGGGAGGCCAAAACCAACAGCAATGATGCATTCGCATGTTTTTATCTACACTCCTGCATACGTGACCTTGTACAGCACATACCTCTTTCTGTATTGCGTCTTCCTGGTACTTTATAGGCGTACATACAAGTATTGCTTACCTCATCGCATGTCATCGTTTGTTTTTTGTACCATCACGATTCAGGTGTTCGGGGCATTCAGGCATCTAGCAGCCTGATACCTCTACTTCAATACCCACTTCAACTAACACCGTATCTTCCGTAGCCACTCTAATGACCCAAGTATCGTTGGTCTTTGCACTCAGTCTCTATGCTCGTATGAGATGCAGTGAACACGGGTATACATGTCGATGAGAAGGGGCGGTCCAATGATCAGTGCAGCATTCGAAGATCACAATGACGAGGGCGACAAAAGTGTCCCATCGAGGTCCTAGCCATGCTCATGGTGAAGTTCAGCACGAGACATAATGCAAGACCTCAGCAGCAATGCATGTAGCCACTTGGAGCTTGACAGATAAGGAAGCCCGATATAAACCACCTAGCCGTTATGTCTCGCAGAAATCCCGTGGTATTGAACGAAGAGAGGAACGGAACAAACGCATCCAGGGAGGGCGGCCGGACCTAGCCTACTAGTAGGCTGGGGATCGTTGATGTTCGATGCAATCAATATGGAGTCGGTCGTATTTCAACATGAATTGGCGAAGGAAAATCAAATTGCAGTTGACTAGTGCTAGATCTAGATGCAGAGTCATGATCTGCGACGGTCAAGCGTGTGCAGTACTTGCTTCCAATACACGAGGCACTTGCCACCTGGCAAACCGATTGATTTCATGGTGGTTAAACCAATAGGCTACAGTTGGAGATTATAAAGTGGCGAAAAAATAACCAGGAAGTCTGCCAAGGCGACTCACCGTGATTATCCTATTCAACCTAGCGGTAGAACCTTTAGCGTGCACGCCACAGTGACATTCAACAAAACTAAGAGGATATGACACACCTGGCCATGTGCAACGAATAATCGCCAATCTATATGCAGATGATGCAATATTAGTCTATCTCAAGAAAGGAGATAAAATGAAGACTTACTATGAAAATGATGCATACTAACTGTCAAACTGAGTGACAGCAGACACCCATCAGAATTCAGAATCCAGTACAAAACAAGAACATCTGATGCCAACACGGGGTAAAAAAAAAACCGATCCGTAAAACACATGACCACCGCAGGGGTCGAACCTGCAATCTCCTGATCACGTAATCGTAGTCAGACGCGATGCCATTTCGCCAGGCGGCCGTTGAAACAACGCGAATGCACATGTACTATACCCTGAAGACGGGATAAGATTGCCCATAATCGTCAGTACAATAATTCAACTACCGGTCCTTCCCTATGTCCGTCTTGTTCGAAACCTCTCTAGGCGACCTCGTCATCGACCTTGAGGTGGAGCAGTGCCCAAAAACATGCGAGAACTTTTTAAAACTTTGTAAGGTCTACTACTATAATTTGAATGCATTCTTCAACGGTGCGTAATTCTCCCTTCATTGGTACCTTTGCCTTAAATAACAGTTTCCAGTATCCAAAGATTTCCTAGCTCAGGCTGGTGATCCCACTGCCACGGGAACAGGTGGAGAATCAATATGGTCCTATGTTGCCTCGCAAGGGGAGAAGGATGCAACAGCCGCCCGGTATTTTGCCCCAGAATTCGTACCAAAGTTGAAGCACACCCATAAAGGCACAGTGTCCATGGCCGTAGCACCCTCTGTGAACGACGAGAAAGGTGGTTGCGGCAGCCAATTCTTCATCACGCTTGCAGACAACATAGACTATCTCGACGGGAAGCATGCAGTTTTTGGCCACGTCGTAGAAGGGTTGGAAACGCTGGATAAGCTGAATGACGTCTTCACGGATCAAGATGGGAGACCATTCAAGGATGTGCGGATCAGACACGTCGTCATTCTTGGTGCGTTAGTCCCTAGTTGGACCCTGATGTTTTCATGTGCTAATGGACATCCGTAGATGACCCATTCCCTGACCCACCCAGCCTAGTCCAACCTCCGTCATCTCCTACTCGACCCCCAGATAATTCTACTAGAATTGCGGAAGATGAAGACCCCCTTGCCACTCTTCCGGATGAGGAAGAGGAGCGTATACGCCGCGAGAAAGCCGCAGCAGCCTCTGCCCTAACGCTTGAAATGGTTGGCGATCTGCCTTTTGCCAACGTCCGGCCTCCAGAAAACGTCCTTTTCGTGTGCAAACTCAACCCAGTCACACGAGACGAAGACTTGGAACTCATCTTTTCGAGATTCGGCACCATTATGAGTTGCCAAGTCATTAGGGACAAGAAAACGGGCGACTCATTGCAGTACGCTTTCATAGAATTTGATAAGCGAGACGACGCAGAACAGGTTCGTGGCATACAGTCTTTGCATAGTGAGACGAGACTCAAGGACTTGTCAGGCCTATTTTAAGATGCAAAATGTATTAGTAGATGATCGACGTATTTGGGTAGATTTGTACGTGCGAAACCACTTCATTGATAATTGTCTGACTCATCTACGCAGCTCGCAGTCTGTGGCACGGCTCAATACTACCTGGTCCAATAACCCCAAAGTGGGACTGCATAGCAAAGAAAGGGGCGGGTTTGGCGGTCGTGAAGACTTGGAAGAAACTCGACGATACCGGGCAGCTGGAAGAAGCGATGGCAGAAATGGTTATGGAATGGTGTTTGAAGTTCCAGATGACAAAAGAACTTCATCACGCAGGAGTAGACATGATCAAGATAGGGAAGGCCCTCGGGATCGATGCCGACGCTCCGGCTCTCCTGTGCCACGCAACAGATCTGGAGAAAGGCGCCGCAGCAGAGATAGATATTCTCGGGATCACAGGCCACGCCACTAGTAGCGGATCTGAAACTGAACACCGTGCCTGTATGTTTTTACTCATTGTGCTCTGTGTACCAAAATGATGGCCCGATGAGGCAGCCCACCAGTCTGAATTGTAATTTCCACCATTGCTGTGCCACAGGGCTAGATTATAAGACATTTGCGCAATGAGAACTGTAACTCTCTGTTTCTCCTTTGACATCTCCCTCATGACACACTCACACAATGACTTCTACGCTCCCGGCTCTGATATGCTCCTGCTGTCGAGCGACGATGTCAAATTCTGCGTCCACCGTTGCATACTAGCAGCCGCTTCTCCATTCTTTGAACACATGTTTGCATTACCACAGCCTCCTGACGATCCAACAAACGAAGAACGTCGTCCTGTAATCCCCGTGTCGGAGCCTAGCTCAACCGTGCACACGCTTCTGCGTTTCGTCTACCCCGTACCTCATCCTACCACTTCATCCCTTGACGAGCTCAGCAATATTCTCGGAGTCGCAGTCAAATACGACTTCCTCGGTGTCATCTCCTCTCTTCGCAAGCAACTTATCACCCCCGCGTATCTGAGAGATGATCCAGTGCGAGTGTTTGCAATTGCGAGCCGTTACGAATTCGAGCATGAAGCTCAGGTTGCGTCACAACACACGCTCTCGGTCAACATCCTTGACTGTCCATTGTCGGATGACTTCCGGTTCATCACAGCACACTCTTACCATCGCCTCCTCGTCTTGCACAAGAAACGTTCAAAGGAAGCCCAAGCGCTCCTGAAGATTCCAGAAGACGTGAAGTGCTTGCAGTGCTCAGGGCCATATTATGGGGCGTTTGTACCGCCAAAGTGGTGGAAGGAGTTTGAAAGAATGGCAAAAGTAGACTTGGAAATACGGCCAACCACAGATGTTATCTTCAGCATGCCATTCTTTGCACGGGCTGCCGAGGCATCAGGATGTGCGCGATGCGCGAGTAGCATCCTAGACTCACATGAATTCTTGTCAGATCTCAAGCGACAGATCGACGAGCTTCCTGCTACTATATGATCATTCCTCTTCACGACCATCATGACTATCACGATTCACAACGTTATCATTGTCATATAACCTAGGACTTCTCGGGGACGTTCTTTACATGCGCCATTCTACGTTAATATTCCGAGTACTTTACTGCGCATCACCTATTGTCATTGTATTATGAAACGAGATACTCTTTAGATCTAACCATGATTGTATGCATAGTTATACTGATAGGCTACTCACGTAGTGACCAAAATTGCGGTCATTACGGATATGATATGAAGTTGATCAAGTGCCTGACTGACGTGTCGACATGTCAAGTTCAAGCACTGCTTAAGCGAGTATGTAAGGAGGCTTGGCCAGGAGCGCACTAGTAGCACGGCACCTGGGGAAATTGCCGTAATCATCTTGTTCGCAGCTACTGGAGTCCACTAGGGGGAGGACCGTAGGAGGAGTCCTCGAAGGAACGTATGGATATCAGGGATCAAGTAGAAATACGAGTGAGACATTATTCAGAGATACCCGAGGGGATAAGTAACTAGGGTCCGCTGACAGGTAGCGTGACTCGGACACATCTGCTTGGCCTAAAATTAAAGTCCTGTGGCGACTCTTCCAGATCTACCTATCTCAACGACTTTGTCTCCAAAATGTCTACACCACAGCTCGCTACATTCAAGGTACCTGCAATCGAAAATGAACCTATGGTGAGTCCATGGAACTCCACGAGTCACTCCTTCTTATACTGGATCATGTCGGCAGCGAACCTATGCTGCAGGGACAGTAGAGCGCAAGGGTCTCGAAGCTGCACTTGCTCAGATGCAACAGGAACTTCCATTCGAGGTTCCCTGTATCGTCAATGGCTTACCGGTCTGTACAGCGTGTCACTGGCCAATTCGTAGATGACTTAGATTTCCTCGGATCTTAGATCAAAACCGGTAAACTTGCCAAGCAGCCCATACCCTCAGATCACGCCCGTCATCTCTGCGTATACCACGAGGCAGATGAAGCGACTGTAGCCAGCGCGATCGATGGTGCTCTTGCCGCCAAAGCTGAGTGGGAGGCCATGCCTTGGAACGATCGCGCCGCCATCTTCCTGCGTGCTGCAGAGCTTGTTAGCGGCAAGTACCGTTACAAATTGGTAGCAGCTACTATGCTTGGTCAAGGCAAGAACGCGTGGCAGGCCGAGATCGATGCTGCCGCAGAGGTGTGTAAGATGGAAGTATCTTGATGGCAGGTGATTGATGGAATTTTCGCAGCTTTCCGACTTCTTCCGCTTCGGCGTCAAATATGTTGAGGAACTCTACGCACAACAGCCTCCTAAGAACGCAGCAGGATCATGGAAGTAAGTGCGGTGCCCCTTCTATCAGGCTACTTCTGATGATTGAATAGCCGCGTCGAGTATCGTGCGCTGGAAGGATTCGTTCTCGCAGTTTCGCCATTCAACTTCACGGCGATTGGTGGTAACCTTCCGGGTGGTACGAGCGACTATTCTTATCGTGATTATTACGTTCTGAACGAGTCATCTTAGTTCCCGCAATCGTCGGTAACACAGTCGTTTGGAAACCTTCGCCAGCGGCCACGTATTCCAACTACTTGATCTACCAGATCCTCGCTGAGGCTGGTGTTCCAGCCGGTGTTATCCAGTTCGTTCCCGGGCCACCTCCAGAAGTCGTCGCACAGGCGATATCGCACCCCAACTTCGCAGCGCTCCACTTCACAGGCAGCACGTTCATATTCAAGAAGCTATGGAAAGACATCGCCGCAAACCTGGACAAGTACAAAGGGTATCCGAGAATCGTCGGTGAGACAGGAGGAAAGAACTTCCATGTGATCCACAAGTCGGCAGAGATCCGAAATGCAGTTTTGCAGACCATTCGAGGCGGGTTCGAGTATCAAGGTGCGCATACTGTGTGTATGAGTGGCGCGTAAGATTGACAGGCGTGTGGGCAGGTCAAAAATGCTCTGCGTTGTCACGGCTATATGTTTCCTCTTCGCTTTGGTCATCTGGATTCAAAGATCTGCTCCTGTCTGAGGTTGCCAAGATCAAAATCGGGTCGCCATCAGACTTCGGCAACTTTATGGGACCCGTGATGTGCGTTCCATTTTTATGCATCTGGCTCCGCATTGATCATTGAATAATGTCGCAGAGGTCGTCCGGCTTATGACAAAATAATTGGATTCATCCAGAAAGCCAAGGATGCGGGAGGGGAGGTTCTTATCGGAGGCACTGGTAAGGCGGATACTACGACTCACCTGCAACCTTTTCACATGATCCTACAGGCGATGACTCCAAGGGCTACTTCATACAGCCCACCGTCATTCTAACCAAAGATCCCGAATCAGTCACGATGAAAGAAGAAATCTTTGGTCCTGTCATCACTGTAATGGTTTTTCGTTCGCAAATGCGGCCAGATGTACTAACAACTTTCCAGGTTTATGTGTACGACGACGCGAAGTATGAGCAGACTCTGGAACTCATCGACAACACCTCGCCTTATGCGCTGACCGGCTCCATGTAAGTCGCAAGGTCTCAGCGATATGCGTCGACTGACAACTTCTTTTCCAGCTTTTCCGCAGACCGCAAGGCCCTTCTGACTGCCACAAACAAGCTACGGAACGCTGCCGGTAACGTCTATTACAACGAGAAATGCACCGGGGCGGTCGTTGGTCAGCAACCCTTTGGAGGAGGACGAGCGAGCGGGACCAACGACAAAGCTGGGAGTATCAGCATCTTCTACCGGTTCGTTTCGGCGAGAAGCATAAAGGAGAACTTCGTGGGCCTGGAGGACTTCCAATATCCGTCGAACTTGATTTAAGATAATGAGAGTCATGAAAACAACGGTAGTCATCGACATTGTATCAATCAAAGAATCATGTTGTTACTTCTATTCGACGAGAAACGTGTATGGAGGGCGAATTTGAAAGTATTCTGAAGAGCACTTGAGCAGCAAACCTCACCGCCCCATGTTACTCTACGGTAATTGTGGCGCACACTAGATTTTAGAACGTTGCGCTATGCTGTTGCTGAAGCATCCACTCTGCGACCATGACGATAGCGAACACCTTCAAATTCAAGCTCGATAGCAGATATAGGATCGACATGGGACAAAACCGTACATTCGGTATGATTACAACTGGATCATTTGCAAGTAGCGCTGGAAATATTGATTTAGCAACCACGAGGGACAGTCAAGGCTAAGAACTCACCCATCTCGGCAATTCGACCAGTCTTGCCCATGAACCATGCGGCTCAAATCAATCTCTAGCCCACCGGGTATCGTTAATGCAGTGGGAGGAGAATAAAATGGTTGTTCTCGGGAAGCGGGCGGTACCCAGAAAAGCAGCCGACCATAGGCTCCTTCACCTGTCCATGGCAGGGTGATACTTAACCGTGTCTAACTATACACAGTACATTTTGTAAGTTTGTCTCGGAGCCACCAACATGAAGCTTCACGAAGCTTAACAGGCACGATGCCTCACTGGTTCTAAAGATCGGGATCTCTCTTGTGATCTCGATGCTACTGGAAATGTTTTTCTCAGGCTTCCAAGAATAGCACTACCACCGGAAAAATCACCAAATTAGGATATTCCAATAATCTCACTATTCCCACATACCTCCCTAGCTCTACTGCTGCACCAGAGCTTTCCCCTTGCTCACTCATGTATATAAGTAGTAAAATGACATGTACATACATAAAATGATACAATATACCGCTTTTTTCATTGTCTGAGAGCTTGTACAGCAGTCTACAGTGCTGACTACAATATGTGCATCCCAGGACTAAAACATATTCGCATTTTTGCCCCTTTAGCAGGGAAGAAATTCTGGCTGTATATATCATATATTAGAGTGTTAATGAATATATTACACCGCTTGTTTGAGCCTCTGTAGTGTCCTACATCAGTAGATATGTTAAATTCATGAATACCTCTCAAAAAACATAAACCAGTTCGCATTTTTTAGTGTTTAGGTATATAGACTGGTGAATATTATTTATAACATCTCTTTACTAGTATATACATTATATCAAGAGTATAGGCCAGTAGGATCAGTCCCTAGAGTGATATGTATTGTCATCTTCCTGGTGGTTCACTCCCTGAGAAACTTTTCCTGCAGCTCCGGCCCTCTAGGATGGTAGGTAGTCTGTTACTATGAACATATGGAATATATTTATCACATAGGTATACCAGAACAATACCAGGATCCTTGTCTACAATCCAAAGTCACTTCCTGCCTACAATGTACCATATTTTCGCATTTTTGAGGTTTTTCACTACATTCTCACTACATAGACTATACCAGCTGTTCATATATCACTTATAGTACATATATGAAGCCCTCCCAAGGCCAGGATCAGGTAGAAATATGTCATAGTAATGATATCAAGCACATATCTCCTATTCTCATTGATAAGAATTCCCAGACATGAATATAGTAAAATATTATAATCAGACTGTCTTGGAGTACACTATATATACCAAATAATACAGTCCTCGAATACCAGAAGGATCCATGAACAATTGACAGCAGGGGAATCCAATAGATAAGAAATAGGTCGTGGAAAAGTCAAAAAGTCCAAACATCGAAAAAGTACTATGCACCAACAGTCTATGCAAGGGTGGTCTGACCATAATAATGCAACAAATTGAGACCACAACACTTCCACATCACCTTTACCTTCACAACATATATTAGTATAGTATATATAAGTAGTTTACAATGTATTCTATACATTTTTAATGAAATCTTCGCCCTAGACAGGGTTGAAATATAACATTTGCATGATTGTGGGGTTTGCCCCTATATCATTGATATCATTACTCTGACATATTTCTACCTGATCCTGGCCTTGGGAGGGCTTCATATATGTACTATAAGTGATATATGAACAGCTGGTATAGTCTATGTAGTGAGAATGTAGTGAAAAACCTCAAAAATGCGAAAATATGGTACATTGTAGGCAGGAAGTGACTTTGGATTGTAGACAAGGATCCTGGTATTGTTCTGGTATACCTATGTGATAAATATATTCCATATGTTCATAGTAACAGACTACCTACCATCCTAGAGGGCCGGAGCTGCAGGAAAAGTTTCTCAGGGAGTGAACCACCAGGAAGATGACAATACATATCACTCTAGGGACTGATCCTACTGGCCTATACTCTTGATATAATGTATATACTAGTAAAGAGATGTTATAAATAATATTCACCAGTCTATATACCTAAACACTAAAAAATGCGAACTGGTTTATGTTTTTTGAGAGGTATTCATGAATTTAACATATCTACTGATGTAGGACACTACAGAGGCTCAAACAAGCGGTGTAATATATTCATTAACACTCTAATATATGATATATACAGCCAGAATTTCTTCCCTGCTAAAGGGGCAAAAATGCGAATATGTTTTAGTCCTGGGATGCACATATTGTAGTCAGCACTGTAGACTGCTGTACAAGCTCTCAGACAATGAAAAAAGCGGTATATTGTATCATTTTATGTATGTACATGTCATTTTACTACTTATATACATGAGTGAGCAAGGGGAAAGCTCTGGTGCAGCAGTAGAGCTAGGGAGGTATGTGGGAATAGTGAGATTATTGGAATATCCTAATTTGGTGATTTTTCCGGTGGTAGTGCTATTCTTGGAAGCCTGAGAATCACCAAAGGAATCAGAAGCCGTTAAGCTTAATTGTAGGGGATTGATAGTTTACAAACAAACTTACAAAACCATACCGTTTCTAGTCAGTGAGTATTATGCTTAATTTTAACAGTATAGCCTGGCTCCTTTCATCCATCCATCTCTTGGCATGACAGGGGTTGAACTAAGAGGAGAGAGGCCTTCAAGTAACTCAGCAGGGTTTTGCAGTACATGTTTCAACCTTGATGCGAAGCAAATGGTGGGATTGTTGCGAGTATGGATTGACATGCTAGTCTCCTGTTTGCAAGGTATGGTGGAACATCTATCCAAAGAGAATGTAGAGGAATCGATCTCAGGATGCTCCTGGAATTGCTGCTCTGTGACTGCATCCCACAGCTGGACAGTGAAATCCCAAGAACCAGACACGATGCGAGTGCCATCGGGCGAGAACGAGACTGACTCAACCCAAAAAGTGTGCCCTCGGAAGGGCTCACCCAATGGCAGCCCCGTTGCTGCATCCCACAGCCAGACAGTGGAATCTTGTGAACCAGACACGATGCAAGTGCCATCGGGCGAGAATGAGATTGATGAAACCTCAGTAGTGTGCCCTCGGAAGGGCTTACCCAATGGCAGCCCCGTTGCTACATCCCACAGCCTGACAGTGGAATCCCTTGAACCAGACACAATGCGAGTGCCATCGGGTGAGAACGAGACTGAGTTTACCGAAGAAGTGTGCCCTCGGAAGGGCTCACCCAATGGCAGCCCCGTTGTTGCATCCCACAGCTGGACAGTGGAATCCGAAGAACCAGACACGATGCAAGTGCCATCGGGCGAGAACGAGACTGACGAAACCGATTCAGCGTGCCCTCGGAAGGGCTCACCCAATGGCAGCCCTGTTGTTGCATCCCACAGCTGGACAGTGGAATCCCAAGAACTAGACACGATGCGAGTGCCATCGGGCGAGAACAAGACTGACAAAATCCATCCAGTGTGCCCTCGGAAGGGCTCACTCAATGGCAGCCCCGTTGCTGCATCCCACAGCTGGACCACATACTGCAGTCACTTTACCCTCGTATAATATGTACAGCCGAGGTTGAAATATCCCTGTTCTACACAGGCCATCCCATGTGGGCCCATCAATGTATTGCCATGTTAAATACAGGTGGGCCGATGTCAAGTGTTTATCTAATACAAACAGTGGGCCCATGGTATGTAGTATAGTAGATAAGTGTAGACTTTTCTATTGACTTTTGGTAGGTAGTGTATGAAGTATGTGTCTGATATGAACAAGCGGGCTGAGTGGGCGGTGGTGCTGATATATACAGATGGGCCGAGATTCTAAGTATACAGAAGGATCATGGACACAGGTCGGTCAATTGGTCCGTGTTTACATACCAGCTTCCACAATACACCTGCCAGGACCACCTCGGTCAAATATTACTAATGGATTGATCGGTCAATAAGTTGTTCATAGACCATCGGTCATCATATACTTGCCATGACAACCAGTCAGAATATGCTAGGTCAAACATAATGTATAATGATATGCCAGGAACTGGAGTAAACAGCCGCCTTGCAGCGTAACAAGGGCCACCAAGTGTACTTAATTGGTCGAAAAAACAATTGGCCGAGACATATGCACTGGTTTTGCTGATATGATATGCAAATCATATGGAACATGGGATCGGTCACATGCAGAATCAATAGGTCAAACCAACTCAATAAAACGACCAAGATGAATTCTGCCGACAGGCCGGTCAGTCACAAGTATGACCGAGTTACATCTGAACAAACCAAAGTATACTGTGCCGCGCCAACTGCAAACCCGATCAAGATCAAACAGTGCCAACATTTCAATGTCACCGGAGTCAATTTACAATCAAATCAATGCCAAAACAATGAGTACAGAACCAAGTGATTTACAGGAATGATGAGCCGACCGACATATGATCTATGGAACAACTATATAATCCACCGGCACACTTATTCGGATGTGAAAGTGTCACCCTGCGTGTCGGGATGACCAGGAGGGTGGGAGGCTGAGGTTTGACCGACTCCAGCAGAAAGAGAGGTGGGAGCAGCCGAAGGGCCGAACACGCTGTTCATGTACCTCATACCAAATGTGGTGGCGGAGGACTCGTTGCCATGGCTGAGCATTGGTGGCGGGAATGATGGATTGGCAATGACCCGCTCCTGCCGAAGTTTCTCAACCAGGCAGACAAGTCCATTCACCAATGTCACGGTAGCACCGACATCAAGCTGCACGGAGGACAGCTCGGCACGCATCAAGGAAATGTGGGTGTCGAACTCCTGTTCCATCGCATTTACCCTGGCGAGGGCATTATTGTCAGCCATTTGCATGTCAGTCACCTGAGTGGTCAAGGTGAGCACACATTCGAGGATGATGGGTGTTGAAGGAAGGGAAAGGGGATCGGCCGGAGGAGTTAGTGGGGGAATCGGAATGGGCATGTCATCAGTGGCCTCCAGCCAATGGTCGGCAGGGAAGTCGGCTGCAGAAGCTATGGCTCTGGGCTGGTCAACCATGATTTGATCAGCGGGCTCATCCGACATATCGGCAGCAATGTCGGTGTCCCGCTCGGTGTCAGTATCATGGTCCATCTCGACATCATCTTGACTGGTAGCAGACACTTCTAAAGACCAGGGTTAAAGCATGTTATTGCAAAGCACAAAATCACTTACCGGTATCCGCAGTATCCTCAGATTCCACGATAGGAGTTGGTGGATGTGCACGAGAGGTCACTCTAGTGGTCCGGGATTTAGCCTTCAACTTGGACACCAGTGTGGCCTTTGACCGAGGGTGTGACTTTGGTGCCTGCGTGGTTGAGGGACGCCAGGTATCGACCGACACCGGTCAGTTGCACCGCACCTTCATGAAGTGGCACTTGGCGCAGGACTTGATGGCTTGGCCCTTCCTGCCGACCACAACAAAACAAGGCTCCCCTATACATCTCTTGCAAGGTGGAGCGTACTAAAAATAGTTAGTACTCTGCAACTGGCATGGACTTTCCCAACTCACCTCCTCAGCATCGGCCTTCAGTAGCCCATGACCTCTCACAGGCTCGGCGATATTCACAGCCTTCTCCTTGCCTTTGCCCTTTGGCTGGACTTGGCCGATGTTGGCTTCAGCTTCTGGCTGAAGATTGGTGAGGTGGGAGGACAGAGAGGACACGGTAAATCTCACCTGCTTGACATTTTTAGTCATTCCCTGCAAAGGAGTCAGCAATAAGATCAGCACTGAGATTATCACCATGCTTACCTTTGATTTTGGCGCTGCTGCACCTGAAGATTCGATGATCTTGGGCCGCTAAGGTGATGTAAGCAGTCAGTTGGAAATGATGAGAGGAAGACATACCTGTTTCACTACAATGGTCCCTGTTGGCTGCCTGTCCTCATCCTCGGTGTCGGAGATGATGGCCTTCGACAAACACTTCAACACCTTTTGTTTCTTTCTGCCTGGCTCGGCATTTGGGCTGTCGTCACGGGATCTACGAGTGCCGCGGTCAGACCATTTGCCCTTGTCGGTCATGGTGCCAGTCACGGTCAGATTGTGAGCACGACCGGCACAAGGGAGTGCATTGATCGGCGAAACTGACATCCATTTGGGAGCTGGGGGTAGGACTGGGGAGAGTGCTGGTGCCGGTGCTGGTTCTGGTGCTGGTGCTGGTGCCGGTGCTGGTGCTGGTGCTGGTTGTACTATAAGAATATTAAGTTACCAATGTGAATCCAAACAGGGCCGACTCACCATATCCAACAGTCTTTGGGAAGAAGGGATGGGACTCCATACGCGGATCATCAACCCGAACACGATTCCATTGAGGAACGAGACCTTAATTGATGGTCGCACGGACCTCGGCGGCTGCAGAAAGAAGAAATGGCGAGATGACCGAGGACAACCTGCCGTGCTGTTGGAGGGCTCAAGACTGTTCATGGTGAGCAGGTACATAATAACTATAGTAAAGCAAAACACACACCACCTGCCTCGCAATCTCATGAGCCTGATCAACGACTGTCCGGCCATCTGCTTCCCCACGTCCGATTAGGCTGACCAAATCGCGCACCGATATATCGGCGAGCGCCAAAGCATGGTCGGATTCTTGTTGTGATGGCATGGTAGAGAATTGAAATATAAGGGCGACGATGGCACAGGTACCGATGCAACAAAAGGAGAAAAGGATGTGATGAGTATCGACCTACAAACGACTCTGTGTGGATGTTGAAGGAACTTGACAGAAGTTGATGCCACGCAAACCGCCACATTGTAATACCGCCGGGATCGGCCGAGACACGGAAATGGCTGAAGTGTGGTAGCGGGCGTCAGACTTCTGCATTGTTTATTCACCTTACAGTTCAAGCCCTCCAAAGTTGTCAATGTATTCCCACGAGAATGCCACTGACAAAGCTCACAGGATACAGGACGAGTGTATCAAAGCCGACTGGAACTTTTTCGTCACTTGGGAACAGTGGGTGCCACCGAAGTTGTGTCCGATTCCAGCCACTCAAAACGTGTGGATCCCTGTGGGTAACCACAACATTCACATTCGACCTAACATTACAACTACATCTGGCCTGCCTCAAGTCATGAAATCCAACGTCTCAAGTATGCCATCCAGCCAGCCACATCCTGAAGGACTTCCCAAGAAACATTTTGGCAGTGAAGGTGTGTTTCCTGCTCTATTGACCATTTCTAATGGTTAAAAATATAAGTATTTGACATGTGCTGGAATACTGAGGCTGATCTAGTGTGGACGGTGAACACAACCACTGCAACATCATTGGCCGAACCACAATATGAAGGCCAAGGTACTTCCAGTGCTTTGAGGATGTTGCAGGCATCTGACTGAATAATCAGTGTTTGACGTGTGTTGGGACACCGAGGTCGATCATTGTTGCGGACGCAGCCACACCGCCAGCAGCAGGTTCATATGACCTTTGTTGGGATAGCCAAGGAAGTCCACGGAAGATTAATTTGGCGCCAATCCAAGAGCTGGCAGCTACGAAGACTCACACCTTGGATGTCACCATGCCCCTGGTGGCCGATCAATATGATATGTGTTGGAATAATAGTCTGTCTGCGTCGGTGGATGGATACAGGGGCAAGTGTCGGTCATTACCACCAACCATCACTAACCATCATTCAGGCGATTTCGACATGTGCTGGGAAGATTCAACATCTGGCGGAGATGGTCACGTTGACAGTGGGTTAGTCGCTGCACCAACCATCAACATGGTCAACTTAGGTTCGTCCGAATTTTGGATGAAATCACTCGTACTGACAATGACGTTTAGCGGGCGACACACCGGTATTATATGATCTGTGTTTTGACGCATCCTTGCCGGCCACATCTCCAGGACCGAGGGATGACTTGCCAAATCAGACGGTCGAAGCCGGCGAGGAATTGCTGCGCCGAGCAAATGTGAAGCTTGACAGCATTGACGCTGTTATCGGTAGGTTCATATTTCTTCTGGTCACGAATGTCATCACAATGACCACCTCCCTACAGCAGATGACCCCGGAGCACAATCCATGGATATCTTGGATGCCAACCAGGATTTAATTTCAGATTATCGGTATGCTCGCGATGAATTCCTCGCGGCCAGCAATGACATTGCCAAAATCAAACATCTGATGAACATGCACCGGCAAATTGATGATCCACTGCATATATTACTACTAGCGATGAGGAAAATGGGCCAGGGAGATTCCCCAATCCAGTAGTGTAGAAGACCGAGCAGGAATGACAATGTATATACCAAGTGCACCCAAAACCGAGCACCTGGACCGACGATGTTCCACACATACAATGTATATACTTAAATCATTGATTACTGAGCAGAATGGAACAACCTCTATGACACAAGATGCTGCTGACAACTACACGTAGTCAGCATATCTCTTAGGCTTTTGCCGAATTTGGGTGCCAAGCGCATTGTCGACCTTGCTCCTGGTACTCTTTGCCGGTGCATCGGGAATTGAGCAAGCCGCCGATTTGGTGACCTTGGTCTTCTTGGCCGACTGGTCATTTATCGCCGGTGACCGCTCTCTGGGAGCCGTTGTCTTCCTCGGCAATCGGTTATTTACCGCCGGTAATACATCTCGGGCAGCCCTGGTCTTTTTCAGTGTCTGGTCCGGCACCACGGGGGATGTCCGAATATGTTCAAGACCTTGACGAGTTGAATGTGGGCCGAAGCCACGAACTTGCTGGGCGGTATGATGTGAGCAGGCTGGCTCATACCTGGCCTTCGTGCCAATATGGCTACAACTTTCATCTTCTGATCCCTCGGTCACCTGTGCAACGGGCATGCAGGTTTTGCCTGCTGCATAGGCCCCTCTATCATGAGAGACCTGTCTGACCAAATCTATAATCGGTCGGTCTTCATATGCCGAGTCTGTTCGGGGTGAGATGATGGCAGGCCAAGTTCTGACTCTCTTGCCAATGCTCTTGGGTGCCGGTTGGTCATCTGACTCCGATGGGTGTCCCACCAGGTCACCTCGTGTTGCATTTGCACCTTTCCTTACACGGTAGGGTGCATGTTTGTTTACCTTCGGCAGAGGCACATCTGCATCAGTCTTGTCAGATTCTTCATCGGCGGAACTGACATGAGCTCGTTTGATGAACCTAGGCCGCACTTTGGGAACTCCGGCCGGTGATGGTGCAGCGGCGGCCAATGACTTTTTGGTTGGCATGGGCCACATGCCCTCATCATCAGCATCACCGTTAGAGTCATCAGACTCTTTGCTGACAGGAGCCCTCATCTTGCCCTTGTTGTCGATCCAGGCCTTGAACTTCAATGTGAGCCCTACCTGGTTGTGTTACGCACTCAAATAGATCTGTTAGGCGGAGCCCTAAGAGGGGCGTCGTCCGCTAATGTTCATGACGTAACCGGAAGGATCCGGTATAGCAAGTGAGACTGGCGACGACGAGTCGGCAGTGATCACAGTACGCGCGTGTCACGTGACTTCTAAGACGGATGTCTTTGAAGTCGCTCAAGGTAAGGACAGTCTTGTCCGAACGATGAGGTCGATCGAGGTAGACTTAGTCGCGATGAGCGACTAAGAAAAGATACTAGAGACTGAAGCCAAAGGGGCGTTCAGAGGGAAGTATGTTCCAGGGAAGATTGAGTAGATTCAAGTTAGAGAATCTAGTACAGGGTGACCGACTACTTATACTAAGTGGAGAGGGTTAAGGGCAAGGCTACCGCACAGTAGGTAAGGGTAAAGGGGAGACGAGAATGGTATAGGTGCGTTGGCAACAGAGCTGGATTAGTGATGGGTGGTCGAATGTGGAATGAGACCGAGAAACGTTGGAACAGACCAACGGTAAGAATACAACGTGCGGGAATCTGCAGTCAGAAGGAACAGAAAGAGGAAAGCCACATTGGTGGCACGAGTCAGACCGAGTCACAGGTGTGGGACCACATTGGTGGTCGAATCAGGGGAGGAACGTGTGTGCATGTGCATAGAGGCAGGCGATGCGAGGGACGGGAATGGTCCCGAGGATCCGGTCAACGGAAAGTCGGTAAAGGAGGACGAGCCGGTATATGGTGAGGGCGAGGATGAAGGGAAAATGATAGGGGGGCCACGTGACCGATGTTACTTGTAACAGGTTGTCTTGTTGGTCTAACCAACATTCCAACAAGGCGTTGGCTTCATTCCGTTGCAATTTCAAAGGGTCCATAATCTTTGCGTCCTCAGGCAAGTATATGCTGGAGATAAATCTGGACTGTCCCTTCATTATGTCACTCCAAGGCACTGGGACCTTCGGCTTTCCACAGCATATTCCTGTGGCGGTGGGCATCAGATGATGCTGCAGGTTTTCTATCAACAGGCTTACAGTAATGAATGGTGAGAAATGACCGAATCATTCCCTTCTTGGCGTCAAGAGACACGCCCTCAATATCGGGCAACATCGGCAAACCCATGCGGTCCAGGTCGAACTCATGGTAAGGCTTGGGAACCCGGCGAGTGCCTCCGAGCAGCGTGCCGTCCTGGTCTTGATCCTGGTCTTAATGGACGTGACAAATTAAATGAAGCACCTCTGAGATGGTCTTGAGACTCACTGAATGCATCACCTATGAAATCTTCCCATGCCGGTAAGATGACCTGCCAGTCCTTGCATTTCATGAAGCTGGAGCCTATCCCAAGGTGTTCATTGAAGTCAAATCTGCCAAACCATGTAAGCAAAATGACTGACCGACCGACTGTATCAACTTGCCTGGATGTAAGTAGGCTGCCCTTCTCATCCTTCCAGGAACCCAATACAAAGAGTCTCATACCGGCCTGAGTAAACATCTCCTTTGCGAAGTGCTTGATCATCTTTTCACCCTTCTTCCTAGCCGTCTTGGCCTGGACTGCAGGGTCAGGTGCTTGATTTGTCCACTCGTCAGCCTTCGCCTGGGCTTCCTCCAACTCATTGTCACCCAGCCCTTTCATGATTGCCGTCATAGTGGGTTGATACCTCCTGAAGATTTCTTTCTGCTCAGGCTTCTGCCCAGTCTCCTCCTCGATTTCTTCATGTATTTGCTGAAGAATGTCGGCCTTGCGCTGCTCTTCAATTACTTGGCGTGCTGTCCATTTTTTTTGCAGCTTCGTTGGCGCTTTGGCATTGGCCTTGTGTTTCTTGTGGTTGTGGAACCACTGCCTGTATTTCTGTTTATGATGACTGTAAAGCAGCATGACCCTACATCAAAGCTGAAACACTTACCTCTTTTCGTTGCTTCAAGAGCTCTTGGTCCATCTTTGGAGCCAAGAGTCTGGCTTCTCTGGCAGCCGCTTTGAAGATTTGTCGTCTCTCGGTCCCACTCGCCTTCCCCCAGTCCTCAACATGGGACTGCAGAGCGGTGTTCTCTCGGTCGTTCAACCAAGGCTGATCCCCAGCATTTATCTTCGTCCGAGTCATGTCACAGTAGGTAGCTTGGAGTAAAGGACCTGGAAATGTAAGTGTAGGAGAGCATTGATGTGGTTGATGGAACGAAAAATGGAAGGAAGCTCATGTGAGTAATGCTTCACATAAGTGACACACCCATGTCATAAGTGAACGTAAGGGCTAGATTGTGCCGAATAGTGTGAGCCCTATCACTACAAGACTTATTGAGTGGTGTAGATGCATAGGTGGGTGGGTGGCATGAAATTGGAGGATCTGAAGTGCTCTTGACATATGATATAGACAAATCACTATCAGCTATTGGAATTGCACTGTGAATATCCATGCCAATGATTTCCGAGAGATCGAAGTGACTATTACATACTAGGCATTGCATTTGGCAGTTGCATGTAAGCACCAAAATGTCTCAAAGTCTAAGCATCTCACTCCAAACAAGACATCCTGACACTCGCAGCACTACTTCGGTCCATGGTCAAGTCAAAGCCAAAGGCCTGGAGTCCTCCAAAGACATCCTCTTTGGTTCAATGGGAGAACAAAAGAACATCTAGAGGAGATACAGGACGATTTGTCAGAGCTTGACGTTACAACAAAACAACATTGGTTCATTCATCCCCCAGAAAATCGCCTACCAAGCAGCCATCCACCAAAGGACTTCATGTGGAGGGCGACTATGAACACTATGACCTGGGCAAATGCAACTTCGAGCCTTTTCGTGTTCGCAAGTCCATGGCAAGTTGACCGTCCACTTGCCTTGTCCCATGTACTGACACCAAATATCAGAGTCAAAATGACTATTTGCACGAGTGGCAGCGCAAGACCGAGGACTACTTGGACTTGCTACTTCGGCAAGAGGGTCCACCTCCAAACAGGATGTGCTCAGTCTGTCCAAAGGACAGGAGTCTACAGATGTCATGGTTGCATGGGTGAACCTCTCTTCTGTACTCATTGCTGTAGGACAGTTCACAGCCTCATGCCTTTTCATCGGATCAGTCAATGGACCGGGGGATTCTTCGAGGGCACTTCCTTGACAAAGATAGGGTTGGAAGTCCACCTTGGCCACTGCGGGCGAGCCTTGTCCCAGGACTGACCGACGAGTGGTGCGATACAGATGATGAGGGAGACCAATTGACTGAAGGCCCATGGATACCCTTGGTTAATGATCCTCGGACGACCACGGTGGTAGATACTTCCGGGCTCCACTCCATGATCATCAGATTCTGTCAGTGCGCTGGTGCACTGAGCCCTGACATGCAACTATTCGAGACCTGGCCTCTTCCCTGCAGTCTTTCACTTCGCCGAAGACAGCATTCACATTTGCAGTGTTGGACGACTTCCTGCTGGACAACCTGGAATGCGGGACATCGGCAATGAACTACTACAGTAAATTAAGGCGAATCACCTCAAGCGTGTTTCCTCATCTGGTTCCAGTGAGTGATGTGGATTTTGAACATTGCATTGCTCACAATGGCCGAAAGGACCGGTACAGAGAATTGATGAGGGTCAGGCAGGCAGTGGAGACAAGTGAAGCAGCTCAAGTGGCATGGGTTTGGCCATGAGAAGCGACAGCCGAAGGCAGGGGAGCTTGCACTCTTCTGTCCTGCATGTCCTCAGCCCGGTGTAAATCTCAATTTGTCAGACAGAAATGAGTCCGACCCTGCATGGCTGTATTCCAGATCGTTAGTCATGGATGGCAATTTCAAGGCAGAGCATTTGTATCCCACCAATCCAAGCGATGAGGTGGCATTGACCGATGGCTTGGGCTTCATGGTCGGTGATGCCCGATACAAAATGCATCTATCCCAGGCGCAGGACATTGTGCAAAGGTCAGACTGTAACAACCACCGAGCGGTCAACCAGGCAAATGCCTCGGCACCACAAGCTGGAAGCAACAGGGATAGGCGGATGTGCTTGTGCGAGGCACGGGTGTTTTGTTCCTCATTCAATGGTAGACTTTCAGAAGGGGGAAAGGTTAGCCTTTCAAATTGCTACATTGGCCAGGTTCAACTGATGAGTCGGCCAGGCCAAAGGCAGATGAACATGGATTATGCCCTGTGTCAAGCTCTGGGGTACAATACCGATGGGATCAATCGGGCATTCACATTCTATGACATTAATTGTCAATACAACAAGCATCTCAGCAAGCGGATTGAAGAGTCGCCTTATCTTGACCTTCCATGGGGCATGGTACATTATTCCTGGAATTGGGCTGTGGCATGTCCACGGCCATCAAGATAAATGCTATGTGAGGTATGCGTCCAACTTCATAACCAGTGCCGCCAGGATCGACGGAGAAATAATAGAGACCCTGTGGGCACCCTTGAACATCATATCACCATCGGCAAGAGGGATGTCCTCCCCCCACCGAAAGGAGTGTTTAGACTTTCAAATGAATGACTGTAATTTTATGAAGATGATACACATCAGTGAGTAATATTATTATACCAAGTTGACAAATCCAAATGCATCTAGGCAAATTCCTTGGCAGAAAATTCAAGGAGGCTGTGCAGGGTGTCCGAGACAGCCAGTATGCATTTGACTGGTTAAGCGAGACCGCCAAGGGTGATACCCTTCACACATGGGAAGCAGAGGCCACTGCCACTCAGGATGACCGACTTCATAATCCAAGTTCCATGGACATATATGAGGTTCAATTGACAAAATGTATGTTGATTGGAACATCAGTATTTAATATGCTGATATACTTTGGCAAAGCGCCAACAAGAAAACAGCAAGAGTTACACCTGCTGAACCATCAGGCTCAATGGCCGGCCGGTGAGATTCATCATGGTGCTGCTACTTGGCTAGCCTCTGGAATTACGCTGGAAGAGGCTCAAGTAGCCCTCCTGATCGACGTAAGAAAGCTAGGCAAACAGCCAACCGACACCCAGAAGCTGGCTGTGGCCCGGCATCATGACAGATTGCAAGGCCAACTGGATGAATTTGTCAGGGTCGTGGTGACATTTCTCGGCGATGAATTAAACAGCTGTGACCATTTGGATGGCATGATGGTGATGTTGGATACAGTAGAAGCGGATTCCGTCGGGTCATCATCCGAGGATCCCGAGAGGTCAGATGATGAAGACCGATATGATATTCCGGTGAAGTTCAATCCTGAGACCGTGGTGATTCCATTGCCGTCAAACATCGGCATCGAAAGATGCGCCCTGTGGGGCGTTGCCGACCTGGTGCTGCAAGAAATATTATTGAGAGAAAGCCAAGCAAATGATGCATTACATGCCGTCCGGGTCAACTTGGCCGACAAGGCCGTTCTGTTTCGCACCATGGTTTGGTCGGCAAAATCCCAAGCACGGTCAACCAGGGCATGGGCTCGGGTGCACTCAGTGGACAAGGTCCTACACCTAAACACGCAGATATACTCAAAATGCTGCAAGCAGCTAATCCATCTTGGTGCCGATGACTTATTGTCCAAGTATCGGCTGTTGGAGAAGGCCGACCTCAAGGCTACCACAGTTGTTGCAGACCCAAACACGCGTGGTCAAAGAAATAGCATGTTAGCATGGTTTTGGAGCATTGATGTTGAGGGGGATTCTGCAAGCAATGACTGGATGAATGAATGTTTGCACTTCACCGACTTACCTGTTCCTGTGGGGTGCTAATATACTTACACAACAGTTTACCGTGTCCATTGGCTTAGGACACTGGCACTGCGTGATCGTTGGGCAGAGGAGCTGCTGCTGGTCGGTCGGGAAATGACATGGACGGTTGAATTTTTTCTTCATAAATCTCAACAATGGGTAGGCCGAATGCAGGAGGCCGATGTACAGCGCATGGTCAGGCACCGGTGCTATGCTGCCCACCAGGCTCAAATGTATCTCCGACTCTCACAACATGCACAGGACAGCTTTGAACGAACAAAAGGGGTGGCTGCGGTTGTAGAGTGACAGGGGTCCATATGCGGCTGCGACTGCATTCAGACATCGGCAAGTGCCAAAGTGGATTAGTCAGTATCACAATACCGATCCGGATGAAACTTTTTGATCCAAGCTACCACCAGCATGTCCAACTCCTCCACACTCCATACATATGAACTCAGTGACTTTACTGCCTGGGATGCTGCAAATGTCTTAGAGTTTGCCACTGCCTGATTCGCTGCCATCTGGCTAGTTTGCAACCGGAACCATATACCTCGGACACCAGATTACAAAGCCAGCTTCGTCCGGCACCTTCAATGGGAGGCTGATGTGAGTGTCTCATCAATCAGTCCGTCGGCCGGTCGGTCGACATTATGTTGTAACTCATGCCTTTATCAGTGTTTTGTTGTGCCTAACTACCGGTACGATTGGTGGAAGGATCACTTTGACCAGTTGGGGTTGGACCTGCCGGTCTTGAACATCCATGAGGTCATGGAGATGACCCAAGACCACTTTGAACAACTGGTCGGTTATTGCTCTCTTTCTCATGCTGGACTTGCACTTATGGTAATCGTTAGCCGACGGGAGCCATGCTTGTGCCTGGTCCTGTGGTGACCGGGCAGGTGGATGGCAATGCCCTCTTCAATCAAATCGTGGCAGTGAGAGCCCACCTCAAACATCTCGGTGATGCAATGGGTGCTTTGCTGGACCAGAAGACCCAGGTCGCCACTGCAGCTGCATCCACCATGTCCCAACTTGAGGGACCGATTGCCGACCTAGAGGAAGTGCTTTTGAATTCTAGTGGGCAATTGTCGGGCAAGGATTGACTTCGCATGGCTTGTGCTGCTCTTTCACCGATGTTAATTTTACTGTTATCACCGGCATTGTGGACATCATTACTAAATAGACATCAGTAGTATTGCCGAATTTACGTTGATTCTCTAAATGTATATAGTATTACTCAATGAATCTCGGTCATGTCCCATATAAGCTGACAAGTTATTATGCCTGTTGTTCTGCCTCCGCAGATGATTTCAATTCCTATTGACTGGGCATTGCATACGACATGCATTGCTGGTGACTTTGTGCACCAGCTCTTTGCTGATCATGTCGGTCGCCGGCAACAGTCGGTCTTGCCTCCACTGACATTGGATGTGCCGACCATGCTTGCATGTCAGCAGTTGGCCGAGTTCTCACCGATGCTTATTTAAACCCAAGTGAGTTATTCCTTGATATTGTCGGTGTTTTGCCAACTGCGTGGCAGTTCAGCTTGATATCAACATGATTCGGTATAATGAGGCACTTAACAAACGCTCCACCGGGTGAATCACAAAACATGAAGAGGCTCTACTCCAAAGATTTCCTTATCGTTCTGAACAATTGCTCGACAAGCCCTCAGTGCTCGTTGATTCAGGCGGTCGTATCATCCTATGGTACCTTCCAGATGCCATCAGCCCGTGGATTCAAGTAAGCCCCATGCATTGTTGCTTGTCGGTTGACATTTAGACTGACCAATCAGGCCGACATGGAAGACGCCACCATCGGCATGGGTCATCTTCTGAAGAGAAGCATCACCAGGGGAGAAGAGACCCAATGGCGAACTTTCCCTGGGTATTTCCATAAGAGTGACCGACGCCCATTAACCCCAGGATGCATCAACATAGCTCCTTGCTGGTTCCAGCAAGGCTGAGAGGTGAGGTCTGGTTGTTCCACTATGATCTATTTACTCACTCAGCTGTTCCAGCCACATGGTTTTCCTCCCAACGGTGTGTTCTCCCCCGAGGTGTCGGCTGCATTGAAGGGCGAAAGTGGTCCTATGGTCATAACATCCATGCAGCGCTCAGCACTCCTGGCCTCGGCGGCTCTTTGGGTGATGCATCCAGAGTTGTATTGGGCCTCGGTTACCACGCATATAAAACTCGCTTGGTGGGCCATGGACAACGGTCACAATGACATATACACTTGTCTGCAACTTTGGGCCTTGGTCTTCAACTGCACAGCCGTCATTTGTAACAGGCAATGCCCTCTTCACCGAGATCCAAGATCTGCTCCCGAAGGGTTCGACATCATGACCAGTGTCGGCCACTATTGTGATGGGCTGATGACCCTGTCCAACCTCGGTATACAGTTGTGATATAAGTCTGGCACCATTGTTGCTTGCTCTGGACACCTTGTCAGGCATGGAGTCACATGTACCGGTGATCGCATCGTGTGGGCATGGTTCATGCACGATAGCCTTCACAACTTTGTGGGGACACCCCGGCCACAGTATGTGAAATATATGGATGTTGATCGTCATGTCTCGGTTCCAGCCTAGTCAGACATGCAATCACATATAATAGTATATGACAGTTACATTAAACTTTGTAGATGGTTCCTTTACAAGGTTGAAAATTAATTTGAATTCATGTTGTTGAATCCACTAGATCATCTTTCCTGGAGACCGACTGACCGACCATGCTGATGTGTGCCGACCGATGCGCATGGGAGACCTGCTCCACGCCGGCTCACCTGATAGAATGATATGGTGCTCCTCATCAGCCCACACGACTTCATCAGGCGTCCATTCCATTCGGCCAACCTGATGGCATAGGGGTACTTCATGTCTATCGGCCCACCTGATTCATTTGTTTATATTGGCCCACCTGACAGCTTCAGTTCCATCGGCCCACCCGAGCGCATCGCAAATTCATTTCCATAGGCCCACCCAATGCCATCAGTTCCATCGGCTTACCTGATTACATTGGCCATTCAGTACTCTCGGCCCACCTGAGAGCATTGGCAAATCGTTTCCATGGGCCCAACCGATGGTCTCAATTCCATCGGCCCACCTGATGATATCGGGCATTTATTGTTATCGGCCCACCTGACAGCGTTGGGAATTTGCTTCCATGGGCCCAACCAACGGTCTCAAATTTATCGGCCCACCTGATTGCATCGGCCTTTCATTCTTATCGGCCCACCTGATTTCATCTGGAATTCGTTTCCCTCGGCCCAATCGACAATCTCAATTCTATCGGCCCACCTGAGAGCATCAGCCTTTCATTCATATCGGCCCACCTGGTTGCATCGGGAATTTGTTTCCATAGGCCCAACCGACGGTTGCGATTCCATCGGCCGACCCGATTCTGTCGGCTGTTCATTGTTATCCGCCCACCTGAGAGCATCAGGAATTCGCTTCAATCGGCCCAACCAATGCTATCAGTTCCATCGGCCCACCCAATTATGTTGGGCCATTTATTGTTATCTGCCCACCTGAGAGCATCGGGAATTCATCTTTATCGGCCAAACTGATGCTATCAGTTCCATCAGCCCACCCGATTGCATCGGCTGTTCATTGTGATCGGCCCACCTGATGGCCTCATACCCAATATTGCCGGACCGATACGCACAAGCAATGTGTTCCATATGGGCCTATTGACATGCACCTGAAATATCTTCTACATCAGCCCACATGATGGCTTCATGCTGACCTTTGGCATCGGCTGACCAGTGCACACAGCAACTATTTGCTACATGGGCCCAGATGACAGTATCACACTGCGCCGCCTTTGTTTCCTGGACACTGGCTGACATGTTAATATCGAGCATCACGATTTATAGGCCCAGCTGTTAAAATCATCTGTCAGTGAGCCGGCCGGCCGAACATTAGACTCAGGCGGACACATTCAATCGGCCGATATCCGCTAGCCTGTGTGGAACGGTATATTTTCAACCTCAGCTGTCTGTATAACATGGACTATGTGACTGAATGGGCTCACTGGACAGTGGAATCCCTTGAACCAGACATGATGCGAGTGCCATCGGGAGAGAATGAGACTGAGTTTACCGAAGAAGTGTGCCCTCGGAAGGGTTCACCCAATGGCAGCCCCGTTGCTGCATCCCACAGCCGGACAGTGAAATCTTCTGAACCAGACACAATGCGAGTGCCATCGGGCGAGAACGAGACTGACCGAACCGATTCAGTATGCCCTCGTAAGGGCTCACCGAATGGCAGCCCCATTGCTGCATCCCACAGCCGGACAGTGGAATCCCAAGAACCAGACACGATGTGAGTGCCATCGGGTGAGAACGAGACTGATGAAACCGGTTCAGTGTGCCCACTGATCACGGTCTGAATAGCTGTCCAGTTCACAAGACGACCACACATCAGACGAAGAGTGTTCGGAAACTTTCCAGTAAACTTTGTAGCTATCGTGGACTTGCTGGGGCAAAATGGCAGCCCTGATACATACAGATGTGACGTGCTGTGCAAAATCATTCCACCAAACACCTGCACGAATCTCTGCACATCCGTTGCAGTGGACAACATGCTTGCATATCCGGATTGGCCCTGTGTTCGCCCGTAAGCACTTCCTATGACACCACCAGGTCACTCTATTCTCACCTTCAGCCACTGGGCAATCAGTGGAAGCACAGCAACTGCGCTGCTCAGTCCATTGAGAAGGCCGAGTGCTTCAATCCAGAAAAGCAGTCGCTCGTTGTCGAAGAATGATCCTATTTCCTTGGCGAGCTCCGTGTCAAAGTTGGTTGCTCAGACGTGCGTAGCCCAGAATCGACAGGAATAAGACAGATGCGAGGGAATGAGTGTTGCGACTCTATCCAGCAGCCCGGTATCTTTGCTATTGGGGAGGTATGAAGACTTCAAATCACACATATTGAAGCGAAGGTCGTGCTCCATCACTCGAAGTGATGCAAAAGCAAGATCACGTTGCGCGTTCGATATTTCCACGAAAAAGTCTCCACTGGATGATTTGTCTGTCAGGAATTCGCAGAAGGATGCATGAAGGGGTCGGATGGGACTGGATGGGTTGGTGATGCCGCTTAGGAGGGATCCCATATGTTCTATCACAACCTCCACTTTGTAATGCTCTCTTTGGTCTGGAAAACGGCTTCGCATGGCATTCAGGGCATCTAAAGGGAGGGCTTCGGTTGAGCCAAGTACTTGTCCCATCACGGAATGAAACTTTGCCAGCGCTCGCTGATACTCGGTTCTTGTGTATCTGTCCCTTCCCATGTTTTCTCCTAAAATGAAGCCATAAATATCATACAGCAAATTTTTCCGCTCTCCATGATCATGGGTCACCACAGCATTGAAGCGATCAATTGGGTATGAGCCAGGAGGGGTTTCCTGGATGTATTCGCATGCAAGACGCGCCCACTCGAATAGTCCACCAGCCTTGTCAGCGAGGACTGCGAACTCTTCGTACCCAAAATCTGGTAGCTCTTTCAGCTCCTCAGACACAAAAGCATGAATGTCGCTTTTTGCGACTGCTTCTGGAATGTCGTCCATGGATAATCGTAGAACATGCTGAGCACCGCGTAATGCATCATCAATATCGTGAAGTGGGCGAGAGGTGACGAGAATCTGAAAGTTGGGAGGGAGTTCGGTGATTTGGGGAAGACCTTTGTCCTGAAGTTTACCGGAAAGTATGCGGAGAAGGTTGCACCGTGTCTCGACTCCGCCACTCTCATCCAGCGCTTCGATTACGATCAAGACAAATTCTGCACTCGACCCAGAAAACTTCTTCAGCGGTTCCATAAATAGCTTGTGCCATTGTTGCATGATATCTGTCGTGTTCTTCAGCGCATTTGCGTGTTCGACTACATTGGCTAATGTTCATCTCATTTTCGGATCACGGTCAGCGAGGTCGCGAGCGATGGTGGAGAACACTTTTTCATGATGTTTGTCCATTTGGTTCCGGTCGAAGCAGAAACACGAGCCAAGCCCTCCCAAGTCATTGAACCAGTTAGCGATTGTGTGAGCGATGGATGATTTGCCTGTGCCCGCAGGGCCAGATAGCCACAGCACCCGCTCAGCAGTATCTCCACTGCTATTGATCCATTCAGTGATCCGGGATAGAATGTCCGTGTGCGTCCCTGGTAAGCATAGTTTCGTGGTATTTAGTCCTGCGCCTGCTGCGTAAGGCATCCCGCTGAGATCCAGTTTGTCGCTCAGTTTGTCGCCTGAAGGGGTATTGTGAGTATACGAAAAGTCAGAAGCATGTCCGGATCCTTACTCGTACACTGGACAAGATTGGCTATGTCCCAAAGGGCTTGGTCCCAAAACTGTTGCATGAACTCGTCCAAAGCCTTATTGTACCGTGAAATCTGATCATTCGTCTCTGAGACAATATTTTTCCCGAGTCTCTTCCCTGTGATAATGGCATAAGATTGAAATCATGGAAAGTGCAATGGCTCGAAGACTCACAAAAGCTCTTTTTCTTCGAATAATCCCTGATGAAACACACGCACTCTAGAGTCTGCTGGGCGATTCGTCTAGTGATGCTGTGCTTGGATAAAATCTGGCTGAGAGTGTCCTCTTGTGACATGAAGTCGTAAACTTGTTGCAATTTCTCGAGAAGAGTTTGCACCGACTTGTCACGTTCTGTTTGAGCGAGAATAATCTGCATAGAGATAACAACTGTTGAACAGGAAGGTAAAACCACACGTACTTTGGATGCAGCAGACAGCATGCCCAGCACCATCTTTGCATAGGGATGTACCTATACAAATTTAATTAGCTCACTTCCAACTAAGAAGAGCGGCCCATACGTTCACAAGATTCTCGATGACAGTGTCAAAAATTTTGAGTTTTCGAAGATATGTGGTCGGGAGATTGTCTGCGGCAGCGAGATCTCTTGGGCCATCCTCGGCTTTGGATAGAAAAGAAGCGACATGCCCCCCAAGTAGTCTCATACTTTCTGTAGCCTCATGGGCACCCTGAAGTCCAGCATCAACTGATTGGGGATCAGGAATTTCTTCCACGCCAGGAGGGGTATCGGGGACCTGCATGACCACCAGAATTTAGATATGAAAGATAGATTGTTTGGCGTAATTACCTTCGAAGCAGGTTCTCCGGACGCGACTTGATTCTCACAGCCACTGAGATTCTCAGATGTGGCGGGCTTGTTGCCATCAGAAGGATGCAGACACGATGCATCCTTGGTGGACCTCAGACAAGTTCAACATCAAAACAAAAACTGCTTACCTCGATATCATGATTCGATGAAGCGCCTCCATGATCAGTGTTCTGGATGGTGGAGATTTGGCTGTGAGAACGCTTGAAGCGTCTCTGCACAATATCAGTCATATTTTAGGTCCTTCTGCAATTGGGTCGACATACAGAAACTTTTTTAGCCACATTCTTCTTAACTTTGCGTAGGGTCTGACAGAATCCACTGCGGGGCTGATTCTGGATTAAGGATGCGTAGCGACGATATTATTAGTGCTCGTCGACAACAATCTCATGGGGGCACGTACTGTGCTCTCGCCAGCAGTTGCATCTCTGGATCCAGAAGCCTCTGGAGGAGGTTCTGGCCTGTGGTCTTTGCTCATTGGGAACAGTGAAAAATTTGGATGAGCTTGAGGAAAATGACTACAACAATTAGAGGGAGGGAAGAGTACCACAGATCAACAAGGCAGCCGAATACCGTCGAGCACAAGCTTCAAGGCAGCGCCAATCATTCAGCCACGTTCAAGTTATAGTAATGGAACGTGGTTCGGGCAAGCGCTAGGGAAACTTTAGCATGCATCGCTCATGATTTAACAAGCTTGATATTGATGGGTGCAGGTAAGTAAATACATGGATATGTATGAAGTTCATGACAATCGACAGGCTAACTTCAATATGAGTGTGTCACTGTGACAGGCACGAGCTTTACAAATCTTGCCGAGTTAGGGTCTCCGTCAAAATTTCAAATTTCAAACCGGTTCTCTAACGGTTTTCATCTCAAACAGAATTAGACAAGAACCCTTATATCGCGCCTTTGGAAATCTATATCAGAACTTGAGCGTGTTGAGATACCGTTATGACCATCCTTTAGGAATCAATCAAACACATTCAAATCCACCGTTAGTGCTAGACCGCCATTCGACTCTGAACTCAAATTTGACAAGTAGAACTGGTAATGTACTAGCTTATCTTCCGGCCTCTGTGCAGACCACTCAGCCTTCACATGTCAACGCGCACTCCGCCTCAAATGCTGCCTCCCTTGACTCACAAGCAGGAGCTATTTCATCTCCGCAAGGAATAATGGCGTGCTGAAGATGGTTTGGGATAAGCTATCTTGCCGACAGCTTCTTGGCTGATGTTGACCTCAAGTATCTAGCCGCACTAGAAGCAAGGACGTTCGAGGATTCCGGAGAAGCAGGACCTGCAGCCAACCAGCAGTGAGTTTAGATGCTAGTCAATATCTCAGGCAATGGAATGTATATCTCGAAGTTCCTGATGAATGGTTCTTGAAAGAGATCGTAGCGAGAGCAGCCTTGAAGTGAAGAAGAAGAATTAAAGTGCTGGACAACTCTTCCATATCTACCTATCTCAATGACTTTGTCTCCAAAATGTCTACACCTCAGCTCGCCACATTCAAGTGCCTGCAATCGAAAATGAACCTAAGGTGAGTCTATATGAACTTTGCGAGTCACTCCTTCTCATCCCGAATCATGTCGGCAGCAAATCTATGCTGCAGGGTCAGCAGAGCACAGGGGTCTCGAAGCTGCACTTGCTCAGATGCAACATGAACTTCCATTTGAGGTTTCCTATATCGTCAATGACTCACTGGTCTGTACAGCGTGTCACTGGCCAATTCGTCGATGACTTAGATCTTAGATCAGAACTGATAAACTTGTCAAGCAGGCCATACCCTCTGACCACGCTGTCATATCTGCGTATACCACGAGGCAGATGAAGCGACTGTAGCCAATGCGATCGATGGTGCTCTTTCCGCCAAATTTGAGTGGGAGGCCATGCCTTGGAACGATCGCGCCGCCATCTTCCTGTGTACTGCAGAGCTTGTTAGCGGCAAGTACTGTTACAAATTGGTAGCAGCTACTATGCTTGGTCAAGGCAAGAACACTTGGCAGGCTGATATTGATGCTGTCGAGGTGTGTAAGATGGAATTATCTTGATGGCAGTCGATTGATGGAATTTCGCAGCTTTCCGATTTCTTGTGTTTCGGCGTCAAATATGTTGAGGAGCTTCACGCACAACAGCCTCCTAAGAACGCAGTGGGATCATGGAAGTAAGTCCAGTACGCCTTCTTTCAGGATACTTACAATGATTGGATAGCCGCATCGAGTACCACGCGCTGGAAGGATTTGTTCTCGCAGTTTCGCCATTCAACTTCACAGCGATCGGTGGAAACCTTCCGGATGGTACGAGCGACTATTTCTATCATGATTATTATGTTCTGAACCAGACATTTTAGTTCCCGCAATCGTCGGTAACACAGTCGTATGGAAACCTTCACCAGCGGCCACGTATTCCAACTACTTGATCTACCAGATCCTCGCGGAGGCTGGTGTTCCACCCGGCGTCATCCGGTTCATCCCTGGGCCACCTCCAGAAGTCGTCGCACAGGCGATATCGCACCCCAACTTTACAGTGCTCCACTTCACAGGCAGCACGTTCATATTCAAGAAGCTATGGAAAGACATCGCCACAAACCTGGACAACTACAAAGGGCATCCGAGAATCATCGGTGAGACAGGAGGAAAGAACTTCCATGTGATCCACAAGTCGGCAGAGATCCGAAATGCAGTTTTGCAGACCATTTGAGGCGGCTTCGAGTATCAAGGTGCACATATTGCGTGTATGAGTGGCATGCAAGATTGACAGGTGTGGGTGCAGGACAAAAGTGTTCTGCATTGCCACGGCTATATGTTTCCTCTTCGCTTTGGTCATCTGGATTCAAAGATCTGCTCTTGTCTGAGGTTGCCAAGATCAAAATCAGGTCACCATCAGACTTCAGCAACTTTATTGGACCCGTGATGTGCGTTCCATTTCTATGCATTGGGCTGCGCATTGATCACTGAATAATATCCAGAGGTCGTCCGGCTCATGACAAAATAATTGGATTCATCCAGAAAGCCAAGGATGCGGGAGGGGAGGTTCTTATCGGAGGCACTGGTAAGGCGAATATCACGACTCACCTGCGACTTTTCTCATGATCCTACAGGCGATGACTCCAAGGGCTACTTCATACAGCCCACCGTCATTCTAACCAAAGATCCTGAATCAGTCACCATGAAAGAAGAAATCTTTGGTCCTGTCATCTAGTGCTGCCGCGGTCCGGTCCAGAACCATGGTTCGAACCGGACTTTTGGTCCGGTTCTCCGCGGTTCGGTCCATGGTTCTCGCGCCAGCCAGAACCGGACCGGAAAACGGTTCTCGGTTCTAGATCTTCCCAAACGGTCCAGTTCTGGTTCGGCCTTCCCGAACCATTCTGAACCCTTATCGACTTCCACTTCGACAACTGTCATCTTCGGGATTCACGTTGTTGATTAATCAAGCTACATTTAGCCTTTTCGAAGGTAAGCACTAACTAATTAAACTCTCAAGTCTCTCACCCGCTCACCTCTATAACAGGAGGTTCTATTCATTGAGGACCAGCTACAACACTGCGCAAGACTACCTTTTACTGGAGGTGGATGTGTTAGGCGCGGTCAAGGTGGATTTTGGAGGGATTGTGTCTTGCGCTATGCTGCAGAGGTGCGTATTTGTGCTCTGAATGCTGATGGCTCCCTCGAGGGCCAGCACCCATCGCTACCAGCGCACGACCCATCACACGCCACACCACCTGCGCCTATGTTGATGCCCGCCACCTCACCGCATCCCCTCTCACTCGCTTGCTGTTCTTTCTGGCTGGCTTTTGCTGGCTCGCTCGCCGTGTCTCACTCACCCACTGTCTCTTGCTCACTGTCTCACACACCCGCTGGCTGCTCTCGCCCACTGTCTCTCACCCCGCTGTCTCTCACCCTCCGTCTCTCTCACTCACCCACTGTCTCTTGCTCACTGTCTCACACACCCGCTGGCTGCTCTCGCCCACTGTCTCTCACCCCGCTGTCTCTCACCCTCCGTCTCTCACAGCCTGCCTCGATGACCTACTATCGGATCCAAAGGTGAATCGATATGCATGTCTCATTGCATATTCTCACAACTGAATGCGCTCTGCTAGGCCAACAAGTTGGCACTCCATGTACGGGACACGCCACATGTTGACAACACCACCGGGAAAGTTGGTCCCATTTTCTGGAATGTAGCTCTTGGTGGCGCAATGGTCTCATTCGAGTTTTGGGCTACTCAGTGAGTTCTCTCTGGCATGCTTTGTGGAGCTCATGTATGTGTAACGTTCCCACTGGTCGCGTCATATTTTGGATCGAACCTCTCGTGCCAACCCAACTCCCAGTACCCTCTCACTTCCTTTGGCACCCTCTCGCTACCTTTGGCACCCTCCCGCCATCAAGTTGACAAGTTCAGCGCCCTCTCATTACCTTCAGCATCCTCCCACTTAGCACATCCAATGCCACCAGCACCATGCGCAAACGCACAGCGCATGTAGACTCGACTCTAGATGGGGAGTTCTCTCAGCTGCAAAGGTGCGTCATGGTGTTTTATTGTTTCAGTGTCTAATAAATTTATTATTTGTATATGGTACCCGCGCTCGCCACCATCTCACGCTGCTGCTCACTGCCATCTCCTGCTGCTGCTCGCCGCCATCCTCGACCCATGCTCATGATCGCCATCCTTCGCTGCCGCTTTCCTATTTCTGGTTGTGTCAACCCCTCGTTATCACAATCACTCTCCTGATACCTCTCGCGCATGGTAATTGGGGGGGAGCAGCCATGTTATTAGATTAGTTACTCAACATGTATACTACTTAGTACTTTGTCAATGTTTTTTTGCGTGCTCTTACAGTTTTTTTTTTGGTTCGGTTCGGGTTCGGACCCCAAAAAAACCGAACCGGACCATAGAGAACGGTTCTCTATGGTCCGGTTCTGGGTTCGGACATTTTGTAGAACCGAACCGATGGTCCGGTTCTTGGTTCTCATCTAGGACCCTCCGAACCGGACCGAACCGGACCACGGCAGCACTACTGTCATCACTGTAATGCTTTTTCGTTCGCAAATGCGGCCAGTACTAACAACTTTCTAGGTTTATGTGTACGATGACACAAATTATGAGCAGACTCTGGAACTGATCGAAAACACCTCGCTTTATGCACTGACCGGCTCTATGTAAGTCCAAGGTCTCTGCGATTTGCATCGACTGACAACTTCTTTTCCAGCTTTGCCACAGAGCGCAGGGCCCTTCTGACTGCCAAAAACAAGCTACACAACACTGCTGGCAACGTCTATTACAACGAGAAATGCACTGGGGCGGTCGTGGGTCAGCAACCCTTTTGAGGAGGGCGAGCGAGTGGGACCAATGACAAAGCTAGGAGTATCAGCATCTTCTACCGATTCATTTCGGTGAGAAGCATAAAGGAGAACTTCGTGGGCCTAGAGGACTTCCAATACCCGTCGAACTTGATTTGATTTAATGAGAATCATGAAAACAACGGTAGTCATCGATGTTGTACAATCAAAGAATCATTTTGTTACTTGTACATATTCAACGAGAAACATTTGTGGAGGACGAATTTTAAAGTATCCTAAAGAACACTAGAGCAGCAAACCCCATCGCCCCTGTTGGAATCCGAGACAGCCAAAGGACGGAAGGCTGAAGGAGGGAAAGCCGAG
This sequence comes from Suillus discolor, assembly GCF_016758755.1. Taxonomy (NCBI): domain Eukaryota; kingdom Fungi; phylum Basidiomycota; class Agaricomycetes; order Boletales; family Suillaceae; genus Suillus; species Suillus discolor. The sequence goes on from NW_024541254.1 coordinate 534,481, forward strand.
AGAGAGAGAGAGCAAGCGGCCGAAGTTTAGGCACAGGGGGAGAAGTGGATAGCGAGCGCATCCAAAATGGGCAATGGCGAGCGACATGTCGACGTCGGCTCGAGCCCTACAATGTTTCAGTTTATTTTTTCCTTTATATCAAGTTCCTGGCGCACTCACCTTATAAGCGCCACCCCAAACGTTGTAGCATCTCAGTCTTCAATCCGAATACTGAGATGTAAGTGATTAGAGTTGTATATCGTTTACAAAAGGCTAACGTACCGTAGTCGTACCTTTTGTCTAGGTAGATGTTCCGTTAATGGAGTCTTCAATCCGAATACTGAGATTCGTACCTTTTGTCTAGTCTAGTCTAGCCTCCGAGCCTCCCGTTCGACATAAACCTCCATAGGTTATGAGCCCTGCTATGGCCACAGATACTACGCTCCCCGGCACCACGTCGACGCTGTTCAATGTTCCCAAGTTAGCCGAAGATGGCTCAAACTGGATCACATACAAAGAACGTACCTTGACAGCGATTGGTGCGCGAGGTCTGATGCGATATGTTGATGGTCGTGCATTTAAACCTAAGGCCTTCGTCATCAACCAGACGACAGGTCGACTGGAGAAACGCGACGGTACTCCTGCTACGGAGGACGAGATCGAGGAGCTCGACAAGAAAATAGACGAATTCTACCAGAAGAACTCACTCGCAAAACAACAAGTCTTCAGTACCATTACGGACCGGCTGTTGCTACGCGTTCAGAAGTTCGAGTCGGCTTCGCTAGTCTGGACTGAAGTTTGTCAGATACACAAGAGTAAAACGGAGCTCGTCCAAATAGACTTACGTCGGAGACTGCAGGAGACGAGGTGCGAAGAGTCTGGGGACGTTAAGGCCCACTTCGCGGACCTTCTAAGGCTTCGCGAATCCCTAGCTGGTATGGGGGTCAGTATCACTGACACCGATTTTCACGCCATAATCTTGGGCTCGCTCCCAGAGTTGTATCGACCACTCCTATCCTCGATAAGTGCCGCCGCTAAGATCACGAAGAGCCCATTATCCCCATACGAACTCATCAGCATAGTAACAGAAGAGTTCAAGCACAGACAACTTACTGAACGTCGTCCAGCCAAGAAAGGCACCGGTACAGCTCTGGCCGCACGGGAAACCAGGGGCAAGCCAAGGACGAGCATCAGAGGTGCGACTAAGTCCAATCCGGATGCCACATGCTACAATTGTGAGCGGAAGGGTCATTATAAGGCTGATTGCTGGAGGCCAGGAGGCGGGAAAGAGGGCCAAGGGCCCAAGCAGCAGAAGGGAAGGACAGACAAAGGTCCAAAGCAAGCAGTTAACACTGCCACGGAGTCAGAGTCCCACGATCAGTACGCTTTCATGACGTCAAGCTTGGCGTCGGTCGCAAAGAACCTCAATGTACCTGTCGACAGACGAGGTGCCATTGTAGACTCCGGCGCGACCTCCCATTTCTGCCCGGACCGCTCCAAGTTCACAAACTTCCTCCCAATCCCCCCCCAGGACATCCGTACTGCGGATGGCTCGACTCTTAGCGCGGTAGGACGAGGGGATGTCAACATAGAACTCCCACTCGGGGACAAACGCACAATGGTGACGCTAAGGGACACGCTCTACGCACCTAATATGGCCTTCACCCTCATCTCTACCAACAAGATAACGAACGCTGGAATGGCCATTCTCTTTGAAGGCCAAATGTGCAAGGTATTGTCGAAGGGACCCACGCGCCGAGTTATAGCCAAAATCCCTCAAGTGGAAGGCCTGTACAGCGTCGTGACAAAGGGACATCAGCTCCACCAAGCTCATGTAGCTAACGAGAAGCTTACCCTCAGCCAGCTGCACCGCAGACTAGGTCACGTCTCGCACAATGCAGTGGCGGACGCAATTAAGAAGGGCTTGGTGGTAGGCGTGGAGTTGGATCCAGAGTCGAAGGCAGAATTCTGCGATACCTGTGTTAAGGCTAAGTCAGCGCAACACCCTTTCCCCAAAGAGACGACGACTCGTGCGCGTACCTATGGCGACCTGGTTCACACCGACCTCTGGGGGCCCGCACAAACGACAAGCCTGGGCGGCTGCAAATATTATATCAGCTTTACGGACGACTTCAGCCAGCAATCCAAGCTTCAATTCCTCAAACAAAAAGAGTGAAGCACTTACTGCGTTCAAAGAGTATGAAGCGTGGCTCGGGCGTCAGAACCCAGGAGTTCGCTTGAAGAAGGTCCAGTCGGATAGAGGAGGGGAGTACCTGAGTGCGGAGTTTGACAAGTACTTGCGTCAGCAGGGCATAGAGCGTCAGCTAACGGTGCATGACTCACCACAGCAGAACGGCATTGCCGAACGCCTCAACAGGACTCTGGTCGAGCACGCTCGTGCGATGCTGCTCGCAAAGGACTTACCGAAGTACCTGTGGGCCGAAGCTGTCAACTATGCTACTTGGCTTAAGAACCGCTTACCTTCCAGATCCGTACCTGGCAGCACACCTTTTGAACTGGTCCAGAAGTCCAAGCCGGATTTGTCGCAGGCCCACGAGTTCGGTGTGACAGTCTATGTCCATGTGCGAGAGGCGGGGAAGCTGGAGCCGAAAGCGGAGGAGGCCATGTTTGTGGGGGTGGACGTTGAGAGTAAGGGCTACCGAGTCTATTGGCCTGGTAAGCGCTGTGTGTCGGTGGAAAGGAACCTCACCTTCGCACCAGTGGTAAGTGAGGCTGTGCTGGACGAGGGGGAGTCTGCTGCCATCAACAAATATAATAGCAGCAATATTAACAAGGACTCACCTAAAGACGCCCAGCCCATCCTCACCACCTCGCAGCAGCAACCTCAACCATCTACCGGCCAGCAACCTCAGCCATCTACTCCTCCCCGAACCCCACCAGAACGCCCACCTACTCCGCCGGCACCCAGGACCACTAGGACACGACCCCCTCCTGGCTACTACGCAGCCCTCAATGAGGGCCAAACGGCAAGCGTCGCAATGGAAGACCTGCTGGAAGCGTCAGAAGTAGATCTGTTAGACGAAGAAAATCACATTCACCTTGCGTTGGCCACCACTGAACCGGAGCCCACCCTATGAGAAGCCTTGAATGGGTCAGATGGTGTTGAATGGCAAGAAGCTGTGGATTACGAAATCGCCCAGTTAGAGAAGTTAGGTACGTGGGAAATTGTAGACGCACCTAGGGGCGCCAACATAATCCCTTGCCACTATGTTCTGGCCACAAAGTGTGGGCCAGATGGCGAAAAGCTCAAGTTGCGAGCACGTCTCGTTGCCAACGGACAGCGTCAACGTTATGGAGTCAACTACTTCGACACATTTGCGCCAACAGCCAACATGGCCACCATACGAACAGTCCTGTCAATGGCCGCTCAACGCGATTGGGAAATCCACCAGGTGGATATAAAAAGTGCATACCTTTATGCCAAGATCCAGGAGGAGATATACATGAGGGCGCCGCCGGGATATATGAAGGCTGGGCAGGAGGGGAAGGTGCTGAAGTTGAAGAGGAGCCTACCTGGGCTGAAACAGGCTGGTTTCGAGTGGGCCGAGGAGCTTGCCGGCGTTTTTTGTAGCCTTGGGTTCAGTCGCTCGCGGGTGGATCAAGCCGTGTACTACAAACGTACCTCGAAGGAGCACGTCGTCATCACCGTGTCCGTCGATGACATGGCCGTCACCACCAACCACATCTCCTACATCCTCCAGTTCAAGTCGCAGCTCAAGGACTTCTTCGAAATATCGAACCTTGGGGAGCTGAGGTGGTTGTTAGGGCTAAAGGTAACGAGGGATAGAGTTGCACGTACCAGAACCTTATTGCAGAAGGCGTACGTGGCAACCATAGTCGAACGTTTCCGTTTGGCCGATGCCAAGAGCGCGCCTACCCCAATGGACCCTGGAGCCATCCTCTCAACAGATCAGTCCCCCGCGACCCACACCGAGCTACAGAGCATGCGCGACGTACCATATCAGAGGGCCATAGGTTCCTTGATGTACGCGGCGACCAGCACGCGTCCGGACATCGCCTTCTCCGTTGCAACGTTGTCGCAGTTCATGCAGAACCCCGGGAGAGTACACTGGGAGGCGGCAAAGAGAGCTTTGCGTTACCTAAAGGCTACGGACAGTACCGAACTTACCTTAGGTCCAATGGAGGCAGGGTTAGAGGCTTTTGTAGATGCGGACTGGGCGTCCCAGCCGCACAGGCATTCCATGTCCGGCTATATTGTGATGCTGAACGGGGGACCAGTGGCCTGGAGTGCGCGGAAGCAACCGTTAATCGCACTATCCACGGCAGAGGCTGAATACATAGCACTCACGAGCGTGGTACGCGAACTCCTCTATCTGCAGCTACTGATCGGCGAACTCTATGAGAGCCCTACTCTCCCCACCCCCATCTTTTGCGACAACCAGGCTGCTATCGCATTAGCGTCAAATGGCAAGTTCCAGTCGAGAACAAAGCATATCGACTTACGATACCATTTTGTGCGCGGCCACGTCAAAAACGGCATCTTCAATCTCCTGTATTGTCCCACAGAGGACAACGTCGCTGACGCATTCACCAAGCCACTCGCCCGTCCCAGACTACAGCGCCTACGGCTCTTGATGGGGTTGGATAGCGCTCGAGGGGGAGTGTTGGAATCTGAGACAGCCGAAGGAGGGAAAGCCGAGAGAGAGAGAGAGCAAGCGGCCGAAGTTTAGGCACAGGGGGAGAAGTGGATAGCGAGCGCATCCAAAATGGGCAATGGCGAGCGACATGTCGACGTCGGCTCGAGCCCTACAATGTTTCAGTTTATTTTTTCCTTTATATCAAGTTCCTGGCGCACTCACCTTATAAGCGCCACCCCAAACGTTGTAGCATCTCAGTCTTCAATCCGAATACTGAGATGTAAGTGATTAGAGTTGTATATCGTTTACAAAAGGCTAACGTACCGTAGTCGTACCTTTTGTCTAGGTAGATGTTCCGTTAATGGAGTCTTCAATCCGAATACTGAGATTCGTACCTTTTGTCTAGTCTAGTCTAGCCTCCGAGCCTCCCGTTCGACGTAAACCTCCATAGCTCCATCATTACACTACAGTACTTGTGGCGCACACTACGAAAGCAAACAGCTCCAAATTCAAGCTCGATAGCAGATATAGGATCCATCGACACAGAACAAACTCGTACGCTCAGCATTACGACAACTGGATCAATTACGAGTAGCGCTAGAGATATTGATTTAGCAACTACAGAGGACAGTCAAGGCTAAGAACTCACATCTCAGCAATTCGACCAGTCTTCTCCATGAGCCATGCGACTCAAATCAATCTCTAGCCCACCGGGTATCATCAATGTAGTCCCAAGATAATGAAATGGTTGGCCTCGGGAAGCGGGCGGTACCCAGAAAAGCAGCCGACCATAGGCTCCTATTATCCATCCATCTTTCAGCGAGACAGGGGTTGAATTAAGATGAGAGGTGCCTTCAAGTAACTCAGCAGGGTTTTGCAGTGCATGATCCAAGCTTGATGCGAAGCAAATGGTGGGGTTGTTCCGAGTATGGGATGACATGCCAGTCTCCCATTTGCAAGATGTGGTGGGACATGTGTCCAAAAAGGATGGCGAGGAGTGAATCTCAGTGTGCTCCTGAAATTGCTGTTCTGTCGCTGGATTCCACAGCCGAACAGTGGAATCAAAAGAACCAGACACGATGCGAGTGCCATCGGGTGAGAACGAGACTGACAAAACCGAATGAGTGTGCCCTCGGAAGGGCTCACCCAATGGCAGTCCCATTGCTGCATCCCACAGCCGGACAGTGAAATCCCAAGAACCAGACACGATGCGAGTGCCATCGGGAGAGAACGAGACTGACGAAACCCAAAAAGTGTGCCCTCGGAAGGGCCCACCCAATGGCAGTCCCATTGCTGCGTCCCACAGCCGGACAGTGGAATTCCAAGAACCAGACACGATGCGAGTGCCATCGGGCGAGAACGAGACTGACGAAACCAAATCAGTGTGCCCTCGGAAGGGCTCACCCAATGGCAGTCCCGTTGCTGCATCCCACAGCCGGACAGTGGAATCCAAAGAGCCAGACACGATGCGAGTGCCATTGGGCGAGAACGAGACTGACCAAACCAAATCAGTATGCCCTCGGAAGGGCTCACACAATGGCAGTCCCATTGCTGCATCCCACACCCGAACAGTGGAATCCAAAGAACCAGACGCGATGCGAGTGCCATCGGGCAAGAATGAGACTGACAAGAATGAAGAAGTGTGCCCACTGATCACGGTCTGAATAGCCGTCCAGTTCGCAAGATGACCACGCATCAGACGAAGAGTGTTCGGAAACTTTCCAGTAAACTTTGTAGCTATCGTGGACTTGCTGGGGCAAAATGGCAGCCCTGATACATACAGATGTGCTGTGCTGTGCAAAATCATCCCACCAAACACCTGCACGAATCTCTGCACATCCGTTGCAGCGCACAAGATGCTTGCATATCTGGATTGGCCCTGTGTTCGCGCGTAAGCACTTCCCCTGACACCACCAGGTCACTCTGTTCTCACCTTCAGCCACTGGGCGATGAGTGGAAGCATGGCAACTGCGCTGCTGAGTCCATTGAGAAGGCCGAGTGCTTCGATCCAGAAGAGCAGTCGCTCGTTATCGAAGAATGATTCTATTTCCTTGGCGAGCTCTGCGTCAAAGTCCATTGCTTGGACGTGTGTGGCCCAAAATCGACAGGAATACGACAGATGCGATGGAATGCATGTTGCGACTTTGTCTGACAGTCCGGTGTCTTTGCTATTGGGGAGGTATGAAGACTTTAAATCACACATATTGAAGCGAAGGTCGCGCTCCATCACTCGTAGCGACGCATAAGCAAGATCGCGTTGTGAGTTCGACATCTCTACGAAAAACTCTCCGCTGGATGATTTGTTTGTCAGGAATTCGCGGAAGGATGTGTGAAGGGGTCGGATGGGACTGGATGAGTTGGTGGTGCCACTTAATAGGGATCCCATATGTGCTACCACGTCTTCTACTTTGTAGTGCTCGCTTTGGTCTGGAAAATGGCACCGCATGGCATTCAGGGCATCCAAAGGGAGCGGTTCGGCTGAGCCAAGTATGTGCGACATCACAGAATGAAACTTTGCTAGCGCTTGCTGATAATCGTCAGTGTCGGTGTATATGTCCTTCCCCATGCTTTCTCCTAAAATAAAGCTATATAAACCATACAACAGGTTTTTCCGCTTTCCATGATCGTGGGATATGACAGCATTGAAGCAATCAATGGTGGATTTGCCAGGAGGGGGTAGTTTGATGTATTTGCATGCAAGACGCGCCCACTCGAATAGTCCACCAGCTCTGTTAGCGATGTCTGCGAACTCTTTGTCTCCAAGACCAGACGCCTTCTTCAGTTCGTGAGACACAAATGTACGGATGTCTCTCTCCGAGTCTTTTTCTGAAATGTCATCCATGGATAGCCATTCAATATGTGGAGCATCCTGGAATTCAGAATTGATATCAAGAAGCGCGCGAGAGGTGATGAGAATCCGAAAGTTGGATGGGAGTTCGGTGATTTGGGGAAGATCTTCGCCCTCCAGTGTGCCCGCAAGTATGCGGAGAAGGTTGCGCCGTGTCTCGACTTCCCCGCTCTCGTCCAGCGCTTCAATCACGATCAAGACAGGCCCCACGCTCGACCCAGAAGACTTCTTTAGTGGTTCTATCAACAGCTTCCGCCACTGCTGGACGATATCTGTCGTGTTCTTGAGCGACTTTGCATGTTCGACTGTATTCGCCAATGTTCGTCTCATCTCCGTATCACGATCAGCGAGGTCGCGAGCGATAGTGGAGAACACCTTTTCATGACGTTTGTCTGTTTGGTTCCGGTCGAAGCAGAAACACGAACCGAGCCCTCCCAAGTCGTTGAACCAGTTAGCGATTGTGTGAGCGATGGATGATTTGCCCGTGCCCGTAGGGCCAGATAGCCATAGCACCCGCTGAGCAGTATCTCCCCTGTCGTTGATCCATTGAGTGATCCAGGATAGAATGTCCGTGCGCGTCCCTGGCAGGCATAGTTTCGTGGTGTTTAGTCCCGCACCTGCTGCGTAAGGCATCCCGCTGAGATCCAGTTTGTCGCTCAGTTCGTCGCCTGAAGGGGTATTGTGAGTATACGGAAAGTCAGAAGCACGTCCGGATCCTTACTCGTGCACCGGACAAGATCGGCTATGTCCCGAAGAGCTTGGTCCCGAAATTGTTGCATGAACTCGTCCAAAGCCTTATTGTACCGTGAAATCAGATCATCCGTCTCTGAGATAACATTTTTACTGAGTCTCTTCCCTGTGATGATGGCATGAGATTCAAATTACGAAAAGCGCAATGGCTCGACGACTCACAAAAGTTCTTTTTCTCCGAATAATCCCTGATGAAACACGCGCACTCTAGAGTCTGCTGGGCGATTCGTCCAGCGATGCTGCGCTTGGATGAAATCTGGCCGAGAATGTCATCTTGTGACATGAAGCAGTAGACTTGTTCCAATTTGTCGAGAAGAGATTGCATCGATTGGTCGCGTTCTGTTTGAGCGAGAATAATCTGCATAGAGTCAACAACTGCTGAACAGGAAGGTAAAACCACGCGTACTTTGGATGCAGCAGACAGCATGCCCAGCACCATCTTTGCATAAGGATGTACCTATACAATTTAATTGGTTCGCTTCCAACCAAGGAGAGCGGCCCATACGTTCGCAAGATTCTCGATGACAGTGTCGAAAATTTTGAGTTTTTGAAGATATGTGGTCGGGAGATCGTCTGCGATAGCGAGATCTTTTGGGCCATCTTCGGCTTTGGATAGAAAAGAAGTGACGTGTCCCCCGAGTAGTCTCATACTTTCTGTAGCCTCACGGGCACCCTGAAGTTCAGCATCAACTGATTGGGGATCAGGAATTTCTTCCACGCCAGGTGGGGCATCGGGGACCTGCACGGCCATCAGAATTTAGACATGAAAAACAGATTGTTTGGCGTAAATACCTTCAAAGCAGGTTCTCTGGACGCTGCTTGATTCCCGCAGCCACTGAGATTCTCAGATGTGGCGGGCTTATTGCCATCAGGCGATGCATCCTTGGTGGACCTCAGACAAGTTCAACTTCAAAACAAAAACTGCTTACCTCGATATCATGATTCGATGAAGCGCCGCCATGATCAGCGTTCTGGACTGCGGGGATTTCGTGGCGGAAACGCTTGAAGCGTTTCTGCACAATATCAGCTATATTCCAGCTCCTTCAGCATTCAAACCGACGTACAGAAACTTTTTTAGCCACATTCTTCTTAACTTTCCGCAGGGTCTGACAGAATCCACTGCGGGGCTGATTCTGGATTAAGGATGCGTAGCGACGATATTATTAGCGCTCGTCGACAACGATCTCATGGGGGCACGTACTGTGCTCTCGCCAGCAGTTGCATCTCTGGATCCAGAAGCCTCTGGAGGAGGTTCTGGCCTGTGGTCTTCGCTCATTGGGAACGGTCAAAAATTTGGATGAGCTTGAGGAAAATGACTGCAAAAATTAGAGGGAGGGGAGAGTACCACAAATCAATGAGGCACCCGAATATCGTCGACCACAAGCTTCAAGGCAGCGCCAATCATTCAGCCACGTTCAAGTTATAGTAATGGAACGTGGTTCGGGCAAGCGCTAGAGAAACTTTAGCATGCATCGTTCATCATGTAACAAGTTTGATATTGATGCAGTGCGCGTAAGTAAATACATACATATGTAGGGGCACAACGAAGTTCATGACAATCGTCATGCTGAACTTCAGTAGTACATATGGAAAGCGGGAGTGATCTGGTGTGTCACAGGCACGAGCGCTGGCAAATCTTGTGCCGAGTCAGCCGTCCGGGCATTGCGCAACCTTTGCCCTAAGATAGTAGAGAATCCATATCCGTGCCATAGTATGGCTTTTGACCTTGAGATCTTGAGATACCGAGTGCACTTGTTATAATTATACAAACATCCTTCAGGGCATGCCATGGCCATGAACCCGTGCGATTTCGAATGTAGAACATATAAGAATGCTTGCACCTCAGAGTCAGACCGTGTCAAGGCTCCTCGTCATTTAGCACCGCGTCATTTGGCATGTGTAAACTGAACCAAACAATCCTCCTGATTCATGATAAGCCGCTTAAGCCTCTTCCAAGTATCACACCGAACACGAAGATGTTTTCATAGCTTTCCTACCACATGTCATTACCAACGCGCAAGCGAAAAGCTATTTGCAGATGCAGAACGGGAGGAAGCAGAAGAAGCTCAATGCCCTAAACCAAGCATTTCCAACATTCCTCAACTACAGAGCCAGGATGAAAACTGGACAGGCGAAGAATCTATACGAGATGCTGTGCTGCGCATGCTCGTCGACAAGTACAAGCCTATGCGCTCGGGGCCTATCAGGACGGCTGACATGAAGCTGAGGGAGGCGCCGCCGAAGGTGCACACAGATGCACATGTCGTCGAACGACCTGCCCAAGGGTGGCAAGAACTTGCAAACAAACCTTTGCTACCTTCCATAGAAGGTCACAAGCCTTGGCTTACTACTTACAAGGCCCCTTCTCATGCGTCTGCATCCATTAAGCTCGGCAACTTCACACCTGCATCCGCACGTACACCTGGCGTCCATGCTGTGACGGACGAACGCACTAGAAAGACAGAGAGGGAGCTTGCCAGACGAAAAGAGCAAGCAGGACGACTGTCAAGAGCTAGAGAGTCAACGTTGGATTATCGCTTGGGCCTGAAGAACAGCGAGGGGCAACACACTGCTGGTCGGAACCCTGTGAGTATGAGGGGGTGGCAGGCCTTGATAGAGGACAAGATACAGGTTGGCTTCGTCACTCATTCGGAATTGTTTTGTTCTTACATCGAAAGATAGAAAGCTCGAGCTGCCGGACATTTTGACAAAATCAAAGGGCGAGGTCAGCCTATGGTCAGATTGAGCGACGAGCACAATCCTTTCATTGCAAGAGAAGAGTTCCTCATGAACCGGATTGTTCAAAGGAATGGGGCAGCTCCACCATGGGTTGAAGTACAAATTGGTGGGTGACTTATTTCTGTGAGATCTTCAAGTTAACCATTATATTACAGAGCTCGAGACTGCAGTGAACTCGTTTCGCGATGTCCTGCGGCAGTCGTGGACAAGGCGTGCAATTCGGACTTTAACAATGTTACAACCAGCGACTATGTTGCCTTCATTATCGCTGGGCAGTGTGACATCATTGCGCGACCGCGAGTGGGAAGAACGAGAGTGCTCTTACCACGACACAGCCATCGCTGAATTGAATTCTTTGGTGCGTAAATACAATGCCCTTGCGCCATATTCTGTGCGCCGCCCATATTATTCTCGAGAGGCCGAATTAGCCAAGGCGTATCAGGATTGCGGGGATGACATTCTGCGTGAGATATCAGAGAGAAGAGAGATACATGGCAAGTCTGGTGCCTCACCACCATTTGAAGTCGAGTCTTCTGTGGACGTCGATGCTTTGAGTTCAACGACTTATCCTTTGAGGTTTCGAGATATCATCCGTCGGTGGTTTATGAAGTTGCGAGGGAGATTCTTCAATGTATCCTGAACGACGCGCTCGCACGGCTGATCATACATACACACATACATGCATGCATTGTGCCCGGATGAAGTTGAACAGCTGAACGGCTCAAGGCACGCCCCACATCTATTCTAGACCCCTCGATTGTAGCTAACAATTCATACTACATGCATTTGTATCCTTGTCCTTGTGTTGTTACCGGAGATCCAGGAATCCAGGAGTGCGCCGGCTGCCTTCCATAGCCGATTTTTGTCCATTGTGTTGGATCTGATACCGCGGAGGCATTCATGTCCTAGTCACATCAGCGTTGTTCCTCAGGCCTCAGGCCTCAACGTCCACGAAGTACTGCAGTCGTTACGACAATTAATACATACAAAAACGACGACAATACTGAGCACGATTGAATAAATCGGAATTCATGCGATTTACGTGAATTCGGCATCCCGGACATAACTCGGCCGCAAGGGACAAGAAGAAACGAGGCGTTTACCAACTTTTGCAAATTCCCTGGCCTGCCAGGCGCTGCCTCGTGTCTGCCTCGCCTTTTCCGGAGGTCATTGACCGGACATCTAATCTATAAAAACCCACCCTTTTGTTTATTTAATTCTCCCATCCTCAAGACTTGTATTCTTACAACCCCACCTTTTCTCCTACATCCCGCCCACCGTCGCCGACCCCCATCATGGCCATCTACGAGGAATACGCAGCGCTCCCTATTGCCAGCGACATTACGGTGAATTTTTCGCTTTTCCCCAGTGCCGAATAAGCTCTAACGATACTTTTTTGTAGCCTGGTGACATTGTCGCTGTTAACCACGACCGCTATGGTCGTCAAGAGGGCCTCGTCGTTGGCTCTCGTGTCGACTTCGCTGTAAGCCCCGACTTCTTCCGCAATAAAAATGCATAAGGACTCATCCCACCTCACAGGGCCGACAAATCCTCGAAGTCCAACTCGAAGCCTCAAACGAAATCTACCAAGCATGGTACAGCTGGCACATTTCTCACCCCAAATCCAATATCTAACGCAGCCCAAAACCACAGGTACCCCACTGTCACCCGCGTCAGGCGAACAGTCTCCTACACCCGACCTGTCGTCGCAAAACAGCGCACCGTTGAGCGCCGAATCTATTGGTGATCGTATTTCACCCGGCCTTATTTCTCTCCTTGGTTTGGATTGTCGAATTTTGTATTATCTAAGTATAAGTATCTACCCTGCGGCCAAGTCGACGTGGTCATGGTGCTCTTGCTTCTTGCTTCGGTCATGGGGGCGATGTTCAATACGGTACATAGCTCGCGGTGGCTACTGGTGGACGCGATGCCGGGCATGGCGGAGGTTGCTTGTTTCATTCAACTGATGAATCTACGATGATTACTAGAGGTCTTTTAACGGGACATTAGGTCACACGTACTTTGATGATCGTGACAAAATGACATGACCTTGACATGTACACGATTGGCTGCTGTCACCTCTTGCGTGAGCGCAGGTACGGCCTACTAAACATTGCGTGACGTGGCGGCAATCACGGGTTATCGCGAATACAATACTTATTGTGTATCTCACTATTGTGCACTGCATTATTGGGGACAGATAAGCGCTGTTAAACGCCGTAGATGACTTCAGTCCAATCGGTATTCAATATTCAATGAGTACCAGCACACATAGCTAAGTAAATTAGTAGAGACCTCAACATGTGGCAGGCTAAGCTATGCTAAAGATACAAGAGCATAATAAAGTTAGATGATAATGAGGACTACAGAAAGGCAGTTATGCTTTCTGGTCGACAACAGATGAGGGGTGTGTAGGCTGAGGGGATTTGGGATGGCGAGATCCTGGTGGACGAGCGGTAAGGGATGAAGACGAAGATGACGCACGTTGATGTATATGCATGATATCTGGTGCTGATGCCCAGAGAGAAGACGAATTGGTAGATGTGCTTGACATAGAAGCCTGCGACAAATTTGCTTTCAAAGGAACAGCGCTTCCGTTCATTAGAGACGGAGTCGATGCAGATAGAGACTCTCGGTCCCGTCGCGCAGCTGAAATACTTCTTCTCCCAGCTACTACGCTCCTCACAACTCTCGGACCCATCACACCCCTCCCTCTATTCTCCACAATATCCCCATCTACCAGCGAACTTGCAACCGATGTCGTTGACCCGTTCACGCGCGGCTTGAGTGTCTCCTCTGAGCTTCGTGGTGAGTTGTGATGTGGGTAAATGCCAGGGCGCGACTGTACCACGCGCTCGTAGTAGAGCATAAACGCCCCAGAACCCTCTTGCACCACTGTCTCTATTCCGCATTCCTTCACTGAATCGTCGCTGATCCGTAGCCATCCCCGCCCAGGGCGATACATGGAGTCCACAGCTTCGTCGTCGTCGCGCACGGGCCCATAGCGCTGGCACCTTTCGCAGTCGCAGCCAAGTGGGTCGGCGAGTCTTGGTGGTGCGAAGCGCCGCGAGCCGTAGGATACAGGCCGGGGTTTGCGCCGATAGCAAACGTAGTGACCGAAAGAATGCTGACCATAGTGACACACAACAGCAGAAAGACGGTATATGATTCTTTGCACGGCATATGTTGTCGGTGTAGGAGTTGTGGAACGAGGGAGTAGGGGTGGTTGTGACGAGATGGGAACAGAAGGTTTGGTGGAGAGGTTGCCAGAGGTTGTGAATGGTGTGAGATCTAGAAACTCGGGAAACAGAATGCGAACTGTGTTCTTAGCAGCATAGTGGCCGTAGCTGAGGGATCGATTGAGATGCAGTGCGAGAACTTGAGGTGGCTGTAGAACATCTTAGATACTCGGGGGGCACAAACGAAGCTCAGACTTACTCTTGCGATCATAGCTTGCTTTGTTGATGCTCTGCTAAACACTTTCTCCAGCTTGACGCCCTTGACTTCCTCTTCTAGTCGGCCATGATCTAAGGCAGACTGCACTTTGAGTTCTAGTTTTCTAGCATCCTTCATTCGTTTCCTCTTTGACACAGAGGCAGTAGGGTCTGCAATCACTGCTGCTGCCAACCGGTCTGCCTCTTGCCTAAGCCTCTGGTGCGTGGCCTTCATCGAACATTTGCGACATATGCAGTCGTTCAACATCTCAAGCTTAGTGTATTCCGCAAGGCAGTCTTCCAAATGACAGCTGGCCTGTGTGCGAGTTAAAGTATATCGATGACCAAATCAATCAACACATACGGCATATCGAGGCAAGGCAAGTTGCCAGCTATCGAAAGCAAAATGCATGACTGCTTCTGTGTAGCCACATTCAACGCAGCTGCGTCTGTTCGCTGTGAGCCCGTCGAACACGCTCTTCCCAATCTCCTTATTGACGTCATTACGGACTTGAGAGAGTCCACCTAGACCACGGTCCCGTTGGCCCTCATTATCAACTGCAGCCACTTCCTTCTTGATGCATTCGGAGACGAGTTGGAATAATTCCTGTGCATCTTGATGTTCCCGAGAGGAAAAGAGGGAGTTATGTTTGCTTCTGGAGTGATTGACGAGGGTGGCGATCATGTCGAGTGGACGAATTGAATGATAAGCAGAACGAGGTGTATTAAGGTCTGTAGATGTCTGTCAAATGCGCAGCTGTGGTGCTGTATGACGGCACGCACCTTGGAGCAAAGCCAGGAGGGCGTCCACGACAGGTGATGGCACATCAAGTTGAATGGCCTTGGCTTGCGTGTACGAGAGATAAGGGTGTAAATAGGACAAGGATGCCATAGCCTGATTGCAGTAGTGTGAATCGGAGAACTACGATTCGGATTGAGCACCTTACTTGCATAGTTGAGTTCATGAAACAGTACGTTCCGGATATATTGACAAGACCGGGGTAATAGCCATCATGAGCATCGTTTTTGTGCTCTGAAACTGATGTGTTGCAACAATTAGATTATCACATGAGAACAAGTACATACGTGGTCTTGCATGTCCATTAAGCTCGATCTGTTCACTACGAGTGCGTAACACTTTCTTCTTGAGTTTTTTAGTTTCTTGTTGGGTACCGGAGGATGATGACCAGTTCCACGGCAAGCTGAATGAAAGGTTCTCAAACACCATAGCTAACCGCCAGGCGACTGGTGAAGATGATCCAAGGCTGAATACCGTCTGGACGAAGAGCAGGACAATAAGCGGGAATAAAACGAAAATGGCAAGGGGGGTTATTTGAAGAAATAAAGGGTCTTTGAGTAAGGCGAGAGACCAAGAACGGAATTCGTCTTGAATGTTCATGGGGGGTTCAACTTTATGCTGCTCTCCAAGACATGAGCAGCAATAGCGACGCAGCAGCTCGGGGAACACGAACCTTTATGTTGTTGACATGCTCGTTCGTTCGTATATAATATGGCCACGCAATTCAATGAAACACATGGCTACCTGGCGCAATGGTAGCGCGTTTGGCTTCGATTGCCAGCGGCACCAAAAGGTTGCAGGTTCGAGTCCTGCGGTGGTCATTTTTTTTGCTGTTAATAAAATCACAAATTATTTTACATCTTCTTCTTTTTACTCCTCGTAACACGCGTGCCTATGAAACTCACAAGGCCACCTCCCTATGGCTATACCTTCTCCAGATATCACTCGCCTCCCCTTTTGTTCCTCGTCATCTAAAATAATTACATACTGCTCATCTGTTCTTTCATCCACGTAATGCCACTTCCCACATACGCCATCGCCAAACGGGTGTGGGAACAGGTCATCATCCTCGGGCTCCGATGGATCCGCCAGGAATGGGTGGTATAGTGCTCCCCGCGGAGTAATGCGTCGTGTTGACTCGGGATGCATTACCTCCGCTAGAAGAGAAAGTGCAGCTTCGACCTCAATTCGGTGCGATTCAGCTGTCGGGGGTGCTGGTATATTGGCACGCGTGGGGGTAGTGGAGCGTGACCGAGAAAATCTGGTCTGTCCGTAGCTGTATGATGGAGAAGATGACGGCGGCGGATGGTTGAGTCCTCCAGGAGAATGTGTCTCGTGGTCATTGTATGGATAATATCGAGGATCTGGCGTACGAGGTTTGAATATGTTAGGATTTTGTTTTTCAACGAACTCGCGCCAACTTATGCCCTCTTGCGATATTGAAGGCACATTTGTCGCAAATGTCCGACCTGTATAGTACTCATGAGCTGAAAAGTTTAAATTAAATGCGATAGTTACTATGCAGGATCGCAGTTTTCTCCATTTTCTGTCGTCCGATAATGGTAGCTATTTCCATGAGAGCTTCTATATCATCACTGGACTGCAGAAGAGGGAATTTTCCCGCCAGGAAGAAGAGAAGGATCATGCCAGCTGACCAAACATCAATGGCTAGGCGCAGCGCGTTCAGCCAGCGCGTCGGATTAAAAATGACATGTCGTACCACCGGTTTGCTGGCTGCACTTTAGAAGGACTTCGGGGGCCCGGAAGCCTCTCGTGCCTGCCCTGTTTGCTTTTGATGGGGCTCTAGTTCACAGGGTCAGTAAGCGAATTACTTGGAGACGAAAGCTCACCTCGTATCCTTGTCGGGATAGCCAACACGATCGCTTGACCATGAACTTTTCTGTCGGGCTTCCCTCTGCATCTTCTTCAGGAGATCAACATCATAGTCATTCCGACCTCTTATTTTTCCATGAGGATGCTCCCGCGTGGCAGAGGTATGCAAGCATGCTCCGTGCGCCGGCGTGGATCCATCCATTCTCTGAAAACATGTTATAACGGATACTTGAAGCACATGTCTCACTGCTCACACTTGCGAGGCCAAAGTCGCACAAGGCACCTATGCCTGTTCGAGGATCATACAGAAAGTTGGCAGGTTTAACGTCCCGATGTATGATACCTCTGGCATGAATATCACGTAACGCACGGAACATACATCGAAAGTATGCTTTGATACCAGCCATAGACAAGTCTTTGTAGAATTCCTGACCTAACGTTAAAGCGTCTTCCATATGTAAACCGGTGCACCCACTCGAAAATCTTCGTTGCGGGTATATGGCATGATAGCGACCACCTGATCTTGGTGTCGGAACGCGGTGATAAGCTGAGAAGTATGACGGCATCCCCTGCAATCTTCCATGATCGAGATCTCGTTTCGTATTCGCTCTGGATTGCTTGTGACATATATTCGTTTTATGGCGACAAAGACTTTGGTACCGGGGGAATAAGGGGCTGATTGGTGATGTGCGGAGGATGTGGGAGGATGGTAGCCATGCCACGCAGTGTTGTCCCATTTATAATGGTAGGCCAAATCTATGGCCTTGTATACGGAGGAGAATGTCCCTGTGCCAAGGCGATCGACGATGGTATAGTCTTCTGATAACGACGGAACAGCGTTGTTGAGATTGGCAATTTCTAGTTGGATTTCTTGTTGTTCTTCTGGTGGTTTGAGGTACAACGTCTTCTCTTCGTCCGTTTCACCATCTGCGTCGGCGTCTTCATCAGGGTCTTCGTCGTCGTCGTCAAGATTGCCCATATCATGCGGTGCTTCAAAATTCATATCGTCAGCGCTTTCCATGCTCTCGTCGAGATCTACGACCGGCAGCTCGTCTGGGTGACTTGGCCGCCTTCGCTTGATAGTGGAGGGCACAACGCCTTGTTTTGAATAAAGGTGTGCAAGATGATTGTGATACTCGACCATATCTGGGCTTTCGAGGCCATTGTGACCGTCCTCGGAGGTGGGGCTTGAAAGCACCGTTTGTATTCCGTGCCGAGACATATTCCTCGTGGTAAGCTTTGTTACGAATATCAGAAGAACCGACTTCAAGAGGATTAGATGAATGCTGAGAGAGTAGCATGGTGGCCATGGCGCGTCTGGCCGATGTGAGTAATGGCCAGCTTGTTCAGGTGTCGTGGTAAGTAGAAAGCATCTTTAAAACGCTAGCCTCGTCGCGACAAACGCGCTAGGGTCACGTGAGCTAGATAAGCACAAGACAAACAATAAAAAAGTGACCACCGCAGGACTCGAACCTGCAACCTTTTGGTGCCGCTGGCAGTCGAAGCCAAACGCGCTACCATTGCGCCAGGTAGCCATAATGTATCTGTATCCTGTCTCATTTTCACGTAGAAGGACTTAGTTACCAAATTAGCTACTGTTGGAGTTAGGCTTGCGCCGACACCATCTCTGTCATGGCGCTCAATTGGACGATGCTGGATGCGAGACACCAGCCTATACCCTTACACGATGAGTCCACTATCATGTCCATAGATCGTGATTCGCAAGTGGAGTTCTCCATGACCATACCTGACGCGCCACCTTCGGGCATTGCTGCCACCGGGGGCAATGGTGGGGTGAAGAAGATGAAGGAGAGAGGGAAACTCTGGCTGACGAACAAACGAGTATGTTCATCCTTCCCTTCAAACATTAATCAATCTGATTTTGATGTACACTAGCTGATCTTCACAACACCCAAAGGGGGAAAGCCCAAGCCGTCATTCGAATCGCTATCGATACCACTGGACGCGATCCTATCTAGCAAATTCGAACAGCCTTACTTCGGCGCTAACTTCGTGGTGCTTGATATCAAGCCCTCAGTGGATGGTGGGCTTACAGACGGTACGAGCGTCGAGATCCGGTTTTATGACAGGGGGTTATTTGAGTTCGTGAGTGTCTTGGAGAAGACGCGTGAAAGAGTCGTTTATATGAAGAGGCAGGCGGCCATGGAGGACGATGAGAACTTACGTGAGTACTCATTTCAGACAGCATCGATATCTCTAATGCTAATGTGCTTGTGCTGATAGCTGCGTATACGTCATCCGGTTCCGCACCGGGAAGTTCAAATTCATATGCGGATACCCCACCTGGATATGTTGCTTGAAATCATTTTCTCCACGCAGCATCATACTGTGTACCAACAACATCGGACTTCGTAACAAGGAATGTAATATGTGTACACTTTTTCTATCGAACTTTTGGCCTTGTCGTTCATGCATGCTAGGTGTTATAATATTAATGCGTTGTTTGCAATATCCGTAAACATCTTAGCTAGTGATCTATGATCTATACGCCGATATTCGCGGCTTTTTGTTGTTTTTGGGTAATTTTGTAGTCACGAGTAATTATCCCGCTGCAGGGCTATCATTCTAGGCGGCGAGAACACTATCACGAATTTCTACGCTGCCACGAGCAACCAGTCTTAGATTGGCCCTGTGGGATCAAAATATCCATGATGTTTTATGTTTTGGAGGTCCTTCATTCTCACCAGTGACCTCCGCAGAACACGGCATCATTGACCTTTAGCGTGTTTATTGCGTGAAATTTATTTGACATCAAATCGAGTTCCTCGACCCATCGAAGAATTAGTTTGACGAGGATTCTCGACCTTGAAGTCGGTTTTTTTATTCGGGTCGGAGCCCATGAATCTCACACTTGGTTCGTCTACCGTAATAATGAGGTATACTTTGTAGAGAACTATGCCTTAAAGCGGTTGTGATATTCCCACTAAACGCGGAGAACTGCGGGGAACTAACTTATACAGGTACGACGATTCATATTGAACCACATATTTCATTCGTCATCGTCCAAGTGATTAGATGAGTCTTAATGCCAGCCTATGATTACATGGGATGGATGCACCAGCAGGATGTGTTTGTCGGCCGATGTACGACAGTTCAAGTGAGTGTCGGCATATGTATCGTACCTGAAGTGATGACCATAAGACGTCAGACAGCATTATCATCGAATCATATCGAAGTTAATTCTTGCACATCATTCTCTCGTGATAGAAGGCATAGGTTTAAACTGGACAGCCTCATCAGATGTGGCGATGAATACCAGACGTGAATAGGTCATTTAATATGGCTTGCAGAAGTAGATCAAGTTAACACACATCATGAATATCACCACTCCAACTTCCCTAGTGCAGAACGTACTCCCTCCATTCAATGCATACATCATGATTGGACCAGTGGTGCTGGGTGCGCTAGTTAATGCCTGCCTCTTCGGCGGTCTCGTCATTCAGACTTATGTCTATTATGCGAATTTCCCCAACGATCATCGAGTAGTGAAGCTCACGGTCAGTGAACCCAGTGTGTGAACTAAGAACACTAATCGCTGACTGAACGCCATGATTCCAGGTAGCAGCCATCCTGTAAGTGCCTTATGTCGCTTTCCTACCTGCTTTGCCCAAGCCAATCGAATTGTACAGCGCATCACAGACTGCACATGTGATCTGTGTATCAGCGACACTGTGGAAAGTTGCTGTCAGTGGCTACGGCAACCCTCTCACGCTGTCGATCTTCCCGCTTGGAGCAGACGCGGCTATCCTCTTCACTGCAATTACAGGGACACTAGTAGAAGTAAGATGATCTTTCATCGAATTGATGGATATTCTGACTGGTATATATGCAGTCATGCTTTGCGTTTCGGCTGTGGAAGCTTTCGAAAACACTTACTCTGCCCCTTATCTCGCTAGCACTGTGTTTACTAGCTCAGTCTATTGCACTCACGATGACAGTGAAAGCTTTCGCCATGACAGACCTTCTGACGTTTGAAACTGACGAAAACAGGCTGATCACGCTTTCACTGACCTCTCGTCTGGTTTGTGAGTTGACACTTACCTTGTCCATGGTGTGGTATCTCAGGAAGCAACGGTCGTCGGCATTTGTGAGGTACGTTAAATTAGTTCCAATCTGTTCCGTCATAATGATTTACAGAACAACGACCGTAATTGACCGTTTGGTTCTGTGGACTCTCGGTGAGCACTGAGCACTTTCTGGTAGATATGACTCACCTTTCCAATCACTACGCAGAAACTGGCCTTATAACTAGGTGTGTGACAAGACCTTCCTGGTGCAGTGTTGCGGCTAATTGTCATGTTCAGCCTGGTCGTGGTTTTAGTCATGAGCTTCGTAAGAGATCCTTTTCTAGATACAAAGCATTGAACTGATTGTGAAAGACTAGTTCCTAACAATGAAGCAGAATTGTGAGTCAACCGGGATATATATCCTTCGTCGCACAGTGAATTTTTTGTAGACATATGGGTTGGATTATATGCAACCCTTGCAACTGGTCTGTGTCCGCAAATTGCACGCATTCGAAACACTTATTTAGTCTTTGCGTCTCAGTGAATGCGAACTCATTACTTGCATCGTGAGTTTTCTTGACTATTTTTATGACGCGCTCATGCGGTTGTAGACTAAACGGCAGATTAATCCTCCGCGTGCCGAACCAAAGCTTGAACATGAATCCTCCGAGTAGTTCAGCTGGTAGGCGTAGCCGTGAAACTCAGGTTCGTAGAAGTACTGTCGTCTTGCGATGTGGTTTACTGAAGTCGTGTGAAGTCTCTTGTGATCAACGTCACGCAGACAGTCGGAACTGTTCCAGATGTTTTCAAATATGACGAGGGTGAAGTTTAGGATCGAGGAACTGGATAGTGACAATCCATACGTTATGTGATGAGGCTAGCATAAATCAACTACCGGTCGCCGATTTGGATACACGTATGGGAATACCGAGAAATGTAGACAAAGAGCCAGATGATAACTGTCTGTTTCAAGGAGGCATCCACGAGGCGCTATTCTCCAGAGGCTGTGAACATGTATCGGTAGCTGATCGGTCTCAAGCCTTAGCCGTTGCGTCGGTTATTCAAGATATACCCGTTGGCTTAAGGAACTAGACAAGGTACCACCTCAGGCTTGTCTATTACGGTCAAAGTGATCTGCATTGTTCATGCTTTAGAGCAAGAGTCTTAATATAAACGCGAGACAATCACACAGACAGAACAGAACTACTAACAGAGTACAATGAGCCTAGTGAGCACTGAAAAAGCAACTCAAATGATGACCATCGATCGTCAGATAAGATTCTGATTCTAGATCACAACGGAGGCAGTCCATACTAACATGTCCGACCATTTAACTTCCGTTGTACTCGGCGGCGTAAGTTCAAACTAGCCTGTATTGCATCAACTCTTTGCGCCGAGCGGAAGAAATAAAAAGGAGGTTTAATACAGGTCGGGGAAGCGGACAGGACGCTACCTCGCATCATGGATGCTACGAATTCCAGCACCTCCTTGTCTTTTGAAGTCGCAGCATTCAATCCATCCATCATCGTCGGACCTGTGGTGTTGGGTGCACTCGTTGATACCTGCCTCTTTGGCTGTCTCGTCATCCAGACGTATGTGTATTATGCGAATTTTGCCAACGACCATCGAGCGATTAGGTTCACGGTCAGTGAAACCGATACGAGGCACGAATCACTGACTTGATGTGATCTTTCCAGGTAGCAGCAGTCTTGTAAGTGGCCTACACATCGTTGCTTCCTATCCAGACCAACTAAATTGTATAGCGCAATACAAGTTGCACATGTAATGTGTGTATCGGCAACACTGTGGAACACTGCTGTCAGCGCATACGACGACCCTTCGAAACTTCAGATAC
This sequence comes from Suillus discolor, assembly GCF_016758755.1. Classification (NCBI taxonomy): domain Eukaryota; kingdom Fungi; phylum Basidiomycota; class Agaricomycetes; order Boletales; family Suillaceae; genus Suillus; species Suillus discolor. The sequence continues at coordinate 557,365 of NW_024541254.1, forward strand.
TCCCATTGGCATCCGCCGCGACTATTCTCTTCACTGGGATTACAGGGGCACTTGTTGAAGTAAGATTCTTCGTCGAATTTGATGGTGATACTCACCTGCACGTAGTCGTACTTTGCTTTTCGACTGTGGAAGGTTTCGAAAAAACTCCTTCTTCCCATTCTCTCGCTGGTACTCTGCATAATAGCTCAGGTTGTCTCAATCGTGATCACAGTGCAAGCTTTCAAAACGACAAGCATTGCTGTATTCGAAGTTGATCAAAACACGCCGATCACGCTTGCCCTCACTTCGCGTGTGCTCTGTGATCTGATACTTACCCTGTCCACGGCGTGGTACTTGAAGAACCAGCGGTCGGGATATTTAAGGCAAGCCACAACACTTCTAGTTTGTGCTGCTGCGATGATTTTGCAGGACGACGAACATGATCGACCGTTTGGTTCTGTGGACTATTGGTGAGCACTGTGCTCACTTTCCATATGACTCACGTCCAATCAACCACTCCTTAGAAACCGGTCTGATAACCAGGTATGATGAAAGACGACGATCTTGGCGTGTTTAGACTAAAGTTATGTTGAGCCTGGTCGCAGTACTTGTCATAAGCTTCGTAAGAGACCCTTTCTCGGGCACGCAGTACCAAAATGACTGACTGTAAAAAATGTGCAGTTCCTAGCAATGAAGGAGACTTGTGAGTGAACCAGGATCTCTATCCTTCGCCACCAACTGAACTTTTTGTAGACATATGGGTTGGATTATATACAATCCTTGCGAGCGGTCTGTGTCAGCACGATGCATATATTCGGAACGCTCACTTAGACCTTACCTCGCAGTAAACGGAAATTCGTTGCTAGCCTTGTGAGTCAGTCTCATTCATTTGGCGACACAAGTTCAGGCTTTTGCAGGCTAAACGGTAGATTAATCTTCCGAAGCGTGACAAGCGAAAACTTACACATGAGCACTCTGAGCGGTTCAGGTGGTGGGCGTAACAAACAAAATGTTCGTAAATGTATCATCTTGCAATGCAGTGTACTGAAGTCATGCGAAGCCTTTTGTGATCAATGCCACCCAGACAGTCAGAGGTCCTCCCGAGGTTTTCAAATGTGATAAGTGGGAAGTTTAGGTGTCCATGAAACTGCCGGATACTTAATGATGGCATCTCATACGTAGCATGATGAAATTACTTCTCTGGTGAAGACCGAAACCCTTCTGCCGGTGAAAGCACAAGGCTTTAGTGGTACTTACTCAAGTCTCCAGGCCGAAAAGCTTACCCGTAATTGCATCATGATGGTCGATAAAGCCTGCGCTGTACCCTATATTATCAAACATCGTGTTATGGCCGAAAATTTGTGAGAAGATTGGTGAACACTGAACGTTAATAACTGAGTACTTTGATCGGCTGACGCGTGACGACGTAGTCCTTCCGGTACCCGCGAATGTCACTGAGGTCACAGTATGTTACATAGGCCGGTCACAAAGTCCTCGGCTTGAACATATAATGGAGGTGGGCAATGCCCGCAAACACTGCGTGACGCTTATATAATCGAAAAACTCCTGATTAGCTCAAATCCGTGATACACTGCCAGCGAAACAACAAAATAGTATGTATTGTGGTGTAGAATACATCAACTAACCAGTAAGTGCATTACAACGTCAGAAATACATAAATCTAATGTATATCATGTATGTGCGCTGAAACGAATGACCAATATTCCGTATATTAGGCTGACTCTTCGTGGCCTGTGGCTGTAACGATGGTTAGAAAATCTACGTCGTCTACAATGTCACCTCGGGCGCGACCTTCACATCGCTGAATGAGAAACTTAAGTACACGATAACGCTGCGCTGCTTCTTCGACTTAAAGTGAGAAATCTTACGGATTTTTATCTCGTCTTTGAGGCGCCTGCGGAGTTCAAGCTGATCTTTCAGTGCAGGATCTAGCAAAGAATTGAGGGCAGCTTGATCCATGATGAGCTGAATGTTAGAGAAGTAATCTGCTTTTTCAGCTTTCTTGTGTGTAGAACCGAGGATCTTAGAAATGGGAACACTGTTGCTGACGAGCGCGCTGCTGTCTGTGATCCGAAACTGCCTCTTTTGGTGGTAACACGTCTGTGGCTGAGAAATTGATATGTTAGGGGCCCTCGCTCTAGTTCATGCGACAGGGACCATAATTCTGATGCCACGACAAAGCTGACACACGGAATTTACTCTGTGTAATCTCTAGATCATGAATAATACAACCATTTTTGAAGATTTCTTCATTTGCCAATATTTCTCGTACCCGACACACGTGTATCTCTGGGAAATGAACGAGAACATGAAATCCGCTCTATTTTTGATGTTCCATATGTCGAAATAAGAAGGTTTGCCTCTGAGATTATGTTCTACGAGCATTGTGGCGGTCCCAATGCCATGTTCTTCGTCGTGTATCATGCTCAAAGCACAGTGGTGGCTGTGACCCCATCGTGGGAATCAAATTTGTCCTGGCGTGGATTGCCCACCTCCACATATAAGTCGGGAAGTACAGATGATGGCGGTCCTAGCTGTTCCTCACTCTCCTACTCGCCGCTACTAAGATCAGCTACATAGTCGTTCCTACGACCAGATTTCTGCTCAGGTCACGTACTTGCAGTCCCGCGAAAGTCCATTCAATTCTCAGAACATTCAATCCAGTCAAAATGTTCGTGGAAATCGCAAAATTTCTCATGAAAACTTCCTCGATGTCGAGGGTTGGGTCTGCGTCGTGTCAGGCGGTGGAACCGGCCTCATGATTGCACAAGCCTTTGTCAATAACGGGGCCAAAGTCTACAACACGTCGTGCTGCTAGGCGTCCTTGAAACACACCACAAAACAATGGGGTTCTTCTCTAGCTCATCCTAAGGGGAAACTTATTCCAGCCACTTGTGACGTTACGTCGAAAGACTCGATCAAACATTGAATTGGTCCAGGAGATCGGCAAGCAGGAAGATCACATTGACCTACTTGCGAACAACGCTGGCATCAGTGAAGGTAAGAGTTCGGATGTCAAGAAGGGTGATCAGAGTGCAAAGGCTCTCGCAATGGAGTTTTTTTCGGCGAGGACCAGGCCAGCTGGGAGAATGTTTACAGGACCAACATCATCAACTGTTTCTTCACGATTACAGCATTTTTCCCCTTCTCAGTCTGGACTCTGGACAGAAATCTAAAGGATCCGGTGTCTCAGCGAAGCACATATTATGGTGTATCTCATCTGATGAGCTTTTGCTGCTGCCCTATAGCTCTTATATTTTCCTCCTTGAATTCCAGCAAGGGCTTCTTGAACCTGCGACTCGCGCTGGACCCCTTTGCTCGGATTTGGGGAATGGGCACCTAGCAGATTTGCAAATTGCCAGTAGTGAGCGGTTTGGCAGAAATAAAACTCCGCTACGACGGCAGACTCGGCTTGGTGACTACCTTTGCAAGGATCTCAATCATTTCTTGACCAATTTCAAAGATTCAACTTCGCAATAGTATATTACAAGTGTACAATGATATGTGGTCAAGCAGAATATGATTTGAAGTAGAGTCGAGTGAGATGTAGCAAAGTGTCCGAACCAGTGGCTTGTGGTAACCGATAGTATTAATATATAAGTTGTAGCCCATTGTATGCAAAAGAACTTCAACGATTACTACGCAATATTGCACTTGATATAATACAATAATATTGCAACGAGAAGGGATAATCAAGGCGGTGTAGCAATTAAGTCAAGCACTGCATGTATATCTTATTGAATAGATAAACTACACTTTCCCCAATATAAAAATGTCGATTAGGCTTATCGGTACTGTCAACCTAAATATCCCTCCTCTGATCTTCTCATGGTCTGGGCATGATGGAATCCTCTCGGACGTTGCCATAGTACATTGCTCGCGGCCCCGAGTGGGGATTCTCCAATGCGGCGCCGGCAGTAGCCCACGATGTTATGTTCAAGTTTGGGATGAGCGACGATAACGTTGGAGTGGCTACTCTGCGAGGATGAGGGCGTGGCATGTCAAGGCCTTCCCGTGGACCGGCCTCGTCTGGCATGCGACTAGGTGGGGATGACGAAGTCACTGAGCCCGACACCGTCTGGCTCGTAACGAAGCTGAAATTTCTCATCGTCCTGCTAAGGGTCTGCAATACTGACCCGCCGCCGGCGCTGGGTTCAGTAGGTGTACGTTGTTCGACCTGGCTCATGTACGTTGAATGAATAGATGAGTCTGAAAGACCCCGTCTACGCAGGGTACGCTCGAGAAGGGGGCCAGGGATATCATCCGCTTCGCCGTGCTCTGGACTAGTGTCAGCGCGAATCTCGCGTGACAAGTGCGAATTGCTCCGCTTGTACGCGATGGGTCTGTCGATGGTCGTGGTATCGCTCTGCGAGGGCTCATCTGATTTGAAGAATGTGGAACGGACACGACGAGGAGCACGGGGAAGAACGACCCATGGGTCTGCAGTATCATTTGGGTGTGGTGCACCTGCGAAGATGCCCATGACACTGCGTACATTTGAGGTTGACGTAGGAGGGTGAGGAATGGTATCGACGTGAGACGTCGGGCCAAACGGATGTGCTTCATTTGCAGGGTGAGCTGAGAACGTGCTTGTTACAGACTTGCCAATGCTCGCCCCCGAGAATTCGACGTTGACTATGGTAGCAGATGCAGCAAGCGCCGGACCTAGCTTTGGCACCGGACGTGGCTGGTGAATAACTCCACGACCTCGACTTACAGGTCTAGGGGGTGATTGAGAAGGGTGAGTGCTCGACTCGCTTAACGATGAACCGAAGAGCTTCGAGAATGGGGCCATCCAACTTGAGCCCGGTCCAGACGCCTTCCTCTCTCTCTCCATCGCCTCAGCCTTTGCAGGGTCTAGCGCCATCTCACTGACCCTTTGTGCTATAGAAGGTTCTAGAATGACATCATTCAGTGTGACACGTAGCTGCCCAAGTTCCTCAAACACGTCCTTGAAAAACTTGAACAGCCCACGCAGATCCTTCCGGGTGCACATGAGGGTAACCTTTTCATCCTCCAGCAGCATGCGGTACTGTGCACGTAGCTGGGTGATCTCCGAGAGAATACTGCTTACTGTCGCGCGTGATAGGTGCTTAACGTCCGCGCCACGCAGGTGCTGACGTTTTAAGCGGTTTGTCAGAGTCAGCGCATCTGCCTGCGACATACGCAACAAGAGCGACATCATCCGTTCTAAGAGAGCAGATAGGTGTGAGGGTTGACCATCCTGAAAGGAGGACGTATCCGATCGGCCATCATGAGGAAAAGATGGCACAAACTCGTTGAGAGACGACATTGGATGCAACCCTAGACAGCGGTCTGTCTGCACCGCCTTGGAATGCTGATTAGGGTTGGGGAGCAACGAGTGGTGATCGAGGTCGAACTCCTCCACATCCGAGCTGAAGTGAGAAGATGGGTATTGCGGGTACAGATTGGTATACTTCGTTTCTGAGGGAACCATTGACTCTGCTGGAGAAAGTGGGCGCTGGCTGGTCTCGGGTGTGAGCGGCTCCTTAAGATCCGCGTAAGCCATCGGCTGTATGTGTGAGGGAAATACACTTACAAAGACATGACGAACTCTTGGCTCTGAGCTTGATGGACGTTTGACAGAGTTTAGTAGCTGAGTCAATCGTAAATGGATAGAAATTTAGATGAGTATATATCATCGTACCGAGTCTCGAATATATGATGATGGGCCACTTCCCGTCCGTGAATGTCTTGAAGGCGTATCCACTAATTATAACACCGTAAGTTGCTGTACACTGGACTTTGATATAAAACGCGGACCTCGTACTGCAGGTGGAAAGTTGACGTTCTCCTCCGCTTGTGATCGCAGCACTTGAAGGTCTTCTCTTGACTCGGTAAGAAGCTTATGGAGCTCCTTATTGTCGGCCTTAAGGACCTCATTGTCAGAGACCAGCGACTCTAGCACTTTCATAACCTCCGAGTCCTCGGTTATCACCGAACTAGTATGCTAAAGGTGGTCATTGGCGATTCGCTACATACGTTTGCGCATGTCCCTTACCGTGTGATGAAGATCTTCTAAACGAGAGCGGACATCTTGTAGTAGGGATTCTGACGATTCTAATCGTTGCAAGCGTCGAAGTTCGAGGTCAGCTTGCAATCGACGAACCTCAGCTTGTAGCTTATCTGTGTCACGGACATATAATCAGTAATCAGTAAAACCTGATTTAGAGACAATGAGAAAACCCTACCAGTACGGTCCTTGAGAGCAGCAATACATGCTTCTGCAGTCTTTGCCTTTTGTGCTTCACTGTCTTGCTCTTGCCGAAGGTCATCGTTCTCTTGGAGAGTAGCAGCTAGTCGAGATTCAATCCCTACAGTACGAGCTTGGTATGCAGTCAGGCGCGTCACCGACGTCCGAGCTTCCTCTAGCTCCAGGAGTACGGTCTTATGTGATGCCTCAGCTACTTCACAGTTCAATAACGCTTGCGTTAGCCGCTAGAATTGAAGTGTTAATATAACCCATTTTACAAGGAAAACTCCAACCTTCTCCAGGATAGCGTTATCTTTCACCAGCTCGGCCACAGGCGAATTGACTTCACCATGCATGTCTTGGAGTGACTCATCCACAAGATCATCTGAGGCACCGCATGGCGTGCGCATATTAGACTGATATAAAATAAGCTACGAAGGCATGTTGCGATCGGAACTTCACGTACCTCGTGTTGACTGACGTATGCCTCATGCCGCTGTAGTAGAGCAGACCCAACCTCTGTGTAGATGCTTGTGGACCACTCGCGTTGGAGACGACGGAAAGACATACCTGCGCTGAGATGCAACCGTTTCTCGAGCTTCTCCTTTGAATCCAGCCAACTCTTCGTCGCTTGACACTCGGCGTTACCACAACAGCAGCATATGTTCTGCTGGGACTCCGAGGACGATACTTGGGAGAGATTCATCAAAGCTAGAGTTAGGTCGTCGATGTTACTATTGGCATGGTAAAGGCTGCTTGCGTCCATGGTATCTGGAGTATCCGGACAGTAGTCCGAGGCAGACTCGTTGTGCATGACGAGACGAGTTGGTCGAATGTCGTAAAAGAATGGGTGGTCGTGAAGCTCAACGGGAAAGACAAGAATATATAGTATGTAGTAAGTAATAGGGTAACTTGAAGGTGTGCTCAGAATGGTAACAATATTTAGATGTCGTGGGAATGCTGCAAATCTTATTCAAATTAATGTGATCCAGGCTGGAGCCTGGAGGGCACGCCAACGCTGCACAGGGAGGTCAAGAGATCGGCGCAAGACAGTACTATGCTGCAAGGGCAGCAAGATCATAATGATATATATTCAATCGTATGTGTACCCTATGTCGCGGAATGACATGGCATTAGCAGTAATAGTGCTAGCAATCAGTGCGTAATTATAAGTATGTGCAGAAGACACCTGAAACGATGCAAGTTAGAAGTACAATACATGTTCTATACATGGCGTCCATGAAGAAAACCCATCCTGCTGAAAAGATTATTCCAAGCCGACAATTTTTAGAACCAAGTCAGATATCCAAGCAGCAATCTTCGACCAATGAACTCGATTGGGAGCCAAGAACTGGAAGCTCGTTGTGAGGCCATCCATACCTAAGTCTTCCAGTTTTTGCTTCAGGCTTTGCGCTGGATTGCCTTCGTCCACCGTGCTGAGCGTGGATACAGACATCGTGTGCATCGATCCCAGGCGCAGTGAGTCCTGTGCATTGCGGAAGATGCTCGTCACAGCTCTAATAATTGCAGCATTGGAGGAATTGGCGAAAGCATCTTTAATCCTGTCCTGCAGGATGTCATAGCTGCCAAAGAACTATCAGCACGAGAAAATTGATCATAAATCAGGACTTGCATGATTGAAACTGATTCGGGGTGTGCAACCCCAATATCTGCCAACAAATTATACAAGATTTCGGTTTCGGCATCATCCCCTTGTGCAGTGGTCAACAATGTGCTCGCAAACGAGACGGTGAGGAGTGCGGATGTGCTATCTGTCAAAGATAGCAATTCGACGGAAACGCGAGGAACGAGATCATTTTGACGAGAACGAGAGGAGTTAGGTCCTGGCAAAAATTCTTCTCCTTTACAGTCTTGCAGGAGCTGTACGTAAGCCTCGTGTGTCGTGCAGAAGGGGAGCAAGGCGATGAAGTAGCCAAGCGCATCTGGACACAGGCCCGAAGCGGAACCATCCTCAGATTGGTTATCACACCGTGCGGTGACTGACAACAAACTCCGCAAAACGAGCTCGGCAGAGGATCTGAGGTGGTTGTGGCGGACACCTTTGAAGATAATGGCGGCGAGTGTGAAGGAAAAACTGGAGTCAAAAGAAAGGCAGAGCAAGTGATCAAGTTGGCAGACAGTGTCTTCTAGTGAAACCCGGCCGTCCAGTAGTACGTTGGGTATCGAACTGCCCTGAAAGGCACCGTGCTTTTCCAGCGTCTCAACTGTCGCGCGCATGAGCTCAGCAGCGTCTGAATAAAACGCGGTGTAGCTGGATTGCAGCAAAGCGACAGCCAACCAGAAAATCTGGCAGAGATACCGGGAACCTTCGGTTAGGGAAGGCACTACTTTGCAAATGCACCGTAGCATGCAAACCACCGCTATCGTGTCGGATTCTGTGGACTGTCCTAGCGCGTTCTTGAACGCTACCAGCATCTGATACACTAGATCGTCATCAACATCGGATGTTGCAAGAGTGCCCAGGACGAGGAAAGCGCGTGACTGAATGACCGCTGGTAACTGGAATGCGGTTGACGTCGCTAGACTCATCCACCGTGCGCGCCAGATATTGAGTAGGCCTGACATATTATTTTAAACAATCCACAGTGTCAAGCATGGAACTCACCTCTTGAGCCAGACGTCACCTCCATCACTCGGACAAGCAGACGAGTCAAAGATTCTTGAGAGTCAATCACTGCCTTGTCGTTTGGAGGATCATAATTGCAGTATTCACTGGTGCACGACTGACGAGTGAGACCAAATAGCGTAAGGTTATCCACTTTGATGAGCTCGTCGATCAGAAGACGCAATTCAGGTGCGCTAGCATCCTCGGCTCGCATAAGGTATACAGACTGAAGGAAGTTCATGATTATGCCATACAATGACTTGCGAACTAACGTCTGTCCTGTGCCCGCGATGAGCGTAACGATATGGAAGATGTCGGGGATGTATAGTTGATCATATGCTGCTTGTTTCGAGTGGTTGCTGGCTACAAGCGCAAAACGAGCAAGGGTGGCAATCTCGTTCCAGTGGACATTCTCTGGCAGTGTCTTGGACGGTTTAAGGGAGGTTTTTCCAAGAGCTTTTCTTAACTTCGAGAAAATTCTTCCCCTGACATTGATGGACGACAGGGCAGCAGTTGACCTTGCGATAGTCTCGCATCTTCGGGACCCAATGCCGCCGTCAGACGCAGCACGGATGAGCTCTTCGAGAACTATGTAGACGAGAGTCGAATCCTGACGGCTAATTTCTACCCAGATGTGTCTGTGGATCATGGAATTTATCTACGATCCATTAGTACTCAGGGGCACCGTAGTGACTCGATCTGGACTTACCTCTAAGTCCGAGATGGTGAGGTCAATCAGTGAACGAATGCAATCTCGCAGCCTCGCTCCCGAGTGCTCGTACAATGAACTTGTCGGATTGCAGAACTTTGCGAGGTTCTTCACCCAAGGGCTCATATACTGCAAGCAGGTGATACGCTGAGCAGCGGTGGCCTTGTCCATGCCAGCGGATATGACAGAGATGAAATCGAGTGTGAGTTTAGGTGCAAAGCCAGCTAGGCGGTCACTCAGTCCAATGACAAATGTAGATATTTCTCCAGGTATAATTCCAGCTATATCGAGTTAGAGCGCTTGGATTGAACAACTTGAGGAGTTACTCACCCTTCGACACAATGATGGGGTTCTTGTCGTAGTTTAGATATGAACAGAGAGCGCCCAAAAGGTCATAGGCAGCTCCACGAAGTCCCTCATCTTCCGAGTCGATGTTGAGCATGCCTACATGGAGTAGCGTTGCGGAGATATTGGAGAACCTTGGGAACCTATCCATACGGAGATAGCGCGTATCCCTCAGTTGACTTTTGGCCGCACGAATGGACTGGGATATCGAGTAAATCAATCGTCGAGAACGTTTCGTAACAACTATCTTGATCTCACCTTGACGATGTTATCACGCTGTGGTGAGGAGAAGTAGGACGTTACACCTTGCTTGCTTCTGCGGATAATGAATTCGTAGGGATCGAGGCCAGTAGATACGTTGTATGCATCGCTAACATCAGCAAGAGAAATAATTTCCGTCGACTTGCAGTTTAAGTTTGGAGAGATAACAGCTGCACGGATCTATGACGCGTAAATTAGTTGTCGCTTCCTACAATTGAAGCGTCGATGACATACGGAAGTAACCCGGACATGAGTGTCCGCAACCTCCATAGTTACCGGCATGCGCATTTCATGGGCTTGCCTCATGGTGACTTCCGTATAGCCGGTGATACCTTCCTCCTCCAAAGAGGCTGGCGAGGTGATGAGAGAAATAACATTGTGTACAAACATATGTTTACTTACTTGGATATCGAAGTGCTGTAAGACTTTCCTGTGGGACATACTGCAAGAGTTCGGCAATTGACGAGCAGGCCCTTACCCCACTTGAGAGCATGGTTCCTAGATGAAAGGTTCGTGAGCTCATCAAAAGAGGGCGAAATTGTTCCTACCTGACGAAATGTTATACATCCGCCTCAGATACTTCTGGGTGAGCGAATTAGGGTTCAGGATATATGAAGTTAGAAAACGACGTCGGATATCAATCGGAATGAGTTGCGAGCATGTGGTTAGCCATTGCGCTGGTATTTCAGAAGTCGAAGTGAACGAAGTACAGTCTAAGACAACCTCGAACTTCCGGTCTTCGTAAGCGGGTGACAGCAATGTCTATTGCGCGGACATCTTCAGCACATCATGAATGAAGTGTTTCTAAAGTCACGTACCTTCAAACTGTGGTACATCAACAGCTCGATGTCCAGAGCTTCGACATCAATCTGGCAAACTCGCAGAACAAACACAGCAGGTGAGTCCTGTATGGCGTCAGCAACTATGGAAAGATGAAATGTATAATACTGACAAGAGGAACGTCTGCGGCTACGAAGATGTCCTGGACAGATTCAATGCTGCGGTGAGCACAGCGATTCATTAGGTCAATAAATTCCCGGTGCTCGGTCCGAGGAAGTTTCGAGAAACGAGGAACCTCAGGAACTTCTTGCAGTTCTACAAGTAAATTACAGAGGTGCTCCCATGCAGACTTTGCATTAGCAGTCGATGCATCTTCTTCTCCAGAGGCATTGAGTTTAGCGTAACTGAGTAACTCTTTACCGATCTTGTCCGCATGCTTGTCCAAAAAGCGATGGAGAACAATTGTGTCAGTGTCATCGGCTGTCGTGCCCAACCATTCGGTAGACTCCTCGTCGATAGCAGTAGATGAGAATTTCTATGAATGGTAAGGCTCCTGAAATAACTATCAGTTATGGGACTAACATTGACTTCGCTCAGATAACGCGTGATGCTCTTGATGTTTACACCCAAAAACTCGTTCAAGCAAAGCATGTGAGCCTCCTTCGCGAATAAGATGTTATTGGCAAGGTTCTGCATGACCTTTGCTATTACCATTAAGCCCCGGCGGATGACTCCGCCATCATCTCTGGGCACCGTAACATCGACAATCTCTGGGGCAACGATCGCGGGAGAAATGAACCTGCACAAAAATTTAGCACCGCTTGACTTGCTGGGATGAATGAACTGACCGAAGAAATATGAATGCACCAAGGGCAGCGAACTTCGATTCCGGCCAAACTTGATAACTAAAATATCATCAGCAATCGCTCATGCTTCGAGAAGGCAAGACAACTTACACTGATTTCGCAAGGTGAGCGCAAACTTCTCGAATCATCCTGAAAGTGATGTGAGCAGACAGCGGACCCATAGGTGTATGGTCACGCACGGTGGTAGGGCAGGGACCGAGGAAGTAATGATATCGAGGAAAGACAGGGCAACCAGCTCGACATTCCTCTTATTTTGTTCAAGCTTGTCTCGGTTAGCTTTGGCGGGGTCTAGATCATATGCGTGGCCTGCGGGCATAGACGTCATGGTCTTGATGAGAGGGACGATCAGACCCCGCAAATAGTTGTACCCGTGTATACGCGCAAACGCTGAGAGGAATCGCGTGCACGTCGAATTCCCACGGAAAAGATCCACCTCGCTAGCTGTGGGGCTCGGTGAATGGTCAGTTCTGAAGCACAAATGATTGACTTACAAGTGTGAGCTATTTCTCGGTCAATCATTGTTTTCAACAAGGCAACGAGCGACGCTCTCGTGTCGAATATATTCATTAGCACGGAGATCATCATGTCGACCTCATTGGCAGGACAACACTCGCAAATTACCATCGCAAGCACCATCTATAAAGATCGTGAATACTAATCGTGATACAAGAAAGATAACCCCCACGTCAGATCCTTTGACAAGCTAGACATACGAGTTAGCTGTGCTTTGTAGAAGACGAAAGGACGAGAACACACCTCTCGTAGTTGATCTCGGCGTGCTTGCAATTCAGGATTTCCTTGCGCCTCGAACTTGGTGCCCTGCCCAAGTACTCGAGCAAAGACGTTGACAAAGATAGTTCGCTTCCTCATATCGCCATCATATGCAGAAGCAATGCAATGTTTGACGGCGTTCTCCGAGTTTGAGGTGACGAGGTGCGAGAGGCCTGTAATGACCAAATCGCGAATGTCGGCCTCTCTCTGAGAAGCTTGCATTTTCTGGAAAAAAACATGAACTGCTGATGGACCGGCACAGAATCACGGAAATTTACCTTCTGCAGAGATGGGGCGTCTGAAGTACTGTCGGGCACCTTCAAAATGATCAGTCTCATTCCCAAAATGACATCGCGAACGGCTTACTATGGGGTCAGACTGACATATGTCCAAGGCTCTCAGTAAACCATGGGAGTATCGGATGAACAATCGTGATACCACGTGTCCGGAGTCATCGTTGTCATTGGAATTATTATCGATTGGTTGGAGTTTTAAGCGTTCAAGGAGCTTGACGACTGTGCGAAGAGACGCGAAGTTCAATTCGTACTGGAATTGGACAGCTTCGGGGTCGGTATTCTGAGATATTTAAGTGATAGTCTGAACCTAGAGCTGGGTGGACGTACCGATGTTGGATCCTGGAACCAATCCATCACGATGTCAATGATGCGATTGCGCGATAGGTCGTCCTTACGCAAGGTCAACGTGTCTGTGCGGTGGCAGACACTATCGCAAAGGGCGCAAAACTTGACCCGAATCCGATACGATACTGGATCGTTGAAACGTGAGATAAATCCGACGAGGATATGCAAGATCGACCCTAGATCAATACTGAGAGCTTCGTCAGGTGGCATTTGTGCATTCTCGACAAGTGATTTCAGGACTGAAATTAACTACGGAAAACAATTAACTCTGGATGATATTTGCCGGTCACGAACTCGTACCTGATCCAAGAATAATCCGTATTCATCCTTAAACTCGAGACCTGCTCCAGCCGTAATGTTCCGCGTGATCCTGGCAGAATGACTTTGTTAGGTTTGCAAGAATATTGCCATGAAAAATGTACCCACTCGTCAAGATGTCTGAACAACTTTGAAAAGAGACGAGGGCTAAGTTCCGACCCAAGAGCTTCACGCGCAACTTCCCGAACGCGAACAACATCATCAATAAGGGCATTGGTCAGGAACTCGATGAAAAGAGCAACGAGGTCTGCCGGGTCTCTTAGAGAACGCATGTCATCAAGTAAAAACTCAGGAGGGATCACAGCAGTAAGGGCACCGGGGTCGTGCTTTTCTTGCACGGTAACACCACCGAAAGCAGCCAGGAACAACGTGAGGTTTCTCCATTGAATGAATTTCTCCTGTGCGAATGTCACTTCTATAAATGCAAATACCTTGGAAATGAAGATACCTCGATAGACATGAGCTGTTCATGCTTGCTCAAATGAGAATCGTCGAAGGCTGCTGCTGCGGCCAGCGGATTCTGCACGATAAACTCTGAGAGTGCACTCCATCTATAAAAGCACTCTTCCCAAACGGCGATGTTAATGGGTGACGAATTCGCGACCAAACGCAAGAGCTTTCTGACACGTCTCTGCTCTCTGACGCGTCCTGCAACAAAAATTATACCGAGAACGAATTGAAAGTGAATGACACGCACCAACGATGATAACGCTGGGGTCACCGAGCTGTTCGTATATCGGGTTTCGCTTTGAGCGTTCCTCCTCAGTGAGACCGTGGTTGACAGGAGCTCCAGGTTGCCGCTCAGCTTGTGCGATGAGACGAAGACCTTGGGCAGCAAGTTGCGAGACATCACTGCTGACTGATGTAAGGGATACTAAGAATGCGATCTCGCACATCGCGAAGGCTGGTACACGGTCCTTGTCGAATTGCATGCCATGAGCATGGTTATCCTGCATAAGAATATCCGTAAGGTGGTCCATATCAACGAAAGAAGCCGATTCACCTCGCTTTTCCGATGGTAACATTCGACGAGCTGATGAGCGACGTGTATCCACAGCCTCTGGCTGTCGGGATCAAGCCTAGTCAGCAGCAACCTCTTTGCAATGCACATCAACGACATCGGCCTACAAATACACGTCAGCGAATCGCGAAATGCAAGCAAGCATTATACCAACATCGCATTTTTCATCCACCCTTCAATCATCTTGTAGTAAGGGTCAGTCGGAGGCATCTTGAAGAATAGATCCGTGAGATGCTGGTGCGATGTCGCGGCCGATATTTTGACAGCTGTGTCAGTATCTGAGTCATGAACTCGTGCAGAGATCGAATCCCAGCCTTCCACATCTGTGTCCTCAATGTTGGCGATATAGTAATCTGGCGATGCCCGTAACAGTGCAAGAATAGAAAGGAGCATGAGGTCTTTGTCAATCAGCGTTTCGGATGTGAAGCGTTTGGCCTTGGGCCGAGACGCTGCACGGCGAATAGCCCCATCACTGTCGTATTCGCTAAGCCGCATAGAAGAGTTCTGTACGTCAATACAATTAGCACGACAAGCAGTTGCAATATCGCGGGTGTATAATTACCTTGTAGATACATCTCAAGCGCGGTGAGATGGCGAACTGGAGTTTCTCCAAGGATTGCTGCCAAGGAACACGGGGTGCCTACAAACAAGTTTAGAACCCGTGAAGGCGTTGCAGTACCCCTAGTACATACCTCTGTCGACAAGGTGGTAGCAGCCTTGATAGCACAAATCTTCACTGCGTCAGACCGCTCAGGCTCCAGACAATCCAAGAACAACGATATTGATTCCTCTTCCGGCAGGAAACGGAATACAGCAACGAGTGCCTCAGCATAGGTGGCGACGTCGATCTCATCAAAGGAGTCCCAGAATGGCTTCTGCCCGGGTGACTTCTGCAAGGTCGACTACAAAGAGTTAGTAATGGGACAGTTTGGATTATAAGATGTCACCATCACCTTGATTTCATGCGAGATGTCTGCTGCAATATGTCTGAGGGGCATTTCACCATCAGGCGATATCCGAAATCCAGCTCTACACATGTCTATCGCACACACGAAAGAGACATCGGAGAGCTTTGAATTCGTGTTCGAATGCCTGAGTAGGTCCTCTACGAAACGGATATCCTTCGTGAAAACAGTGAGATCAAGTTATACTTCACTTCACGTCAGACTCACCCTCCTGTGGCTGGATTTGTGAGTGGAGAAGTTGGTGGAACGACTCTCGACATCGATCTGATAATCTGGCGACAGGCGCTCAGCAGCGAGACAAGCAAGGACGGTCAACGTTGGCCAAAGCGCACGCTCCCGACCAGGTTCATTCGCGGAGTGCAGGAGGTCGAAGACGCGCTCCGGTGCGCCTTCAAGTCTCCCTCTTGATCTCACTGCCTCGTTATATTCCTGCGGGCACATCTCAATCCAATTCCAGATTGCCATACGTAATGGGATGGCAACCGCTGTCTGAGCTTGTCGTTTCATGTTCACCAGAAGAGACGAAAGCTCATGCAGAACTTGAACTAGTCGCACTCTGTCCATCGCGCTATGCGTCATGAGCTGCAAATCGATTGTGTCGGGGTTGTCCTCCGTTGTGTTGGCGAGGAAGTGGATCTTTTGGCGTATTCGGTGGAAAACAACTAACCAGTTCGACGCAGAGAGATGATATACGATTCGTCCTGCAAACTTGCTGATAAGAAGATTCAGCGCAAGTGCGGATTTGACAAGCGCCATATGAGTTCTCTCGAACTGAAACGTGCGGCCTAGCTGCCAGTGCCCTGAAGTTGCGCTTGCACCTGATTGGAATGACGCGGATGAATTCCTGAGCTTCATTATCGGCTTCGATCCATGAGATATATGAGGAGGTAGTAAGGGGCCACTGTTTCCCGTGTAATCGTCGAATGCCGAAGACTCGGTCGGCAAATCTACAGACTCAAAATCGTGCAATGATGCGTCAGGAGCCAAGTTTGAAGACGACATGAGTCGAGCTTCCGGCGCTGCTGTTTGACGGAGGTAGAGAACCATCACACTCAGGATATAACGTGCACAATTATCGTCAAGAGGATAAGCCTCTGTCCACGGAGGTGGTGTAGATGAGGAGAACTCAGTGGAAGCTTGGCGAATCTTCTTGCCCTGCTGACTCGAAGACGGCATTGGCGATTCAACATGACCAGGAGCCTGGCTGCCATTCTGGGGTTTGGGCCCGCGAGAGGAACGCGTGTCGTCCTGTTCGTGTCGGTGATTCCATCTTGATGTCATGCATACCGACAAAATCTTCAGGATAAATAGTTGAGATTGCAATGCTTCGGTAGTCATTTGTCCGTCTGCATCAATTTGCTGTAATAACGCGCATATAAGCACCCACCCTACACCAGAAGTCACAAAAGTACCTTTGCGAGCCGTTCAAGCAGTTCGCTTAACGACCAAGCTATTATGTCTAACGAGTCATGCGCGATCTCCACCAACGCGCATACTGCCCTCTGCGTCGCAGGATCCGACTCGACAATATCCAGAGAAAGGCCGGAATGGATTGGTAGCTTTTGCGTAATACGATAACTCAGAGTTGATCAAATGGTTCTAGTGGATAAAGTAACCTACTTTATTCTTTATTCTGTTGTTTATGAGGGCTTGTACTACCATCTTCTGTTGCGGAGTAGTAGACGCGCCCGAGTAAGCTATGGAAGGTGGGTGGATGGACCCGCCGTTTCCTGTGAGCATATGATGAGAGTCGTTGCTTCTATGGGCTCTGTTTGAGTTCTGAGCTGAATTTCCATGCTCTGCCGAAACAGATAGACGGCGGATAGGCATGGCTTGAATATGCCTACCGCCAGTACTAAGTTAAAGCAGTTTTGTTCGTGAGCTGTGTTTTGAAATTGTCGTTGCAGTGCGACCAAAAGTTCCGGTGGGATTACGTAAGGCTCAGGGATGAAAATCATGTACCATTACATTGATGATTGTATGCCATAATGCCGCATGGATTCACAGGCAAACTGACCAGTATACAAGTAATCATAGAGAGCTTTTAGTACTAAGTATAAACCTTCAGAACATAATCCGGTTGAGTAAATTTCCTCGGTGACACAAATCACTGAAAAAACACGAGGTACCATCGCAGTGATACCGCGGTACAAGGAATACCCGAGACTCATCTAAAAGTATAATCTGGTGGTGACGTGCCGAAGCTAACAGTGGCCGCAAACCTCGGCAACACAGCAATGTACTATAACTGTGAGTTGCGAAACATAAGTTGCGATTGGTATAGTGCAGAAGACACCATTTGCACTGCTGTAGATAGGATCCAACCGCAGTTTCCAACCAGACTCTAGTGAGAGCCGTGATTCAAGTCGGAAGGCAACGAAAGGTCATCGGTCATGCATATGATTCACCGGAGACAAAGAGTCCGAACTGAACAAGGTCGAAGCATCAGCAGTTGTGGGATCAGATGCAGAACACAATCTCATTCATCATATATATGGTGGACAGGAAACACGCTGCAGTCTGCAGGTAGTGCAAGTTGTGGGCAGAAGTCCGCCATTCTGCCAACTGGTTCTGCCCGGCAGATGGCAGAATTCTGCGGGCAGAATCCGGCAGAATGTCAAACTACAGGGGATTTTTCGAACAACTGCAACAGATTTTCGGCAGCAAGTAGTGTACACCAACTTGATCACTATACCGGCGCAAGCACTAAGCATGCCCTTGTCTACGAACTTCCTCGATGTGCACTTCCTTTAAGTCTTCCTTACTTGTAGAGTAGAAGAAATTTTCAATTGTACAGCCTGTACTACGTAGACAATCACTTATGATTGCACAATGTCTGCCGCCGCACTCGCCGGACACCCTGTCTCATCCTTCATAGCCAACAATTTCAATCGTGGTGAGAAGGTCAACAACAAATCTGGACGCTACTAGTGGTCCTGCAAACTTCACTGTCCAGATGCTCTTCACATTCACGGTCGTGATAATTTTGCGTGGGCGCCACCACTCGCACCTCAAGGCTCAGACTCAGAACATCCGCGCAGATGTCTTCTAATGGTGTTTCCTAGTGACACTTACTATACATTGTCGTACACATAGCCTTGTAGCGCTTTGAAAATTTTGCCAAGGGGCAGAAGTGGTGGTTCTGCCGCTTCTGCCGGCTATGCCGGCACAATTGCTCGCAAATAATTCTGCCTCCAGCACTAGCTGCAGGGTAACATCATGAGCGCCTGAGGGTCCAGAGGAAACACCAGGAGAATACGCTGGTTGATCCACTAGTAATCGAGGAACCTGGGCGCCTATCAGGGACACCGCCACTAAAGCATAAATATGGACCTACATTAACTTCTGGAAAACAACTTCACAGAAAGGCAAGGAGGGGCCAGGCCAACGTTTTTCTTGGACATTTTGCATTGTTCGAGTGGCCATTGTTACCTGGATTAGGTGAGTGCACCGTATCAGCGGCTGTGCCTAGCAGAGATGCCATCACTACTGACGACTTGATGAGATGTGAAGCATAAACGGTAGTAGGCTGCAGGTACGTGTGATCCTCCAGGCATGGATGGGGGGCATTTGGTGTCCTCTACAGCAGTGACCAATACATTGGTCCAAGGTCCACGATCATCAGTGAAAATGAGTCTCAAACGCTAAATCGTACTCCGCTCTACCATTATACTGGCCCTGAAAACTAATCAGACAGCTACTAGTACAATCTTTACTCTGCAACGAGACTTCTAGTACGTCCAATCTCTCTATTCTCATCGACGTGCTCGACGTACTCCCAGTTGCCATCTATCTTACAAGACACTAAAACAATCTTTGTTGCGCTTCGTCTTGCATTGCATCGCTATCAATCAGTCTTATTTTCTATTTCTATTGCTCTCTTGCAGTCGTTTTTTACTCGCTTTTTCTTTCACATTTTTTTCAGAGCACATCTGCCCTCTGCTATCCACTTTTTGTTCGCAATTCACAGTTTCCTCCTTTCATTCGTCCTTTGATCTCCCTCTCGTCATAATTGTGCGCGATTTCCTATTGGTCGTTTCAGACTTAGCTTACCTCTTGATTAATGTTCAGATATGTCTCGTGTTGACTTCCACGACTTTAGCTGTCCTCCTGGTGTGGCATACTCTCGTTCAGCCGCAGATATCGACCACCATATGTCCAACCACTATCCTTCCAATTCTCCTACTCATCCTGTGTCAGGAGATCGACGTACGTCCGGCGGATTAGGTGTCTATCTTCCCAACACGAGCAGTTCGGCATTAATATCCCACTCTATTGGTATTCACCCAGACAAGGAATACAGCAGTATTGGAATAATCCCAGAAGCATTTCAAGCCGCCCCAAATAGACACACATCTACCCAACACTTCTCATCTTCTAACCACCACCGTCCTCCCATCCCACACAGCAGCTCGCCCGCCGCTCTCTCTATAAACACCAATTACTACAACGCCCCCTCCGACGCTGAGCGTGAAGGGTATCTCCATCGCCAGTTTCAATCGCTTGCACCGTCCGGCGATCTCGCTCTGCCCGCCAACTCCAACTCCGGCCCAAACATACTACGCTCTACTCTTTGGTGGGGCGAACTCGAACCTTGGATGGACGAAGAATACGCAAAACAGGTTTGTGCTCTGATGGGTTGGGACCCAGTCACCGTCAAAGTTCCAAACCCCAGCCCAGACGCCGTCGCCCCTCAACCAACCAACAACTCTGGTTATTGCTATCTCACGTTCCCCTCACCGGCTATCGCTTCTTCTGTTCTCAACCAAGTGAACGGTGGCGGGAGTGCGCAGCCAGCCACAATGCCAAACTCAAATAAGCCCTTTGTCCTTAACTGGGCTTCTTCTGCTCCCACCGGTTCAATTGCGCCTTCTTTCCAAACAGCTGGTGTAATTGTCCCTACGGCACAACCACAGTTCCCGAAAGAGTATAGCATATTTGTTGGTGATCTTGCACCAGAAACTTCCAATTCAGACCTCGTGGCCGTGTTTCGGAACCCAGTGCTTGGTCTACGGAATGATCGTGAACCCAAGTTCATTCGGCCTTTCTTGAGTTGTAAGAGTGCCAAGATCATGCTCGATCCTGTAACTGGCATATCGCGAGGGTATGGGTTTGTACGGTGAGTCTGTCGTCCAACGAGATGAACAAACTCATAGTCCTCCCTTCGCACACAGATTTACCGAGGAAGCGGACCAACAGCGTGCACTGATAGAGATGCATGGCCTGTACTGCCTTTCACGCCCAAGTCAGTCATCTTCGTATCCTACTTCGGGCAAGTCAATAACGCAATTTTTTTTGCAGTGCGAATATCTCCTGCCACGGCCAAATTCAAGCCGCCTCCTATGCCAACGGATCTTCCTCAAATTCAGTTTCCTGGTTCCCCTACTTCTGATCAGCGGCCAAATCCAGTGACGGTAACCCTCCCGCTTGGTGTTCAGCCAAGGAGCGTCTCTGCACCTATGGCAGCTTCGACGAGCGCCGGATCTTCGTCTTCGTTGGCCAGCGTGCCCGTTGGTTCCTCCGCTTCGGGCTCAGCGTTGAGCGGCTCGAGCTCTATACCTTCCCTTGGATCTGAGGCCACAACTGCGTCTTCAGGAGTCTTGTCTTCGATGTCGTCGGATGATATGCTTGGTCTCTCCGCCAATGTCCTTGCCCTCGCCCACCAGTATGCCAACGGTGGTTCCATTAGTAACGCCAAAGGTATCGTTCCTTCTAGTTCGGCGTATGACTCACAAGATCATTCCGTGGCACCGCGGTACATTATCTCTGAAGAGTCATGGAAACATCACGCCCAGGCCCGTGCTATCCTTGGCAACCTCATCGGGCCGAATGGCGAGCAGCTCACTTCTACCGACCCCTATAATACGACTGTTTTCGTCGGTGGGTTGTCGCCTTTAATTTCTGAAGAGACCTTGCGGACGTTCTTTACTCCGTTCGGCGAAATTCACTACGTGAGAGCATTCGCGCTATTGGTGGGACGCTAATGTAGCGGTATCTGTACAGGTGAAGGTGCCCGTCGGCAAACATTGTGGTTTTGTTCAGTTCGTTCGAAAGGCTGATGCAGAGCGGGCTATCGAGAAGATGCAGGGCTTTCCTATCGGGGGGAGTAGAATTCGATTGAGCTGGGGCAGAAGTCAATGTGCGTCCTCGTATGTTGTGACACGCCCAACTGACTAATGGTGATATCATAGATAAAGCTGCGCAAGCTGCTGCGCAGGCAGCTCAGGCAGCCGCGCTTCAGGCTCAGTTCCAGGCTCAGATGGCATCTGCGCAGGGCCAGGCTCCTCAGAGTCAGATGACGCCAGAACAGGCGATTCAACTCTTGCAAAGGCTTGGTCTGTCAAGCCAAGGTCAATCGGGCGGTGGAAGTGATGCATCGAACCGCAATTACGCCGATGCTGCAAAAGGCAGTGGATACTCTGAGGAAAAACTAAGGTCGCTCATCATGAACCAGCCACTCTCTGACAGTCAACTGCCGTACGATGTGTGTCCAGGGGGGTCCGGACCACGCCCACCATCAAACATGAGTTCTGTGGAACATCATAGATCACATCTCACGTCCTCGTTCTCTCCTTTCTCCCCGGACCCGAATATGTACACACGGAGAGGTTCAGACAGCTACGATCTGCTGCCCCATTCCATGAACCCGTCGCGCTATGATAACATCATAGAGTTCAAGGCTGCGGCTGCCCATTCCAATGAGAGAGCCGTTCCTCCTGTACGTACACCAAGTGGGTCCCAGCGATATGTTCCGTTCCTGGATGGCTCTGCCAAGACGTTTGAGGGTGGGCGTTGCATAACGCGCCAAGAACCAATCTCTCGGCCGAACTCCAGCCAGACATCATCACAAGGACGCTCGAGCCAATACGATGTGCAGGAACACGATCCCATCCACGATCTCAATGGCACGCTTGCAAGCTTGGATCTCGACCAGCATAACACACATCCGTCGTCGTCGTCATCTTGAGCAGCGTTGTTCAGAACGCTCCTCGCCTTCGCCATGCGCCCTAATTCAAATCCCTTCTTTTTGATTTCGCTGCTCAATTTCATCTCCTTGTTTCGTTTTGTTTGTCCGTTTGCCTTGGACCACGACATACTATCACACTGGATCATGAGCTGGGTTATGCTCCTATTGTCGGTCACCCGTTATTTGCTCTCGAGATGTGCCTATTACGATTTGTTTCGATTCCCTCTGCTACCCTCTCCTCTTCCGTCTCCATCTGTCTTTATTACGCTTGAGTCTGTGAAAGAATGAAGTCTATATACATCCTGTCTAAAGTAGTACCAGCCAACAAATTTTATAGTAGTACCCACTTCAGTTACTACCTTTACCTGTTTGTTTTATACTGCTATGCGCTTGGAAGTAATTGTTCTGGTAGGATCCTGCATGCATACGTTAAATCATTGAATAACATTAAGGCATACCAGCCATCGTACAAAACGGAGACCTAAGGAAGACAAAAGGAATTGAGTCATGAACGTTAACGTTAAACAAACAGGGCTAATAAGATATCCGTGAAAATACATGGATAGATAGAGCAACAAAACAGGAACCGTCCACTAGAGAATCAAAATAAGTAAAAGATTATACATCTGCGAATGCTGGCTAGAAGACCTGCACGACCTGTGCCGGAAAGGGACTCGCCCACTTCGTCACGCAGTGCAGACCCAGATGCCTCAGCATTATTGCTGGAGCCAAGTCTACCAACAACATCGCTTTGAAGTTGCATAGGAACGAAAACGACCTTGGTGTTACCAGACTTGGCCATCTGCTGCAGAGCCTCCAGCTGACGGATTTGCATGGCAGCTGGTGATGCGAGGATATCGGCTGCTTGGCGCATAAGGCGAGCAGAATCAACTTCTGCGCGGGCTGCAATGACCTTGGACTCTCCGATACGCTTCTGTTGCGCAGCAGAAGACAGAGAAGCGGAAACTTCGGGGCTGAAAATGATATCCTTGATCAGGATACCTTCAATGGCAACACCCCATTTATCGGCAACGTCACCGACAATCTCAGCAATCTCGAAGGCGATAGCCTCGCGCTCAGTTACGACACTTTGAACTGCGCGAGCACCGACAACGTGCCTCAAGGTGGTCTGAGCGCGTTCGATAAGCGCCTGGCGTAGATCGCTGATGCCAAAGGCAGCACGATAAGGGTTAACAATCTGGAAGTAGATGACAGAGTCACTAGAGGATGCCGTAATGATCAATTAATGGATGCAATGTACGAATATAAAATTAGCGCACATTTCGACATTAACATTGTCACGAGTGATGACGGTTTGCCTGCCAATGGCGCTAATTTGAATTTTGACATCGACAATACGCAAGTCTTCCGTGCAGACATTAACTTGCACGAGACCAGGGTCGACCGACTTGTAGAAGTGGCCAAACCTTGTGACCAGACCAACCGAACCTTGACTCGGAATCCTAGTCAGAACATGATTTGAACATCGAAGAGTGCAGTACACACCTTGTTGGACATTTCGGAATGGGTTTGGGAAAGGGCAGCAAGGAATAGCACCGCAGAACCCGACACAGGTGCCAAGAGTTTGCAGGAATGACCCATAGAAGCCATGAGTGACCTATGCTAATATGAGGAGAGAGATGTATCACATAAATGAGCAGACGTACCTCCCCAGTACCGAGGTCTTGTGCATACGAGGGCTAAATAAGACCCGTCAGATATCATGACCTAGATTGCAAAAGTATGGTGTTATTGACCTGCATCTCACTGCGTTTCAAAGGCTGGACGTTGATCATGTGGTTCTTTGCAGCAGACTCTGGTCCGTTCCTCCTGGATGCAAGTTCGTCTGTAACTTCAGACATGGTGAGAATGCGTTCAGCGCAATGGGCTGAAACAGACTCTCGACTTACCATGGGGGGCATTATGATCAACTACGTTCCCACGGGAAGAGCTGCTAGTAGGAGATGGCACACGGTCTTTACGATCTTGTGCGGACATTATGTTACAGGTGAAAATAACAAACTGTCGAGCGAGTTTTTAAAAGTTTTCAATAGGTGCGAAGAGTAGTAAGACAAGGTGTGATTCTCACAGGATGTATATTATAAGACCCGTTGCAGTCAGTAACTGAATCAGGTTCAAGTACGCTACGTCATAGTACCGTGCGGTGAAACTCCTCCATAGTACTAGCTATCGGCCGCGCGACGCAGAAATGACAATAATGCCCCTCCTTTCGCGTAGGTCTTTGGCGCACAAGGTGCGCAGTTCAAGCCGCATGACTTGCTGGACAGACACAGCCTTCAGGTACATGTGCGCAGCAACGGTCCATGAGAGACTCCGCCTTTCCGTCGGAACTAGTATCAGGGCTGAATGTTAAATGAGCACAGCTCAACGATTACAGGAATTACCACCCGCCCTAGACCTACCATTGTGACTGCATGCTCAGGAAAGTGGCTCTTGCTGTTCGCTTGTCTTTGTTGGCAAGAAACGACTGAGTTTGAATTTATCGAGCGGGTTGAGTGTGCATCCGAGCACTACGAACACTAACATACTTTTTAAGAGCATCTGGTTTTCTAGCTAGCCCATGACAAGTACAGACAGAAAATATTGGCTTATGAAAGCTGAGCCAGATTCGCGTGTAGTGAAGGGCAAAGATGTCAAGGTGTGTGTCTTGTTCCAAGAGGTGTTCCATAAACGCGAGAGCTCAATATAGCCCGCTGTATCATTGCGCGTGCTCTAGTTCAGTGTGGATGATTTTGAAGCCGCAAGGACGACGCCGTGGGAAGGGGTGCGGAACTTCGAAGCACGTAACTTGATGAAGGAAATGTCCATTGGAGACAAGGTGCGTATCCTCTGACCTCAAATTAATATTTCATCAAGCTCGTCAGAAAGATATTATTCTATCATTCCAATTGTAAAAGCCCTGGTCAGTGAGTGATCGTCCTTATGAATTTTACCTTAACGTGTATGCAGGCATCGCTGGATTTGCTGAGGTTTGCTGTCCAGTTTTTTCTTGCCGAAGTTCCATACTTATTTCTTCTCATAGGTGTCGAAGGAAGCGTACCCCGACTGTACGTCCTGGAGATATAAATATTTAAAACATCTTTCTCATAGACTCGTACTTATCTTATAGACACGGCATGGGATAGGTTCGATTCGACATAAATTTTACCAAGCTTTACCACATTGACGTTACTGTTCTTCAGCTCTCACCCCTACTTCGATCCGGTAAATTTGATACAGATTATATTCGTGCGCCATATTGAGCCGTAGCCTCGGACATTCTATTAGAAAACTAAACAAGATGATCCGAAGTGGTTTATGATAGATGCCACATTCCTATCTCGCGCTGAACATTTTGTCCCGCTGTCTCTTCTCCGCCACATCGCAGAATCGGCGAAATCGGACCCACCAGATGAAATTGCGTATATAGGCATCGATGGAATGAAAGCTGTGAAAGGTACCGAGACTTCTGATTTCGCTCCACTGCCCAACAATGACTCGCTGTGTTTTTCTCTACAGCGATGCCCCTTGTCACACGCGGGCGTTTGAGCGTTCAACGGGTCAGTCAGGAATGTTGGGGGATCATCGAGATGATGTCAGAAAAAGGTGGTTGGGAGGAAATGACATTTGGGAAGAACAAACCAAGTACATCAAAACGCCCAAGACAAGCTGTCACAAAGAATCCTAGGGCGAAAACAAATCCAACGAACAACGACGGCGATGGCAGCGAAGTTGAGGGGAAGGCTGATGCGAGTGAAGAGCCCGACATAAAACCAAAGAAAGGCAAGAAAAGGAGGGCATCTGATGTCGATGCTGGAACTCGGGAGATCACGGCACCTCACCGACGCTCCGTTCGGACTAAGAAGGAGGATTGACATCTCTCTACGATTATGCTGTATTTGTCACTCTGGTCCTTACATCCGGTGGATCAGCTGCGGGCACAGCAGGTACACTCCTTTCGCAATTGTATTGATTGCCTTGTTGGCGCACTAGGCGCGCCATTTATGCTATTCATTTAGGTGGTTTGCATGACTATTCCTACTATTCCCTGTCTATGTTTCGGAATAGGATAGATGTCGCAGAACGGCAACTCGTGATCAGATACAGAATGTTAAGGCTATCCGCCACAGCTTTGCCATTATCGATTGATCTGCCGTATTTACAACGAGCGATGTACTCCCGCCTCCCAGCTGGTGCATGTTCGCTAGCCTGTTGGGGAAACAGCACACGCACAATATCCAATGTGTTATTCCCAATGTCATGTACAAGAACGAGTATATAATTTTCTCATCACGCCAGAGTGGGAAGAGTCCGCCTACATAATAGAACGCACCAGATGCTCAGCCTCAAGCGGGGAACTCTAGATAGTAGTTGCTACATATATGGAATGCGGAAGAGACCCGGCGCTGGATCCGACATGTACATTATTTGAGAACATCGATCAATATCCACGGAAGGACAAGGCTGACCGATGTGGGCGTTGCTCAAAGATTACAACAAGGCTTGACTTAAAGGATCTTTTGTATTGACCTTCTCGGTAGCATGAGCATGACACTGAACTTTAACTATTACGTCCTGGTTCTTGATCAAGGTATCACGCTGATGCACTCTAACACCTCGTTCCACTTAGACTGGAGTACCCTAGGTTACCTTTCGAATGTAATTTCACTGGCAGCAAAAGGTGGTAAAATGTCAGTTTCCCCGCTGTGTCGTATATTTCGGTCGAGACACCAGGATATCTCGAGCTCGACTATGATCTCTCTCACTCACACATGGTAAAATCGCCGAAAGCGCGACTGCGACTTGCCATGGTTGTTCGACCGGAAAGCATTCGACACAAATTGGTGATATTTGCGTTGCAAACCCCACCTACCAGTTTCTCAGTCATGGGTGGATTTACATTCATAGCGTCGGATACTCGGTGTGAACGGAAAGTAATGTTAGGTCGTGTCTGCCGGAGATTTCGACGTCAATCAATGACATGCGAACAGATGTGAGACAAAGCTCTTGGAGCTCTGGAGATCGAATGTATCGAGGCTGAACGCATAAGCGACATCGTCTGACGTCTCAGGTCCGTTCAGTTTGATACACTCTAGACCATCCGAAAGTAGAAGATTGTCCCACTTGCGTAGGATGCCGTCCGACAAGAAGCGCACTTTCAAGTTCTCAGAACCGCAGCCCCAGCGATCTGCATTGAACAACCCAGCTTTCTACAATTTCTCTGTCCAAGATCAAAGGGATTAATGATTGGATGGCTAATACGAAATTGAAGCTCGCCGCCGTCCAAACGTTCCCGTGACAGTGAATTCCAGTCGTCGGGGCCAACAAGGCAAGCGTTACCGTCCGCAGATGAGAGGAAACAGGCTCGTTAAGTTGAGGAAGCACGATAGGTAGTGCGATGTCGTCCAGTTGTGGTGAATGCTTGACGAGGTTGAGGCCCAGGAGAGAACGCATAAATGGGCACCACGAGGACATATTCTACAGGAGAGCGCTTAGAGGTCTGGCATCGCCAGCTTTGACCGTGGAGAAAAGTTCATTATGGCATGAATAAATTTCGCATCTATACATCCAAAAATATCCGAATGTCTCATGGAACGTGCACCCGGAATGCGTGTTGCTCAAAGACTGACCAAACATCCGTGATTACAGGCCTCCATATGATCTGACAGTGATACCAATGAAAACACTAATCGCAGTCGAAACACCGGTAGGACTTGCACATGCAATTTGACTAGAAGTCTTGGTCCGTGAATCTTGTGGAAGACAAGTGAAAAGCGGTCACATCTTCTCCAGCTCAGCCCAGAGCACATCCAAAACTATATCTTTGAAGATGCGGCAGACTTGCAGAGAACAGCTAGAGAACTTCGTGACTCTCCTTGCCTAGGTTGAGTTGAGAGAAGCGATCCCAATGATACAAACTAGAGTTTATGAAGACATAGTAAATGTCAGAGAACATGTGTAGAATCTCTGGGATTCTTAAGCAGGTGTGCATCATGAGAATGGGTAGTTGCTTTAGCATCAAACAAGGTAAGATACGAGCCTTATGAACATTTAGATGGAACAGTTGTCGGTGCACAACTTTGATCGACAAAATGGATAATATTCGAGTGGCTTTCCTAGTAGCCTTGCAACACTCTTCTCTCCCATGGACAAAGATACGGTATGTCAGACAGGTTCGACTGCAGTGGTAGGCACGAACCTGCCTTAACGTGCTTTCTCCTTCACTTGAACAGATCCCTTGGCTGCTTGTTCCAGTCGTCGCGTGCTAACACCTTGATATGCAAGCCTGTTCAATGTGGAAGTTCAGGGAAGACCGTCCTGTCACAATCACATGTCATTGATAATACCACAGATTGACTACGTGTCTTTGAACATCTACAAAGGATTTGAATGTCACAACTACCGCCTTGATGCGAAATCTTATTTGCGGACTCACCTAGCTCAAATTATAAGCCTCAGTTCGTGAAGCTGCAGCGCAGCACGCAAGGGTTTGGACATCAAGTAACATTGTAACAAGAATTCAAAAATTAAATGCCGAGTTGATTTTGGTAGGGAAACTATATTTATTTCACACTCCGTTGGGTGATCTGAGTACTTGAGTTTGGGTTGAAAAGGACCAAAGTCAACATATGGCTGGTTTTCCCGGATCTGAGCTGTCACAAGCACTTTTACCGCGTGCACGTCCGCTGGCTATACAGCGTGCGTTGCGTCGCGTTTTTATTGATTTCTCAAGTGATTAATCATCTAGAGTCTATACCGCGATTCTTCATGTCTTTTCTTGCTCTTCTCATCAAACCT
This sequence comes from Suillus discolor, assembly GCF_016758755.1. Classification (NCBI taxonomy): domain Eukaryota; kingdom Fungi; phylum Basidiomycota; class Agaricomycetes; order Boletales; family Suillaceae; genus Suillus; species Suillus discolor. The sequence goes on from NW_024541254.1 coordinate 586,647, forward strand.
TTGGCTTATATCTCTGTTCCTGTTATCGTACTTCGGACAATCGCCTCAGCTTCTCCCGTTGGGCGTTATTATGCTCAACTCACTATTTACCTTGGGACGCTGGCAGTAGTCTCGACATGGGGAGTCTTTGTTGCAGTTGGAATGACGTTGGTGGGTCGCAGGCATGACGTCAACTATGTCGTGGCCCGGTCGTTCTATGCCATTGCTAGTCGTGTTTTGGATATCCAAGTAGAGGTCGAGGGCGAGGAGCATCTTCAGACATGCCCTGTGGTCATGGTGGGTAATCACCAGAGTATGCTTGATATTTTGTATTTGGGAAGGTATGTGTCATTTGTAAAGAAGCTTGATGAGTGGTGTGTAACTGACATGGTTCATATTTTGTTCCGCATCGTGCTTGTAGGATGTTCCCCAGGAAGGCGTCCATTATGGCTAAGAAGGAGCTCCAATGGTCACCTCTGGGTCCATGGATGTTCATGTCGGGTGCTGTGTTTGTAGATCGTGGAAACACTGCAAAGGCACACGGATCGCTCGCAGCTGCTGGAGATGAGATGAAAGCGAAGGGCATCTCGTTGATGATGTATCCCGAGGGCACACGGCACTGCCAAGAAGTACCATCGTTACTGCCTTTCAAGAAGGGTGCTTTCCACCTCGCTGTCGAAGCTGGAATACCCGTTATACCTGTTGTCTGTGAGAATTACTGGAGAATTTATCGCAAGGGTGTGTTCGGATCAGGCACGATCAGGGTCCGAGGTCAGTAGACAATTCTTGACTCGTTTCAATCTATGGCCGCTTAATTTCACTGATTTGAACACTCGTTTCACAGTTCTCCCACCAGTTTCAACCGCAGGACTCTCTGTATCGGACGTCCCTGAATTGACGACGCTAGTCCGAGATCAGATGTTGGCAACTTTACGTGAAATTTCTGTCAGGGTCACCTCAGAAGAAGACATGAAACCGGCCGAACAGCCAGAAATGCAAACTGAATTGCCACCTGTCGCAGAACCGGATCCCATACCGGCTACCCCTGTCGAGGTTGCGTCCGATGAAGTTCCGGATGTGCCAAGCGATGAGGATGGCAGTGAGACTCCGAGCGTTGACACCTCGTTGTCTCGATCGTTGAGGCAAGAAGGAAGCGCTAGCGAATATGGAACGGAGACAGACGATGAGGGGATGGTAGTTGTCGGCAGACAGCACCACTAGTTGAATAAATGACGTGGCAACATAGGTAATAATTGCTGGGTTCTGGAACACTTCCAGTGCATGATACCATTCTTGACTTCATTATATAAATGTTCATAATATGTGGGGATTTCGGACCGACTCTGATATACCAATGGATGTATGACCTAACCAAGATTTAACCCCACAAAGACGTGCACGGGTTTCCCCGCATTTCTTATATGGTTTACCGCCTTCTAAGCGCCGATTACTAGCGATTCCTTAAAAGGTAAAAAGAACATTTCTCGTCGCGTCACACTCTTATCCTTCCCAGAAGTTGAACCCCCTTTGTTTGATACCTGATATATGCATTTTGCAATGCCTGCAAGTTTGGTCTTGTGAACGGATAGTTAGTTACTATCTCGAAAATTGATTTAACATTCCTGGTTCGGGTTGGTTTGGTTACTTTGATTTCTATAACGTTAGCTCAAGCGATGCGAAATTTTGGTCCTTCTCTTATTCGCCGACTTTCGTTCGGGTAATGTTTGTTTCCCAGCTGCCACTCCTAAGAGTGTTTGGGTTTGCTATATAATCTAAAACAGTTTCCGCTCTCCTTAAGGTCCTTTCCTCTCTTACCTCTAGAACTTCCTTGTTATACCCCGTCTCTAGTGCTTGCGTGTAGTTCAAACATGACCGCAACTCAAGTCCTACCAGGTAATGACATTCACCACGTTCGTCATAATGGAGCTGGATTAACAATAATGTTTCAGAATGCTGGGGTCACCGAGGAGTGAGTCAAACTATTGAATCATGGGCAACACCACTCGACACTAATAAGCTATCACAAGGCTTCAGCAGTTTTCCCAGAGAACACCCTCGCTAGCTTTGAAGCCGCCATCAACGATGGGGCAGAAGGCATCGAGAGCGGTATTTAATAACCCTGGCCTGTGTTAGTCTCCATAACCTGTATCCCAGACGTTCATGTGTCGTTGGACGGGGTCGTCATAATGTTCCATGACCCGGGTATGTTGAATATTTCACTCTTTTTTCCAATTCGCTCATCCGATGCTGCGTGCGTTCTACAGATTTGGAAAGGACCACAGGATCAAAAGGTTGTTAGCTTACATTTTAAGGCACGTTTGTGGCTTGACCAATGAATGTAGGCTTAATCAGGGACCGGCATTGGTACGGCAAAGATGGAATGGAACACCTCCGTACTATCAAGCAACCTCAACAATGTATCCCCACGTTCGCTCAGACCATCGCTCTTTTGATGAAAGTAAGCCCCCTTATATCCACGGCGTTCGTGCGTTCATCCAATCGTTTCGCCCACGTTCTTTGTAGCCCGAGAACCAGCATGTCAAGTTCAACGTTGACGTCAAAGTTCAGAATGATCCTGACCGCCTCTTCTCGATTATGCATGATGTTATCTCAACGCAGCCTGATTGGCAGACGAAGTTGGCTCCCCGTATTCTGCTGGGCCTTTGGCATCCGCGTTTCGTGGCTTTTGCGAAAGCGAGATTACAATATTGTAGACGCTCACACATTGGTGTGAGCCTTTCGATTGCACGGAAATATTTCTGGGATGGCGTGGAGGTCTTTTCAATGGCGTTCGCCTCTCTAACCACCTATGATGGCCAGAAGTGAGTGTTATTCTTGTGTCTGAGTGACGGTCCCGTGACAGTACCCAAAGGTTCCGGAATGAGTGCAAGGCTGCGGGTAAGAAGATTATGGTATGGACGGTAAATGAGCCGGAGCACATGATGGAGGTCGGTGGCTTTACTTTTACACTGCCACCTCTAGTCTCAAGTTAGGACACAGGCTGTACGATGGGGCATCGATGTCATTCTTACGGACGTGACGAAGAAGTGGCTCGAATTGCGTGCCGCTCTTCAAGGTGAGGAACTCATTTACGTGGCGTGGACAAGTTATTCAGCATGCTATTAGTCAATTACGACTCTATCCTGTCTCAGTACAGCCGGTGGTTCCTCTGGACGACCTGGAAGTTTTATCTGCCCTCTATTTTGGCAAATAGAGCCACAAGACTGTACCTTGAAGGTGCTGCGGGTCCATTTGACAATTTTGCACCACCCGAGACGTCTGTGACTGTAGTAGCATGATCAACGGGATCTTGGAGAAGTGATCGCATTATGATTTACCATTGACCATTTTCTAGATGTTGACGGGCCTTAATATTTTGATTACACGTCTATTACTTATTACTTGAGCTGGAGGGTATAGAAGCAGATGGCATGATTGCACGATTATGTAATTTGATCGATTGGCGTAAGTTTGCAACATGCTTGGTCACGTCAGATGATATCCTTATGTTAATTGTGACTCCACGGGCCGTATTGAAAATCTACATGTGGCAGAGAGACGGTTGCGCCAATTGCGCTGACTCATTTCTATACTTGCCCCTCTGTTCTGCTTCCACTTCTCACCCGGCTCCATCAGGCGCTTGTTTGCGTGTCTCTATGCTATTTATCATTCAAATCACCCGGTAGTCATGAACTCATCAAACCACCATCATCAATCTCGCAGAACGCACAGAAAGCGTTCCTCAGTTTCAAGACTGTCGTACGACACAGTACGGACTCTCCCAGAGTACTCAGCTCCGCTCAATCTGAGTAAACCATCCAATTCAGTGTTCTTCGCCGGAAACGAGTCTGATAGACCGCCTGACTACCCTGATAGCCAGGAGGACGCAGACGCAGACACGGAGGAAGAGGCTGTGGCCTACGCTTCACAACGTTTTCAGCTCATTCCGCCCCGACGCACGGCACCGCACACACGCAGACGCAAACGCCAGTCAGTCCCTGTGTCAACCGTCGACCCATCCCTCGACGCGCTGCTTGAGCGCAGTGTGCATGCACTGGAGATGTCAAATGCGCTCATGCAGAGCTCAATCTCCACTCAATGCAGTCTTTCGACGTTGCTTTCATCTGAGGTCGGGCCGGACCGTTCTCTCGAAGTTCGTGCGAGGAACCTCTCAACGCGAATCAGATTGAACAGCGGTGTGCATGGGACATGGATGACACATCTGGATGAGATATCGAAAGCTGTGGATAGGTTGTTTGACGAGGAGGTTATAGACATCAGTCCGGTCAAGCCGAACGAAGCCGCGATTAGTCAGAGTCTCCCCATATCAAATATGAGGGATTTGCGATACAGGAGGAGGCCGTCACTACTGGAGCTCAATGGCTCATGCTCGAGCGCTTCACAGCTTCAATTTTCGCTCCCGAAACGTGATTTGCTCGTTGCACCTGCTCCTAGAGCATTCACTCAGTATGTCGAATCAACAGCTGATCCAGGCATGATAATGCTGCCATCCACCCTGGGGTTACGGGTCTCTGCTTCATCGCACTCGGCCGATTGGCAGGATCACAGCTTTGTCGCACAGCACGAGCTACAGTCCTCACAGTCATTACCTGTATTATTGGGACAGCCTCAGGATGTTCCCACCCCAGCATACAATCTCCTTTCCAATATAGTGAAGCGTTCAGAGTCAGCCACACCTCCACCAACTGATCCATCGTCCCCTCGTGCCTTCATATCACGACGTGGTTCAACGAGTACATGCAGCACTGAACGCGGATCGAAGCTGTCTAGGTCCCCTTGTTCAGTACGTAGGAAACAAATGTCTCCTGATCGCAATCGCAAGCCAGAGTCTGCATCCCTATCTTGCTCCACGACGCCTAGACAATCCGTAGCCCCTCTTTCCCGCGTAATGACCCCACCAATCGAGGAGCTTTCTACTTCTTCATCAGATTCATCAGATCACCCTACTGGCTACCGCACCGTTCAATCCCTCCGGAAAATCCTTGATGAACAATCATCATCCACCTCCGTCAACTCTCCCCCTCGAAAAGATTTCAAAAAAAGTCGGTCGCCCAATTTCATGCCTGTCACTCCCACCCCCGCCCCGGTTGCTGGCACGTCCACTGCCACTGCCTCTATATCCCGTCTCTTCACGAAAGGCAGACATTCATCCTCTACGCGTCCCCCTTCCCCACCTACACATTCCTCCCTGAAAGTGCCATCTGTGCCTCCGACACCTCGTTCATCGCCAAGTGCAGGCAGCCTCTCGGAAATGTTTGGAAATGGCGTGGCCAAAGTCCTCGGGAGTGATTGTCCCTCAGGCGTGTCGACGCCCAAGCGCATCAGCTTTGCGGAGCTCCCAGAGTCATATGCAAGCTCACGTGCAGGGTCTTCGAAAATCTCGGAAAAGCGGAAGAACCGAAGCAGAAAACGCAAGGGGAAATCCGAAGAAGGTGAGACACTTGGGTGGTTTGGGAGGTTGTTCACTGCGGGGCCTGTGAGCACGAGCTCTGCACGGGTCGATGATCATATGGAGGAACGCATGTCACGAGGGTGGGGAAGTCGACCTGGTGGTGGGACGTTAGATGATTGGGCGGTATAGAGTTGATATCGGCGAGAATTGGAGGGATACGTTATAGGAGTGTGTATGAATATGTCTTTATCACCTTCTTTAGGTATTATGACGACGCTTTCTGACTTTGTTTGTATTGCTACGTATATTTTTGACGCGTACACTTATATTGTTTGGCGGTGTTCACATCGTCTATGCATGTGGCCTCGACAATTGTATCCTTGAACCGTCTCGATATGACACTGACTGAAGTGGTCGATCATAACAAAAGCTTGGCATAGAGCATAACAAAAGAATACATAAGGCATATAGTAGCGGAAACTGTCATAGATCGTTCGTATCTGCAGTCCAATGAGAAAGGTAACGTATAATGCTGACCACCAATTCCCAACCCAACACCACTGATGGATAGTCGCCCCGAATCGCTACAAGAGGGCCCGTCCATAGGCGACGACAAGGCCACCGATAATCCCAGCAAATGCCATCTGAAGAAACCCATAACCGGCTGATCGCAAGGTCTCTTGAACCGCCAGCCCACCAGGAATGCTGTACATCGACTGGTCAAAGGTCGCGTTGCGCATCACGGGCTGATCTACAGTATTGCAGAACGGTACGTGCTGCATGATTGGAGCTACTGCGTTAGTTTCTGAGTCGCTGAAGTCTGCTGTCATGCCTTGGGCGAAGGCACCCGGCATGCGTTGGGAATGTACTGCGTACTTGAGGTCTTCCTCACGATCGCTGAGAATGACCCATACCGTCTCTTGCGATTTCTCGCGCGGGATCTTGGCGAGGTGTGCAGGAGGAGCTTCCATCACACTGAAAAGTTTCCCCTCGCGTTGTGCAGTGCGTTTGACTTTTGGAATGTCTTGACGTGGGACGCGGTACACGCTGTACAGTGGCGTGCCTGCACGGAGGGCCGTGTTAAGGCTTACGTCGGTGATAGGTGACTGCGAGAATGAGGACCATTGGCGGGGAGGCGGCGAGTGAGAGTAGCCCGATATGTAGGTGTCAACCTGCGGCTCGGGGGATTCCTCCTTGATAGAAAAGTTGGGATAGTAGTATAAAGGATCTGAGCTATCGGCCCAGTCGTCATCTGGATAGTCAGGACTAGGAGAATGCTCCATAGTGGAGGGCGAAATGTTTTCCTTTCCTGACCCATCATCGGACAGAGGTTCTGTAGGTGTGAGGGACACGTCGCGGTGAGCCTTCTCGTATCGTCTTTCGTGGGGTGGCGAGACCCAATTAGGGTTTCGCCAGTGCCAGCGGTCGCCAGGTGGAACCTGGAAGCCGTGGAACTCATATGTGGGTGGGGGTGTGTCTGGGGTTGAAAGAAGGTGCGATTTACGCTCAGCAGGCCCAGGGCAGACGAACATGTTGTTCTTCCGCGTATGGCCCGCCATGGTCGACCCGCACTTGTGACACATCGGACGCTTCCTTTGCGATGTTCTCTGGGCAAAAACCATTGCTGTACGGCGTGTTCTTGAGTGAAGATTGTTCTTCTGTTCATCATGTTGAGTAAAAAATAGAACGGAAGGCGGTTGCAATGAATACAGGTAGGTCCGACCATAATGAGAATGTTGGATAGATGTCAAGAGGGTGCATGACTCACCGGCTGCTGTGTGATTGTTTTGTTGGCAGCGGGGTACTACAGCCCCACTCCTGAGCTTATAAAAGTTCGCCCAGTGGCGCGCCCTGCATGACATGACGTTTTGCCGGTCACCCGGTGGTTCGCAGAACAAGTCCTTGGATTCAGCATGAAGGTCGCGCTGGAGACAAGAGTAGAAGTTCACCGGTAGATGGCAACCTGCAGAAGTGTCTTCGTTTAATCTGTTCAAGTGTACAAGAAGTCCTTGTACTTTTCATGGACGCCACAAAATACATACCCAGAAAATACAAGACGTTTACCAACCTCACCATATCGACAATATTGTAATGTTCGGATGTTGTATTCTTGGTTGTTGATCGGGAGAGCACCTCAATGGTGATTGCAAGAATACAAAATACGGATCATATCTAAATAACAAACATTCTGAGCAAAATCTGTTGCTGTATGCAAATGGACGCAATGGACCTCAGGGCGCAGATATTGCGACTACACTTTCCCCATCTGTCCTCCCAATGTATCTCGACTGACAAAACTCGTATAGGCGCCTCCGAGGTAGATGACTGGTTATAAGGTCCTGCTCCTTTGGTGATGACTTGATATGGATCTCCCCGCCTAGGAGTCTGAGCTGCAGCCGCGACAGCCTAACGAATAGAGGTCAGTTGCAAACAAAAATTAAAAATTAAAACACTTACCACAATGTACGCATTCAACAACCGTGCCTGACCGTACCTGTGCTTTCGGCACGCGACAGATACACGTAGAGCCTTGGTAGTTCATATCCTGGAAAAATGAGTGAGTACTGTCTCAGCGAATTGAAAGGTGAACAATACCTTGGTCTGGATACATCTGAGGCAGCACAACTTTTCATAACCTGTCTTCTTCCATTTGGCTATCAAGCTGAAGCAATTGACGTTCAGTATATGATAGACTTTGGAGACAAGCAATTGACTTACTTCGCATCTGCGTATCCCTCCTTTAAAAGCCAGTCGTAAAGTTCCTTCGTGATAGCTTCACGCTTATAATAGAGCTCATATATGTAACGCGATCGTGTATGCGAAATACGCATGATGGGCCAGAGGGACTCGGCCTTGCGTTTGCCCTCATGAGACTCGTTCTCAGCGTCTCTCATCTTCTTCGCATAATCATCGAGAATCTACGACAATGTCAGAATTGGAAGAGCCTGTTGATTATCATTACCTACGCTTTCGATATCCTCGTAGCCTTCTGGGGGCTTCTTCGTCCTCGTTGTGCGTATTCTGGGCATCGTTAATGACGAGGAGGTGAGAGCGACCCGTGAGAACTTTTCTTCGACACCAATTTCTGACAAAGCTTACCATTTAGGGTCTTTTGTTCTTGTCCTGACTCGTCGACATTGTACGTCTGTGGCTACGTCTTGTTACCTTTCTGGCGTCGGTAGCCCCTACGAAACTACGATATCGCGTATCTCGTGTCAAAAGAAGTCTTCTCTTCAATCATTCTTCCGTGATCTAGGTCTATTCATGGCGTAAAGACTTGTAAAAGGCGAGCTACTTGTATCCCCTTGTAGTCATGATATGTAAGTAAGTGTCATTGTTGATTATGTGTCGCCCATTGGCATGCAGAGTGAGTGCTTATGTTCTATGTAATAGCTTATCTCTGACTGATGGATCGAGTCTCGTTACCTGGACCTTAGGTTGGCAAAGGTGCTCTTTGCGTCACTTGTCATGATGAATCTTAAATTATCCTTGTTGTAGAAACGCGATCCTTCCAACAGCCGAGTATCGCATTTGCTCAGTCCTGAAAGCACGGGGATTATGAATGCGGTGAGCACAGACTTACATCTAGTATCGGTTAGACTCATTACCAATGTTATTACGCGTGTCTATCCATGGCCTCCCGCAAATAACGTCCGATATCAAACAAATATCGAGGTTCTTGTATCTAAACCTTCTGAACACAAGTAATTATAGTCCGAGTTTCACCGAAACCGGTATCACTGCATTATTTTTCTCTCTACCCTTCTAATCCGCTATTCGATAGAACAAAACCACCTAGTCTAGCAGGATGTCCCTTGAAAGTACTCAAAGCGGTGCCCTATGCTCTGAGTCTGGTCTCCTGGGTTCGCTGGGATGCCGGCCAACCACATTGCGCATTTACTACAGCTGCTTCAGTGGAAAGTATGTTCAGAATATATGTATCCGCATTCCTTTCGGAGCACGGATGCGGCTCCAATTTGGTCTCGGTCTTCTCAGTCTTTTACTCGGCTGCGAACAGGATGATACTATCTACGATCGAAGACGACGTAGCGAGCGAGCGCTTTTCATCAACTGCACTTCACTTGGGCGTGGCCGTACTTGCACAGATGTATCACTCGATGTTCTGGCTACGTAGCCTATAACGTTCACATTCCCCACGACTTCGCGGCGTGTTCGTATACTTTCGTAGTTCTCTTATTATGGCTTGCTGCGAGGCCATGGAACATACTGTGTGATCTGACGAATACATGCGCTTCTGGACCTTGTCACGTACACAAAAATGAAAATTAGTACCGAACGGAGATGATCAGCTGCCTCGTTTATAACTGTCACTAGTACTCGCCGTTACACCGTTCCGTTGGTTATGTAAGGCGGTGCCAGACACGATGGGTGTGGGAGGCGCGTCGTCCATGAATGCACAAGGTTACTTCAACAACGTCGACCACTACACCCATCAGGCAGCGCAGCAAACCCACCCCGACCCAGTTTTAGGAGTTTTCTGCTCTACTTTCCGACGCGCCTTACGTTTTAGACATATCTGTTGGGTACTTTTTCGGCTCTGTTTTCAACATGCCACTCGTCGTTCCCGCTCTCCGTTTGTTCATGGTTTTTATGAATGTATATGACACGTACAAGACTCTCAAAATACCACCTGGACGCAAGGGTGGTCCCCCTAGCATCAGGGCAATGACTCAGAGAAAGAGGGACCTCAAAGGGTGTCTCGCAGTTTGGGTTGTTTGGGTAAGGCATTGCTAGTATGTTATTCGTAGCCTACGTAGCATGCTCATGCTGTCGTGCTGTAGTGCTGTCTTGCAGCATATGAGAGAACGTTTGACCGTTTTGTCAGCTTCATCGTACCGTTCTACAGTGAAATCAAGTCAGTCACGCTACTGTTTCTCCTGCTGACCCGTGCTAAGGTAGGACGTCAATAACTTCTCCATACGAGCAAAGCTAACGCCTCACTCACGCAGGGAGCTGAACCTCTGTATTTGCATATTCTGCGCCCACTTATCAAACCATATGTGGACACCGTGGACCCATTGCTTGATCTAGCAAGGGATATTGGAGATTTTCTGTTTGCTCTCTCACAAGTACCGCTCAATTATGTACTCTCTCTATGCTCGGGTCTTCCTTGGCACACAGAAGAAAATGAGTCAGCCGCCGACCTCACCGAAAACACCCCCGAGTTGAGCACGACACGCTCTAGCGGTGACTCGAATATACCTATTGTGACTAAAACACACGCTACTGTGGATTCAGATCCCCGGGTCGCGGCAAAGCGCTCAGTCGCTGTCCACAGTGTCTCCAATAATAGGGTGCGACCGAAGTCCCGTCAACCTCCCGTTGATTCCTATGAGAGCATGTCGCTCCGCATGCGGCATTCCAAGTCGTCCTCAATCACAACCCTCCCACACTATCCCAACGATACAGTTGGTCGTATTCATGCGCGTCCCACAACAAGCAATACTAGAACAGCTGCATACGAGATTTGGTGTCCCCCGCCGCCTGCGTACGAAGAGGAACACAAACGAAGCCGTTCGTCTATTGGACGGTCGGAAATAACCAATCTATCCACTCCCAATTTGGCGACCCCTCCACCTACAGTTATCGTCAGCGAACCAGTTGACGAAGACTGGAGAGGGTACCCACCTTTTCCTTCGGCATACCCACCGACGCCCTTGACTGCATCTCATTCTCTTTCTGGAGCCATGCCATCCGGACGGGATAATTTGATCCACCCACCTTCTACCCAGACCACTGTAGTTTCGCCCATTCCGGAGAATACATTGATGGACTATAACCAGGTTTTTGATGTATCGCTCCAGCAAGCGCATGAGCCCGCGAGCCCTGGTTCTCGCAGCTTACAAGTTCATCCTAGTATAGATGGGTCCCAATCATCCGGCGGTGCAGGCAACCTGGATGAGGATGAGGATGCGTATAGAGATGACGACGATGACGACTTTAATGTCACTTTACGGACTCCTTATCGCTCATTCCCATCGTCAGTTGCATCGAACGCGTCTTCCTCTGTGGCGAGCCTTCCAAGTGCTTTGACCACTAACGATAACGAGTCGTCCTTGCATACCAGCAGCTCCTCGGAGTCCACTCGTTCCTTTCATACATCTGATTCGTCGCATTATGCAGGACAAAAACGCCCATACCCGACTGTTACCACGACAAGTCGAGCTGCAGCTGTCGGCACTATACCCAAGAATGCTACCATGCGTGGCAAGGCTACTACTACTGCCCCGTCTTACGGAAACGACCTTGACTCTGATCCCAGCGAAACTGACACTGATAGCAGTGATGGTGAAGACGGTGCAGCTAAGAGGAGAAAAGTTCTTGAGCCTACGCGGCGAACCACATATCTGCGTCCTACTGCCAAGTCCACTACAAGCGTCCGCAAGCCTTCATTGACTACCAGAAACTTCCCGGCATCCTCTCGCGGGAAAATTAGCGCTCCTGCACCAAAAACTGGTACTCGCGGTGGTTCACGTGCTGTACCCCAGACGGTAGGAGTAGCTTCCCGCGGAGATACCTTGCGCGCACAGACACGAAGAAGCGCATCAAAATTGCCGTCACAAGATGCTGGGACCTATCCTCGCACGGTTACCTCACGAAACAAGACTTGATGTCAGTTTCATGACTCCAAATTCAATGCACTCTCTTTCTGAGCTCCCCTTTCATTCACATTATCGTTCACTGTAAACAAACCATGTTGCTTAGTACATACACATTCTATTGCATTCAAATCGTCGTTCGAGTATCAGAAGGTCTTGGTCCCGGCATTCATTTGATGTGGTCTTACTAGTAGCGTTTGAAGAACTCGGCTTATCCCTGCCAATATGCCTTCTGTTGACTTATTTGCAATTTAAATCCTCTGGCTCTGTTACCCGCATTCTTTGCAATGTATCCAAGGGAAATGTATACGCATCACTAGAATTCGAGCGAGTGCAACCCTCGCACCAACGGCAACATTCTCCGACAACTTGAAGGTAACTCGCTACCCGAACAACGAAGTTCTTGCCGACCACTGTTTCCTCTTTTGCGACCCGGTCAAACACTCAAAGTATGAAGCATGCAGTGTTCACCGGTGGAGTAGTATTTCTGAAACTTGGCATCTGATATCTACCATCAACTGCCAACTCAATCACTGCCGCAGTAGAGCACCACTGCGATCGAACCGGAATCGAAACTTCTTCAGTATTTCTCGCTTTTTCTGCAGCGATGATTTAAGACATGAACCGCCTTGAACATGCGGTAACCTCGAGGCAAGAGTCATTGCATTGTTCGATGGAATTATCTGACGCTGCCAGGCGCCTACATGCGCACACTGGCGCAAACTCGTTAGTATGATAGTAAATATATCTCAGCCGCAAAATACTAATCGGCACAGCACAGGCGGTTTTCTACATCAGTAAGGCTGCACATTGGCAGGTGCAGCGGTGCAAGCGTCCCGTCGCTTAGGTCTCTAAAACGGTCTCACTAGATGTGCGAACATGTTTATGACGCTGGTGAACACGTTTTTTCCTGCACGCGCACCCCGTAATAACGTACTCGTGCACTAAGTGTTGGTCAATCGGTAGCGGGCTGTACTTGGACGAACTTCGTTATAAGACCCTGTGCAACTCAGATAAAATGGTCTTCATACCCTGGGGTGGTTCACATTCTTCCCTTTCATATCTCGCGATACCTCATGGATGTCCGTGAAAATTGCCTGGGTCGTGTCATAGGTTGCGAACTCCGCTGTATACCACCCAGATATGTAAGTCATTTAAACTTGATATTTGTTCTCGTTCAAGTCTTATAGTTCCTCTCCACAGCTCAAATCGTGTTGGGGGCTGAAATGGTGCCCCAAATTTTATGCTCGAGGACCAAGCGAATTCGACGTTGGGGTTTTAACACCGGATGGAAAATACAACTCCCTAAAGACTGATGATTCCTTGGCTATGGAACATAGAG